>NW_027464588.1:28699500-29306500 GCF_043290135.1 Rhipicephalus microplus | reverse complement strand
AGTTGGCCTTTTACCAAGTCAACCACCCTCTAAACCCTATATATAGTATAGGCCATACAAACCTTGAGATCCTATATTTTGTCGTTCAATTCCTGCGGCTCAAATGCACTCTTTATGCATGAGCCTTTATTTGGTTGCTTGAAACTGTTCGCAGTTCCTGCTTTATAATTTCTTCAACACAGTATACGCATTTAGCTATATTTAAAAAAAAATAATATCTACCGTTCTACCTCCCAATACCACGGTATCATTGTGAGAGACGGCGTAGTGTAGGGCTGAGGAAATTTACGCCATCTGGTGTTCTCTACGCGCACTGATATAGCGCAGCACACGGGCTTCTACGGATTCGCCTCCATCAAAATGCGAGCGCCATGGCCGTGGTCGAACCCGTGACCTTCGGGTTAGCAGCTGAGCATCATAGCCACTGTTTCACCGAGATCGACTTGACTATAATATTTAGGCCAAAGGTTTTAATGAGAAGAGGGAATACTTAAAAAAAAGAACTCGCTAGATTCCACGTACCCCAGTAGTCGACGTTACGCGAAGCATGTGAAAATCAGGTGACCATGGTGTATATATTTTTGTTGAGTGAAATGTAATGAACTGATGCTAAGTATGTGTACATATGTCACTCGGATAGACATATGCTGAAGAGTTTGGCACGTTTATATAACCAGTTGTTAGAACTTGCGTAATGATTATAAGAGAATTATGAGTATTAGCAGCACCCGAAGCGATAAGCTGATATGAAGCGCTGGTGATCGCAAGGTTGGTAGGCCTGCTCATTGCTACATAAGTCGACTTCAGCGGATGGCGCCTAAATACAATTGATGCTAACCCGACGTGAAGGCTGTATCATAGGGGTTATGGTGACCCCGCTACTAACTGCAGCGAATGATCACCGCGGGTTCACGCTTAGCGAGCCACAGGGCCGCGACTCCGCCACCTACTCGCGTGCAGCGCACCGCTCCGCGCGCGCTCAACTAATGAGGCGTTTAGCACAGCGATGCAAAAAAGAGAGCGTTACAATACAAAATACACAACCTTTATTGGCCTTAGCGGCACCCCAAACAACAGTACAACGTCCGCTCCCAGGACGCGGGGAGGAAAGCACCCGCACGTGGACGCCCACAAAAAGGGAAACCACGAGCACGTCGCAGCTGGCAATGGCGAGCTTTGACCCGCCGGTCGGGAAAAGGTCCCTCGCGGCTATGCTGCGCACTCTCACGATGGCCACTGGGCCTGGTCCCGAGTGTTAGGGCAAACTTCGTATGGCTAGGCCTAGGGCAAGTGCGGCTCGGTGTGGTACGACTACTTCAAGCACTAGGCACCACTGTGGGCTTAGCATACGGTACCGATGCTAGCACTCAAGTAAACACGCCTGCGGAGGTGCCAAGGACCACCCCAGGCAAGCTACAGTCCGGCGATTCCCAAAAGGGAAGGGGACGAAGGAAAACACATGCTTACCCGGCGCCGACCACGGAGGAGAGAGTGCTCTCTCGGCGCGCACGTAACACGTGCCGCGCCCGCACGTGAGGCCATCTATCGCCACGCGCTGTCACCTGAGCAGAAAAAGCAAAAGGGTGTGACTGTGCAGCGGAATGCCCGCGAAATGGTCGCGGGCGAGCCTCAGATCCCCACCGGGTACATGTGAAATGTTTATAAACTTGCATAACCAACAGTGCAATTACAATCGACGTTTCAGGCCTATTCGAAAAGTAGTTCTAAGACATGGCATGGCCCTGTGGTAGAATGCTTGATTGCCTCGCGAAATTCTGGAGTTTGATTCGTTCTGGGAGCCTGACAGTTGAACAACGCTAAAACGATGCTTCACACAGATCGTAAATAATGCTCGCTTCAGCTCATAAGTATAGTTAGCCTACATTAAGTAACCTCTCACGAACCACTTTAACCACACAAAAATAAACATTTTAGCAAGACCAGTTATCGATCAGCATTTATGTTAAAATGACCCTCACTTACTGAAAGTAAAAAAAAAGCGAGTGGGATTCTCATGGCGTTTCATGCCTTACTGTCGCACATTGTGACACGTAAACAGCACTAACCGTTACGTAAGTACATATTGTGCATACTCAAGGTCGGCCTATATACGCGAAACAAGACATGCCAATTGTCTCCGGCACTGCTCTCTCTTGGCCGCCACCCATTCGCTCTTCCTTGTCTTGCATGAGTACCGCGCACGTTGAACTGACTTCGCTTGATCCTTTGTGTTTTCGATTGAGCAAGATTGGGCGATTAGACTAACAACGTAGGCCCAAGGACTCTCAGAGCGAATCGTTCCTCAGTTTTGGTTCCTCGAGTACTGTTCGTCACTGTGCGATGTCGAAAAACAGGCAAGAATGGATTATCACGACGAAACTTGCATAAGGCAGTTTTACGCATTACCTTCTAAGGAAGTGGGCAGACATCTTTATTTTTTGTGCCCTTATTTGGAGCTTTAGTCGTGTCAGTGATTTTTTTAAACAGAACAGATTTTACTTCTGGAAAGATACAGAAAGATGAAGCGAAGCTAAACGCCATTGAGCCTGACGTGACTTCACTAAACGTAATGATAAAACGCCCAGCAAACAGTGCTACATTGAACAATATTTATCAAAATGCAAGAAGCAGCAGTTTTCGGTGACTAGTCAGAGTACACATATAACCATCCTTTTGTTAGTAGCAACCTTCATCAATTACAAGCATTAGGTCTATAATAGTTGCGCCGTTATATACACATTGCGAAAGTTGCATTTTTGTTGGAAGCAGCAATTTCTCGGACAGAATGAAACACAACCATAAAACGAAAACAAGTTACAAAGCTGCCCAACGGTTGCATAACTAGCACCGCAGCTCAGTAGTAAAGCATTGGGCATGCGATTTGAAGGTCCCAGGTTCGATTCCTGCCCGTGTCAAATTATCTTTTCATTCACTTTGTTTTCTTCACTTATACACTACAAGTACTTCGAATAGTATAGCATATACATGCTTTGGCATCAATTTGAATGAGTTTTCAATAATATTGTGTTATACTATTAGTACAGCATGTATTCATGAGGTGACAATCAAGCTTCGTTTACCGAACTCAGAATAAAAAAATTTCTGTTGTCTAAAGTAAGAGACGCTTGGTTACCCAAACAAAAACATCGCAAATTATTAGGGACATTTAAACTCTTCTTTCAAGACACCGTGTACACGATGAATACTCACTTGAGCAGTCTACGTCATCAGGGTGGCCAGGCCTCGTATAGCTTGTCTGCTTGGGGGATACAAAGTCTTGGTTCTTTGCAAAGGTAACAACACGCCTTTTGAGTGTCCTTTGCGCAGTCTATGAAGCGCTTTTCCACGTGTGCATTAGTATGAGGTGAACATTTCTAGGAAGGTATTCTTAAGGGCTTATTTATGCAACTACCCGTTTGGCCGATATACGCATGAGCACAGGGAAAATGGAACTCACGCACAACGGGTAAAGCGCAGTGGAAGTAAGTACACCAGCGATCAACAAGGAAAGCGAAATGACTGATGCTGGATGACTTGTCGATTTCACTTATTACGGGCGCATATGAAGGGGACACCTTTTAGGGACGGAAAACACAATGTGTACACCATAACGTTCCGCAAAGTTCTTCAGACTGTGCGATACCTTGTTTGGGTAAGGAAGCACTTCATAAATCTTTCGCTTCAAGTGGTTAACTTGCGCCTAGGCAGTAAGGATACTCCACTGTCGCCTCATATCTCGGAAAAAGTAATAATGATAATAATAATAATAATAATAATATTAATAATAATAATAATATAAATAATAATAATAATAATAATAATAATAATAATAATAATAATAATAATAATAATAATAATAATAATAATGTTAATAACAATAATAATCTGCAATTTTTCGTCCAAAAACCAAGATATGATTATGTGACACGCTGTAGTAGAGGGCTAAGGAAATTTCGGCAAAGTGGTGTTCTTTGACGTGCACTGACATCGAATAGTACACTGGCCTCTACCATTTCACCTCCATCGAAATGGAAGCACCGTGGCCTGGATTAAACTCCTGACCTTAGAGTCAGCAGCTGCGCACAGTATCCAGTGTTTTACTAAGGTGGACCTAAGATACCCAGCAGAGGAGACGTGTATAGTCTACAAAAATAACTTAGCAGAAAATAAATTTGAGACGTTTCTTTCTGTGAGTAAGCATCTCCTAATCACTACATCTGCATTCAACGCAGGCGTGAAACATAAGACGAAAGGTGTATGTCGATCAAGGCAAATATATGTCAAGACTCTCAATTCACCCTTGAAAAAAAAAAAATATTATACTTGTAGGCATCGATTGATCATTCTGAAGGGAGGTCTTAGGCAACTAGTCCGGTACCGTCAACGTTGTCGTAGGCGGCAATGAGAATGAGGACGAAACAGATCGTACGCACAGCTTCGTGCAACTCAGGGACAATGTCACTGAACGCTCGTGATAGGACTGAAATGACCAGACACGAATTTGGATAATTCTTACTCCTATACCACAGTGCTTGCTGTACTGAAGGAGGAGATAAAATGATGATCAATGCCTATCATTGAATGACCTGCAATATTTCAACTCACTGCGCATGGCTAATTCCGCCAGCTATAGCGCATGCAATGCCATAGTGCTTTGTTTTCACTGGGATGTACTTTCTGTCCATAGATTCGGGGAGTCATGTACATGTATCTGTCTTCATTTCGGCTCCCTCGTATGAACACTGGAACCATTACACTTACCAGAGGCGCGTGAGACAATAGATGTCGACGAGAGGAGATAAGCAGAGATCTACAGACGCAATGATATACCAACGAAAAGCCTCATAGTCGTTGTGGATCATCGTATATGCCACTATTGTATGGTTATGCAGCGTGAAGCCAAGGTCGGTAGGCATTAAGTGCGCCTGTAATGAAAGTAGGCTATATTCTTTTTCTACATATCGGTTACTACGCTTCTAACCTTCCACATACGTTCCAGATAAAGCAGTCGTAAACACACGTTAGCCGTAACAGCCGAAAGTGTTACGTGCATCAGAGATCGTTCGCGGGGGCTATCCGGAACGGCAGCTTTTTTTTAGTTTTTGCTTACTTAAGCTGAACGCAACATTTGCAATGCAGCCCAAATGTTTGTTCCAGTTACCGAACGGCGTGATTTGATGGTTGTTTCACTTACGACGACAAAGCGTTGCCGTATTCGCACCTCATGTTACAGTTATGTAGCTTATGCGCATCGGGGAGGAGGTCTCTCCCATGCAACTGTTCTTTGATTACGAAACGACTTTATTGCTGCAACTGAAGAAAGCACGCCTAACGCGAAAATGGCGTTCGGGAAATGATAAGTGTGGAGCCTTCATAGATCTGTGCAGCGGATCTTCAATCAATTAAAAAAATGGCAGCATATCCACGGAGTGAATGATGGAGAGTGGGGCGGAGAATTCGTCCGTCCAGTCGTTCTTGCTTCCGTTCATCCATGCGTCCGTCAGTGTGACCGTCCATGCGTCCGTCAGCCCATCCGTGCGTGCGTCTGTTCGTGCGTCCGTTCCTGCGTTCGTCCATGCAGCCGCCCCTGCGTCCGTTCATGCGTCCATCCATGCATCTGTCTATGTGTCCGTTCGTCCATCTATTCAACACTCCAAGTGCCACCATCTCGCATCTTTCATCATATATTCCCCATATAGAAGCACCGCCATCCAGCGGACATTCCAAAGACTAAGCGAGAGGTGGCACATGCACACTTTCTAACGGCTTGCGCTTCGGATCCACTTCCCACCTTTAACCACCTCGAGTTCATGGTATATACTAGTTTACTGTATTCATGGCACTGCGGCCGAACGCTCGCTAAACCTTTCGAAAACCAAGGAGGTTACGCCCAGCGAGTATGACGTAGCAAACTTTTTCAGTCAGATAGTGCTCAATGTACATGCCAATGGCTGCTAATGGGAAATGAGAGGCGGAGAATTCGGCTTTTACTTTCTTACGGCTTGCGCTTCGTATCTACTTCCCATTTTTAACCACCTCGAGTTCATTCATGGTATATACAAGTTCATTGTACTTATGGCACTGCGTCTCAACGCTCGCTAAACTTTTCTAAAGCTAAAGAGGTTACACCCAGCGAGTATAACGTAGCAACCCTTTCTTGTCAGATAGTGCTGAATGTACATGCCAATGGCTGCTAATGGTGATCGCAGCCTGCGCGTTAACTAAAAGCCGAATGCTCCTGTCTCTCATTCCCCATTAGCAGACACTGACATGTACATTGAGCACTATTTTTATTGTTCAACAACGCACAGAAGAAGTCTCTCACCGGCATCTCCTTGGAGGTCAAAATGTTATATTTGTTGCATACTACGAGGACGAACGGGTGCCGCTATAAGGAGCTTAGCCCCTAAAAAAGCATGCTCACCGACAACCTCTTCACCGGCTGAACATCAGCGGTTACAGAGCTTCACTCACGCCTGCTTCACTGTAGGTGTACAAACATCCATCGCAATTTTTTTCTGCTGATGGATGTGCCTGGTTTTTGGAAGTTTATTTTTTGTTTGTAGACGGTTCCGGATACTGTGAGAGTTTGCTTGACGGCTGCTTCGCAGAACAAAGTGATGAGAATTTACATTGGTTATGAAAAAGCGGCCATACGAACGACAAATCTGGAAGTCTTGCGGTTTTTTCGCCATTAGTCTCTATTTCTCTGAGTTTAGTCTTTTGTGAGTGGCTTGAACGTTTATTGAACCACAACCGAACGAAGAAGGTTCAGGCATGGAGTAACTAGAAGGATAAATACGTAATCGTATTTCAGCAGCATAATTTGCGTGTCATGAACAGCTGTCAAATGGAGCCCACCGAGAAATCTTGAACATAATGAAACACTCGCGATGAAAATAATACTAAACCAATTTGGTGTGCTTAACCGTAGACTCTGTTCATTACCATTTGCTGTGTAAGCAGTGACTTTTACGGAAATAATAATAAATGACATCGCTCGCTCCCTAGGATGGCCCACGTGGGTGTATTAGAACAATTCCCAGTCACCATATAAAAGCATTTTCGGCATGACTGGCTGGCCTGAGCAGTCTTTCCAGTGTGCAGCGAACTATTTTGTACCACGAAAAGTGAATTTATTGTTACGTATTTTAGCATCTGCGATAACAGGGTATAGTGTGCAGATTGGTGTTTGATGCGTTGTTTGGTGTGATTGTTGTGTGTGATGCCGTGTCGTGTAATGTCAATTCTTTAGGAGGTGCTCGCAATAACATATTTAAAAAAATAACTTCTAGGGCACCGCTTTCTACATATTGCCACCAGCACGTAGTGGGTCGACAGCAAGAGCGGCTCTCAATCTGGAGAGAAAAGAAGATCGCGTGCTTCTTCTCTCCTCGAAAGCCAGCCACGACTGACGCATCGTCCTATAGATTGCTACCCGGTGGTTTAATAAATTCTTCAGTACTTGTGACTGATCGTGAAAAATTGGTGGAGGTGCTGGGTAGTCTCACGGATGCTGCAGACCCCCCAGGAAGCCGTGATACGAGTCCAGTGCCAATCAATACTCCCGCGCATCGGCCCAGCCGCCGAATCAGGGGATTGCCTCCGGAAATCGACGATACTGCTCCCACCACGTCGACAAACATGACCAGCGCTTCGGTGCAAACCTCGTCAACAGGCACGGGAAGCACGACGTCGAACCGCTATACGTTGGAAAGCTCACGGGCACCAGCGACGTTCCATGGCACGGAGCACGAGGACGTTGAGGACTGGTTGGCGGACTTCGAGTGCGTAGCCACCTTGAATCAATGGGACGACGTGGCGAAACTGGGTCGTGTCTATTTCTATCTCGAAAACAGGGCACGTACGTGGTATCAAAACCGAAAGGAGCAGCTGACGACGTGGCCCGAATTCTATCGTAGACTTTTGCAGACCTATGCCAGTGCTGATCGCCAAGAACGAGCTGAACGAGCTATTCTGGCCCGCGTCCAGTTGCCAAACGAAATTGTGACCACGTACGTCGAAGACATGACGCGCCTCTTCCCACGGGCCGATTCAAGACTGACGGAGGACAAAAAGTTGCGTGACTTGATAGGCGGTGTCAAGGACCAGCTTTTTGCCGGCCTCGTGCGCAGCCCTCCGAAGACGGTCGTGGAGTTCTTGTCCGAGGCCGTGACAATAGAAAAAATGCTGCAGCAGCGATCCAACCAATACGACAGGCAAGTCAGTGGCATGTCTACTGCCGACATTTTCACCGCCACTAGAACCAGCAACGACCGTCTACGTGAACTAATCCGTGATATAGTACGTGAAGAGTTGCAAAAGGCTAGTGTAACACCTCATCCTACGGTTAGCTATATTGAAACTGTGATGAAGGATGAGCTGCACCAGGCCCTCCGGAACACCTTGCCTCCTGATACAGCTGCACCAGTTCCTGCTGAATACCGCCGTGAGACAACCTACGCGGCAGCCATGAAACGCCCTGCTGCATCGCCGCCATTACTCGTCCATCCTGTTCCTGCTGTTGCACTCCAGCCAGCGCAGCACATACCGTACTACGAAGGCACGTACACACCACCGCCCTTGCCCTTTGTCCCTGGCACTCCTGTCGCTCATCGTTCGGTGCCCCCAGTTCAGCACATCGATGATCGGCGCACGTCTCCTCGGAAGTCTGATGTTTGACGCACACCTGATCACCGGCCTCTGTGCTTTCACTGTGGAGAAGCTGATCACTTGTACCGCCAGTGCCCAAATCGCCGTCTTGGGGTTCGCGGCTTCTCTGCGTACTCCACGCCACCCTGTTACGGCCAGAGACCACGCGAAATCGAAAAATACCTCCCCCAGCAGCATGCACCGTGCACCGCCTGCCGGGCGCCAGTCGCGCTCGCCATCACCAAGGCGATTTTCATCAACGCCCCAGCGGTATTCTACCACACAATCTCCCAGCCCCCGCCGGGAAAACTAGCCCAAGTGACCTCTGGGGGCGGGGTCGCTGAACGACGAAGCGCTGAAGACCTCCTATCAACGCAGACCCGTACAGAAACTGGTCCGTCATCACATACTGCTGCAAAAGGTGGCCGACTTTCACTCGACATAGCAGGGACAATTGATGGTTGTGCAGTTAATGCCTTATTGGACACCGGTGCCGACTATTCCAAAATGAGCGGGAAACTGACAACGCGGCAGAAGAAAGCCATCACGCCATGGCATAACTCACAGATTCGGACAGCTGGTGGCCACGTCATTACTCCACTGGGTGCCTGCACAACTAGAGTACAGATCCAAGGGTGTACATTCGTAGCAAGCTGCCTCGTTCTACGCGACGTCTCCCGTGGCATCATCCTGGGAGTTGACTTTCTACAGGAAAATGGAGCTATCATTGATCTGCAAGAGCGCCGCGTCACGTTCTCAGCCCAGCGAGCAATCAACGTGCAGAATGATGGAAGGCGTGTCGACGTACCCCGTATTTCTGAAAAGAGCGTGACGCTTCCTCCACGAACAAGTGCTCTAGTCGACGTAACATGCTGTTGTTTGGGCGATGGCGATGTGGTGGCTGAGACAAAAGAGCGGCTCTCAATCTGGAGGAAATAAAAAATTGCCCGCAGCTTCCCTCGGGGGAACACTGAGGAGGATGCGGAGCATATAATTGGTTAACGGGGTGTTAAAGTGCGACTTACTTGGGTCGATGGCTAAATTGGTTAACGTGGTTGTGAAATGGGGTGTTAAATTGCGACTTACTTGGGTCAATGGCTAAATTGGTTAACGTGGTTGTAGGAGGGGGTGTTAAATGAGTGAACACGTACACACGTATGCGAAAGGGCGGCGCTGGTCGAAGGGACGTCGATCATTGTGTTTGTGGATTCGTTGGAATTCATTTCACCGCGACCTTGGACGTCGACGCGCCGTACAAACCAACCGACGAGCGGCAACTGAGCGAGCGAGCGCCGACCTTGAGTATATATACAGCACGACGGCGCATGCACTGTCAGCTGTTGAATGTTCTCGAAGCGCGACGCCACATGCGCGTCCACTGGAGAATCAGGAGAATTGTAGATGTCGAACGCGGTGTGTAGAGGAGGAAGGGTGCACAGATGGTGGAGGAGTGAAGCGCGCGCGGTGTGTAGAGGAGGAAGGGATGCACAGATGGTGGAAGAGTGGGCGACGGCGCGACGGCGCATGCGCGCGCGTCAGCTGTCGAATGTTCGAGAAGCGGTGTGGACGGCGCGGACGGCGCGGACGGCGCACTACAAGGCGCGAGTATAAGATGCTCCGCATCTAAAAGAAGATGGCGTGCTTCTTCTCTTCTCGAGAGCCAGCCACGACTGACGCATCGTCCTAGAGATTGCTACCCGGTGGTTTAATAAATCCTTCAGGACTTATGACTCATCGCTTTCTACATATTTAGATTATGATTGTCAAGTACTGAGCATTTTTGTGTGAATACTTAATGGTCCTGTACTGTACTGCTCAAGAAGTGAAGGAACCAATGATAGCCTTCAAACATTTTCCAGTCATTGGCTTCGAGATGGGCAAGTCTCTCATTATTAGAGGCCACGATAATGAACTGCAACGTGATCTTGCGTTAGGGCGAAGGCACTTTAATGGTCCTGTCGTTTTGCACGTCAGAAAAGTCCCACATTGATTTTTCAAACGGGAGAAAAACGGGGCGGCTGCCATTAAATTTTTTGCGTCAAAAATATTGTACAACTTCACATCGATTCATGGGTCTTTGCGCGTTCGTGCGTTCATGTATGCGTGCACGCGCGCGCGCGCGCGTGTGTGTGTGTGCAGGTGGGTGTGTATGGGATATTTTGATTTGAATGTATTTTTAAACATATATGAAAAGTTCTACCGCGTTCCAGCCAAAGAAGCTGCAAAGACCTCCGCATCCTGCGATGATTTTACATATGTCCTTCTTCATGTAAACAATTTATCGAGTTTACGGCTGCACTTCAACGTAACCATCTCGCCATCAATACTCTGAATGTTGAAGGCTGGTTTATACCGCACTTTCGCACCGACTATAAACTTCAGTCGTTTAATTATACCCACTCCCATGTATTCTTAACAAGCACAAACATCTACATAAACTGGCGCTAAAGACATTATGTAAACTATTTTGGGATTACCAATGTATTCATACATTTCAATTTATTTTATTCATGCAGTATTCTATTTCACTGCATTTCTTTATGTATGGTTACCTACCATGCTTTGTTTTCTTATATATGTGTGAATATTATTGTTTCGTGTAGCTTACGGTCAAAATTACAGGTGTACTATTGCTGCATTTTTTTCTTGTACTACAATTTTTCTTTAAATAAACTCGAGTGTTCTGTTATTGTTTGTTTGTTATTAGAAATGTGTTCATTCAAAATAATTCCCTGTTACGTATGTACAGATGTAGATATATGCTTTGTTTTTGTAAATATTTTTCCACCAGGTGTGATCATGACTTGTACATTTTTAGTGCGAAAATATTTAGCTGTCACTTATGGTCATGCATACTGGTCTTCTGGGTCTCAGTCAAGCTGTTTCATTACAGCTTTTAGCCCTAGAGACCATCCAGAATGTAATGTTTTTGTATTATTATGAAAATAAAGAGATAGACAGCAAAACACAACAAAGGCAATTTAGATTTTTGAAGACTTCCTTACAAGCTTGTGTCAGTGAGCACAATTTAGAGGAAGCTAAGTGCCTTTTCGCTTTGCTGCTTTAACGCTCAATTGCTGAAATCTTTCGTTTTCCCTTTTTGCAGATAAAGATTGCTGCCCAGAATTTCCAGAAGATCTTCATGTCCCTATGCAAATAAGTCTTTCGGCGTTAATACACTGACGTAGGCTCCTCAGATTGTGAAGTGAGCCCCATAGGAACACAGTACTCAAACTAAGTTCCAGAAACGAAACCAATCGCTACTATTGAATGAGGCCCAATGGCTCAGATATCTGAGTAAGCGCTGACTTTTTGTGATATTAGATCGGTAGATTGGCTACATATCAAAATATATCATACAGGTAATAATAATACTTATGCACCGTTGGTAAGGTCACATTTTCTGCACGTTCGGAGGGAACTTATGTGGAGGCTCAATATAGTGCGGTGGTATCTAAAAACTGTGCATAAAGCTTAATGTTACGCCTTCATTTAGAAGCGAATATCTGCGCGTGCAATTGTTGGCTTGTCGTCCACTTTGCATGCTGCATAAGGGTGAACGTAGATGTTAAAAGCAGTCTTCAGTATTGGAAAAGGTTTTCATATTGATTTGATCATTACAAAAGACGAAAATGCCTGTATTCAGAGAATTGGTTTTAGGCCAGTAGGTATTATATATTTATGGTCAAGCATAATAGGAATCATTTAAAACCTTTTGAAAAATGTATCACATCTTTACGAGCGAATTACGTCCAGGGAGAGTTCGTGTTTCCTTAAGATGTTTTTCTGCGTTGACAACTAATACTTCGCAAGTGTACGTAACTAATAACTGATCAAACTGAATACTGCATGCGAATAACTGTTTTACTTTTTTCTTAATTTGGCTCTCAAGTTTTCTCCAAATTTATTGATATAGTTGGTACACAAATTTCACTCATATTGTGTACAGTGTGGCTTATTGTTTGTGTGTTTCGATGGCCTTGTATTATCTATATATGCTGTACTTGCCCTCACCTAGCTGTTTTGGAGAAAGAGTTGTGCGGAATAAATTGTTCAAGGAGTTTTTCTTACATATTTTACTGCAAGTTACACGGGTAGCAGGATTTTATAGCATTATTGCTTTTCTCTGAGTAGTACTTTATGCTCAATTAAAGTACACACAAAGTAATAGCTACAGTATACGGTTGAGATTTGTTGCCATGTAGGATAATGTAGGAATGCATCTAAACCAAATGATAAGCAAGACAGTGAAATATATGCGCTCTACATTTACTGCGTTCCCTTTCATAATTTGGCAGGTTATTTATTGGTGCTATTTGGCCCTGACTGATAGCACGGTTTTTTCAATATTGACCTAAATATTTTCAATTATTATTTTACAGCGAAAACTGTTGTGATATCGCAACTCGTGTCACTCGCAGTTGTCCACCGCCGCCGCCACCACCGCCGCTGGTGTCCGTAAACACATTGCGCAAATTAGAAAGAAAACCTAGCACCAACCACACAGTGGGGCTTGAACCGTTTTGTGCCAGCCCGGTATTCTACCACTGAGCTACTCCGGTGCTTGTTACTTGATGGCAAACTTGCCTTAGCCAGGCTTTATGTCAGGAAAGCAATCGCATTAATACAACTTATGAAGCGTTTTAAAGCAGCGAATAAACAACGAATCGTCACACAATGCGAATAGCTTAACAAGAGGGCCGTCAAATGCTTTAACCCACTACAAAGCTTGTTTTTTGTTCTCCTATTAACTTTGGCGCATACCCACTTAGGCCATATTTCCTCAATGTCATCATCCACTGCTTAAACAATTGGCATGAACTTCCTTGCAAGTGCATAGCGCATACCACACTTCGCTGAAGAATGACGAAAAATAGCATAGCGAAAGGCAGCCTACTACCCCATAAAGTTATTATTACTGCCTACAGTGGTTACCCAATGAGAGTTTTGAAAACGCTCTGAAAGGCCACTCTTCTAGCTTTCACTGTCACTGTGCTGCTCCTTCCGCGCAGGCTTAGCGTTTTTAGGCTCGAAAAATGTATGAATAGATTACTTCCTCGTTATCTCGACACATGCTTTCATGCTGACTCTGGATAATGTCGCCGATATATCTGGCGTAACTAAGCTCATATGACACTTATATCGGAC
Organism: Rhipicephalus microplus; assembly: GCF_043290135.1. NCBI lineage: Eukaryota > Metazoa > Arthropoda > Arachnida > Ixodida > Ixodidae > Rhipicephalus > Rhipicephalus microplus. The sequence continues at coordinate 29,292,700 of NW_027464588.1, read as the reverse complement.
AACGCAGCATTAGGTTTTTATATGTTTTGCGATATACCTTAACTAAGAACTCAGTCTCTTTAGGTATGCAGAGAATATATAAAGAAATGATCACTTGCTTCTCTCATTGAAGTATTAAGCCTGTTTGCTTATCCCAGAAATATCGGTTACGCTAACCGCGGTCTGCATGAATTCCTAGGTACTGCATGGTCCTCTACGGTTAAGTCATTTTATTTGGGCTAGCTAGTTCATAATACTTAATTTGAAAGGGCAGCGCAAAGGAACGGGGAAAGAAAGACGGTAGAGACAAATTACCCTTGCACTGCGGGGAGAGAGAGAATAAAATGAGGAAAAGGCAGCGAGGTTAGCCGGAAATTGGAGCATCCGGTTTGCTACCCTGCACTAAGGGAAAGGAGAACGGGGAAGAAAGATGTGAAAGAAAGGGAGGAGCAAAATAGACGCGTGAAAAAGTAAAACAAAATGTGAGCTTGGGTGCTATAGCCTCTAAAATAGGTCACTACCATGCGAAAAGTTCAATAAGGCCGTCACTGATTTGCTGTAGGAAGACAGATATCACCGTTCAAGCACTGATTTTTCCGACAAAGGTCTGTCGTCAAGGCCGGCTTACGCAGCAGCTAACGGTCGTCTTTGCACGCTGTAATGAGGGCAGTGACGAAGAACGTGCTCTATAATTTCATCGCTACCGTAATGATCACAAGCAGCACTGTCTTCTACGCTGATTTGGAAGGTGAAAACTTGGGTGAAAGTGACACCAAGCCACAGTCGGCAAAGCACCGTTGTCTCAAGTCGAGAGAGTGTGGACGGAGGCCGAAGTCGACGAGACGTGTCCAGCTTATGCACTCGGGTGTGAATTAAGCCCTCCGCGTTCCACAGAAATTTTACTTCTTAATTAGCGATATTTTGGATTTTCATTGCAGCATTAGTCCTTGAAAATGGGATAGATTCTGCTTCACTATCTTCGTGTGCTGATTGAGCAGCTACATCGGCATGTTCGTTGCCCAATATGCCGCAGTAACTTTGAAGCCACTGAAACGTGATTTCATGTCCTTCGTCGAAGAGGCGGTGAATCAGCTCTGTAATTTCCAGCACTAGTTGTTCATGAGTTCCCTGGTGTAAGGCGAATACCAGACACTGTGTGCTGCCTTGAAGTCCGTGAACACGCTCCATTTATTGGCTTCTTCGTGCTTATTGACGTTAACTGCGCTACGTAGAGCAGCAAGTTTCACGGCTGTCGATGACGTCTGGTGAGATAAGCGAATCTTCGTCGTTGTCGCTGTTGCAGGAAAGATAACCGACCCTGCAGACCTATTCACTTAGGCTGAAGCGTCACTATATTGATGGTTATGCGCACTGTACTTCTCATATAACAAGAGAAGAGAAAGCTGTTTTAGCGTTTGAGACGAAAGCCAGGCTTTTGAATGTATGCCTGGAACCATGAGTTCAACATATGGATGAGTCATACATCATGGGAGATTTGCAATTATGGACGGAGTTGTATATACCGTGGGTATGCGTTTGCGATATGACAAGAATGTCTGGAAAAATGACGCACGAGGTCGTTGTTCTGGCAGTGAGGCTATATTATGGGTAGGGGTGCGAGTTATATGTTTCACGTGTGCTCTGAGCACTTCCGTTACGATATGCGTTGTCAGAGGGCACTGATTTGGGATCGCGGTTGTCTCAGCTGTTGATGAACATTGCGGTAGCCCCAGACAAACTCGCAGAGCTATAGCCTGGATGCTTTAAAGACTGCGAATGCTAGTTCTGCAGGTATTAGTCAACACAGGCAAGCTTTACCACAAATAGCCGAAAAAAGTGTCTTGTACAATTGCATCACTTCATATACTGAGGTCCCTCAGGTTTTTCCTCCAAGACACTTGAATAAGTGAGCAATGCCTGTCGGCTTTCCTTCAAGAGGGCCACATGTGCTCCCCAGCAAAGTCTCTATTATGAATACGCCTGAACATTTGTGCATCATAACTTATGGTATGACCTGGTGGTCAATAGTTATAGCGTTTGTCCTCATTGGATTTAGACCAAAAGAAATCAATGCGCATTTTTCTGGCGAGATTTTCAGACCCTGTTCTTTGAGGTACACTCATACGAACGTCGCAGCTTTCTGAAGGCTTGTGTGCACATGAGGTTTTGTCACGCCAGAAGCCCAGAGGGAGATGCCGTCAGCGTACATAGATAGCTTGACCACACTTGGCAGTCGTTCCGCAACACAAAGGAGAACGAGGATGAAGAGGGCTTGACTCAAGACGCCACCTTGGGGAACTCCACGATGCGTGGCGTGTTGGTTGGGTGGACCTTCTGCGGTCTTCACAAAAAGGGTCCGTCCTTGTAAATAAATGAATGTCCAACAATAGAGTTTTCCACCTACACCCACTCATTCAATGGCTTCAAGGATGGCGACATGAAGAACATTGTCGTATGCTCTTTTTACATCAAAGGACATGGCAACAGGTAATTGTTTACATGCCTCTTGATGCTGTACATAGGTAACAAGATCTATAACATTGCCGATGGAACTTCAGTGACGGCGAAAGCAAGCCATTGCGTTCGGATATATATCGTAGCGTTAAAGGTACCATTCAAGCCTGGCCAAGATCATTCTGTCCATGACCTTTCCAACTTGACTTGAAAGTGCGATCGGTCGGTAAGAGGTAATGTTTATGGGATATTTGCCAAGCTTAAGAAGTGGTACCAAGTGGCTAATATTCCAATCTTGCGGAACGATGCCAGCTTGCCAGAATCCGTTGACGATGTTAAGGAGAGCTTCTCGTGCCCGTTCATGAAGGTGGCACAGCATCCGGTAAGAAATGTCATCCGGGCCATTCGACGAGGACACTGCATTGCTGCATGCGATACCTAAGATAATATCATTAGGCTAACTCTGCGGCTATTTTTATTTGTACGTAAACCTGTAATTGCCTACAAAGATACATATTTCAACGTTATAAAGCAAGGAAACGCAAGAAAAAGATAATACATCAACCAGGAAAAGTATGTTCCACGTTATATTTGAAATATAATCACGCCATCTCCATAAGACAACCAAACGGACTGTTTCTCTATTGTGAGTAGCATAAGAATACAACAGTTCGTAATCGTATACTTCATACCTTTTCAATGAAATCCCCACCTACTTGGTGTATTAGTCACATTTCATCTCACACTGTGCGAAGCAGGAAGCATACCTCGAGCAACCTGTCACCATACGTCTTTGCGGCCTTTTCCGCAGTGCGATCAGTCAAACGGTAACGGCATTTCCGCGGTCCAAATGCTCTACGTGGAAGCTGGGAAAGTGTACTGTGCATGTTTTTATACAGTAATATGACGTTGATAAATCCAGTTCGTTCTCATCGGGTTGCAAGCTTCCAACTTTATCCCTTGCTTTGTTACTTCAGGAAGGGGTCCAGGTACCACAATTCTATAAATGAAGGTTTGACGCTCACACAACTTACTAGAAATTACGGCCTACTACAAGAACTAACAAAAAACCCACAATTATAATTGGTGGTTCTGGCAACCTTCTCATGAAACAACATTTTTATCAATGACTCCGGAAGAACCAGCGGAAGAACCAGCTCTCTTGCGGCTTGAATTCAAAAGACCAGCTAGTGCTTGTTGACATATCTCAGATATTAGCCAGCGCACGCGATATTCCGATAGAAAGAGGTGCCTCACCTCCAGTGAAGACGTCAGTTGCTTTAAATGTTCAGATACACTACGACTTTATTCATCTTAATCATGAGCATGAAGACGCTAACTGAAGAGCGAAGACTTCTCCCGTGTTTGTTCAATAATCCCGGTCTTGTGCTTGCGGTGGCCACGTTATCTTTGCGAACACTATAATTTCATCCACGCACCAAACTTTCTGCCTCCTTCTGGCATGCGTAATAAATGCGAAGCGTTTCTCAGCGAACTTCGGCGACTTTGAGCGTATCTATCTATCTATCTATCTATCTATCTATCTATCTATCTAGCCACCTACGACTTTTAGCTCTCCTGGCCGTTTCAATAATGGTATCAATACCAACCTTGGTATGGCACAACATCACTGTATGAAAAACATATTAGACTAGTCATAACATGAAAATCATGACATGTTCGTCATGAATGACATGATTTACATTCATGGTCTTGGAGCCTTTGCGATAGATTCATTCACATCGCATGTTGCAAAACTGGTATGGTAAACATGATTGCATGGCGAACACAAGCGACAGACCCTAACAAAAAAATCGAGACATCCGTGTCATGTAACAACATGACTACGTTCCACGATCATGATGCGCTCGCGGCCATTTCGCTAGCGTCACATATACCAAATTTAGTATTTACAGTACGTGAATAGATAACAAAGGTATGTGACTGGTGCAAACATAATAATGATGACATGCGTGTCTTGTAATAACATGACTACATGCCTCGCTCTTGATGCGCTAGCGGCCGTTTCACTAGCTTCATTTATACCAAATTCGGTATTACGGGATGTGCATGGATGACGTAGGTATGATACTGGCGCAAACATTATAAACATGAGATGCGTGTCTGGTAGCAGCATGACTACACATTCCGCTCATGATGCGCTCGCGGCCGTTTTGCTAGCTTGACATGTACCAAACTCCGTATTACGTGACTACAATGGATTACGAAGGTATGTGACTGCCGAAAACATGATAATCATGAGATGCGTGTCATGTGAGAACATGACTACACGCCACAGTCAAGGTGCCAATGCATTTTACGCATAACGCGTGCTCGCCGGCGTTCATTTTGTCGCGTCATGCCAGCGTCGCGACGCCCGGCGCTGGTCCTGCCTTTTACTCTCAGGCACGCCGCGCTGAGTTGCTTTGATGCATGCGCGTTTCAGCGCGTCCAGCGTCCCTCCGTCACGAAAAGAGGGAGACGAAGTGTTGCCTGGGTAACGCATCGGTGCGAAATGCAGCACGTCGCATTTCGTGCTGGTTGCCGTCCGGCCACGCCGACGCACGCTGGCGTCAGACTATAAGTGCTCGCGTTCTGCTGACGTAGCATCGCTGCAGTGGCCAGCGTGCGCGCGCGTCAACGCTACATTGGGCCCTTCATAATGCGCCCACCGCCGTTTCGCTAGCTCCACATATACCGAATTCGGTGTTACGTGACATCAATGGATGGCGAAATATATTGGCGAAATATATGACTGGTACAAACATGATAATCCTGACACGCGTGTTATGTAGGAACATGACAACATACTACGCTCATAGCCGGCTCGTGGCCGTTTTGCTAGCTCCACATATACTAAATTTGGAATGAAGTGACGGGAATAGATGACGAAGGTAAACGACACATCCAAACATGATAATCATAACACGGAAGGCATGTACGGATCATTTATCTCCACTTCGTAACTCTGTGCTACTTTTGAAGTGACATATCAACATTTTAGGGGCGAAGCTCCTTAGGGCGTGGGCTGTGCGTCCCCTGTATGTAGCCACCTCTAGTTCAGTTCTTGCAGTGTTCACTAGATGGCGGTACCGTCCCCTGTATGTAGCCACCTCTAGTTTAGTTCTTGCAGTGTTCACTAGATGGCGGCACCGTCTCCTGTATGTAGCCACCTCTCGTTTAGCTCTTGTAGTGTTTACTAGATGGTGGTACTTGTAGCTGATGATGAAAAGATGCAAGATGTTATAAACTAGAAAGTGGTACTTGTAGTTGATGAAAGACGCGAGATCTTATAAAACAGGAATGATGTCACATATGGCGCGTGTCATCAATTGAAGGCAATCGTTCGATTTAGTGCGGCGACGTACGCTAGGGGGTGCGATGTAATAAAATCGAGTGGGCAAAATGTACAGAGGATTCATGGTTTACCAGGTTTACCTCCGGAGCTTCGCCCACTCATCATCATCCACTTCGTGGATATGGCTGAATTTTTTTCATTCGTGTTTCGCATATCAATGATTCCCAGAGTACGTGGGATCTGCTGCCATTTTTTTATCTTTAAGCCCCGTCTGTCACTCTTAATGACTAGCGATTATATTCTTTTTTAGGTATATGTTCTGCGAATGTATATTGCTTCAGCTTCATTGAAAATCTGTTGTCAGGAGGTGTAATTTTTTTTCCCTGTTATCCCGTCTGTTCTCTTTTTTCTTCTTTAACTTGTACCTAGTATTTTTTTACCTGGCTCACTGTATCGTCCTGAATTTAAGTTGTACCTCTCACGATACAAATGTGCGGTGCTAATGTAGTGTAGAATGTCCGATTTCTCTTCAACTCAACGTGGCCAACGCCACATGCCGGCGTGGTGCTGAAGTGCTGAGGACGCTGAAGCTGGTCTTCAATTGATCGACTTGTGTAGTTTAACGTCCCAAAACCACCATTTTACAAGAGAGACGTCATATTGGAGGGTTCCGGAAATTAACACTACCTAGGGATCTTGAACGTGGACCAAATCCTGAGCACACGGGCCTAAAATGCAACTGCCGCAGCTGGGATTCGATCCCGTGACCTGTGGGTCAGTAGACAAGTACCTTAGCCACTAGACTACTGTGGCGAGACTCAAACCCTCAAAATGAAAAAAAAACAACGTAATGAGAGCGGTGTTGAGGGTAAAACCTCACATGTTTATTGAATACAGAATAGAGATTTTCAGAAGAGTGACTATACTTCACAAGACAGCACGAGTGCTAAAAACTAAGCAATAAAGCGAGGTCTTCAGTAACGTAATACTCAAGTCATTGTTTGTTGCAACGGCTTCCTAAAAGTCTCAAGACTACCACGTAACATTACGTGACAATAGGGTTTGATCATATCATAACTTATCAGCACAATTTGTCGCGCCATCATTATGTCATGGTATCTTCATGACATGACATAACGTCGTCACACAATATCGTGGCTTAGTGTAAAGTGTGCGAGCTCGGAGACAGTGCGCGACCACGACATTCGCAGTATGTCGCAAAAAGAGGAGGAAGATGCTTAGCACAGTGGAGGAAGAAAAAAACAAAGAAAACGGCACTCGCCTTTTATAGTCGCCTCTTTTGAATGTAAACAAGTGGCGTTCTTTACCATTCACTGTCAGGGGCATTTAGCATTTTCTCTGATTTGAGATGAACCACCATGGTCATTGTCAAAACTGGAATATTAGGCCAGTAGCCGATTACCCTAACCATTCCACCACCTATGCGGAGAACTCGCTTTGCCATATCTGCATTACGCTCTATAACAAGCACGCGTACCGTGACGGATCAGCTTAATTTTTCCAAGAGGGAGAAATAGAGAGATGGACGGAAGGATGGATTAAATAACTTAACTATTGCCCAATAGGAGAGAGCGAGATAATTATTTCAATAGACAGCTTGAGATGTCTGCCGGCTTTTTACCGGACATGCTATTCCAGGTACCGGTTGATGACTATGGTATATACAATGATACACTTATAACACATACAGTCACACATACACACTACACTATATACAACGTTTCGCTCAGGCTCGTGGCCTGCAAGAATAATCATTTGTCTGCATGGTATACTACAATACTGCAGTATGGCATGTCATGATTTTACTGAAGACAACCCAGGGTAGAAAATGAGCCTGTTTAAATAGCACTGTACTGAAGTCTGCCATATGCTACGCTACAATAGACGATCCCACAACCTTCTTAACCGACTGTTAGATATTAACTTGTGTAGTGCCCAATAAATGAGCTGGGAATAGCAACGTTTGAGCATTCTTCATTTATCTGCTCCTTCCCTTTATACACAGAGCGTTCTTTTCAGTATCATTTTAATGGCACCTCGTTGATCACCATAAGGCTTCCCCACAAATTAGAACTGCTTTCGCGGATTTATAGATTATTAGAGCCATGCGCGCATGTGGAAACAAACACCATAAGTACTAACACGTAGAACACAAGTTATGATGCGTAAAGCCGGACAAGCATAAGTCGCCGAATGTGTTTACGCGAGCGTGCGATTGTCAGTGCAACGCTCACAGTACCAAGTGAGCAATGCTTACATTTATTTTTTTTTTGCTTTTCATATTGCCTATCCGCTGTGTAATCTGAGCACAAACGCAGATAAAAAAACGATCGAGAAAGCAGAGCATCGTTCCCAGCGGGAGCATTTCTCCGCTGCCTGCCAGATTGGCGGTAGCAATACGGAGACAGTGCGGTGTTATTCATGCTGTGCTAAAATATAAAAAAGCGGTAACTACGAAAGTATATAGCACATTACAGTACCGTAATCTACAGTTCTACAGTTATTTTTGAGATAGTAGCGCTGTTCTGTCTGGGTCTTTGTTTGTGCACACGGAACATTTACAAAACCTTATTCATTTGATTGATTGACATGTGGGGTTTAACGTCCCAAAACTACTCTATGATTATGAGAGACGCCGTAGTGGAGGGCTCCGGAAATTTAGACCACCTGGGGTTCTTTAACGTGCACCCAAATCTGAGCACACGGGCCTACAACATTTCCGCCTCCATCGGAAATGCAGCCGCCGCAGCCGGGATTCGAACCCGCGCCCTGCGGGTCAGCAGCCGAGTGCCTTAGCCACTAGACCACCGCGGCGGGGCAACCTTATTCATTTGTCATAGGAATTGCCAACAAAGCTCTCTGCGAAGCCTGTTCTTGCGACGAGACGCTACACCACATCCTGCGCAACTGTACGTTGCATGACATCTGGAGACAGTCACTGGCGTCCCCTCTTGCGAGAATCGACAACAGCCAAATGTCTGTGGACACTATTCTTTCAAGTGCCCCAGAGAAGACATTGCAACAGAAGGCGACAAAAGCACTGGTGAAATTCTACGCGGCACAGACTTGAACAAGCGGCTGTAACAGCAATGTCACACACCAAGTAAGATAAGACTGGACTATGACTTAGTGTGTGTGCGTGTGCTGCCTAATGTGCTGTGTTCATCTCTCTTCCTTCTCTTCTCATCATATTTTATCTCCCCAATCCCCCTTCCATGCGCAGGGTAGCACACCGGCTGCCCATAGGCTGGTTAACCTCCCTGCCATTCTTTTCCTCCTATTTTTCTTCCTTCTTTGAACGGGTCAGTTCTTGCAAGTCTCTGCGCAACGTTCTTGCTAAATGGCCTACTCAAAATCAGATATGTGTACTTTGTTTTCAGGCAGTAGAGACACATGAGCGCGAATTCTCTGCTTGAATATGTCGTGCAATTTGGATAATGCGTTTATATACCTCAATCGCGAAGAAATTAGTGCGAATAGTGGGTACATTTTCTCTCCTTGTTGCGAAACAGTGCACAAAATCACTTAGAAAGCTGGCACGGTCTTCTGCAGAAGTACTTGTTATATGCGAATAGGTTATGGCTGTGTGTAGGATGAGCCGCTTGGCGGAAGGGTCAATCAGCGCTAAGCAGTTGTTAACTATGACACCCTTTACATTTCTCATAGATGAAGCTTCATTAAACATAACTGCAACAGTGCAGTGATCACTTACTAACTCGCAACAGTGGTCTAGCGGTTAAGTGGTTATGGTGCTCTACTAATAACTCACTTGTCGCGAGAACAAATACCGGTCGTGGCGGCCGCATGTTCTATGAAGGCGAAAATCCTCAAAGCCTGTTTGCTTAGATTTAGGGGCGCGTTAAATCACTATCGGTAGTAAAAATTTCCGGAGGCTTTCACTAAGGCGTTTGTAATAGACATGCAATAATTTTGGCAGCTTAAACTCAAAGAATTATTATTAGTCTGCATTCACTGCAGCGGGAGTAAACAATTGACCAAGCTGACGAATGAGAAATTATATTTACATACCTTACGACACGTTTTGTACTAACGAACACCATGCTGGTAAGTGTTTTTTTTTATTCAGGGGACGTCTTCCAATATGCTCCATACTCTAAACACAAAGGCGTTGGGCATGCTCCTTTGCAGCAATTCAAAGTACGATAAAACAGCGCCCTAAATGTTGCTTCATGTCGTGGTTAAGACATTGAAGAACAATGGAAGAAAATTCGATTTAATACGCAAATCTTGGTAACATTCTGTGAGCGTTCTTGTGGTGCAAGTATATCAGTCATCGATCCAATGATCTCCACACTCTAAAAGATAACTAATAACATATTCTTGGGTTTCTTGCGTCAAAGCACGATAGCATTGCGAGGCTCAGCGTAGGGAAAGACTATGAAAACTCAGAGCTCGTAATTTCTTTTTCGCGCAGCACGCGACAACCCTGAAGCACTCCTCTTTTGTTCAAACGTGATGGCCGTGGCCCAGATCAAACAAGCGACTTTTGGGTTCTCAGCCGAACACCGCAACCCTTTCACCCACGAAGGGTGACAGATCAAAAAGATTGACCTTTCTAAGACCTTAATAAAGCACTTGTATTCTTCCTGTTGCAACGTAAGCTACGGGGAATGACTGTTCGCCGTAGAAGACAGTCAATTTCAGCAAGTGCCGACTACAATGACAAATGTCTTGCTTATTATACTCTCCTTATATTCTGTGTCTTTGAGCGGCGCAAAATGAGATGCGTTATCTGCAGCACTAAGTGTTCAATCTTCTGCCCATAGGTTGTCTTATATTGACAGAAAGTGGAGCTGACTGTTACGTCTTCATGCTAAAAGGTAGAGCGTCCACATGCGGACATATGAAAAAATTCAAGGCACCACAAACGCTACTTGTGATGTCCTCACTTTCTTCCCATGCCCGCGTGTTCATGTTGTGTCTATTCTATTTTGTTACGTTGATTATGAGATATATGTTGAAAAAAGGCAATTTATTTAAAGACGAATAGTGAAATGAAGTCTATGACGCGATGTAATTGTTTCTATAGGCAACATCAAAATTACTTTAAAATTTTAATCAAAACCTTCATTAAGCAGCGGAATGAAAACATCAGTTATATTCAGAGCCAATCTTAAGCAACATTTTCAGAAAACAAAGTAATTGTTTCATCAACTTTGTAAAAATGTAGTAATGGAGTGCTTTCTGCCCAAAGCACGACAGACATAAGTCACGTAACGGGCCTAGGCTGATGCATACAGTTTTGACGTCTCCTATTTGTTTCTTTAATTTATTGTTATTATGAACACACCGGCGGCGCGAAAAAAAAACTGAAGCATTTAAAATAATTTCAGAGACTTGCCCAAAAGCGCTCTACAATGTTTCGTAGTTGACAAGGCATTCAGTTTAAAGACTGTTGCATCGGTGAAAATTTTGAGTCCGTTATACTTACGAAAATGCCAAACTGACCTTACATTTTCTGGCCTACCTAACTTTAAGCACACCCTGAAGACGTTTCTGATGTTCCAGCAAGAGGTTTGAGGAAGATCAACTTACTCCTCCTAACCAAAAAAGACGGAATCAAGCACATCAAATTCTATGGCAAAAGCGATAAACCAAAAGCCCGCCTAAAATTTGAGACATCCTCTTAAGGTAGAAAAGCTAAAATTAGCGCGTAGTACCCGTCCCCACTATTGATGTTTCCCGTTGTCGCTCCGGTGGTGCCCACGAATGCGTGCCGTTTGAAGTTGCTTCATTATAGAAAAAAACCTTGAGGCCACCATGAGCGTTGGTTAGTTACCTGCCCATTTACGTTTTTCAAGACAGTCTCTATTTTTTTAGTTTGGCAAACATCATCCTGCCAGCCGTTTCAAGACTCATGGGTTGAGAAAAAAGATTTCCCAGCGTGTAGGCGGATTCATAATAACCTTAAAAATGCAATAGAGAACATTGCAAGGCAGATTCGTCCCCGAAAAATACGTAAAAAAGGTAAGCACAGAAAATTAAAGCTATCGGAGTACATGAAATAGTAATAACGAAGCTGTGCCCGAATAGGAGCGCCTCCGGTCTGTTGCTGGGCATTCTCGATTTCCATTCGTATCATTGCCGCAGACTAACTCCACACCATGACTGGATTACGCGCAAACGAGATCACGAGGACTGTGCTGCCTTCCTGAAGATGACACCTGTTCATGCAGATGCTCGTTAGAGGGAACAGAGGTCAAGAAAGAATTCTTTCGAAATGAATGTACTCAAAGACCAGGTTATACACGAGGAGATGAAACGTAGTGGATGATCTTTCGCCCCTTTTAGTTGAAAGCATTATGGCCACACTTGTTGTCATGCCAGTAAGAAGGCGAATTTTCACTGCAGGAATGGCGTTTCTCTCTAGGGTAACATATTCGGTTGCAGATGGAAATATTCGGAAATCATCGTGTCAAGAAAGACATAACAAGATGTTTCGAAATGAAAGTAAGAGTGCACAAACTGTTTTACTGTTCACTCTATTGCAATTGTGTGACTTATCACAAAGCATATAGAAATAGCAGCAGATGTCTCACTACAACTGAATTAAAATTATTAAACGTTTCAATTTTGAAATATATTTGAGAAGACTAAGGCCCGCATAGTTTGCCTGCATGTTATATTTCATATAATATAATAATAATAATACGTTTATTTCATCATCATTGTGTACATGATGACAGGGGCCCGCAGTAAAAGCTGCAAAATCCGAGGATCGTTCCAATGAAAACTCCAACCAAAACAGCTTGACTGAGCTGCTGACCCCTAACTTTGCGAACAGCAAATATTAAAAAAAAACACAACCAAACGTGCATATTATAACAGAAAAAGAAAAATGAAAGACACAATACAAGGAAGTACACATTTAAGGCACAGAAATCGCGAGCAAACAGATAACAGGAATTATGAAAGAAAAAATGATAACAACTCTTTATTTGTCAATGTTTCAAGGGGTGCGTTTTTAGCTGCGAAGCTATTGAGCAGTCGCGGAAGCTGCTTTTTCAGGGTTTGCGTGCCTTAAGTTGTTCTGTATGTTTGAACGTGCCATATAACTGTATTTCTTGTCCTGCATATAAGTTTTCGCGGCTCTAGCAGAGCAATCTTACGAAGTAGAAATGTACTATACTTGATTTCACGCTTGAAGGAATGACAAAGACGATACTCATATAATTTAGTCACTCGCAAAGTTTCGTGTTTGGTAAAAAGTTCGGTGGTTGTGTGCCAGCAAGGAAGGTTTTCCATTACGCGTAAGAAGCTCTTTTGTAGGACGTGTAATTTGTTTAGGTTTTCTTGTGTCATGGTACCCCAGACTAAGTGACAGTAGTTTAGATGAGAATAAAATAAAGACTGATAGATTAGGATCATCACGTTCAGCGGCAGCATCTCACGTTTTCTGTAAACAATGCCTATTATCTGCGACAGCTTTCTACCAAGATAGGCTACATGGTCGTCCCAGGACAGTTTTTGATTTATCAGAACTCCTAATGTTTTAATCGATGGCACAATTTCTAGGGGAATACGCTAAAAACATATATCTCTTGTTAATGCGACTTTTTTTTGTTTTTTCCTCTAAAGATGACGACTTTAGTTTTTGAGCTGTTTATCTGTAATGCGTTCTTTTGTGTCCAGTTATCAAGTTTGCCTAGTGCGTCATTTGCTTGTTCTCTCAACTCGCCTATATTATCTCCAGCTAGAAATATGCTCGTGTCGTCAGCGTAGCACACAATTTTGCGAAGGGTATAGTCTGCACAATATCATTTATAAACATGTTAAAAAGAAACGGGCCCAAAATGCTGCCTTGTGGGACGCCACACTGAACAGGCCGTGTATCGGATAAGAATCCGTTTACAACAAGTGCCTTCCTACGGAATTCCAGATAAGATTTTACGAGTGCAGATGCATGTCCACGAAATCCGCAACGCTCTAACTTGCGCAGCAATAGTTCATGGTTTATTAGGTCGAAAGACTTCGTAAAGTCGACATAGATCCCAATAACTATTTTATTTTTGTCAAGTTCCTTTAGAATGTGTTCTTTTTGTTCCAGTAACGCGAGCTCTGTCGAACAGTGTTTTCAGAAACCAAATTGAGAGTCGCTAATTAGGGAATGCTTAGATTCAAAGATCACGAAGCGCTTATGAATAACTTTTTCAAAAGTTTTGAAAATATTGGTAGTATAGATATTCGCCTGTAATTTCCCAATTGATTTCTGTCACCCTTTTTATAAATTACTGATACACGCGCAAGCTGCATACCACGAAGAAACACTGCCTTAATGATACACCTGTTGAGAATATGCGTAATGTACGGCGAAATAATGTCAAATATAAACTTAATTGGTTTAAGGTGGAATTCATCAATGTCACAAGATTTCGTGTTGTTTAGCATGTTGAATGTGCCCATCACCTCAGCTTCATCAACCGGGCTAAGAAATAGAGTATTTTCAGTCGAGGTAATGTTTAGAAGGTCATTGAACACTTTCGCTTCACTAAAAATGCTTACAAAATGGCGATTAAATTCATTGGCCAGTTCCTGGCCAGATATAGCTTCCCCGTTTAGTACAAGTGTGGAAAGTTCTTTTTCACAATTTTGTTTCCCTAGAATATTGTTTAGCTTTTTCCACGTTAAATCAGTGCGACCCTTACAAACTGATTTGTGTAATAATCTGCTCTAGCTTTTGTAAGTTCCTTGTTGAGGCGATTACGGAGATTCTTAAAAATACGTAAGTCATTCGCATCTTTAATTTTGATAATTTGTGATACAAAGTGTTTTTCAACCTAATCTTAGTAAGCAGTTCTTGTGTGATCCATGGCTTCCGAGTTCGGTGGTTGTTCCTCACAACTTGAATGGAAAACTTGCGTTGTATATTGGCTTACGAACATTTATTAACTTGTCGTACGCTGTTTCAGGATCATTTTCTTCCAGAATAAAATCCCAGTTTACTTGCGCTACATTTTGCCTAAATATAGAAAGGGCATTTTTATGTGATTGGTTGAAAAGAGCGGGTATTGCTAACATGTTTTTTGAACTCTTTTGTAAAACTTAAATAAATTGGTAAGTGGTCACTAATGTCAGCGCTAATTACTCCAGATTTTACCCTTGCTCTGTCTATGTTCGTAATAAACAGATCTAGCAACGTGAAAGAATTTGGCGTGATGCGGGTTGGTAAATCAATGACATTTAAAAACCCATTTGCCTGTAATAACAAGTCAAAACTCTTTTTCGAAACATGATTATTCAACATGTTAATGTTCATGTCCCCGCCACATACTAGGTCCAATCGCTTTTCGCGGCAGTATGAAAGCAGAGATTCAAAGAAACTCATAAATGCTGTGACTGAGCCCAGTGGGGGACGATAACACACTGCAAAAAGGGTGCTTCCTGAACATACAGATAACACTTCATAGTCGCTGGTGCATACTGTGAATAACGGTAGCAAGTCTGGTTCCCAAATATTTTTAAACAGCATACAAACACCTCCCCCGCGACCATTATCGTGGTTTAAAAAAATGTTTGGCACATAGGAAGACGGATAAGATCACAATCATTTTTCGACCAAGTTTCAGTTACCATAATTACATCCAAAGATGTATCTAACTGTTGCAAAAAAGAAATTTACGTGCATTTGTTTATTTCCGAGTGACTGTGCGTTAAAATGAACAGATTTGAAAGATTTTGCGAAGGCTGGACCAAGCATTTTTGAAAACTGGTTAGGATTAACGTAGGACGTATGGCAAACAGGTGCCATCTGGTGATTCTTTTACACACAAAAACCTAGAAGTACTAGTCAGACATCTAGGTGAGCTTAGCAACATCGCGGAAGCCTGAGATAGGCTTCGTTGGATGCCTCTCCGCCTTTTTTACGACGATTTTGTTGTTTCTATGCCAGACGTACTTATAATCGTTTACCTTTGCCCAGTCTTTTACTTCCTTCAACAGTGCTTTACTGCGTTTCGTGAGGTTTTCCAGCACGCGAACTTCTTCGTTCATTTCCGAAATTTTAAGCCGGTTGTCCCACCACGCTTCTCGGACGTTTAGTTTAGTGAAACGACAAATTATTGCTGGAATATTATCTTGCTTGGATGGCAAACGGTGATTGGCTGCCACATCGTCGCGTATAAGTTCAGGAAGCTCGTTTTGGATAGATAACGCATTTATCTCGCCAACAAGATCTTCTTGTTGAGTCTGTGGTATGCCATGAAATTCGAGATTGTACCTTTGGTTACGCCATTCGAGGTCGTCAAGCTGGCGGTTTAGCGATTCAAGTTTTTGTCTTGCATTTCGAGATTTTCAATCCTGGTACGTAGTTCTTTGATGCTGCGCTCATTTTCTTCGGTGCGCTTCATTACATCCATCATCTGGTCGGACATGAACTGCACAGACTCTTCTATCTTATCAACGGTTTCTTTCAGGGGCATCAAAACATCTAGCTTTTGATTGATCGCCTGCAGCATCAAAAACACATCCCGTACGCAAGGTTCGTCATCAGTTTTTTCCGTTTGCCCACAATTTTTTGATGGTCTGCACTTCAGACATTTCCAACTTTTGCGATACGCATCCCCTTTGGACTTCAATGTTGCGTCAGACACACCCGCACATTTTCCCGTATGATACGGGAGCTTACATAGAGTACACACTATGCCATCGCTAGCACGCTCTAGTAACTCTTTACACTCAGGGCATTCAATGTTGTCAGGCATAACACTTTTTGGTGGCAGCAGCGACGAATATGAGCACAGGCAAGAGCCAAGTGAAACACTTTACAAACCTGTAACAGTACAGGGCGCTAAGTTAGGGCGATGTTCCAATAGCCACCGCTGCCGCCAAAGTGATGCTCGGGCAAAGAAGAGGTCCCTTTATAGGCTGCGATGACCGCGCCAAGTGCAGATTGCGGCAGGTCCCGTGAGGTCCCGTGTCGATGAAGTCAGCAATTTGTTGTCTTAATATCCCCTGTTCTGATAAGCGGGCTTGCCTAGCTTTTAAGAAATAACGCGTATATATATATATATATATATATATATATGTATATATATATATATATATATATATATATATATATATATATATATAGGCATGGTGATTGAGTGGCCGTCGCGTTGCATATAGTCAAGTAGATCCTCCGTGAGCAGTCACAACGTGGTTTACTTCGACGTTTCGGCCTAGAGTCAGACCTTCATCATATATATATATATACATATATATATATATATATATATATATATATATATATATATATATATATATATATATAATCAACTATGATAAATATATAGGGGATGTAAGATTTTAAGATTGTTCATCGGAAATGTATATGTCACTATCATGTATATATTTATATATATTCATTACTGATATGTCTTCGTCGTTTGTTCGTTTTTGACTGGATATACATTTGTTCTGGATGCAATGCACACGCAACACCAATAGTGTGTTTTAGTAGCGTGCGCTTATATGTAAGGTGTTATATTATCATTCTTGTATATATGAATCCCTGCTACGAAAGCTTAGGTGATAAAAAACCGTGCAAATCCAACCGGGCGCACCATGCGTCAGATGCGCTGAAAATGGTCACCAGCAATCGCGGGGATTGATTCGTGCCGTAAACTTTCAAGTCAGCACTCTTCATCCACAACTGTGCGAAAGGAAGAGCTTTCTCTGGTAAACACCATGCGAGTTCTTCGAAAAGTGTGCCATTCGACTCGTATTTTGAGTAGTACTAAGCACTAAAATACCACAAAATGAACACCCCATAAGCGACCAAGTGAAGCAAATGGATCTTAATATAAACAAGAAGAAAAATACTAGTTTAAAACCTAACTTTAGATGCAAACGCTTGATCTACGGCTGGATGAGGTTGAAAAGAAGTGTAAACGGTTCAGCCCGAGTTTTTTTCAGAACACGATGTTTTAAAATAACAGAAAGAAGGCAAGAAAGTGCACTCTATCGAACTCTATAAGAATTAGTACACAAGATGTTTTTAAAAGCGCTCTCACTTTGCATGCCCTGTTTTTCCTATGTACTCGCTTATGTTGGCAATGAATGGATAGTGCGAGTATGCGCTTGTCTTACGTACTCTCCCCATTGAAAAGCACACACAGATTCATTCACAGCGCCTAAGGTGCCAAGAAACGTGACTTCAGCGAAAAGAACTAAAACGGTCATCAAGGTGCTTGCATTATTAATAATTTAAGTATTCATGTATTCTAAAGAAACGAGAACATTGCAAAACGGAAAAGAGGCGTGTCTGACACCCAGAAAATTATTGCAACAACTAACTTAAAAATTAAAAAAAGAATTATTTCATATCGTACTTAGGCTACTATAAACATAAATTTACCTGATTTTAAGTTGAAAGCATCACGAAATGAGTTGAAGAGGCTGAAAAGTGGCATCTAGTCTGAAAGGACATGTGAAAAAGTACCTTTATTTCATGTGATAAGCAATTATTGTGGGGGTTTGACGTCCCTAAACCACAATACAATAATTAGAAACGCCGTGTGTAATAAGACGTGCAAAATGAATAGGAATGAAAGTATATATACAATATGAGACACTTAAACAAAGTCGCACAGACACATTTCGCGCAGGCACACTGCAAAATAACAGTGTAATATGTGAACATTTAGGTCCACGCTCTGAATTTATATAACTTGTGGAGTTGAAAACTTAGCATAAGAAAAGTCCAGGCCGGGATCAGGCAGATCTGCACGATGTCACAAGGTCATAAGACGTCTTGGCGAGATCATAGCAAACCAAAGCTGAAGCAATAAAGATTTGGTACACTGGTCGGTATGCAAAACTTGAGGCGAGAACTGTTACAAGACAGGGACAGAATACAAACAAAAGAAACAATGCAGTTGGGGTTCAGACAGCAAGACCTTGACTCTCAGTCCATAACCGTGCGGCTATTGATTCAATCTCTGCAGAAGTCAAGAGGAGGAGTTCTACAGCGTTTGTGAAGCAATGTCCTTAAAATTCTGCTCCCGCTCATCAAGGGGTCATTTTGTGCGTCGTCTCTGCCGCGAGAGCGATCATCAGTGAAAAAGAGAAGCATCACAAGAACAATAAAATTGGGCAGCGTGAGAACGAAAAGGAAAAGCCGGGCGTCATCCCTGACGAGGTATAGTGAGATTTTATACAGTTAACAATACAAAAAGTGCAAGATATTATCACACGCTAAAGCATGCTCCTAGTCCATCGCATAAGCAGTTCAAACTATTACACTTGGTAACACACCAGGAACGCTGCAGTGAAAGAACTGAAGAAAGAAATTGCATTTCGCGTGAACGGAAGAGCAGTACATGTTAGAGAAACGGACAATACAATGAATCAGGTTAAAGCTTGTCAATTTATTCAACTTCCAGAAGGCAATAAACTTTATATTGTGATACGTCCACCTTTAGGCATGACCATAATGGCACGTTTGCCAGCTTGTGTGTCTGCTCTACAGGGGCACACCCCATTAGTGGTGCATGCCCGTCTCGGCTGGGGTCTTTACAGCGTGACTTCAGGTACTCATCTTGACAAAGGACTCGTAGCATTGTGATATTTTGGCACTATGGCAACCACGCTCTCACAAAAGTCAGGGTTGTGACTGACTGTTCTTACGCTAAAACTTGATACGAACAAAATGGCAATGGCTAGAGCAAAAGAGAAGGCTGAAGTTCACTCACCCTGTACATAGTGGCGCTATCACGATTGCATCATTAAAGTCATTTTAAATATTCAAGCAGTATATGAACTATGCTTTCTGGCAAGGTATGTATACTACATACGACGTATGCCTATTGAACTCAATTTGAGAAGTACACAATGAAATTTTATATTGAATCGCTTTTTAAAAACGTGCATGCAATACATGCAGCTCATAATACAAGGAGTGTACAGTACAAGCAGTACATCACACAAAGTGGATACTCTACAGTACTGCTGTGCAGTAGACGCGTACGCTGCTTGTGAAATACTTTTGTGCCTACAGGTATTACGGCTTCAATGCCTTTTCAGATAGTGGTGGAGCTGGTCGCTCTTCTGTCTCCATGCATTCTGATGAAATTCTATCACCAGCGCGAAACAGTATAATCAGGAGCAGTTCTCTTCATGCAGTGAGCGTTCCGAGTCTGAGACGCCCTGTCATGGGCGATGCACTGGAAGTTACACTGCACTAAATGACTGGGAAAAATAATCCTATTCAATATTCTAAATTCTGTTTGGTAAGCACGAACGCAATAAAAAGGAACATAATCAATAGCGAAATTTGAAAATGCGGTTATAATTAGGAACAAGAAAACAATTTAGCAGATCCCACGTACCTGGGAATCGACCTTGTGCGAAGCATGTGGAGCAAAAGAGACAGTTGTACCTCTTTTATTCAGTGACACAGCATGAAATGACGCTAAATATTTGCACAAATGTTGCACGTACAGACATGTGTTGAAGAATGGGAGATGTTTATATAACCAGTGCTTTGCACTTGAGGAACTATGCCAACTAGAACATGGTATTAGCAACACCAGAAGTTGATACGCACTGATGCTCACAAGGATGCTGGGCCTCGACACAGCTACATAAATCTACTTGAGCGCATGGTAACTTACCACAATTTACATTAAACCGATCTGACAGCTGTATCAAAGCAGCACATATGTAATGTTCACACAATTGAGAAGCCAGCGCTGAAACCACTATTGACGTTTCACGAAGATTACCATCTGTTCGAAAAGTTGTACCGAGACCTGGCATAGCTCTGTGGTAAAATGCTTCATTTTCATGCAGAATTGTTGGGTTTGGTTGCAGCTGCGACCCTCACATTTATTCTTTGCATTCGTCGGATTGACCCTACTGATGTGGGGTATTTCTTAATGCTGGTGCGTTAAAATTACCCATGTGTGTTCTTGTCGTTCCCGGCTAGATACTAAGTGTCACTCACCCATGGCACATACCCGCATACCAGTGGCACATACCCGCCCGTCGGCGTGTGCCATTGTATGGCGCGAAGTGTTTGATGACGTACGTGACAGAATTGTGACAATATTCAAGTCTTGACCAGTGCGTCATATTTGTCGAACCACCTTACCCTCACATGCAAATTTTGGTTCACGCCAAGTTAAGGGGGTGACCACGAGAGGCGCGACCTTAGTGGCTAGATAGATAGATAGATAGATAGATAGATAGATAGATAGATAGATAGATAAATAGATAGATAGATAGATAGATAGATAGATAGATAGATAGATAGATAGATAGATAGATAGATAGATAGATAGATAGATATGCTCAATGTCACTGAAATTCACTAAGAAATGCTTCGCATTAAAAAAAACTGAGCCCTCCCTGATGATTTGGAAGAGCACTTAAAGGGCAGCTGTGCAGTAAAGAGCAGGTTTAACTAGTTTTAACTACTGAAAAGGCGTCTCAATAAACTGGTGCTAGTTTCGTTGTAATGGATAACTATGCACACAATAGCGAGAGCTTGTCGTGCCTAAGTGGCGAGAAACAGTGCTTTCTGATAGGGCGGAGAATGATTTTTCAGTTGTACACACGTATTCGTTCGACGTGCATTGACCTTCCGAAAAATAGCAGCATATCCACGGAGTGAATGATGGAGAGTGGGGCGAACCATTCGTCCATCCATGCGTCCGTCTGTGTGACCGTCTACGCGTCTGTTCGTGCGCCCGTCACTGCATTCGTTCATGCATCCACCCCTGCGTCCATTCATGCGTCCAGCCATGCATCTGTCTGTGTGTCTGTTTGTCCATCTATTCAACACTCAAAGTCCCATCATCTTGCATCTTTTTATCATAAATTCACCATATAGAAGCACCGCCATTCAGTGGACATTCCAAGGACTAAACGAGAGGTGGCACACGCACACTTTCTTACGGCTTGCGCTTCGGGTCTACTTCCCACCTTCAACCACCTTGAGTTCATGGTATATACTAGCTCACTGTATTCATGGCACTGCGGCCCAATGCTCGCTAAACCTTTCGAAAACCAAGGAGGTTACACCCAGCGAGTATAACGTAGCAACCTTTTCCTGTAAGATAGTGCTCAATGTACATGCCAGTGGCTGCTAATGTGAAATGAGAGACAAGAGGATTCAGCTTTTAATTTCTTACGGCTCGCGCTTCGTATCTGCTTCCCCCAACCGCCTCGAATTCATTCATGGTATATACTAGTTCATTGTATTCATGGCCCTGCGGCTCAACGCTCGCTAAACCTTTCTAAAACTAAAGAGGTTACACCCAGCGAGTATAATGTAGCAACCCTTTCTTGTCCGATAGTGCTCAATGTACATGCCAATGGCTGCTAATGGGGATTGCAGCGTGCGCGTTGACTAAAAGCCGAATGCTCCTGTCTCTCATTTCCCATTAGCAGCCATTGGCATGTACATTGAGCACTATTTTTATTGTTAAAAACCCACAGAAGAAATCTCTCACCGGCACCACCTTGGAGGTCAAATGTTATACATATTTCGGGTAGGTGGCACTGGTGGTTACGTACTACGAGGGACGCACAAGCCACGCCATAAGGAGCTTCGCCCCTAAAAAAAAGATATGTGATTTTTTTACATCTCAGAAAATGTGTCAAGTGCACACTGCACACGGTGCATCTGAGGCTGCAGCAACAGTGAAAGACGTTACCACATGGAGTTAACCAATAAAGGCCATGCGAGCAATAACTAAAGAAGTGAAATGATTGTTCCTTTGTGTAAATACAGACAAAAAAAATTGCCCGCAGCTTCCCTCGGGGAACACTGAGGAGGATGCGGAGCATATAATTGGTTAACGGGGTGTTAAAGTGCGACTTACTTGGGTCGATGGCTAAATGGGTTAACGTGGTTGTGAAATAGGGTGTTAAATTGCGACTTACTTGGGTCGATGGCTAAATTGGTTTACGTGGTTGTAGGAGGGGGTGATAAATGAGTGAACACGTACACACGTATGCGAAAGGGCGGTGCTGGTCGAAGGGACGTCGATCATTGTGTTTGTGGATTCGTTGGAATTCAATTCACCGCGACCTTGGACGTCGACGCGCCGTACAAACCAACCGACGAGCGGCAACAGAGCGAGCGAGCGCCGACCTTGAGTATATATACAGCGCGACGGCGCATGCACTGTCAGCTGTCGAATGTTCGAGAAGGGGGAGAAGCGCAACGGCGCATGCGCGCGCGTCAGCTGCCGATGTTCTCGAAGCGCGACGGCGCATGCGCGCGCGTCAGCTGCCGATGTTCTCGAAGCGTGACGGCGCATGCGCGCTACATTATACAGCTAGCGAATGTTCGTGAAGAGGAGAAGCACGCGCGGTGTGTAGAAGAGGAAGGGTGCACAGATGGTGGAGGATTGAAGCGCGCGCGGTGTGTAGAGGAGGAAGGGATGCACAGATGGTGGAAGAAGGAGGAGGAAGCTTGCGGACGGCGCCGCACTACAAGCCTCGAGTATTAGATGCTCCGCATCTAAAAGATGTTCTTTTTTTAACCTAGCTGTCTGAAAGCTGTCAGACATATGGAAAGCAATAGAGTGGAAAAAAACTTTTTGAGAGTGCATGCGCACCAGATGACTGGGAGCTATGGTTACCCGATGATAACTCTATAAGATTATGTTAACTCCGTTTAAAAATGGCCGGCAATCATGTTCAATACTTTTACGGGTTGAGTCATGATTGATAGCAGCTTCAGATATTTGTGGCTATTTGACGTCGAGTACATTTACTTAGTTTATGAAAAGTATGCTATGATTCAGAGGAAAGACTGAACTTACAGTGTCTACCACTGTGGTTAGAAAAATTTGTTCATATCAAATGTACTGAATCATAGCTATTATTCACTCCTGTAGAATCATAGATCATAAACAACACGGGCGGTTTCAGCGTCTGCAGCTGCTATTTTCAAGCACTCCTTAAATAAACAGTTTCTTCTCTAACATACACGTGCGCACTTTAGAAACCACCAGCTTGCGCTAAAGAAGATGCCAGGCCTCCGCGGAACGCTCAGCAGAATCATAGTCACGGCGAAAGCTGTACGAGTGACCTTTCAAAAGCCTTTTTAAAACTTTTTGGGCAACTTCTACAAGCACAATTGCAGGGTGCCCACTACGCCGTAAATCATCATATTTATTGTGTAGTAGGCAACGTATATTATAAACTTTTATGAAGAGCATTATGAAGCGTGGCCGAAGCATACGTATGAGTTTCGAGGATTACAAAATAAATATACAGAAAACTACGAGAGATTGCACCACTGGTTAAACAGCTCTTGTGCACGAAGGAAAACAAAGAACCCGCTTGTACAAATGGCTAAGACTTGTATCGTACACGTGGCGCAAGATATGCGCATGAACTGTGTAGAGATGTACCTGATACGCACGCATTCGGCGCATATAACCAACTGTCGTTCAATAAACAGGGTTCTTTTCCCCACCGGCTATCAGGTGTATCATGTCATCGATACAAGACTGAAAGAAGAACATGGCATAGGTGCTCGTTGTGCAGAAGACATAGTGATGTACGCGTTCATCAAGCTGTAATGCAAGTGAGCATGGCAATCGCAACATTCCGCATCTCGTGCACTCTACATTATTCCACAATTGAGAAACCTATAGGGCATGTGTGACACATATCCAATAATCACGTACGATATTACAAAAACACTTAAAATACATATGCGTTGATACGAGATTATTGGATGGAAGGAATAAGTATCATATGAGAATTACCGACAAGGTATTGACTAAATGGATATCCCTGGGTACTTTTTTCTTTCTTTAAAGTCAGCTACGAACGGTCACGCTGAAGTATTAACTGCTCTTTAATAACTCAGCAAAGGATGGCGACACTGACTTCAACTAGGTCTTAAAATCCCAGTGACGGTATTTTTGAGTACGCTCATACCGCGTGCACAGCTGTAATGTTGTTATGTAAACTTCCTAAATAATTTAAAATACAAGCTTTTGAGTACGTTCATACCGCGTGCACAGCTGTAATGTTGTTATGTAAACTTCCTAAATAATTTAAAATACAAGCAAGATATTGCACAAGGGTTATGCATAACGGGTTTTTTCAACGACCTATTAACTTGAAGGTTTGTTTGATATGAGTTGATGATCCCGACCAGCAAGATTTTTTCACAATAAATAAGTGCATTTAACGCGCCAAAAATACGCAAACAAAACAATGTTTATGCCTGTAACTTCTCATGGGACGTAGGAGATTCGGACGATGGCATTTATGTATGTTTCGTTTTTATTCTTGTGACGCGAAGATCATAGAGGAGTATCTTGGCGATAAAAACCAATTGAAGGCTCTGCTGAAATGGGCACTATATCGCCGAAAATTCACTTCCAATACGGTAGTAATTTGCCATATTGATTTGTAAGGTTTAACATCCCAAAACCACCATATGGTTATGAGAGACGCCGCATTGGACAGCTCCGGAAATTCCGACCAACTGGGGTTCTTTAACGTGCACCCAAATCTGAGCACATTGGCCTACAACACTTCCGCCTCCATCGGAAATACAGCCACCGCAGCCGGGATTTGATCCCACGACATGCGTCATTCGTCATAAAGGAAAGTATTATTATTTTTAAACATATTTTCCCATGAAAGCCCTTAGACGCTGTAGAGAATTTTGGTGGGTTAGGAACATGCATCTTTTTTTGGGCTGTTTCCCGAGTCACCTGCTGTCTTGATTTACTGTTTGATAAGGCTCAGCTGTATTGTGAGTCTAAAGGCTTCAGTTCAATGGCGTGCATGTTTCTTTCACTGCAGAGATAAATAGGTGCAGAGATAAATAGGTTTCAATTTTCAGTTTTGTTTGATCATAAATAAAATTATTAGTGTTTTTTTTATTTCCTCTTTCAAGTACTCGGGGAAAGGTTTGGTTTTTACAGAATTTACGACATGGGCGTAGCTCACAATGCCAGCTTTGCTGGTGACGTGTGATGAACATAACCAGGTAATACTTTGATTTTAAATTCATTTATTGATCACCTCTTCATTCCACCTGATTTTTTCCGTCAGCAAAGAACAACGGCCCCGCTTCGGTGATCTAGTGGCTAAGGTACTCGGCTGCTGACACGCAGGTCGCGGGATCAAATCCCAGTGGTGGCAGCTGCATTTAAGATGGAGGCGGAAATGTAGGCTCATGTGCTCAAATTTGGGTGCACGTTAAAGAACCCCGGGTGGTCAAAATTTCCGGAGCCCTTCACTACAGCGTCTCTCATAATCATATGGTGGTTTTGGGACGTTAAACCCCACACATCAATCAATCAAGCAAAATACGAGGAACAAAAAAGTCACGAATTCCTTCAGTGCCTCTCAAATAAGACTTGCATTTTATAATTCATCCGAGCAGAAGCATTGTCGACGATGCTCTGCTTGATTTCAACAGAACATTTCTTTTTTTAGGCCACACGTCTGTTATTTTTGCCTATTTCAAGGCGCCGAAATGCCTTTCAGTGGAAAAACTTTAGAAAGGCTGCAATTCTTCGCACTTTACGTCTGTCCACTCTTTCTCTTGCTCTATTTTTTTTCAACTTCTGCCTCTCACAATTGATCTTGTCGGCATTTGGTGGGTCCAGGCTTCGTTTCCCGCGACCAGATTCACTCGGCACGAAGAAATGTGTATCGCACTCGCACTGATCGTGGAACAAAGACGTTTCTGTTCGCTTACTTTTTGTTCCTATTTCATTCAAAGGACTTACGAAATGGAACATCTCGTGTGACCTTCTATACAATGAAGCTGGATTCACTGCTTTATAAACGTGGGATTTTGGGGACGTTTTTTTAGCCAAGATGGAGAAAAAGAGTTTGGAAACAACGCTGGGGCACAGAATAGACAAAAATGGAAAACACTGTTTTATTGACATTTTATTGACTCCCTGCCTTTGGGGAAGTGAGAGATTTTCCGTAATATTTTCTTAGGACATAAGATATCGCTGCACGTTTCTTGAAAGAAGTGAAAGCACACAGGATGCAGATATACTAAAACTGGGAAAAATTACAAAGCTTCCGTACGTACATGTAGTACTAACCACACTATTTAGTCTGTGTTTGTAAAATAATACTTCCTAATCTTTAATTAAAACACAGTATTCTCAAGATTGACTGTCATACGTAATAAATCTAGCTGCGTCTAATACTTCTCATCGCTTAATATTGACCAATTGAAGGGAATGTTTCTCTGCCACTATTTTGGAAAGTTTAGACGAATAGCGGTTGTCACCGGTAAGTGTTGAAATAATTCATTTTCAATATTCAAGAAGCCACCAAGCTTGACATCGAGAATGCTCACCACTAGCTTCATTACACGCAACTACGCCTGCCCTAGACTGGAGCTCAGAAACACTGAGGCACATCGCCGAACCTAAGGTTGAGCAAGAACCAACCAATCTCGCATCGCAAACGTGAAACGCAAAACAAACAAGCGTTCAAAACGTACCCACCAAGATTACATCGCAATACCACGCCACTTATTGTGATGAGCTGGCAGAGGCAAAGAAAAAGACGTAGAAGGAGAGCGGAGACGTGGGAAAAGGGGCTGCAGAAGAAATGAAAGGTTTCCAGAAGTGAGGCCTTCAAAGCGAACGCCCGAGGATGCTCACGAGATTACAGGCCTTGGTTTCGTCCATCGTGAATGCGTCCTTGCAAAGTGCGTCTTTCAATCTTAACCAAGTTGCTCCGCTCTTCAACATCTTTTCAGGACCAGACACGGGAACCATGAGTATGTCAGCCTTCTCATTTTTTGCGATGTCCTAGAACACTAATCGCGAAAAAGTTTTTTACCTGACTTGTAGTTTTTGAAACAAAAAGCCAATTCATAATGTTCAAGGAGAGCCAAAGCCTACTATTTTGGTTTAGGTGGTGAACATTTCAAATATTTCATATACCCTGCACAGTCTGTTTGCTTTAATTGTTCCGGTGGGCTAACGTGGTAAAACGAGATCGAAAAGATGGCGTGTATGCACGAGAATACTGTCGCGAAAATGGCCTTTCCGCTTTTAGTTTAACATTCTTCGCAAAACGATTATTTAGTATCCGTGAAAACGTATTCTAATGGCGGCTCCTTTTAGAAGCGAAGCTCCTTAAAGTGGGACCGGTTCGTCCCTCGTCGTACGTAACATGTGTTACGCTTTGGCCTCCAAGGGGGTGCCGGTGGGAGATTTCTCCTGTGCGTTGTTGAACAATAAAAAAATCGCAGCATTTGCGTTAACTAAAAGGCGAATTCTTCTGTCTCTCATTCCTCATTAGCAGTTATTGGCATGTTCCAGTAGGAAACGTTAGTAGAAGTAGAAGTGTCAGTGTTAGCTAAAAGTCGACTTCTGCTGTCTCCCATTCCTAGTAGCAGCCATTGTTTACCTCCCTGATTATTGTTCAAAATGCTGTTGATTGATGAAAAAAACCAACGAAAGACACCAGATCTTTTCTAAAACCAAGACAAAAAGACGCTAGATGTTTCTAAAGCAAAACGAAGAGACGCCAGCTGCTTAACGAAAGACGCCAGGTGTTTTCTAAAGCAATGGTTTTATAATCAAAACCATATCGCAATACAGGTTTGCAGTTGACGATGCTCGTTGCCTTCGGTGTGGCTCGTATAGATAAGGATGCCGAAAGTAGAATAAACTTTTTCTAAACACATATACCATGAACTCAAGGTGGTTAAAGGTGGGAAATAGACCCGAAGTGCAAGCCGCAAGAAAGTGTGCGTGTGCCACCTCTCGTTTATACCTTAAAATCTCCGCTGGATGGCGGTGCTGTGGAATATATGATCAAAAGATCTGAGATGGTGGTACTTGGAGCGTTCAATAGATGGATGAATGGACAAACAGACAGATGCATGGGTGGACGCATGAACGGACGCAGGGGTGGATGCATGGAAGAACCCAGAGCGGACGCACGAACAGACGTGCGCACGGACGGGTGGATGGACGCATGGACGGTCACACAGACGGACGCATGGACAGACGGAAGCAAGAACGAATGGACGGACGAACACTTCGCTGCACTCTCCGTCATTCACTCCGTGGATATGCTGCCAATTTTTTTGTTACCACAGGAAGTGCGAAACAGCGATGCTTAGAATACGCCCATATGTTTTAAGGTGTGGTTAATCAGCACTGTGGGCACCTCCTCGTAGAGCATCCTGTCTTCTTGTATTTCTTGTACTCACTTTACCGCATCCTCATAAAGTGTATTTTCATAAATCCTGCAGATTTTTGGAGTACTATGCATGTATATAAAATCTATCAGGGCTTGTCGCAAACAAACATCCATAACAAATCGAAACATGCATGCTGAAATAGAATTACGCTGAAGAGCAGCATTACCACGGAAGCTTACAATAGACTGTGTTTGCCTTGCAGCGTCATTAGTTGATGGCTTGGGAAATCGGAGTAGATGTTATATATTTAAATGTAACGCAAAGTATTGTGCAATTATCCACAGTGAATGGATAGAGACAGCGCAATAAATTGAAGAGTAACGCAGGGAAGTCATCTAGAAGGTAGCATCTGGTGAACTGCCTTCTACCGGGGTTGGGGAACACAGGTTTGAAAAAAAGAAATATATAAGAAAAAAAGATTTTACGAATGAATTTAAACGCTTTATAATAAAAATGAACCAAGAGCAAAGAATACTTGTTTATAAATGTGATCAACATTTGGAAACGTACGTTAATTTGATGACGTGACATCAAACTAACGGTATGGAACCAATACCACGCAAGGGGTGGCAACTCATATATCAATCACATAACCTCATTTTTTCTCTATCCTTCTACTTTACACATATTGGCTTCAGGGTGCACACTTGAGCTATACAGGTGATGTCAAGGCAGTCATCAGTTCGACGAGAGGTCCAACAAGATGAATGAATCGACTGTATGAAAACGTTAAGGTCTCCTGATTGCTTCCTCTAAATTCTAACTTTTTGGAAAAGTATAGGTCGGGAAGAGTATTCGTAAACGCGCGGGGTTAGGGGTGCGGCCACTTTCTTTTTTCGGGAAAACCGTAGAGGAGAGACAACGACGTCCTTTTTTATGTAACGGAACAGCGCTTATCTCTATTTTTCCTCTTTTTCAAAGCCACTACGGAGAGCTGTCTGTCATATTCACGTTGGTCGCTTTCTGGCCATAAGTAGAGGATGAATGAGGCAGCAGATAGCCATCGTTGGACGTCCAGTGAGCCCTATATGAGAGATGAATGGCTTAGAAGAGAGCGAAAATATAACTAATCTGGGAGAGCAACAAAGGTGGGGATGAGATGGCAAAGATGCTCGCGACATGACTTCAAACGTGGCGTAGACGGTGACCGATAATGCGAGCAATGCGATGATTGTGTGTCTGATACCATTGTATGAGAACCTCCAGCTGCACGCATAGTATATTGTGAAAGAGAAGACGGCAAACGCAGGGTTGTTACGCAGGAACACTATTCTCTTATGCTGATATGCATTGGCGAATTAGAGAGGGAAATTTTGTTGTGTAGAAAAGAAAACTGGCCAACACACATTTCACCAGACCCGCAGCAATGCATACACAATGGCCGAGAGAAGACCTATTCGTTCATGAAAACAGGAGAGTGTTCGATGCATGTTAGGCAGAAAGATGTTCGAATAGGAAGAAGCCTTTTGTGCCGTCGGAAATAACACCACGGTTTCATCATGTACGTGTATACTGGCCACAGCAGTAGAATGCGCGCGACATTGATGTGCTGAAGAAAGAAAGAGAACAAAACAAAACAGGGTTATACAAAATATAGTACAAAAACGTGAGCATCTGCAGTTAAACACTTATTCTCACTTTTACACACACACACACACACACATATATATATATATATATATATATGTGTGTGTGTGTGTGTGCGTGTGTGTGTGTGTGTGTGTGTGTGTGTGTGTGTAACGTAAGAAGGTAGCGATGGTTAGGAGTTAGAAGTAGTAGCCGAGAAGAAATAAGTGACAGTAGAATAAACATGGCGTAAGAGCCAGGCCACGTCTCCCACGCATCGTTGCGTCACACGAGTCGACAGGATGAAGACCTGCCAGCCCCTTGGTGAGTCCATCGTCATCTACGCAGTTCTCTGCAAGACACGCCGACCACACATGGACCACCGTACAAGTGTCTAGTATCACGCATCGACCAGCATCATGTCAGAACCATCTGCTGACAATGACATCCCCAAGTACACCGGATCAGCGAACGACGGCCCCGTAGAAGACTGGTTCAACCTATTCGAGCTCCACGCCATTGCTGCATCCTGGTAGGACCGGGAAATGGTCATCAACTTTACTGACTACATCTCAGGTGAGGCAATCAAATTTTACCTCATCCACATCTTATGCGGACATGCCGCAGTTTTAAGCTTCAACGGGCTTTTCTCTTAGATCGAAAGGTCATAGGTTCGACTCCTGTCGACAGAACCTTTTTTTTGCTTTTCGATTGTGTGCGTTTTATTTAACGCCCTTTCAGTGGTTTCAATTTGTCACTAAAGTCTGGAAGACCCCAGCAAAAACACTTTCGTGTTAAAGCAGTGAGTGAGTACGCGCGCACTTTAGAAATTGATAATTATTCTTTTTGCGTAAATTACAGGCAGCTTTATGCGTACGGTAAAATGTATTGTCCTATAGTTGGTACATGCTAACATGTATAATAATGACGTAAAGTGCAGAGGGAATGAGCTGAAAAATGAAATATGGTGATAAGAATAGCTGGAGCATTATACGTACCAAAATAATGATGGGATTATGAGACATACTTCAGCGTAGGACTTCAATTATGAAAGTTTCACAACGTGGTATTATTATTTTTGTTGTATTCATTGTTTTTCACTGCCACAAGCAATCTTACACTTTTCAGAGTAATTTTGCAGAAGTTTTTCAAGAACCAAACTTGTACTTATGAAAGACTGCTTAGCAGGCTAACATATCCGAAAAAGAAATTCTAAATACAGATCACAAAAGGTACAGCGCAAGTTCGCAATTCCTTTTGCGTAAGTGCAGGTTGCATATCTAACACGCACTTCCTGTCTACTTTCCGCGAATTGGCGCTTAACTAAGCAGTCTGTACGAGCCGATTCCCGGGTGTTCTGCTGAGTAGACGAAGGCGTATCACGGAAGGTCATCTGCATAATAAAGCTCCCGGCTTGATGTTCCCTGTTCATTTCACACTCTCTGAAGAGCTCTGTTTTGTGAATAATAATTAGGATTCTTTTTCTTGAACAAAGTGTGCTCGTATTTTTTCTTGCATAAGCTGGGACAACTAAAGAAAATATGTTTTTCATGTTCACTTCTTCCAGATATTATGACAAGAAACACCACGCTGTGATTAGGGTCAAATATGCAGCAGTTGTTTAGTATGGAAATATAATACATACTGAATAATCCTTCTTCAAATTGGAAGTACTCACAATAATCGTATAGACGATAAATGAATAGGACACTTTGCCGAATCATTACTTATCAAAGTTATTCTAAAAGTTAATTTTCAGACGGGTAGTGTAGAAACTTTTCTAGGTGGCCATCTTCGCTATAGCATTGTTTTCCGCAAAAATGTTTACACGAAAAAAAAACATTACTTTTGAGACCATCGATTAAAATTCTACCTATCAGCAGTTTGTGGGCGTGGGTTGGTAGTCTAGCACCACCCCAAAATTTTATTTTATGCATCTTTTTTTCTGGCTATGATCATGTTCTGCAACGCAGAGATGGACCAAGGGACACTTTCTTAGGTAGAGTCAGCGCAGGAGTTTTTGCTTATTTTTAGCGGACTCTGCCGCTCACTGCTCTGATTTGGCACGTATATATGGCACTCTAAAGCGACAAGTTGCCACACTTGCTGCGTCAGAGAAGGCGAAGTCCGAGTTGACCCAATAAGTGGGTGAAGGTACTCAGAAAAAATACCTTGACCCTCCTATGTAGAGTGAAAGGAATTTTATCTGAAGGATCATCCTACCACCTTTGAAAAAGTAAAAATACTTTTGTCCGGAACGTTCCTAAATCATTGAACTGACGCACACGGTACCGTCAAGCTACTCTAGAGCTACTTTAAGCTACTTGTATGACTCATGCGCTACAGTGGCTTGACTACTATTCCTAATAGCAGATTGTTCATTTTAAGAAAGTGTAATATTACTTTCTGCTGTGACTGCAAAAACTTATTAGTTTACTTTTAGCAATAGTATAATAAAGCTGCCCAATTAACAGCGTGCCGCTGTCCAGGGTTCATAAACATGGAAAAGAAGAAAGAAGAAGAGAGGGAAGCTAGGCTAACCAGACACATGCCAGCTTGACTTCATTACGCTACGAGAGAAGAGAAGAGACTAAAATATTGTCAGAAAATTGGCTGACACGTATGCTAATAAACAAAAATTTTGGCAGGAATATAAACGCACCTGTTTGCATTTGCTATGAAGGGTACAGAGGCCTAGAAAATATTTTATCGAGGCTACATTAGAGGTTCGAAAATGATTAGTAACAATTACTCAAGCTGAACATTTTGAATGTCTTGGACTACATTTACAAGTGCACACAGGTGAGGATGCCCTGTAGATAATTTATTCTGATTCTTAGACACCCTAAAGCGTATTCCCTCTGCATTTTCTTGAGGTTTGTCTTTGGCAGCAGTAAGAGTGCACCAGTGATTCAGCTCTTCGTGAACTTATTCCTACACACGTTGATCCTCTTGCTCCATCTTAAAAAACTTCATTTGCGCTATCTGTGGAAACCTCGAAAATGTACCCCAGCCCACTCTTTCATTAAATAGAACGGTTTCTTGTTGTAACAAGCCGGCTTCCCAAAAAACTGAATCTGCCTGCCACTACCGACGTAAGGCTAGAAACAGAGTTTTTGCTAACATTTGCAAGATTATGCTATGATTTGCGAAGCTTTGCAAAATTTTGGTATGATTTGCTAAGCATCGCGAGGATATGCTAAAAGTCGAGGGGCATTGCTAAATTTTCGCGGAGATTTCCCCAGACAACTACGTGCAAATAGTGTCAGGAAGGACCAGCAGCACTCCAACACACGTTGTGTGGTTGTAGTAAGAATGTTAGAATGATGTCGGCTGCTCCGAAGACTTTGTCGTAGGGGTGTGTCACCGCTCTGCGCAGCTCAGATCTCAGCATCCAAACGTTGATAGTGCTGAAAGCCCGCAAGACGGCGTTTAGGCAAGGCCTTGACGTTTTCTTCGTGAGAGACCTAAGTCTTGGTTCTGTTTAAACATGCTAGATGTTTAATACATCTCTGTAAATACATCCATGCGAAAATATGGTAAGTCTTTTTTCTTATATGCTAAGAGCAACAATTTGTTGCAAGATGAAGCGTAGATTCACTTATCGCACTCATCACCCTGAGCCATTTTTCAGGTAAACGTCCTGAGCATCACAGACGAGCTCAGTGTTGCCTAGTGGTAGCCAGTAGCACTCAGCTTTAGGAAGTACCAGCAGGGTATCGATCAGCTCCGTTTTGTATATTGCCTTGCGTCACTAGTTCTAGGAACGTCCACTTTTCTTGAGCCAAGTATCCGGCTTTGCCCGACATATGCGCAACAGTGAGACAGTGAAGTCAGCACATGAAAGGTTGCAATATTTGACGATGTCATGTCTGGGGCTCATACCATACAGTTGTTCTGTTAAACGGCCTTACAGGTTCAGCCAAACGAAAAAAAAAGTATGCCGATACTGCAGCCAAAAATTAGGGGAGCAATTTTTCCTTTAAATACGTTTGGGAGTTCTTACAGCCAGAGCTGTATATGACTAGAAGAAACAAAAGAACCGTTCGACATCAGTATCACGAGCAGTCTCCATTGGCTGTGCTATCAGTTACGTTGCTCTCAGCGTCATACTCAAGTACAGGTGCCATTGGCTGCGCTGTGAATGACGTTCTTCATCTCGTCGCAGCCGTATCGCCGAGCACATGTGGATCAGTATCTACTGTGACCTTCCATATAACTAAGCCACGCAATACTCTAGATTAGTGTCCACAGTGTAAACGTGAGAGAGCTCGCATTCGCCAGGCCGATGGTGCAGTCCGGGCACGAAAACAGGCCCTGGAAGCCGAGTGCTGACTACAGCTGCGTACCGAGCATTCAGCAGCCATCTAAGCCGGCAGAAATTGCGAACGGGAATGCAAGCAACGGTGCCGGGCGAATCGTGTAAACCACGTCAGCTCGTGATGTCAAAGCGCTGCAACAACGCGCGCTGAACAAGCGGCGTTGCGCGCACAACAGCGCCAACGTGATAATTGCGGGAGTGCGTTTGGGGAGGAAACACCCGCATTAGGCACGAGTGCTCAACAGCTGCACTCTCGCTTCTGCTGTAGCGTATGCGATCGCCTGTGATTCGGGAACAATCACTGTGATTTAGGCCTTGCGAAACGCATTTCACTTTTCGCTACAATCCTTCATGACCGTGATGACGCCAGGCACGATGTGCGGCATATGAAATGAACACTGCGGTAAATCCAAGCCAAGCACCTGTCGGCCCTCATTAAGATGGGCAAACATGTGACCAATAAATGTTGAAGGCTTTAGTGCAACATCGGTTTAACCCACTGCTTAATAACGGTGCTGCACTTTCAGTTTTCGATGGTTAACTAGTTTTTGCTGGTGCAAAGGGCTAGGGCACGAATTGCTTTTTTTTTGCTTGCAGGAACCTTGGCAACACCACCTCAATCTCCGTGATTTAATTTGGCTGACGCCATGAAATATTTTTGCTAACTTTTCGTGAGAGCGTAAGTCACAGTTGGCGATCAGTTCCTTGACTCGCGTAATTACGTCTTCGCTTAAAACTTGTTTTCTACTATTACCGCTCCAGGAAAAGACTTTATTATTAAACCTCGCAAGTAAGTAGATTGGGCAAGTTCAAGAGAACGTAGCTAAATTGCACCGAGCTTTAGCTTATTACGGCGCAAGGCATTGAGGCGGGCGCAAATTACATTAGGCAACGTCCCTGTTGGAGCCAGAAATCTGAGAAGGAATATCTAATGCACACGTCACAAACGAAAGATCTTTCGCTTCTAATCCAGTTGCTTCGTTCTCTAATGGCATTCATACAAATTTTTCGCTCATGTTTATTACACCAACCTTTTGATTTCTGTTTGTCGTGCCGTTTATAGTTTGGGATATGGTAATACAGTTTAAAGGCTGACAGTGCTCATAGAATAAAACTTTCGTCGGTTATCTCAAAAAGAAACAATTCACAAACTTGTCATCCAGTAAAATTTGAAGTGGCAACATTGTAGATTCAGATCATCTGCATTAGAAGCCAATAAAAATAAATTAAACAAAGTATTCACCACTAGGACAAGGCTGACCACATTCATTAGCGCGACGAGCGTGTTGACGCAACGAAATAGCACTATACCCATTATTAGTAATTCATGCGATGCTGCTGCCTGGTTCACAGCCGGAAGGGGAGGGGTGCGATAACTGTTGTGAAATAACACTTTGTCATAAATAAAAAAAAACACCGTTGCCCTTACCATGGTGTGGCGCACGTTCTGTTCTGAATTTTAATTTCCTCTTTATCAACATTCAAACCCAGACGTGTATGAGTATGCTCGACGAAATCTTTGAATTTTTCTTTACCCAGACTTTATCCGTGAAAAAGTAATGAAGCAAGTTATAATTATGTGAGAAAACATTATCTGTAGTATACTACTTCAAGCACTATAATGACGCATTGAATGGTCAAACACATAGAAAGTTTTAGAACCATTTGTCTTGCAGCTTCTTCGTTATAATAAATTGTGTGCTCTTGCGCAAAAATTTAGCAGATCTCTCGTACAGTGGGAATCTCTGCTATGCGAAGCACGAATGAGGAAGGTTGATATGAAACTTTGAAACCAGCACAACGATACGATGCACACGTAAATTAACCCGCACGTGACTTCCCTGTCGTTATTATCATGTTTGGACGTGTCATTTACCTTAGCCGTCTATCACGTCACGTAGTACCAAATTTCGTATATGTCAAGCCGGCTAAACATCTACGAGCACGCTGTGCACGTAGCATGTAATCACGCCTTACATGAAAAGCATGCTATGATTATCATGTTTGTACGCGTCATTAATCTTCGTCAGCTATTGACATCAAGTAATACAAAATTTGGTATATGTGAAGCTAGCGAAACAGCCACGAGTGCATCATGAGCGTGGCATGTTGTCATGTTCTGACATGACACGCATGTCATGTTTATCTTATTTGCACCAGTCGTATATCTTCATCTTCTATAGACATCACGTAACACAAAATTCGGTATATATCAAGCTAACGAAACCACCAAGAGTGCACTATTAGCATATAACGTCGTCAAGTTTTGCCTAACACGCCCATCATGATTATTACGTTTGGACGTGTCATTTTCCTTTGTCGCGCGTTAGCGTCAGGTAATACTGAATTTGATGTACGTGAAGCTACCGGGATAGCCACTAGCGCATCATGAGCGTGGCATGTAGTCATGTCGTTATTTGACACGTATCTCATGATTCTTATGTTTGCATCAGTTAGACACCTTCGTCATCTGTTCACCTCCTGTAATAATTATCCGGTATATTTGCGAAGCAAGTCAATCTACTGCGGGCGCCGCATGGGAGTGGCGTCTAGTCAGGACTACATGACATGCATGTCATGATTTCCAAGTTAATTTTTGTTCACCATGCACTCATGTCATACCTTAACAGTTTCCCAATATTTCATGTGAACGAAACCACCACAAAAGCATCAAGACCATGAAATGTTAATCATGACATTTATGACGTACATGTCTTGATTTTTGTGTTCTGACTAGTCACTTATGGTCGTCATACAATCATTAGGCCAAACGAATTTTGATGTACATCCTCGCTAGACAGACAGACAGACAGACAGACCATAGAGTTCCTCAATATACACTAGAGGGAACTCTGGCGCTAGTGTCTATAGGAGCTGTAACACACGGCGCTTCGGCGAGCATGGGAATGATAGGTAGTACACACATTTGTCTAATTTTCGTACTTCTGGCCTGCTTCTGGATTCGTTTGTGTTCGTGTGGCTTGAAGTTGTTTTTTTCACGAAAACATAAATTAGCAAATGTTCACCGTTTGCGCGTCACAACCTAATTTTTTTAGGTTTACCATTTCGAATCATGTCACTAAGTTCAAAAGGGTTCGTTCTTTTTTTCGAAACAAAACCGTAACCAGCAATGAACGAAGCTGCAAGTACGAATACTAGGCAATTGTGTGTACTACTCATCACTTCGGGAAACTCTATGAGACAGACAGACAGACAGACAGACAGACAGACAAACAGGCAGGCAGGCAGGCAGGCAGGCAGGCAGACAGATTAGTAGATAGATAGATAAATAGATAGATAGATAGATAGATAGATAGATAGATAGATATCTCAAGGTTACCAAAGATCACTAAGATATGCTTCGCATTTAAAACTACGATATTATCTCGAGGCAAGGTGTAGTGGAGGGCTCCTGTAATAGTCTCCTACCTGAGTTCGTTACCGTGCATTGACCACTGGTAGTATCCGGGATCCGCCGAGAATGGTGGCGTAGACATGGAAAGTGGATCGAGCTCGAAACGCCATTGAGTCAGCGCTCTTCTCATTAGCTACAGTCAAAAGAAATGAGGCTCATTCTGTAACGTATCTCTGAAGCACTTAAAACAGTATACCTAAAGTTTGCGAAACCTTGAACTTTTAACCATGAAGAAGATTTTTTTGAAACGTCTAGAGTAAAACACAGATGCAGTTACACAAATGCAACTAAACTGACAAGTCACAATTACGCAAAATCACTATTCACCTAACAAAAAAAACACATCTAGAAAATATAAAGCACACTCTGACTACAACTCTTTTGTTCCCTTGATTGATTCATTGGTAATGGTTCGTTGAGACATTTCTTGTGTGAACAAAAAAAACACAATTTTATTATCGCCGGGCTATATAGTTTTGTCCTTGCATCACTTTCATAAACTGTGAGGCCCTCTACACTTCCCAAGGGTTGCCGTAAGGTTTACTATGCCAGATCACATAAGGATAGTAATTGAAACTTCTTGTTTTGGGTCTGAGCAGCACATAGATTTCTTAGAGTGTGTTCTCGTTATGTCTTAAATATTTTATTTTAATGAAAGCTGTCTCACTGGGGTATGGCGGTATGTTTAGGTTTTTCTCTTAAGAATACAAATAAGATATATTATCTTTTGAACTTGCTGCATATGAAATAAAATATAGGCTCACAGAGGAAATTTTCTCTGGAAGGAATGTGCGCTCCAGAACAAAAGATAACGAACCATAGAATAGGAGCGCTATCTTTATTTTTTATGGCTTTCATGCTTAAATGCAAAATTAGTGGTACAAAAATGAATAGTTTCCGCAAATATGAATGAAATAATGAATTTTCCTTGAAATGGGTACCACTTGAATTGTTCATATGGGGATGGGTGCCACCGTTAGTGTAACAATAGAGATCTCGGAAACTGAACGCACTTTAAGGGGCGAAGCTTCTTAAAGCAGCATTCGTTCGTCCTCGTAGTAGTGCGTAACATGTCGTAAGTTTTTAACTGCAAGGTGGTGCCGGTAGGAGATTTCTCTTGTGCATGGTTGAACAATAAATAAAATCGCAGCGTGCGCGTTAACTAAAAGCCGAATTCTCCTGTCTCTCATTTCCCATTAGCAGCCATTGGCATGTACATTGAGAAATATCTGACAAGAAAGAGTTGCTACGTTATACTCGCTGGGCGTAACCTCCCTGGATTTAGAAAGGTTTAGCGAGCGTTGGGCAAAGGTGCCATAAATACAGTGAACTAGTATATATACTATGAACTCGAGGAGGTAAAGGTGGGAAGTAGAGAGGAAGCTCAAGCCGTAAGAATGTGTGCGTGTGCCATTAGTAGCCATTGGCATGTAAATTGAGCACAATCTGACAAAAAATGGTTGCTACGTGATACTCGCTGGGCGTGACCTTCTTAGTTTTAGAAAGGTTTAGTGAGCATTAGGCAGCAGTGCCATGAATACCATGAACTAGTATATACCATGAACTCGAGGTGGTTAAAGGTGGGAAGTAGATGCGAAGCGCAAGCCGTAAGAAAGTGTGCGTATGCCACCTCTCGTTTAGTCCTTGGAATTGCTCGCTGGATGGCGGTGCTTCTATAAGCGGAATATATGATGAAAAGAGGTGAGACGGTGGTACTTGAAGTGTTGACGAGATGAACGAATGGAAACACAGACTGATGCATAGACGGACGCAAGGATGACTGCACGGACGGATGGACGCATAGATGGATGCAGGGGCGGATGCATGGACGATCGCAGGAACGGGCGCATGGATGGACGTGTGGGCGCATGAACAGACGCACGAACGGATGGGTGGATTGACGCATGGACGGTGGCAGAGACGGACGCATGGACGGACGCAAGCAAGAAGGAATGGATGGACAGATGCTTCGCCCCACTCTCCATTATTCATTTCTTGGATAGGCTGCCATTTTTTCACCTTTCGAGCAAAGAGCTCTCGATGAATGAGCTTCCAGTGAATGCACAGAACTCATGAAAACAAAAGAAGGCACAAAAGTGACCTGAGTGTTGCTAACAAGAAAGGTCATCATGAAGATGTTTGTACGGTGGTCTTATTTTGGACGCTGTCGTTACTTTTTATTTCACCCTTGGTCCCATTTTATTCCTATTCTTTCTGATGGAAGGAAAGAGTCGCACCACGAAGTACACATAGAACACACTTGATTTACGAAAAATGCGCCTCGTAAGAAAGCCGTACAGGACGCGAAATTTCGGTATGTGTGAAATGTAGTAAGGGATTGTGGCCCCCCACGTCAGCCGTTCGTGAGTCGATCCAAGCCCAAGGTGCTCTTTGATCCGAGATTCGCTCTCATTGCTCCCCCATTCGATCAAAACATGCCGACGAAGACCTTTGCTATTCCGCTCGAAGTGCTGTGAAGTGAAGTAGGCGGGCCTTGAACGACAAGTTTGTTTTTGATGCCCTCATGTCATTCGCACTCACGTGTGCATGTCACCCTTCTACGCACTTTGCGAGGCAGATGTTGCGGTATATTCGATGGTCGCACATTCGAGGTCGACGAACGCGAATGTCCTTTCTGCCCGGCAACAACGCCGTAATAGATGCCTTCCACTATAGCTAGAAGTGGCTATGACATCGGTGGCACTCTGAATGTGGGATAAAATCTCAAATATTTTTACTTTGCTCAGAACGGGAGTTTTTTCAGCAGGATACTTAAACTTGCGTGATTCCAGGACGTCGTTATAGAGAGAACATAGGGAAAAAATAATGTAGTTGCTTTGTGATTAGGGGTGATTGTATAAAGACGACAAAATAAAAAAAAATAAACAGATCTTAGGTGATGAAATCTCAAATTGTATTTTTTTTAAAACACTACCAATGACAGCCTCTTTTCTCAATAATATGTTCAGACTATAGATTGATTTACCTTCGCAATAACGCCAGAGCATGGTGTTTTTCCGGATGTGTGTTCGGACTATTTCGTCTTAAGGAGCACAAGCGAAACTTGTATTAGTTACGAGTATACTACTGCTAGTTAAGATACCTATACAATTCGTATGCAGTGCCTTTAGAACGAATGTACTGGTCCGTTCAAAAATTTTCGCAACCCTATGAAATCGAAGGTTCTTGGGTACCCAACCAAAACGAGAAAAACGGAGAAAACCGGACCACAGTAAGTATCGCAGCAACAAACTACAATGCCAGATCCTACAATAAAAAGGAAAACAAAATCGGTGAACTCTTATGTTTCGCATTTGGGAGAGATGGAGAAGGAAAAAAATATAATAAAGGTAGGGAGGTTTACTAGACTAATTCCAGCTTGCTACCATACAAGGGGGAGAGGGAAAATTAAACGCCATAGCGATACCCTTGCCCCTATGCTGCGTACCGAAACCACTTAAGGTATACCTTTTACTGTATGATATTGCTTGAGAAGTTTAAATTGTGGGTTATTTCAATGTAATCAATATATTTGAAAGTGAATAGAGTTGTTAAAGCAGTCGCGTATGACTGCATTTTTTTATGTAAGGCGTAGTATGCTTTAAAGCACGTGCAATTGAGCGAGCGAAATGCTTTCGGCTTCTCTATCCAGTTAGGTTCTCTTTCCGCAAGCAATGTCTTGCGAAGTTTGTCTTTATTTGCTGAACAACGCTGCGAAAGCGCCCGCATTACTCAGTCGAAGCTTTCGTTTGAAATGTATATCGTCCACAAAATGTCCACATCGTGGCAATTTTTTGGGGCTAAATGGAAGAAGTTTGCAACAAAGTGCATTAAACATTTGAAAAAACTCGGAGCTATGTGTCATCATATGTACACTTAAAGAAAAAGACGAGAGCGTAGAAAAGAAAATGGTCCCTGTATCTGCATGTTATACTGCAGATTCTGTCGAAAGATGATACTCTTGCGTCTGGAGAGAGTGAACAAAACGTTTATTTGATATTCTACGCAAGAAAATTGGTCAGTGGTATTCGGGAGGTGCTTCGTTAGAGTACCTCGAGCTTACAGTGGAGGCGAGCGAGCACATAAAGTCATGTCGCACGTGAGACGTGAGCGCTAACTGGCGGTTATCGTGGAAAAAGAAGCGCGTGGCATGCGCGATCGTCTCGGAGGTGATAAGGTGTAGAACGCAAGGCAACGGGTAGAGGCCACCACTATGTCGTCTTAGCGAAGCGTTGGAAACACTTGCCGTTTCGTACAAGCGTTGCATGATCAACGCAGGGTGATAAACGCTACGGCCTTTAGAATTCCTTACGTATGCCCTTTCTAGTAAAAGACATACAGAATATTGACGTGTTGTTATGGTGTCTGAGATATGCGCAATAATCGCTTTTTAATTGACAATCGCACAATTATGAACGCTGAAGCCCGAACAATATTGGTGGGCGCTGTGGATGGAATCGGGCGTTTGGGGTATCTTTTGGTGACGCTTAGTTACCATTCAGGGGCGGACACGCAGACAAATGTACAGACAGATAGACATACCAATATTCTCGCGTCGAAGATCCCCAAAAAAGACTGTTTTCTTTAAAAATTGAAGGACCCTTAAGCTTAGCCTTTACGAGCTGAACGCGTTAGCGGAATCCGGCCCCTAGTGCGCCCTTCAACTGCTAAGTGCATATTTATGAATATGTTTTGTTACACACACGCACAGACACAGTATATTGTACCATCACGCGCGCGAGAATGGTACATTCAGGTCTCTGATCTAAAGCAAGAGTCGCATGGCTTCCAAAATATACGCCATGCACTTGCCATTTAGGAGGCCATAAAGAGTCTCACAACGCCTCACAGATGGCAACACATTATGTAGCGTTTGCTATTTGCTTGATCAATTCTTCTGGAATGGAATGAGATGTTTTTTGCTAGATGGTCGTAGTTTTTCATTTTTTAGAGCTCTTTGAAAGTTCCATGACTGCACTTTCCTGGCCTTTTCCGACGTAGTTTCATTGCCTCACAAATTCAACTAATAATCATCGAATGGGCTCGTTTTCATCGTAACACCGGTCAAAATAAATTTGTTAAGGAGACTTCTTTCACTAGATGGCAATTATGTAGTGTTTCTCTTATTTTTTCATGAAGCAGCTGCAAGTAATATCGTGGCTTTTCAGTAGGATACCTGCTTGCCACGTGAACGGCCTGGGTTCAATCCACAATGGGAACGAAAATTTTATTGTTTATTTTATTTGCTTCTTTCTCGATTTTTCACTTACAGACAAACCTTCGCTCACAACCAACGATGCCGACGCCAACGGCGGAATTTCTGCGACATGAGCTCTTTAACGCTATCGCGTTAAAATGTTATTGGGCTGACTGATTTGAATAAAAAGCTCTGGAAACTGCTCATTAAAACGTGTAACCCAAAATAAGCATAAAGTGCTGATGAGGTAGAGCTGAAAATGTTGCAAATCCAGAGGTAATGGAAGTACTAACTGAACAACCTGGTTGTTTTGAGATGCCAGGAGTGTGAAGGACCCCATATTTGATTCATTGGGAAGTCGTGGTCTGCAAACTTAAAGGGCTCTGTTTAGTGTGTCATGCTGCTTGATAAACACGGGGAACGACTTAGATACGGCCATGGTAGCCAAAAATACCGTGCTGGGTGTTGCTTTCATTGGTTTATTCTTCAACTAGAAATTTCCGCTTTAATCTTTAAGGACGCATGGCTGCCAAGGTGAAAGTGGTCCGTACTCAATTTGTTGGGAGATGAAAAAAAAAGGATCGACGATCTGTACAAAGAATATTCTTTGGTTGTGAACACGTTGATACTTGAAGAACGTGAAATTTTCTTGCGTAATGACTTTTTTGTACAATAAATTGCAAACTAAATGGCACAGTAAATTGCATTTTATCGCGATAGCAATTATATGAAAACTCACGGCTGGATTTCGCTGCTGGCGTCGGATCGACGACGGCGTTGACCTTAGCTGCAGTGGCACAACTGTTTCGTTGTTGCTATCGCATTTATCGCTTCACTCTTGCGACGATATTGTGACACTTTTTCCAGCGTTATTAGTTCGTCTGCATCTCACTCATTCCCTTTAGTATCAGCTCATTCTCGACGTAGCGACAATGTCATGCGATCATGTAATTATGTGCACTCATATTACAAGACCTGATACTTTCGTAAAAATTTGTCCAGCTGTAGTCACGTTATCTGACGTCACTGGTATGCGTCATAAAGTGATTATGATAATTTGTGAGGTTTGACGTCCCAAATCCACCGTCTGATTATAAGAGACGCCATAGGGGAGCACTCCGGAAATTTTGACCACCTGGGGTTCAATAACCTGCACCCAAATTTGACCACACGGGACTACAGAATTTCCGCCTCAATCGGAAGTGCAGCCGTCGAAACCGAGACTTGATTCCACGACCCGCGGGTCAGAAAGTGTCACAAAGTCACATCACGTGATATTGAGGTCATGAGGTCTTAGAACGTCA
This sequence comes from Rhipicephalus microplus, assembly GCF_043290135.1. Lineage (NCBI taxonomy): Eukaryota > Metazoa > Arthropoda > Arachnida > Ixodida > Ixodidae > Rhipicephalus > Rhipicephalus microplus. Next base: position 29,247,969 of record NW_027464588.1, on the reverse strand, counting down.
ATGCCACACACACATTCGGCTGCGTATTCTGTGACTCTGATGGTTCTTCTCTGCTATTTGAAAGCTCACACAAATTGTGTGGTCTTTACATAACGCGAATATTCCTTGATTCATAAGACATAAGAATATTTGCTTTAAGAAGCCAGAGTTAACAGTTCCTTATGGAATGTCAGTGCTTGCAATTGAATGGCAGATCAGACATCAACAGTAGCCTGTTTGCCACCCACGCAACAAATTGCGCAGCGTGCTAAAACTGATGTCCTTTTCTTTTTTTGAAATACTGTGCTTAGCAGAAGCTTACGCATTGGGTGGTTATTTGTAGTCTATTTCATCATAGACATTGATTTTAAGCTTGGATTTGCATTTTATGCAGACAGTGGACGTCTGGAACAATACTTTGAAATGCCAGGATCGAGGCAGGAGAAATTAAGAACGTCTTGTAAATTCACTCCTTGAAAAATATATTATATGAAAGTTTTCCATAGAAAGCACGTATACGAAAAGCCAAACCATGCAATTAATAATGGTCTTCTTTATTTGGGCAGCGAACCAGAGAAATAGTTTTTGAGAAGAAAATATCAAGCCGTGACTGCCTGCAAATTCCAAGGAAGCTAGTTGTAATTTTGGTGTAAGCGCTCCACGAAAGAACTATTCTGCCTGTTTCGATTTGTCGTACAGCGTAGTACGCTTTAACAAAAACAGCAAAGCTCCTAGTCACTGTCTAGCAAGGCGTCTGGGTGGCCGGAAACATTTGATTACCATACTGCCGATCCGGCAGAACTGAATTAACAATTGACCCTTTCTGCAAGGATAAGAACGAATATGTGTCATGCTATTTACATGTAAACCTAATCACACACACACACACACACACACACACACACAAATAATCTATGGCGTGACCGAGACATTGATAGCAAATCTCTATATTGTGTCTTGCGTGAAACTGTATAGAAATATTTTATTGAAAAGTGTGATTTAAGAAACCAAAGCGCAGATTCAACTTTCTCCGTATATCCCCACAAGTACGGCCGCACGGAGAAGTTTGAAGAAACAACAATGTCAGGTAAGCACATAACAAGTGCAGCCTGCAAAAACGAACGAATGATGGGTTGTGAACTATCACTTAAAACAACACTTGCGAAACTGTTTCCCATAGATCCAAACCTTCTGTATTAAGCCGAGCCTTCTATAACTCGCTCTCTTAAATATGTTGTCGCGACACATAGACTGAAAAATTGAAGAACATACAATAGTGGCACGAAGATGATAGAAACGTCACACATAGAGCGTGGCTTAACAAATAAGCTGCAACCCATAGTAAATATTTGTTTCTGAAAACATGTTACATGCTTTGGCTCGACCGAACATTTAAAATTGATAAGGGATTAATGCCGTCCTGTCCAGCACAGGGACGCGTCCACAGGGAACGCGTCCCTGTGCTGCCGCTCTAGCACAGGGACGCGTTCGTTCCAGTAGCGTGCACTAAATTGATATGCATCTATAGGGGCATTCCAGGATACTTGGTAGAATGTCAGTCTAACTAATCTCTGCAAACTAGTTCGACATACTGCCCCATGAGCGAAATCACAATTCTAAACTTTTTCGGACAGTTTGAACGAGCTCCTGATGCAACACCGATTGTTCCCAACAGTAGTTATCGCATTTTCAACAGTGGTTTATTGGCACAAGAAAAAAAAGCAATCACAGCATATCCAGGAGGTGAATGATAAGGTTAGAGCTCGTGGTTATCATAATGGCTTCACTGTTTAAATCCAGTCAGGAACTACAAAATCACGCACGTTAATGTGCCTACCCGCTTAAAGCCAGTCAACAGCAAGTTCAAAAACATTTCATTCACTAAATGTTTAAAGTAAACATAGGCACAGTATAGCCTTATTGCGTTCAACTGGTTATGTTTAAGAATGTCTCATTTATTCTTTTAAGACGATAGTCTTTGTTGTAATACTTCAACGCAGAAATTTTGTTCTGTCTGTCTATTGACATGTGTGTGCAAGGAATTAGACAGCCGGCGAAAGTTTAGGCCTGCGCGCATCGCCCACCAATCTTGATCGTGTAGCTGCGTTCATATTTGCAAACATTTTAAATAAAAAAAGTAAAAATTATGCTATTTGACCTGTCCCGTAATGCGTAAGTTTTAGATGATGTGTTTCTCTATTTAGAATATACATACAGAGCTATTATAATTGCGGTACTTATTACGCCGCGCTGACCATGCGATGCTATCAACAAAAAAGCGCGTGTTACCTATGCTTCGATGAAACTAGGGAGTAGTCATGTAGGCTTCCTAGCTAAAACGACATGGTCCTGCGACCTACCAATACCTTTCCATTCTGAAGGGCTCCCTTTTCTTGACATTACTGCCCGATGGCACGAAATGAGATGCTTCACTCGCCAATATTCTCGCACAGAACGACAAATGAACATGTTATTTCTTGCCCCCAGACCTAAAACTATCATCTTCCAGCATTTTTTTTGCAGGAAATCACGCAGATATGTGGCCAAATCATACTTCATTATTTTGTTGTTTTTTTCTTATATTGTGCGATAGTGGGGACACCAGGGGAGACAGCGGTAGGCAACTATGCTACCAGAATTGGCCCTTTGTGTGATATCCTACAAGCTATCACAGTAAAAAAAATTCCTTCGATTTGGTCAGTCAACAGCACTGCTTGCGTGTTGTTTCTTTCACTGTTCGGCTCATGGCATTTTCAGATACGATTCTTACTTTTTTTCTATATGTACATCAGAATGCATTGAATTGACGCAGTTGCTTGAAAGCGCGAAAGTGAATTACAATCTCACTGTCTAACAAATATATAGTTCCGTGGAGCTCGATGGTAGTACAATGACCTTTGCAAATTGTGAAATGAAGCATTGCGTTTTTTGAACACCATAATAATAAGAATTAGACAGGATGACAGCAAGGATGGGCAGTGTTATAAAAGTAATAGTAATGTCAATGTGAAACAATAGAAAGGGACCTAAAAAGCGAACTTAGTTCATTTTTTCTACACCGTTATTTACAGTTATATTTCAATTATTTCTAAGCACATGTATAATTATCTGGGCACTATCGCCTCCTAATTCCCACAAAAATGCATATTCATTTTATGAATTGTTTTGCTTTTTGCAGAAAGGTAAATACAGTGTATCATGGTTGGTTCATCAGCCAATGCCCCGTTCCGATCGATAATTACGAGACGTATTGAACTGATCTCAATTCCTGTTATGATCTATTAGACACACATATGAAATACAGAGAAGGATTGTACGAGGAGCAGTCAATGACCAGTCCATTTTCATCGCAGGACACAAATGAGCATCCGAGGTTTCCGTAGGATACAACAAAAATACGTGTTTACGTCATATAGAGACATCTGTCCAATTTTATAAAAGCCTAGTCTTTCACTAACAAAAAAGAGGAAGAAATACACACTGGTTTATGCTGGAATATTCAGCACGTGCTAGCAATGTTCAACTGCATTGTTGTGCGGGCTGGGTAGTCTGCTAATTTGGTAATGTGAGGCATACAGAATAACCTTCTGTATTGTCATTGACAAAGTGCATGGGGCTAGATAACAAATATTCTGTGATGTTAGAAAGACCTCGATGGCAACTAATAAATGGTGTTCCTGCTTTTTGTTCTACTCTGCGAAAAAAAACAGGGTAAATGAAACACAAAAATCAAAGCAGGGAGTTGGAGAATGCGCCAGGAAATAAGGAAAGGAAGGTAGGAAACTAACTTTATTTCGGTTCTGCGGAACACACCATAAGAATAGAAATTCACCTAAACGCTGTTGAAATTTATATTGTCAGCAAAAGAATGCTTAAAACGAAAAGCTTTACTATGTCTTACATGACAGCCAGCTATACCAGTTTCACTGCTGTAATGAACACTCGAGAATTTGAGGAACTACTTGCTTAAAATGATGACAATCAAACAAAATTAGCACGTGTAAATGTTGGGGGGCGTCCATGAAGCGTAAATCAGTAATTAGGAGGTGCATTTTCACACCTTGCGCCCACAAAAAAAGCAAAGTGGGGGAGACTGCGGAATTCACATTCCTTTCAGTGTTTCAATGACGATGGTGCTTGGCTAATCAGGAAAACGTCACGGGAGCTATTCCTGTTGCGGCGGTGGCACTTTCGCGGAGATGAAATGCAAGAACGCCAAAGACACTTGTGTTGTGTGAAATCAGCGGAAGTTAGCTACGAGCTGGGGATGAAATTTTCTGCAGCCTTATACTATGGTTTACCTCGTAATCACATCATTTTAGGCAAAAAAGTCCATATATTACTACGACCGCACGTCCTCAGTCCTGGCACACAGTCCGACTCTCGTGCGGACGTAGCGTACACGGGAAGTACACTCAGCTACGTTTCAGTTCGAGTGTATACTCAGGCAGCAGCAACTATAATCTTGCTACTTTATTTCAAAGAAATTATGAGTGTCAATCAATAACTCAGAACGCTACAAAAAACGACTGCCGCCAATTGATGCGTATGCTTTATGACCATAAGACAAGTACAGCTGGACAGTCGAGTAAAAAGAGTAAAAACAGTGCAATGTGTGTTGCTTTTACAAGGAATGCAGTCAACTCTTGAAGATAGGACAAAATGGCAGCAAATTGTACAAAACATTTACGAAGCTCCATACTTTGAAAGAACCCATCACTTGCAAATTTATTTGGCACAATTTCCGCATCCAGAACTATCTTACGCAACCAAACTAATTTCTGCAGAATGTTTGTATTTATGTTCGTAAATTTGTAGCTCTTAATACATAGTCGTAAATTTGTAGTTCTGCAACATACATAATAAAACAAGGGGCGTGGACAAAGGTTTTGAATATTAAGTAGAAAACATTCTGGAGCGCACTCAGCAGGTATTAAATCATAAATCTGGCCACACTCAGTTTCTTTTTTATGCCAACCTTTAGAAAAAATTTTGGTACTATACGCAATGCTTCGCTGCCGGTAAATTTGCCCCACGTCGGTTTTATTAAAGCCACATGGTATTGCAGCAATAGTCACCATAATAAATATGCTTAAAGAATTTCGACAGAGCGGATAGTTTCAAACTTTCTTCAGCGAGATCAAAGAATATCGTTTCAAAGGCCTTTATAGTGAGAACTTCATCTTACGCATATTTTTGCTTGTTTTTTTTCACGCTCAAATTCCAGGTTGAAGGAACTATCTGCTTCTTCGAGTTTCACTTCATCCGGTTTCTGAATTCTTGAGTGTAGTAGTGGTAGGGCTTTATGATAACTAAAAATGAACCTTCCCATTCCATCCGCATCAGCTCCTTAATCGATCACGCGTGTGGCGAACTCAGGAAATGAAAATGACCTAGGGTTCTTGAAAAGGCTCGGGTTAATAGCGCGAGCGTCTTTTGTTATCCGTTCGCTATATAGCAAGAACGCCCTCTGCTTATAGCATTTGTTGGGCTGATGTCCGAGTCAGGCCTGCTGCGTTGAGGTTTTTATTCTGCACAATCAATGTGCTGCTTGCTTTGTAGGGCATCCTTTCGAGGAGACTCAAAGTTTGCGGCCAGTAACTTTAGCGGAGAGATACTGCGAGTAGGTCAGCGTTGTCTGCTTGCTTGCTCGGGCCTCGATTTATGCCCCCTAGTCTTCACGAGAAATTGGTTACGAAACGGGGGATTAATAAAAAAATTTCATTTTGGAAAAAGATGAGCAAGAAATCGGTCACCACAGGATTAGACAAAACTTGACACTGACCATGCTATATGGAATAATATAGTAACAAGTAACCCAATGGCCGAATGAAAGGACTTCTGACGCACAAAAACTGATAGGGTTTCCTTGTGTTTTGTTTGCCGTCCTAACCTAGGCAGATCATTGCGTAGCGCGTTGAGCACTGATATTGAGTCAAGATGCTCGTCCGATCGAGCCAATCAAGCTTTTTATGCTCAGCAAGCCTACGTAAGTGTGCCATAAATATCCTGACATAAATCTTTAGGGTTGACTAGGGCAGAAATATGTGTATATGCAGAAAAGGTACCTGCTAATAGAGAAGAAACGTTACGAGGTAGTTGATTACACGGCTACCGCATACTGCCAACAAAAAAGGAAACTTACAAAATCAGATGATACAGGGCTGAATAAACAATGTGCGATTTGTTCATTCTAGGTAGAAAAAGAAATTGTGCTTATAAGAGGATGGCACTGATGCTGGCCACATATCGTGTGCCCTGATCAATTACTGTCCACAACGAAAAGTGAAAACAAAAAGGATCACAGTAACAAATATTGTTGACGAGAACAGGAAACAAACCTAATATTTGTCACATTAATCGATGAATGCCCGTATTAGATCATCCACGTCTATATCTGCGATTAGCCTATTTTCATTACACAATTTTGTTTTGCTGTTTCTTCGGCAATGTTCCACTGTCTTTAGTATTTCACAATCGTGTACTTGGTCCTCGCGTAAGGCACCCAGGCCACTCTCATAACCGCTGCAGAAACTTCATCATAGAAGCCATCGAACTAGCTCAGCGTATGGTCTTAATTATTAGATATCTGCGCGATTCAAGGAAATGAGCAGTAGTGCCGCAGCTGGACAGTATCATGACTATTTAGGTGTTTAAGGTGTTTTAATAAATTTTAATAGCAAATCTCTCATACCTGACACGGCTTTGCTCTTGTTGCCTAATACAGAATCTAGCGTACCTTTGAGTGAGCGGCCCTCACTGCCTTGCCGTAGATGATGCCGCATGGTAGCAATACGTTTTTTTTTGTAAGGGCGACAATTTCACGCACTAAATACTCTGTGCCCCCCACCTTTTTTAACCAATATATTTTAAAAGCGAAGCATTTCTTTCGAACATCGGCGAATTTTAGCGTATCTATCTATCTATCTATCTATCTATCTATCTATCTATCTATCTATCTATCTATCTATCTATCTATCTATCAATCTATGAAGCCGCCAACGAGTTTTAGTTCTCCTAGCCGTTTCAATTATTCTATTAATATCAAACTTGATATGGCATAATATTACCGTAAGAAAAATAAATTTGACTAGTCATAACATGAAAATCATGACATGTGTGCTATGAATGTCATTATTTACATTTCACAGTCCTGCAGCTCTTGCTGTGGTTTCCTTGACATGACATGTTGCAAAACTGGTATGGTATGACATGACTGCATGGCGAACACAAGCGACAGACCCTAACATGAAAATCATGACACGCGTGCCTTGTAAAAACATGACTACATGCCACGCTCGTGATGCGCTCACGGCCGTTTCGCTAGTGTCACATGTACCAAACTTGGTATTACAGTACGTGTATGAATTACGAAGGTATGTGACCGGTGCAAACATGATAATGAGATGCATGTCATGTAACAACATGACTACATGCCACGCTCATGCGCTGGCGGCCGTCTCACTAGCTTCCTTAAACCAAATTTGGCATTACGGCACGTGAATGGATGACGAAGGTATGATACTGATGCAAACATGATAAACATGAGATGCATGTTATGTAACAACATGACTACAAGCTACGCTCATGATGCGCTCACGGCCGTTTCACTAGCTTCACATGTACCAAACTCGGTATTAGAACATGCGAACAGATGACATAGGTAAACTACACATCCGAACATGATATCCCCGACATGCGTGTCATGTAACCACATGACTACATGCCACACTGATAATGCGCTCGCGGCCGTTTCGCTGGCTTCACATATGCCAAACTTGGCATTGCGTGACGCCAATGAATGACAAAAGTATGTGACTGGAACAAACATGATAATTATAAGATGCGTGTCTTGTGAGAACATGACTACATGCCACTGTCAAGGTGCCAATACATGTCGACGTGACACGGTGCGCGTGCTCGCCAGCGTTCATTTCGTCGCGTGCTGGCCGCGTCGCCACGCCAGATGCCGGTGCTGCCATATACTCGCAGGTGCGCGCTGCGCTGCGTTGCTATGACGCATGCAAATTTTAGCGCATCCAGCATATCTCCGTCACGAAACAAGGGAGACGCAGTGTTGTCTGGGAAACGCATGGGCACGAAAAGCAGCTTATCGCAGTTAGCACTGGTTGATGTCGGGGTGTGCCGATTAACGCTGATCGCGCCTGGCGTCAGACTATAGAGTGCCCGCGTTTTGCCAACGCAACGTCGCTGTGCCTAGAGTGCGCGCGTCAACGCTACCTTGGAGTATATTGGGCCCTTCATGATGCGCTTACGGCCGTTTCGCTAGCTCCACATGTACTAAATTTGGTGTTATGTGACGTCAATGAATGACGAAATATATGACTGGTGCAAATATGATAATCCTGACACGCGCGTCATGTCAGAACATGGCAACATACCACGATCATAGCATGCTCGCGGCCGTTTCGCTAGCTCAACATTCACTAAATTAGGTATCAAATGACGTGTATAGATGATGAAGGTATACGACACATACAAACATGATAATTATGACACGGAAGTCATGTTCGGCATTATTTATCTCCACCTCGTAACGTTGTGCAGATTTTAAAGTGACATATGCACACTTCTTATTCGTGCTTCGCATGTTATCGATTCCCACCATACGCGGGATCTGCCATTTTTTCTTACCTGAAAACCACAGAAAATAGCACGTCCACTTCACCGTAGTTCCTCATTGTTGTAGTGAAATGAATAGCTAACAAGGAAGCAAGACTTCCCTCTTTCGCATTGTTTGAGACTTCACTACAGCATGCTCTCAACGTGAATTAACCGAGAATTGGCGAAACCATTGTATTCGCCATGCGTCTAAGGCCTACGCCGCAACGCGAAGTGCAGAGGCTATTCGAAGCACTGGTGCGAAAACTCAATTTTCTAGAGAGGCGGTCGTGCGGTAACAAGTTCTTCAGAAGACTCTCCGAGCCAACTCGTTCCGGCAGTCCTGTGTGTAGAGAAGTTTGACCAGTGGAACAACACGCGTTCCTTTAACGGCATCCGAGAAATTTATGAGGTCGTTAATGAAGTTATTGCTTGTAGCTACTAATGTAACCTGCAAATAAACCATTTAGGCGAAGCAGCTAGCTGGTATTGGAATGTGAAGGCATATTGAAATGATTAATTTGTTATATATTCGGAATGCATAAAATTACTTAAACATCGCTAGTTGACTTAACTGCAAATCGCTAGATGCTTTGCATTGCTAGTTGTGAAGTGCAGCCCGTGCGCTGAAACTGTAATGCACACGTCACAACTGTCATACTTTATCAAATATACCCGTGAAGGTTGATTACATCTTTAGACTGATCGTACTTTCAAGAAAATTGGAAAACTCTAATACAGTGAAAGTTTGCATAAAATGAGTCTTTGAAGCTAGAAATTCGATGCCAACGAAGGCCTGCTCTTTAAACTGTATGTCTTGTCACTGCTATGAATGAATGCCGTTTTTTCCTCAAGCATGTAATCGATATTTGTAAACAATACAGAGTTCTTAAACGAATCTGGTTGATCCTAACGTGTCACGGAAGTGCAGTGATTGCAACTCTTGACAGACAGACAGGCAGCTTTGTGTGAGAAATATTTAATCTTAAAACAATAAAAATAAAACCACGAATAATGCCCTACCTGCTGCACCGAAGTATTGCAAGCTACCAAAAAAAAACAAACAGTTCAAGTGTCAAATTGTAATTAACAAGAAAAGATTGTGAGGAAAAAAATGTGAAGCAGATCGCTCCATCGCTATTGCTAACCACCTTCAAGGCAACGAGTGAGGACTTTTGTGATGCACAAGCCAGGAATTTGTGATGCAGTGAGGAGCTGCACGTATCGCTCTCTGTTTGGCATGTAACCTCTACAATTTTTGTCATCTCAGTTCCTGCGCAAAAGAAAACGGCGACTATTTCTCTCATCAAGCTCAATAATTACTGAGATGCAACAAAAAAGAGGCAGCCACTATGTTCATTAACTGTGGCGTTATCAACGGCAACTGTAAAAAAGGGGCTCATGCACAGTGCCGTTGCAGCCTCGACTGTTTGCAGCCCAGCTGATGGTTCCCGGCGACGTGGGTAGGTGGGCGAGCTCTGAACCGTTTTGCACTAATCAAGCACGCCGGGAAGGCGTGGAAAATTCTCGGCACAGCGTCCGGCAAAGTTTAGAAACATCCGGCGGCGTCTTCACAATACAACCGACTAGCCACTGGTTCACGCGAAAGATCTCACTTTCATCAAAGTGTTTTTCGCACGCGAGCATGCACGCTAAACAAAAATAACCTGAAATATCCTGAAAAAGGCGGTAAACTGCTTGTCCTCTAGTGAATTCTCTTTTCAGTGTTTTTACTGCCTACATGCTGAGGTATAAGTTTGCCCTCGTGCAAACGAAGTTTTTGAACTTTGGAAGGGTAGTAATTATTTACCGTGTTGAAGTTTTTGAGCGACTATATAAGAGCGTACCAGATATCACCACACGGCGAAGATATGCCATGCTAACATACGCTACAAAACATGCAAGGGAAAGCACGGGACATCCATGTGTCGACCACGTACGCCTGAAGTAAATTCAGCTCAGCAGCAAAGCGGTGATGTTGAGCAAGTACGTATAAGTGCGCAATCTTACCGGTTAGACACCAGCAAGTCCTTCAACATGCACGCACAGCAGTCTGGAGAAAACCAGTGAATATTGCTGCTGATAGCCTTACCGTGGACAGAGGGAGAAGACAGTGGGTGCTACGCATGGATTCTTCCGGACAATGGAGGCCAGAGGACATTCATCCTCAAAAGACAGTCAAGAAAGCTAGCGTGCCAGGTAAAAAGATTTGAAAGGATTACCGTAGGATCCCTTGGAGGAGGAGAGATGGAACTAGACATGAAAGTCGTCGAGGTCAGCGTGAAGGAGAACCTCACATCAGAGGCAGTCACGATTAAGGCGCTGGAGAATGAAGCTATATCCTGTGACGTCCTACCATCGTCACCATTGAAAATACACAAAAGAGCAAGATCGCTGGGAATTTGTTCAGCTTATGACTGTGATAAGATGGGCAAAAAAGGAAAAAAATATAGAAACTTCGACATTAAGGGGAGCAGATTATCAGTGGACCGTAGTCACTGGTCCTATTCGCGAGATCCACCCAAAAGTGATAGCAATAGAAACAATGTTGGGATGAACGGTCCAAGGTGCTGTAATACTTCAATGTGTGCCAATAAAATCATCCACGGTTATGGTACTCAAGGTCAGTGCCAAGTCGGACACGACTGTGGACGAACTGCAGCGATTCTGGGACTTTTAAAACATGGGGCATCAAGGAGAAACCAGCAACAAAGATGAGCGATGCACATGTGCTAGAGTACGTCCGACAAACAATGGAGTCGAAGGCAGGAAGATACCAAGTGTGGCTACCATGGAAGGAAAACGTAACAGTGGGCGACAACAACATCTTTGCAGAGAAGAGGCTTATCCAGGTGACAAAGAAATTATACAAGGAGCGTGCATTCATGCGTCCATCCATGCAGCTGTCTGTGTGTCCGTTAGTCCATATATTTAACACTCCAAGTACCACCATCTCACATCTTTTCATCATCTATTCCCCATATAGAAGCACCGCCATCCAGCGGACATTTCAAGGACAAAACGAGAGGTGGCACACGCACAATTTCTTACGGCTTGCGCTTCGGGTCTACCTCCCACCTTTAACCACCTAAAGTTCATGGTATATACTAGTTCACTGTATTCATGGCATTGTGGCCCTTACGCTCGCTAAACTTTTCTAAAACCGAGGAGGTTACGCCTAGCGAGTATAACGTAGCAACCTATTCCTGCCAGATAGTGCTCAAAGTACATGGCATTGTCTGCTAATGGGGATCGCAGCCCGAATGCTCCTTTTTCTCATTCCTCATTAACAGCCATTGGCATGTACATTGATCACTATTTTTATTGTTCAACAACGCACAGAATAAATCTCTCACCGGCACCACCTTGGAGGTCAAAATGTTATACTTGTTACATACTACAACGGCTACGAGGGATTAACAGGTGCCGCTATAAAGAGTTTCACCCCTATAAACTATACATAAGCACTGACAGCACAAACTGTATAAAAGGGGTTTGAAACGCACTGGATTGAGACGTTGCTAAGTCGAGCTCTAATCAAGGGCTTGGGGGCTCCAGTTGCTAGGGGGGAGGATAAGCGCGTGCGCCCGCAGCTGTAGCTGACAGCTGCCAACGATGAAGTGTGGCATCGTGGCGGCTACGATTGCTAGGGGCGCACGCGTCCGCTGCTGTTGTGATGGGAGAGGGTAGTGGATGAATCCTGATGGATGCCTGACAAAGCCAGACTAAGAAATGCATTCGCATGTAGAAAAATTCAAAGCATATCCACGGAGTGAATGATAATGAGTCGCCCAAAGCGTTCATTTGTCTACCTGTTTGTTTGTCTGTTTGTCCGTCCATCCATCAGTCCGTTCATTCGTCCGTCCGTCTGTGTGCCTGTCTGCCTGTCTGTCTGTCTATCCGCCTGTCTGTCCATCCTCCAGCTGCTGTCAGACAAGAGAACGCATCGGACGCATGGACGGATTGGCGGACGGACGCTTTGTCCGACTCATCACTAACTTCGTGGATAGTTTGTGAATTTGTTATTATAACACTGCCAGCTAACATGTTTATTAGTCAACTATAACAAAGTTACAAATGCCGTCTAGTGATAATATTTTTATGAACATGTACACACTATGCCATTACTGAGCAATCCATAAACTAGAGGTGGCTACATACATGCCACACATGGAGGAGGAAATGACACACACCCTAAGGAGTTTCGCCCTTAAAACACATCCCGGTGGGCGTTCCAGAGTTCCTGTTCATTTCGCACGATATATACGTGTTATTCCTTGAACGTAGATGAAAGGCTATAACAGATGCTATTCAACGGAATTTCGAGCTAGACCCGGACGTCCGCAATACCAACGTGGTTAAGTATCTGCGTAGAAACACGTCTGGTATAAAAGTCGTGAACTCCCAAGGCTGCGAGATAGCGTTGGCTATGGTAAAGGCGCGCAACCAACAAGCAGCCGAAGAGGCGGGAATTCCTCTCGCCGCCACCACACGTACAGACGCCGCAGTGATCTTCGATGCCTCGCAAGCGGCTTGCAGGAAATTTGCGAAGGACCACGTCTTAGCCAATGCATTGAGCATCCTGAAACGACAAAGCAGTCCGCTTCCATGTACTTGCGTCATATGGGTTCCAGAACATGAGGGTCTAGCGAAATGAAGCCGCGACACTTCCAACGTCACCGTTAATTTAAGCCACCCTCAACACCCATATCATTGTCGCTATTTGAGGCCTTTTTACTTGTACACAGCTCTAACTTAGCGTCCTTGTCATGAACTGTAACGTTGCTGATCATTATTATCAACACGCTAAACTTGTTGTTCAAATTGAAAACGTCTATCAATAATCATTAGCACCATTGTTGTTACAGAGGCCATTGGTTTTTTAAGGCTCTCTTTGAATGTGCTACCTAACGATGCTCTCCAAATCTTGTCATTCGATGCGTTTGTCAGCCGGGAAATGATGGCGTGTATTTTTTCAAAGCCTATTGCACGTCGCATAGAAAGGTCTACGAAGTCCTATTGGAAAATTGCACTTAGCTTTAATACAGATAATATTCTGTTGAGAACTAAACTATTTATCGAGAATGTACTGCGGCTAACGTTGCTGAACGTTTCAATTCATCATTTGATGGCATATCTGACTTTAGTGGAGAGACGACTGACACCTTCTACATAGTCTGGGCGTGCCCGTCTAATCCATTAGTTGCCGCCAACCCCAACCTCATGAAAGAGGATTGTGAGGTGGCAATACTCACCTGTCAGGATCTGAAGGCCCAAAAGGTCCCTGGTTCAATAAAAGCAAGGGTCGGTGCTTGCCAATAGAACTCCGAAATAAAGGTCTACCTAGTACTGTGAGGGGAGGAGACCAATGAGGCACCAACCCAATCACCTCTCTGTAACCATTTATTGGAGAATCAATTTTGTCTGCCACCATCACCAGAACAAACACGACGTCCTGAATACAGTGCCCGACATTGAATAAATTTATTGAAGGTCCTGCTTTATACAGCAAATTATGGTTTGAAAGTCACTTTTTTTGAAAACAAAGAACATGTGCGGCTAAAACAAAGATAAGCTTGATTCAGGTTTTCAAATGAATGCAAATGCAAAGCTTCCAACCAGCGGAGTTAGAAGGTTATTAGAACGGGGTATTTCATGACAGGTTGTGAAACCAAGAACAAGCGAAAATTGAAGTATCAAAACAGTGTGGATTCATGGGATGGGGATTGATCATATAACAATAAAATTATTAATTTAGCATGGCTATAAAAAGGCCCAGAGCCACTTGTAAATTGTGGGTAACAGATAATTCTATGTTACGACGTGTTTTTTCCAAAACCAGCACAATTTGTAGACTGGGGTGAAAACAGAAACATCTTTATAAATTCAAACATGGCTGAGAGAGAAAGAAACCCCGCTTATCATTGTGTTTACTGTCCGCAGAACAGAAAAGTGTGAGACGCTATCACGTCTCATTTTTTTCAAGTTTCAAGAAAGCAATAGCCTTCGTTTTGTTTTTCGTGATATACGCATATTAAATTGTTCCAGCGTGTGTTGTTTATATAGCGTGCACTTTCAAATGCGTAATATTTGTTGATTGATTGATTGATGGATATGTGGGGTTTAACGTCCCAAAACCACTATATGATTATGAGAGACGCCGTAGTGGAGGACTCCGGAAATTTAGACCACCTGGGCTTCTTTAACGTGCGCCCAAATCTGAACACACGGGCCTACAACATTTCCGCCTCCATCGGAAATGCAGCCGCCGCAGCCGGGATTCGAACCCGCGCCCTGCGGGTCAGGCGTAATATTTGTCTTTACACTACAAAACCTATGCATTATTTCCAGCGCATCAGCATTAGTACATCAATCACGCGGAAAGTTTCAAACCTGACTATTGTACTGACTAAATGTCCAGAGAAAAGAAACGCACGAGGGGGAAACAGAAAGTTAGGTGGATCGATGAACTTAAAAGGTTCGCAGGTATAGCGTGACAGCAAAAAACACAAAATCGGTTTGATTAGCCGATCACAGGGAAGGTCTTTCCCTGCAGTGGGCGCATTTAAGATAATGGTGGTGAATGGCATGCACTACACACGCGACGTTCGATTCCTTCGGGCATTTTAATCAGTGACATTCACATTTTGTTTTATGCCATTTGTGTACGTCCATCAAATTGTTCATAGCGCAAGCCATAACACTTGTGCGTTGTTTCATGCTGACCCTGAATTGTAGTGTGATGGCCATGGTATTTCTGACATCCTGTAATAAGCGGTCGGAAATTGAGGTTCTACTCGGACGTTTGTCACGTTGTTCTGTAGCGGAAATTGAGGATGAAAAGGTTTTGGAAATGCTTCGCTACCACAGTGGAGGTTGAAGCATTGGTGTTTTCGGATTGGTAATACTGTAGTGTGTGCTCCAAGGAAGTAACAATAAAAGAGAATGACGCATCTCGATAGCGAAAGCACATTCACTTCGGTATTTTCTGCAAAAGCTTCCCAAATATGTGAGTTATATACATAGTCGAAAGACTAAACACATAGTATGAAATAAAGTTGATTATTTCTCTTTTCTACAAAGTATCATAGTGAATTGATGATCAAAATAAGGGAATTTCGGGGCTTAGTAAAACTAGTGAACTTTATTTTCCTTAGCCGTTGGGCATGTCATTCTGCAGGGAGGTTTGTCATAGCACTTAGGAAGAGCGAACGCGTTCTTCGAAGCATTGTATGCGCTTAGAGTAAAGACTAATTTCTTTCTTAGTCTCCTTTACTATTTGGCAGCAATTATTATAATATGAGGCTTTTCTTGGCTACTCCTGATATACTGCTGTAGGGTTGCCTTCGTTTTAAAGTAACTTTTACAGTTCTATTGCCAGATACGAAATGCTTCACGTATCGCTGCCATCAAGGTTATTTATTACATGGGCCGCCAGAACCTGATGTTGCACGTGTCGACAGGTTTGGTACCACTAGTATTGGTGGCCGAAGAGGTTAGTTTGGTGCATGAGGAGGCTTTCCTGTATTGTGCAGATATGCTTCGACCTATGTAATGCGCAAAGTGATATGCTCTTTCAGTGCCGCCACGCTTGATTGTAGCCTGCCCATCTGCTCGCTAAGATTGGCTACTACTTTTCTGAGCGTGTCAAAGACCTCTTTCATATCCGACATGGTCGTTTGGTCGGCTTCCACGTGTTCTGCGATGACTCTCTTTTTTGTGGTTCTCGAGTCCCCCACGTTTTCAGCCACAGGGACATCAACTGGCTGAGACATTGGCTGTGAAGACTGCGCGCTGGTTAGCTTAGTGGGAAGAATTTTTATTTCCTTTAACTCGGCTGATAGCCTCTCATTCATTTTTGCAAGTCTCACGTTTTCTTGCTCTAGCTGTGCAATTCTATCATGCCCTGGCAGCTTACCTGTCACCACCTCAGCGACGCAGTTGCGCACTCGCACAGCCCAGCTGTCTTTCGGTGTAACTGCAGGCGTCCTCCCCGGGTTGGAAGCCGTGATCTCGAACTGAACGCCAGCAGCTGGCCATTCGGGTTCCGCCCAGGCTGATCCCGACCCTGATGGTGACCTTGAGAATTCGAGCGCCCCCGTGATTGGGAGCGGGCCTTTGGTCTCGAACCTCTTCTGGAACGCGACCTCCACCTAGAGTGGGGCCACCTTTCCTGTTCTTGTGTAGTCTGGATGCTGTGGGTCCCGTAGGCTGGAATGAGCTGCTTGTCGTTGATGGCTGGGCTCGATGTGATTGATGGGTCCCGGGCTTCTGCGGCTGCTCGCGATCTTTCCCAACGTCTGCGTCTGACGACATATGGCACTAAGAACCTGTTCTTGCAATTCTTGTCTGCCGTGGGATGGGGACCATCGCACAGCCTGCACATTAGATTGCACTGCTGCGGGCTCTTCTGGTTCTTGATCTCGCAGCCTCTGTAGATGGTTTCAGCTGGGTTCGGACAGATGTCAGACCAATGTCCCAGCTTTCCGCAGACGTAACAAATATTGATGTTCTTGCAGTAAAGGGAGCAATGCAAAAGTGAAGGTCCATATCTCACGAGTCTGGGCACCTTGTGTCCTTCGAACGCTATGTTGATTGTCCCAGTGTCCTTGATTCTCTTGGCCTGCAGCGCGAGCGGGTTATTCGCGTTCACAATCTTTCGGGTCAAAATGTCCTGAGTATCGCTTACGGGGATCCCGCGAATCACTCCTTTACAAGTATCGTGGGGTGCCGTGGCGTACGCGCTAACCTCGAAAACTTTGCCTCTAATGTCAATTTGCTTGACCTTGAGGTATCTTGAAGCTCTGTCTTGGTCCGGAGTGCTTGCCATCATGATGTTCTGCTGCAAGTGGGAACAGATGATGTCCTGCATGGCCTCCTCCTCTTTGACGCCGGCCGCCAGTACTATCGCGTCTGCCACGGCTCCAGTGCCGATTCTCGAGATATTTAATCCTCCACGTGGTCGTAGCACAATTTTGCTGAAGTCCTTGGGTAGTGGCGGCACGCGTCCAGCTCGCACAATTGTATGCTTGGTGTCATGCCTACTACGACTGGCTCGAGCGTCTCCCGCTACGCCAGCCTTGGTCGAACCCTTGGCAGCAGGAACGCCAACCGTGGCTAGCTTATTCCTTGAGCGTCTCGTTTCGGCTTCCTTCCAACCCATGTCTTCCATGCAATCCTCTGGAGAGATGTCCTCTCCATCTACTTGGTATTCCAATCTCAGTTGCAGGTCCTGGAACGCGCGGAGCGTTGAGTCACGTTGGCACCGGGTCGGTGCATCGGCGACAATTGCCTCCTTGGTTAGGCTTAAATCCCCCGGTGGTGTTGCCGGGTAAAAATGTCCCAAAATAGTTTAAAAGTCCACTAACCAGCACAAAGGTGGTATCTGCTGATTTCTTGAGAACTTAGACACACGATGGGACTGAAAACTTGGCGACAAATTCGTGAATACTACAGCAAAGCATTCTTGAAAACAGGAGCCGATCTTTGCGCGTCCCCAATGGTCGGCACCTATAGCGTCTCCCCGAGCGGATCTTGAATAGCCCAATATACTGCAATGTCGCGTTGACGCGCGCCCATGCTGGACACAGTGGCCCTACTTTAGCATAACGCGAGCACTTTACAGTCTGACGCCAGGCGCGACCGGCGTGACCAGCGTCAGTTGCCACGGCCCGAGGCGAACCGGTGCAAAATTCGTCATGCTGCATTTGGCACCGATTCGTTGCCCAGACGGCGTTACCCAGACTGCCTCCCTCTTTTTGTGACGGAGGAACGCCGGACGCAATGAAACGCACATGCATCAAAGCAACAGAGCGCGGTGCGTGCCCGCGAGTATATGGGAGGACTGGTGCCTGGCGTTGCAACGCCAGCGCGACCCGACGAAATGAACGCCGGCGAGCATGCCCACCGCGTCACGTCGAAATGTATTTGTGCCTTGACGGTGGCAAGTAGTCATGCTCTCACATGACACGCATCTCATGATTATCATGCTTGCAACAGTCACATACCTTTCTCATGCATTGACGTCACGTAATACTAAATTTGGCATATGTAAAGCTAGCGAAACAGCGGTTAGGTCATCATAAGTGTGGCATCTATTCATGTTGTTACATGACACTTATGTCGCGATTATCATGTTTGTATGTGTCATATGGTTATTCGTCCCTTTGCGTCGCGTAATACCGAGTTTCGTAGACGTGAAGCTATCGAAACGGCCGCGAGCGCATCATGAGCGTAGCATGTAGTCATGTTGTTACGTGACAAGCTCTCGTCTTTATTATGTTTGCACCAGTGTCATACCTTTGTCATCCATTCACGTTTACTCATACCAAATTTGGTTTAAGAGAAGCTAGCGAAACGGTCGCCAGTGCATCATGAGTGTGGCATATAGTCATGCTGTTACATGACAAGCATCTCATGTTTTACATGTTTGCACCAGTCACATACTTTCGTCATCCATTCATATACCGCAATACCAAATTTATTATATGTGACACTAGCGCATTATGAGCTTCGCATGTAGTCATGTTGTTACAAGACACGCGTGTCGTGATTTTCATGTTAGGTTCTGTCGCTTGTGATCGCCATGCAATCATGTCATACCATACCAGTTTTGCAACATGCCATGTGAACGATACCAACGCAAGAGCTGCAGGAGTACGAATTGTAAATCATGACATTAATGACATCCTTACCAGGGTTTTCATGTTCTGACTAATCAAATGTGTTTTTCATAAACTCATGTTATGCCATACCTAGTTTAGTATTGATACCGTTATTGACACGGCCAGGAGATCTAAAAGTCATAGGCAGCTAGATAGATAGTTTGATACTCGTAATGTCACTGAAGTCCGCTAAGAAATGCTTCGCCATTATTAGGAATAATGTACCTGAGAGTTTGGTGTGCCTATATTTAAACTTTAGGAAGCCTAAAACGGTGTTTCATCTACCTAGCTCTGGCGCCAAAGACGAGACTTTTTGTGCCTGAAAATTCAGCCTCTACTGTTCACTTACACATAAAAAAGACAATTTTTTTACTGTGCAATGGATGACGCGCTGAAGCAGTGCCTATCACTCTTAGCCATTTCTGCTGTTCTACCATTTCTCGCGTTTGTTGGTGAGCATGAACGAAAAAGCACTGCACATTATCTGAATTCTGGCATACAACCACAGCTTCGGCAGAGTGTCGCCACGTGATATTGCAGACCTCACATGGCATTGTAGACGTGCTCCTTGAGATGGTTGTTTAACCAGCGCCCTTCTTGTCCCACATAATTGCTGCCAAATAGTAGAGGAGACTAAGAAACAAATTAGTCTTTACATTCTCTAAGCGCATACAATGCTTCGTAGAACGCGTTCGCTCTTCCTAAGTGCAATGCCAAATCTCCCTGCAGAATGACATGCCCAACGGCAAAGGAAAATAAAGTTCACTAGTTTCACTAAGTCCCGAAATTCCCTTAATTTGATCATCTTTTCACTATGATACTTGGTAGAAAAGAGAACTAATCAACTTTATTTCACACTATGTGTTTAGCCTTTCGACTATGTATATAACTCACATATTTGTGAAGCTTTTACAGGAAATACCGAAGTGAATGTGCTTTCGCTATCGAGATGCGTCATTCTCTTTTATTTTTACTTCCTTGGAGCACACACTACAGTATTACCAATCCGAAAACACCAATGCTTCAACCTCCACTGTGGTAGCGAAGCATTTCCAAAACCTTTTCATCCTCAATTTCTGCTACAGAACAACGTGACAAACGTCGGAGTAGAACCTTAATTTGCGGCCGCTTATTACAGGATGTCAGAAATACCAAGGCCATCCCACTACAATTCAGGGTCAGCATGAAACAACGGACAAGTGTTATGGCTTGCGCTATGAACAATTTGATGGACGTACACAAATGGCATAAAAACAAAATGTGAATGTGACTAATTAAAATGCCCGAAGAAATCGAACGTCGCGTGTGTAGTGCATGCCATTCACCACCATAATCTTAAATGCGCCCACTGCAGGGAAAGACCTCTCCTGTGAACGGCAAATCAAACCGGTTTTGTGCTTTTTGCTGTCACGCTATACATGCGAACCTTTTAATTTCATCGATCCGCCTAAGTTTCTGTTTCCCCCTCGTGCGTTTCTTTTATCTGGAATTTTAGTCAGTACAATAGTCAGGTTTGCAACTTTCCGCGTGATTGATGTACTAATGCTGATGCGCGGGCAATAATGCGTAGGTTTTGTAGTGTAAAGACAAATATTATGCATTCGAAAGTGCGCGCCATATAAACAACACACGCTGGAACAATTTATTATGCGTATATCACGAAAAACAAAGCGAAGGTTATTGCTTTCTTGAAACTTGAAAGAAATGAGATGTTATAGCGTCTCACACTTTTCTGTTCTGCGGACAGTAAACACGCTGATAAGCGGGGTATCTTTCTCTCTCAGCCATGTTTGCATTTTATAAAGACGTTTCTGTTTTCACACCAGTCTACAAATTGTGTTTGTTTTGAAAAAAACACGTCGTAACATAGAATTATCTGTTACCCACAATTTACTAGTGGCTCTGGGCCTTTTTATAGCCCTGATAAATTAATAATTTTATTGGTATATGATCAATCCCCAGCTCATGAATCCACACTGTTTTGATACTTCAATTTTCGCTTGTTCTTGGTTTCACAATCTGTCATGAAATACCCTGTTCTACTAACCTTCTAACTCCCTGGTTGGAAGCTTTGCATTTGCATTCATTTGAAAACCTGAATCAACCGTCTCAGACGAGGAACGAGGGGTCGTATTTGATGACGCGGCTTCTTACGCCAACGGGAAAGAATTTGTGGCAGTGATGGTCGATGGGGCTGGCCGTGTTGTCAACTCAGCGACGGTCAGGACGAAAGACCCAATCATTGCGGTACAGGTGGCCATCACCTTAGCACTCAAGATGGATAACATTGAAGTCGTCTACAGTGTTTCCATGGCAGCTCTACGGGCGTTTGCCAAGGGGACGGTTTCTGAACAAACGCTGAGAATACTGCAAGGCAAGAACCTAACGCATCATCTTCTGAGTTGGTTCCCAGCTCACCTTGGGCAAATCAGCGATTGCCCTCCCAATCTCAATGAAGCAGCACACGAGGCGGCGCGAGAACTCTCCCCGGGGATGCGTTCTACCGATGAAGGGGATAACCGGGAAATTCTTACAACATATAACGAGCTCACTAAACATTTCTACCTGTCTAGAAGGATTTTCCCTCCACCTCACAAAAATCTAACCCGACCCCAAGTACTTACATTAAGGCTTTTGCAAACGAGGATGTACCCTACTTTGAAAATGTTACACATCATGTACCCTGACCTATACCCAAGTAATCTTTGTCCACATTGTGGGGAACTAGCTTCATTAGAACACATGCTCTGGCAGTGCACCAAATTCGCTCATATATCGAACATCACCTCTGTTAGATGGGAGGCGGAAATCCGCAGCTCGTCCTTGGCAGATCAGCTCTGGGCTGTCCACCAAGCCCGCGAGGCGGCTGAGGAGCTTGGCATCTCAGTCCCCACGTGGGAGCTGCCCGCAACACAGTGATCTGTGTTTTGGAAGACCAAATAAAAGTTTATCCAATCGAATCCAATATCTAAAGGTCATTTGTTGGCTGCATTCTTTACTGGTTGTCATAGACTCCACTCGGCGCAGGGTGCAAGGACCCCACAGACTTGCGGACATTTCAGTGACTCAAATATGACGATGCCCAAAGACCACGCACCGATTAGAGTTCGCTGACGAGTGGGCGTCTTCATTCTCACACCTCGGTTGCGTCAGACAACACCCACGCAATATTTACTGATGTCGCTAAGTGTCGGGTCTCTGATAACGGTCATAACGGTCATACGCCGCGGTCGGTGGTACATCAATATACAGTGGTAGACCCATATATATATATATATATATATATATATATATATATATATATATGTATGTATGTATATATAGACGTAAAACAAATCATTGTTTTTTTTGCAAAGGGTGACGATTCATCGCTCGATGTGCAGTCGATCGTTTCAGCTCCATAAATTGACATTGTAGGGAGGGGGGCATGATAAATAAAGAAAAGGGACATAGAAATCGAAGTTGCGAAACGCCCGCCATGTTGACATTCATCATTCATCTGAGAAGCGTGGTACCGGCTACTCATCTGTAAGACATAATGTGCACTTTCCGGTGCTTCGGTTGATGACGAAGAAGATATGTGGTGGAGCCCGTAGTAATAGGTTGGCAGCGTTAAACTATTCATTCGTTGCACAATCCGCATTGTGTGACGCCTAGTTGTTATTTTACTCTGTTAAATAACACAAATGTTAACACGATTCGTTGCCCGATATCACACCTGTAAAGGACATCCTCGCGTACCAGTTTCAGGCCCTGCCTGACTCTGTTACATTACTGCACTGCCGCGCGGTAGAAATCTCATGAAATTATATAAATTTAAAGCAAAAACAGTTTTGAGATCACAAGGGTGACGTTGTTGTCCACCACCACAGGCGTCTGTAACAGATATCGGCCAAAATAAGAAAAAAAACATCCAGTATGTAACGAGGTCTGAACTTGGGTCCTCTCCGTGTCAAGCCAGTATTATACCACTGAGTCACGCTGGCGGTCGTAACTTCTATACGCACAAAAACCTTATACAAGTGTTATGTCGGGAAGGAAATTGTCACACAACAGGCGTCACACAAAAGCAATTGCATTAAAAGGGAGTTGTTGAATGCTTTCAACCCATGATGACGATGATGATGATGATGATGATGACCTCTTATGGATGGCGCTCACCCACAGAGGGGGATGGGCCAAGAACCGGGCGGCAAGATACTTAAATGAAACTAAAATGAAAATGAAGCCAATCTGAAAAAGTAGTTTAAAGATAATATACCAAAAAACAAAAATGTTTACTGAGCAAGTGGTCAAACCATCTCTTGTTTTTGATAGACATAACTACGAATTATAAACTAAAGATTTGAAAAGGCTGGGGTTCACTCGCACGGTAATCATTTAGTTGCGTTGATGTAATCAAACACAGTGGAGCATACATCCCTGCGGCAGTAACCAAATGAAGTTCCGCCAAGTGATACGCTAAAATAGATGCGCTAAAATAGATACGCTAAACCGAAAGGAATGTACCAGAATGTTCAAGTTTCGGAAACGAAACTAGCGACACAATTGTGAGTCAGTATCATCATTCAGCACAAACAGCAGTGCGGAAGGCTGTCATTTTAAAATATTTACCGTATTTCTGCACCTCGCTTCCGCTTAAATGGGCCCCCGTGACGGCATTAAACTCCGTAGTAGAGTACCCTGTACTCTAAATCGTTATCCACTTTTCTCTACCCCCCTCCTAAAGTAGAGTACCAAGTACTCAAAATGGTTAAACACTTTTTTCAAAACACACCAAGAACTCAAAATCGTTGAATCATATGGTTAAACACTTTTCCTGAACACACTCTAAATCGCTAAAAACTTTTTATGCACACTACCTCATCAAGTGTGAGGCCCGCAGAACAGCTTTATGCTCTTCCGCAGAAAAGTGGTAGAAAGCCAAGTGCTCTAAATCATTGCACACCTTTCGGGGTTAAGTTCTTTTTAGCCAAACCATGTCCTGCGTTAGGCGTAACGGGCAGTATCAAACAGACGGACGGACGGACGGAAGATTGGACGGAAGCACGGACGGATTGATGCATGGAATTACACATGGACAGACGGACGGGTGGACGCTTCACCCCACTCATCATTCACTGCATGGCTATGGTGTGATTTTTTTTCTAAACGCATGTCATCATCATCATCATCATATTTTATTTCCTTAAAGACCCCACAAGGGGGTATTACATAAGGGGTGGATGTACAGGATATAGAAAAACATTTGCCACATAAGGGGCTGGTATACAGGATATACAACTTTTGCTACATTCAAAATATAAAATATGCTACATAGGTGTGGGTATATACATTGCCATAAAGTTTCACTGACAGAGATGAGTTATTACATTTTTAGCGAAAGTTGATGGGCAGGTGATTGTGACGACGTGGTTTGGGAGGTCGTTCCAGTCCTTCACAGCACGCGGAAAGAAGGATGCGGAGAAGGTAGCAGTCCTAGTGCGGTAACGGGAGACTTGGAGGGGGTGGCTGGTGCGGTGCGAAATGTACGTCGGAGGGATGACGTATGGAGGATGGTTGAGGGGCGAATGAAACAGCTTATGAAACAGGGAAAGAGTGGCTATGCGGCGTCGAAGGGCAAGTGGCTGCAATCCAGATTGGGCTTTTAAGGATGAAACACTGATGTCATAAGAATATGACGAATGTATGAATCGGACTGAGCGATTTTGAATTGATTCAAGGTCATTGATTAGGTAAATTTGAGGTGGATTCCATATAGCACAGGCGTATTCCAGTTTTGGCCTGATGAGGGATGTGTATGCGAGAAGTTTTACGTGTTGAGGTGCGCAACGCAGATGACGTTTCACGAATCCCAATATTTTGTTTGCAGATGAGATAATGTTTGTGACATGCGCATTCCAAGTTAGATCGGCGGACAGAGTGACACCTAGATATTTGAAACACTGTACTATTTCTAGAGGGGCGTTAGTGATTTGGTATGGGAATAGGAAAGGGTTTTTGCGGCGAGTGAATGAGACAACCTTACATTTGTTGGGATTAAGTTTGAGAAGCGAATTGTCACACCATTCTTGAATGTTGTTCAGATCGTGTTGCAGGGTTAGTTGATCGGAAGCATTAGTTATTGTATGGTAGATCACGCAATCGTCGGCGAACATGCGGATTTTGCAAGACACAGTTAGTGGTAGGTCATTAATGTAGATTAGAAATAGCAAGGGGCCAAGGACGCACCCTTGCGGTACTCCTGACGTTACTTCGAGAGGTTCAGAGGATTCATTATTTACGTGCACGAATTGAGAACGATTAGCTAAAAAAGATTTAATCCATCTTAACACGTTAGGGTCAAGATTTAGCCCGGATAACTTCTGTATTAGTTTGTTGTGTGGAACTGTATCAAATGCTTTTGCGTAGTCAAGGAAAATGGCGTCAGTCTGAAAGTTGGTGTCAAGATTTGTATGTATGTCGTGAAGAAAGAGTGCTAATTGTGTTTCACAGGAAAGTCCCTTGCGGAAGCCATACTGACAGGTGTGAAAGAAACTATAGGAATCGAGGAAGTTGATAACATGAGAATATATGACATGTTCCATGATTTTGCATGGGATGCTTGTTAATGAAATGGGACGATAATTGAGTGGGGAGTTGCTGTCGCCTGCTTTGTAGACTGGAACGACCTTACCAATTTTCCAGTCATTCGGAAGGTCGCCGGTGCTGAGTGACTGTGAGAATATGAGGTGCAAGTATGGTACAATTGTATCGGTAATGTTCTTTAACAGTTTAGAATTAATTTCGTCAATGCCGCATGACGAGGAAAGTTTAATGTTTTTTATTAGGGAAGAAATGCCGTCTGCGGAAAATGCTAGCGCAGGCATGCTGGAACCTATCAGGGTGGTTGTGGGAACGGAAGGCATACTAGGTTCTCTGGTGAACACCGACGAGAATGCAATGTTAAAAATATGAGCACACTCGGCATTTGTGGTCACTTCACCGGATTCGTTAGTAAGGGAGATAGTGCGGGATGGTTTTGGATTGACGGTCTGCCAAAATTTTTTTACGTTATCACTTAGCATGTTAGGTAGGTTCGTGGTAAAGAATGCGTGCTTGGCGTTGCGAATTGCTGTAAGATAGTCATTTTCGGCGGAGTAGTATTTATCCCATGCGCATGGCGTTCCTTTAGATTTTGCCTGGCGGAAAAGGCGTTTTTTCTTGTTGCTAAGTCGGTTTAATGTTTTAGTATACCAGGGCTTTTGCTGCGTGGCACGAAATGTGGTCTTCGGAATAAACTTATTTTTTAGTTCAATAAGTTTTTGTTTAAGAACTATCCAATTTTCATTGACGGATCGGCTGCGGAAGTTGGCTTCAAAATCTGGGAAGAACCTACTGAGTTCGTTGTTAATTTCTTGATAGTTACCTTTATCATATAAACATATTGTTTTGTTTAGCATTTCACGGCGCTCTGTGGAAAATGCGAAATCTGCATGGATAACTTTATGGTCGCTAATTTCATCGAGATAGGTAATTGACGATAAGCTAGAAGGATGGGTGGTTAGAATGAGATCAAGGATGTTTGCGGAATTGGCGGCAACACGTGTTGGCTCTGAAACAAGTTGTGATAAGTTAAAGTTGAAACAAGCATCTAGAAATTCTCTCGAGTCTTTCTGGTTTCCTTGTGTGGTTGTTCCGATTTGCCAGTTAATATTAGGAAGGTTAAAGTCACCAAACAGCAAAATATGGGCATTCGGGTGGGCTGTGGTGAGCGCATTTAGTATATCGTTAAATTTGTTTGCGAAGTCTGGATTTGCATTCGGTGGTCTGTAGCAGACACCAAGCAGTATTGTGTGGGGTGAAGCCCGGCAATGTAGCCATAAGATTTCTATGTCAGATGCTATGTTGATCACGGAACATGATAATTCCGGGCCGACGGCGATCAGTACGCCTCCTCCGCGAGTGCATTCGCGATCTTTTCGGTATAAGTGAAAGTTAGGAAGATCTGCAAGAACTTCAGTGTCCGTCACGTCATCGGTAAGCCACGTTTCTGTTAATACAACAAGATTGGCATTGGATGACGTCACAAGGCTAGATACTTTTTCTCGTTTCGGTAGAAAGCTGCGTATGTTAGTAAAGATTACAGATGTCTTTCCTTTGCGTATCGGGACGGCTCACTGCTCTCCCATAGCTGAATAAGAAATACCCAAAATTGTTAAACACTTTTAAATGCGAAGCATTTCTCAGCGAACTTCGGCGAATTTCAGCGTATCGATCTATCAAGCCGCCTACTACTTTTAGCTCTCCTGGCCGTTCCGATGATGGCATCGATGCCAAACTTGGTATGGCATAACATGACTGCATGAAGAGCATATTTGACTAGTCACAACATGAATATCATAATATGTATGTCATCAATGTCATGACTTACATTTTATGATCCCGCAGCTCTTGCGCTGGTTTTGTTCACATGGCGTGTTGCAAAACTGGTATGGTATGACATGACTGCATGGCGCAAACAAGCGACAGACCCTAACATGAAAATCATTACAAGCTTGTCATGTAACAACATGGCTATATGCCACGCTCATGATGCGCTCGCGGTCGTTTCGCTAGCGTCACATATACCAAATTTAGTATTACGGTACGTGAATGGATGACGAAGGTATGTGACTGGTGCCAACATGATAATCATTAAATGCGTGCCATGTAACAACATGACTACATGCCACGCTCCTGATGCGCTCACGGCTGTTTTGCTAGCGTCACATATACCAAATTTGATATTTCCGAACGCGAATGAACGGAGGTTAACGTATGTGACTGGTGCAAACATGATAATCATGAGTTGCGTGTCATGTGACAACATGACTACATGCCACGCTCATGATGTGCTGGTGGCCGTTTCGCTAGCTTCACATATGCCAAATATGGTATTACGTGACACCAATGGATGACGAAGGTATGTGACTGGTGCAAACATGATAATCACGAAATGGGTGTCATGTGAGAGCACGACTACATGCCGCAGTCAAGGCGCCAATATATTTCGACGTGACGCGGTGCGCATGCTCGCCGGCGTTCATTTCGTCGCGTCACGCTGGCGTTGTCCCTCCAGGCGCCGGTCTTGCCATATACTGGCAGACGCGCGCCGCGTGGCATTGCTTTGACGCATCCGCGTTTCAGCGCTTCCGGCGTCCCTCCGTCACGAAACGAGGGAGACGCAGTGGTGTCTGGATAATGCACAAGAGTGGAAGCTTAGGCTAGTTGGTGCGTAGTCATATTTGCAAGATGTTTCAGCGCGCGAACAAAGGAAAAAATGACAGGGTAGACAGAAATAGCGCTGACTTCCAACTAACTTTATTTCACAGAGTGCCAAAAATTTATACGTCTAAATAAACTGGCGCAAAATCCAACATGACGCCTTTCGCGCCAGTTACCGTCGGGCCACGCCAACGGACGCTGGTTGCGCCCGTCGCGCCTGGCGTCAGACTATACACGAGAACACAGCGAGCTCACTGCTTGCTGCCTTATTGAAAGCACGTGTTGCCATCTGTTGCAAGCACGACGAAGCAACACTCTCAACTGCCAGGCGAGCAGACTCTCTGCTAATCAAACGCAAAACTTCACAGTTCGAATCCGGCTGTAAGCATGTTTCGCGCTGTTCCTGTGCTGTAATTTTATGCTGCTTTCATGTGAAACGTCGAGGAGACCTTTCTCGACAGTCCGGAATGTCTACAGCAGGCGCATTGCAGACTATGGAAGCAGCTCCATCAGGTACGTACTATTGCGATTTAAAGAAACGCGAGCAGCGGGAAGCGTTGCTTTCGACTCGGTCAAACTGCGGCGTGACTGTGACTAGGAAGAATTTGTGCTGTTAAGCCAGCGTCAACGTAGCGCTAGAATCTGGTCCCAACTTGCGCTCACGTACCCTATGTTTATCAATTGCCAGTGCTGCCCGGCATCGGAACACAAACGCGCTCAACGATGCCAGCCAGAACAAGATTTCAAAATGCTACGGTGACGCCGGCCGAAAGCACATGTATTATGTCTAGTGATAGTCAAGGCATGTCGCAGTTTGACCGAGTCGAAAGTTATGCTTTCCGCGCCATTCACGCATCGTGATAGTAGGCCGTTGCTGTCGTACTAAACATGCGTGGTGCGTGCATCCACGCGTGAGTCGTATTACATATTATATCCTGTTATTGACATGCGGTCTGCGGAAGAGTACGACAATAGTTTTGCACCTCATACTACAGGCACACTGCACGCAAATCGCTGCTGTAAAGTGAAACAGCTGGAGTCGCGCTTGAATAAACGCAATAAGTATACTTACTTGTACACTTCGCTGGGCTCGTAGTTTTTTCTGCTCATTGCGATTATTCTGCTCATTGCGAATTCTGCGTTTTTCGTTGTGGACGGAAATCTTTGCCGTCGCAAAACAATTAACGCACCGGCACGATTCTCGCGATGCGCTGTGAACTTCACAGGCAGTGCTCAGCAATATCTCCCTCTTGCGCTGGTTCTTGTCGCATGATATGACAGTGCAGTGGTACGCAGATGACATTTTATAAGCGGGCGTAGCGTTAACAGGCGCTTTTGTTGCATTTTAAACTCCCAGAGCCACTGCATTGCATGCTAGCGAGGTGCGCCTTATTTGGCAGTTGCAAACAAATTATGGCGTCTCTGGGAGCGAGGGTATACCGCCGAAGGCGCCTGGTTGCGAGGTGGGCGTGCTCTCGTTTATAGAGTGCTCGCGTTTTGCAAACGTAGCGCCGCTGTGCCCAACGTGCGAGTGCGTCAACGCTACATTGGAGTATATTGGGCCCTTCATGATGCGCTCTAGACCATTTTGCTTGCGCCACATATACCACATTTGGTGTTGCGTGACGTCAATCAATGAGGACATATCTGACTGGTGCAAACATGATAATCTTGACATGCGTGTCATGTAAGAGCAAGAGCATGACCACGTTCTTAGCGTGCTCGAGGCCGTTTAGCTAGCTCCATATATACCAATTTTGGTATCGTATGACGTGAATAGATGACCAAAGTAAACGACACATCCAAACATGATAATCATGACAGCGAAATCATCGGCGGCATCATTTACCTCCACCTCGTGACGTTGTGCTGATGTTAGAGTAACATATAAACATTTCTCATTCGTGCTTCGCATATCATTTATTCCCACTGTACCTGGAATCTCACACTTTTTTAATGATGAACTTGCCCAGATTTGTGAAGACTTTTGGCATTTATGTTGTGGCAAGAGAATCTGACATTCTAGAAATATTAACACGTACGCTATGTTTTGCAAAGCTTCGCACGTAACGCCATCTTTGTCTAGGGCGCGGCGACAATAACATAAGCTTATTCGTGACGCAACTCGACAAGGAAAAATTCTGCTTCATCCATATCGCATGGAAGCCCATATGAAATTGTTATGGAACAATGACTGGTGTTTTGTCTTGACATTGGACAGGAGAAAATGAGAACAAAATTTTCCGCAAGAATTTTTCGAGACAACTCAGTCATGACGAAAATGGCTGTAGTTAGGTTCTTGCAAAACTCATATGTTCGGAGAGCCTTCAATATGCACCATACACCTCCAAAAGCGCTCACCGTTTGCAAAGAGCTACACAATGTGGCCCAGCTACTTCGACGAAGGTGCTTTGTGTGGTGCCTATTGGCTGTATATAAGCTCTTTTAAAGTGTCCAGTCAGAGCTTCTTTTAGAACGCTGCGTTTTCTGTAAGAGTGGCTTAGACAAGCATGTAGTCTTAAGAGCTTTAGGTCAAGGTTTGGTGTAAATATGCTTCTCAGTCTTCGTGCAGCAGCTTCCTGTAGACACTCACTCGCTAGCTTCAAAAAGTTATGTGATGGCACCACTTCTATCAATTGACAGAAGTTATCGCAATTCCTCACTGTGTAGGCAGCCTGCTGGCTGCTAAGAGAAGGCTCTGGGGCCAGCCAAATGGGCAAA
Organism: Rhipicephalus microplus; assembly: GCF_043290135.1. Classification (NCBI taxonomy): domain Eukaryota; kingdom Metazoa; phylum Arthropoda; class Arachnida; order Ixodida; family Ixodidae; genus Rhipicephalus; species Rhipicephalus microplus. Next base: position 29,216,737 of record NW_027464588.1, on the reverse strand, counting down.
TAATCTGAACTCCGTGTGTCAGGTTCACTTGACCAAGCAAAAAGTCTATCTCTCGTTTATATGGGAAGAAGATCAAGGTTGGATTGTTGATTTCCTCTGCCGACAAATGTGGATGAGCCGTCAATAAGGGACTACAGATAATTTTAACAAATTTTTAATTAATTTTTCCTCCACGGTTGACTTGTAGGCGGGAACACCAGCAAGTGCGATGGGCATTGAAATCTAGCCACACTGCAGAAAAAACGAGCCACACACAGATATCAGGTACTTTAGTATTGTGATGCCCGAAGATGGCGTTGACCGAAAATATATGCTTGTCATAGTCGTAGTTGTGTGCCTGAGACTACCAGCAACTCCTGCACAATCAAAATCGTCGTCGCAGAGGTCACTTGCGTCAATCACTGCGAAGTGAACATCAGATCGTATGTACATTGATGCTTTCGAAGCATTTCGTGCATGCGTGGTGTTTGTACGCTGGAAAGACCCACACCCCATCACTGTGCATCGCGCATTGCTGTGAACCTGACGCTCCATTGCCGCACGTAAAGACGGGTCTTGCGACGGGTGTTCATGTTGCTTTAGTAAAAACTGTCGAAAACTAGAACGAGAGCCTCAGAAAGCTGTTGTGCGGCTAACACTGCTGGCCTTTGACAACCGGCTACTAGAAATTTGAAAACGTTAACAAGCATCTTAAAATTGTGGACACGTTGGGCATCATTGTTGACTTGAGCCGTTTTTTGCGCCCTTTTCACAGTATTTTGTTCCGAAGACATCGCCTAGGTGGAAGCTGGTTCTGACGTCTGAGGCGCGACCTTGTAGGAGGCTGTGTCCGATGACTTTCATGGAAACGGCAGACAAGATTTTGCGAATATACTCCATTTGTACCTCCCTCTGTCGCTTCGAGTCACTCTGACTGTACTATTCTTTGAACATGCAGGTGCATCTTCAAATACCGTTTCCACCTCCTTGACGGTTACTACGGCTAGGCGTCTTTTCTCGTAATCATATCTTTTTAGCTTTCTCTTCCGAGCCCTTCTGTTTTAGGGGCGGAAAGGGAAAGTTTATTGTACACTTGTATTTACACAAACGAAACATCGAAAACAAGTAAAGACAGTGTATACATCTTATAAATGAGCACCGAAATCTAATTGATCACGGAGTATCCGAATGTTACAAGTGAAAGGAAAGTAAAAAGAATCAAGTAATCACATTTTACAGGATAACACTTATGCATTCGTACTAAAGTGGGCGCATGGCTAGTACGGGATAACTGGAAACCTCAGCTGTCCCTCTCTTACTTTGAAGAAACGTGTGTGCCACCGTCGAAGGAAGGCCTCTTCGCCGTGCGTTTCCAGCTGCTGATCTAGTTATTACCACACAACGAGCCAAATTTTCTGTAGTGCGGGTTAGGCGCCTCTATGCGGCTTGTGCCGTACTTCCGCTAAACAGCGTCACCGCCACAGTACGTACAAGGTTACTGTAAAGGCCAGTCTTGTAAACAGCCCACGTTCTATCTCATGCGCGCCGTGCGAAAGCTGAAGAGGCGTTGTACCATGTGCCAGACGCCCCTCGCCACCGAGCACTGAAACAGAGCATGTTGGGTCGTCTCTCTTTTGCCACAGTTTGGGCAGCGGTCTTTTGAAACGACACCCCAATGTGCTAACCGGTCAGGCGTAGGCAATGCCCTCCATCTTTTCAACCAATCAAATTGGCGCACCTGGTTAGGTACGCGATTGCAACGCCATTGTTTCCATTTTCTCGTGCAGGATTCTGTTTCTTCCTCGTTGCTCAGTGTGCTACTTGTCACCATTTCGCTTATTTCTTGCGATGAAACATCATCCAGACTGCATGAACCTATTGATTCCACTGTTCTTTTTAAGCCACTGGCAGCTCTGTAAAACTTAAGCGGAATTTCTCCTCGTGGTCCGATGTACAGATTGGCCGTGGAAGTACGTTTTAGTGTACAGCTCCAGTACATCATGAGCCTGTACCCGGGGTAGTTTCTCTCATCGAACAGCTTCTGTGTTGTTTTTGCAGCCAGCGCTCTTGTGAACGTTGGTATATCTGGGAGGCTCAAGCCTCCACGGTTTGTGGGAAGCTGTAAAAATTTCCTCCGTACATTTGCTGGTTTTTCTTTCCAGAGGAAGGTCCCCGCCATAGTGGCGTGGCGTCCTGTAACACGGTGAGGTAGCAGGGCGTTGTGTGCTATGTAAAACATAAAAGCGCTTGCCTGTACCTTGTTGACTGTTGCTTTTGCCATTAGTGACAGGTTAAAATGAGTGGTTGCTGCTATGACATCAGTATATCTCCTGAGCACGTCATCCCAGGTCTTCTTTGATAATCTCCTTTCTCAAAGTAAACGCCTAACACCTTAACAGCTGGAACGTATTCAAAGTCTCCTGGCAATAGTTTTCTGAAGCCTCCAAAGCGCAATGCTTTACATTTGGTGGTGTTTAAAAGAGCACCAGACAGATAAGAATACTCAGCAAAAATGTCAAGGAATGTACTATAGCTAGACAAGTTACGAAAAAATATCGAAATATCATCGGCGTATGCGACAATTTTGAAGGTTTCCTTGCCTGGCATCGGGAAACCCCCTATGCGCTCGCAGTTTGCAACCTTTCTAATCAAAGGCTCTAGAGACAAAATGAATAACACCGGAGACAACAGACAGCTTTGCCTCAGCCCTTTTTGAATTGCAAAGCTTCTGGTCACTTCATTGTTGAAATAAAGACAGCTTGAGAGGACCTGATAAAGTATTTCTACCAGTCGCACATACTGCTCTGGGAGGCCAAATATGCGCAAAATAGCGAAAAGATACCCATGTTCAACTCTATCAAATGCTTTGGCCAGATTATGACAAATATATACTCCTGAGATTTGTTTTTCTTTCGTATATGCAAAAAGGTCTCTGATAATTGTAAGAGGTACGAAGGCGGAACGTCCTGGTACTGCATATGACTGCAAGGGCGACACAATCTCTTCCAAGAAAGGCCGCAGACGCCGTGATAGCAGCGTGGCTACTAACTTATAGTCTGTGTTTAGAAGAGTAATGTGCCTCCACGATTTAGGATCTCACGGCTCCATACCCTCTTTCAGTAATAGAATCGCCCTTCCTTCGCTGAAGGACTGCGGTTTATGGCAATCACGCAACAAAATATTCACGAGATCTGTGACCGCATCTCCCAAGATATCAAAGAAACGCAGATAAAATCTCGTGAGCATTCCGTCTGGGACTGGTGACGTGGACATATTCATTGATTTTAGGGTGTACCATACTTCTTTATCAGTTTTTGCATATAATACTAAACAGTCTTCCAAGACTAGCGATGGCAAACCTTCGCAAAAGGCTGAGAGTTTAGCAGTAAACTCGTCGTCCTGTTTTATTGGTCTGCAGTAATCAGTTTTGCAAAGTAGTCTCGGAAAACTTTTTGAACTTCGTCCAAGTCATTAACAATGGTACCATTCTCTTTCAGTGCCTCATCGATGTAGCGGGGCTGGAATCGACGATCTCGGTTTCATTGCGCATATGTCAATTTTTCAATTTCATCTGTCGATAAGTGCATTTCTCTTGCGAGCCTTGTAGCCTGGGACCTCCGCTTTAGAAGATTTTATACTTAATTTTTTGTGCTTCGAGGTATCTGTGGATAGCGAACGTAGTTGACCCACCTCTTTCAATAGTTTGAATGCGTCCAAGAATCTCATTCATCTTGGCCACGAGGCGAGCCTGGCGCGCTTTTCTTGCCTTTTGAGTTATGAGGCGCCAACGAGATTTTAAGTGGTCCCATGTAGCCGGAGTTACGCAACCTACTTCTCCCAGTGAGGCCGCCAGCTCAGTTTGAAGTACGGAAATGTTTTCGTCATCATGAAGAATCATTGGGTCCATCCTCCATGGTTTGTGGATTCTCGTTGTTATGCTCACGTTAAACGTGAAAAGTAACGGAGCATGATCGCTGAGTTTCTGCTGGCTTGGCGCAAGCTGGACTACCTCACAAGATTGTATGTTCGCTAAAAAGTCTTCGGGCACATAAACTCTATCAATTCGGCTTTGTTGAATGCCACAAGCGCGGGTTGCGACGAACCCGACTTCATGTAGAGTTAACCACCCATTTGACAGCTTGAAATACTGAACTAATTGCTGTAGTTCTCTCGCGTAATAATTGTTGGTGCCTTGGCCGGGACCCCTGACGTCTCGTGTAGTATTGAGCACGCAGTTGAAATCTCCGACAAGCACATATGATATCGGCTTGATCAAAAAATATCTGACACCTTTATAGAACCCGTTCCTTTCTGACCTCGTTACGGGCGCATATACGTTGACTAATCTGACTCGTTTGAGGTTAAGTATTATGCGGCCTTCGGTGTCAACAAGACAATGAGCACCCCGTGTCAGCGTTGCGTTCTTAAAAACAACTCATGTGCCACGTGCACGCGCATATGTGAGTGAGAAGAAGGCCTCTACATGAAACCTTTCCTGAAGCTCTACAACGCCAAGCTTAGTACCAAAGTTTGTCTCCTGCAAAAAGAGCATGTCTATGCGATGCGCCCGCGCGAGGTCAAGTACTGCCTGCTGCTTCACCGGATTTCGAAAACCGTGAACATTGTACGACATAAAAGAAAGTGATGCCATTGTTGAAATAAAGGCAGGGAAGTTGCTTAAAGGAAAGAAAAGGTAAGAGAGAGGAGAGCCAAATGCTAAAAGTACATATCGTCGTCACTCACAGTTGGTGACGTTTGCCATGGTGGTGATCCCACGCGGGGTTTCTTAAATGTTCCCTGTTTAGCGGAGTCGCTGCCGCTGCTCCCCCTGCCTGGCTTGGATCAGCGTTGTGAACTCGAAGGACTCGCTGCGTCTGCAGATCGTGCGGGTTTGGTAGAAACCTCGGTGTCCACTGGTTTGCTCCGCGTTGGTGGTCGGCTTCTTAGATGCTTCATCGATTTCGAAGGCGTAGCATTCATTTCCTTCAAGGTTGTCTACATTCCAAGGTTAGCGTTTGGTGTGCTGTCGCTGGCGTCCGTCGCTGTCGTGGCAGAGGAAATCAAAGCAGTGCTTTTTGCGATGCCCCTTGTAATGGGTACCTGGTCGTCCGGCGTTTGGCGCTTCTCGGACGCCATTGATGCGCTGCAGTTATGTCGAGTTTAGATGCTACCTACTAGTGAAGAAAATTCACTGGGCGTTTCCGTGGAACTTCTATTTGGGTGTTCATGTTGTGTCTGAGCGGGCTGTTCATCTGAAGTCGCCCCGTCTGGTCTACAGGCCAGCTTGACGTGAGTAGCGTCTTCCGACTGCGCGTCTACGAAATCTTCGGGCAGGCTCTCTTCTTCCCAGTGGTCTGGTGTCTTGACTTGTGTCGTTTTCTTCTGAGGACGCAGTACTTCATAGGTTCTAGATTGCGTGGCCACACTTGAGGAGCGTGAAGAGGATTTTTCAATTGTTGGGAAGTCTTGGACACTCAGTGACGGCGTCTTCTGAGCTGCGTCTGCGTATGATCCAACTTGAAACGTTCTTTGGTCGGGTGACCACCTCCTAACCTTCTGCAGGCTTCAGTGCACTCTTCCACAGCGTGCCGTACGCGCTGCACCTATGACAAGAAGATGTTGCACAGGCCACGACCATGTGGCCTTCGTTGTGGCAACGAGCACAGACGCGACGCATGCCACGGTACTCCAACATAGCGCGGTGTTCATGGATTGAAATGAAGTTCGGTGCGGGCTTTGCCATTTTTATCTTCACCACTCGTGTACCGTTAAATGTAGACTGACGTCGTTGCAAAGTAACATATGTTATACTACGTATTTTGCCGAAAGGCTGCAAAGCAGAGACAACCACGTCATTGGGTACGTACGGCGGCAACCTGTACACACTCACGAACACACTCGGTGAGCCGACGACTTCCACTTGAACTTTTTTCTTTTAAAGGACAAAATCTTCATTCACCATGAGCTTGGTGGCTTGTTCCGCTGTCCTCGTTGCTGCCAAGAACTTCAAAGCGCCGAGGTGTTGCAGGAACAACACCCCTTCGCTACCGGTCGTCTCTTCGAGACACTCGATGACCTCATCGACGGAGACCGCGCCTTCAGGAACGGTAAACGTGAAACAATGTTCTTTTGGCGGGGTGCATACTGGCCTCGACGCCATCCTCCAAGAGGCCCCAGGGGTCGGTGACTTCTCGGCCGAAGCCCCGGGGAACCTGAATGCGGGTGAAACGCCGAAGAGATGCCGCCGAAACACTGGACGCGCGCTTCGGCGAGAGCCGCCCACACACAATAAAACATGAACGCTGATGGCGAAGCTCCTTATAATGACACCCGTTCGTCCCTCGTAGCCGTTGTAGTAGTGTGTAAGAAGTGCAACAATTTGACCTCAAAGGTGGTGCCAGTGAGAGATTTCTTTTGTGCGTTGTTGAACAATAAAAGTTCGTTCTCAATGTACATGTCAATAGGTGCTATGGCGGAATGAGAGACAGGAGAATTTGGCTTTTAGTTAATGCGCACGCTGCGAATTTTTTAAGGTTCAACAACGCACAGAAGACAAGAAAGCGTTGCAACGTTATACTTGCTGGGCGTAACCCCCCAGGTTTTAGAAAGGTTTAGCGAGCGTTGGGCCATAGTGCCACGAATACAGTGAACTATTATAAACCATGAACTCGGTAGAGGTGGTTAAAGGTGGGAAGCAGACACGAAGCGCAAGCCGTAAGAAAGTGTGCGTGTTCCTCCTCTCGTTCAGTCTTTGGAAAGTCCGCTGGATGGCGGTGCTCCTATATGAGGAATATATGATAAAAAGATGCGAGATGGTGGTACTTGGTGTGTTGAACAGGTAACAAGCGGACACACAGACAGATTCATGGACCGACGCACGGATGGCTGCACAGACGGAAAGACGCATGGATGGACGTAGGAGCGGATGCATGAACGAAAGCAGGGACGGAGGACGCACAGTGAACGTGCGGACGCACGAACCGACGCACGCACGGACGGGCAAATTGACGCACGGGTGGCCACACAGACGCATCCATGGACGGACGGAAGCAAGAACGAATGGACGGACGAATCCTTCGCCCCACTATCCATCATTTACTCCGTGGATATGCTGCCATTCTTCTTTAGCTAGGAACACTTTTCTCCGTTGCCAACTGTTCGCCATTACAGGAATTGCAGAGAGACGTCGCACTGTCACAAAATTTTACGATGTGAATTAGCGCTGAAAACAACACTTGTGCAGAAAACGTGTGCATGTCTAAGCTTGAGATATTTCCAGCATTCTAGAGGCTTTAGCATGAAAGGTCGCACCAGGTACCGCAATAAAACGGCCTTTATGTAACTAGGTAGCTTTTCCCAACCAGAAAGAATGTTCACACGCTTTGAAGAGCGAAACCTTCGAGCCCTGATGACTGCGCGGTGGCGTGCAAACGATCATCTTTTTAAAACGTCGTCGGAAAGTTTTAGGTTTACATCCGGTATAACACCAGCTATTGCATTAACGCCCTGTGGAACAAAAGCCGCACGTTGACGTTGCAAAGCTCAGATAGGCGTACAAGGATTTGCACCATTTTCTCATCTGTCGTGTGTAAGGCAATTATATTTTCCTGGGATTCACACAAACTTCTTCAGTCAGACCAGGGGCAAGTTTAAAGTAAAATTCATGAAGCTTCTGTTTGAAGATAGCGTTCAGGCTTACCGTGACGTCGACGGGCACATAAGCAACTGTCATCACAATGCTGCTGTATATTATGTTTTTTTTTCACTTGCATAAAATGCCGCCAAGTCATCAGACCTAGCATCAGACTCATCGGCAGCTTCTGATGCCACTAAAGAGCTGAGCCACTTCTTTGCTGTGGTGGGTCCAACATCACCTCCTTCACAGCGAGCTTACTAGGGAGGGTGCCCCCAGCAAAGCGGAGATCTTGGAGACCAGCACAAGCAGTGCGGAGTGCCAAAGATATGTGATCACAGACAAAAATGTCACAGCTTTGCCGCAAAGGTGAAGCATTGAGCGTTTTTGTTGGGGTTTCTACATTGTGCCTCATTCTGCCTACATTGTGCCTATTGCGAATACTAAGCAATGATGGCATGCCCGCTCAGACACTGGCTCGCTACCATCTGGGACCATCACTACGTGTCTACTGGCCGGATAGCCAAATAAACCAAGGTCCCCAATCAACTGAATTTCCATCTTTGTATCGAGCCCTTCTGGCATTTCACCGACGTTTGAAAGTTACGTGCCCAGAGATAGAGGTGGCCGAATCTAAAGTGGTGGACACAATGGCCGCCCTTCTACGGCCCTTGGGGCCCCAGCATCGTCGATCTGTAATGAACCGCGATTGGAAACAAATAACTGCCGCAGTGTTGCCAGGGCATCTTAGAGACTTTGTCTGGAGGTTGCGCTGGGGCTTGCTCCCCACACGAGATCGATTGCAGCGATGGCAGGTGGTTCGCACTTCCACTTGCCCTAACTGCGTCATGGTAGAGACCAATCGACATGCGACGTTTGAATGTGTGGTTTCCCGCATTTTTTGGCGTGCGGTAATGCTGGTTTTCGGGGACAGGGTGTGCGAACTTTCGTGTCCAACGGCCGATTTCCGCGTAGCCGCTTCGCCGCTCTGTTTATAGTTGCGGGGCTGTTCAGCCTTTGGAGAAACCGATGTGAGGCCGTAGCTGCCAATTGCCGCCGGCGTGCTTTGTGGCTGATACTGGGGAGAATGAGACGAGAGATCCTCGCGTTCCTCTCCGAGGAGCTTTTTTAGATGCGGAGCATCTAATACTCGAGGCTTGTAGTGCGGCGCCGTCCGCAAGCTTCCTCCTCCTTCTTCCACCATCTGTGCATCCCTTCCTCCTCTACACACCGCGCGCGCTTCACTCCTCCACCATCTGTGCACCCTTCCTCCTCTACACACCGCGTGAGCTTCTCCTCTTCACGAACATTCGCTAGTTGTATAATGTAGCGCGCATGCGCCGTCACGCTTCTAGAACATCGGCAGCTGACGCGCGCGCATGCGCCGTTGCGCTTCTCCCCCTTCTCGAACATTCGACAGCTGATAGTGCATGCGCCATCGCGCTGAATATATACTCAAGGTCGGCGCTCGCTCGCTCAGTTGCCGCTCGTCGGTAGGTTTGTACGGCGCGTCGACGTCCAAGGTCGTGGTGAAATGAATTCCAACGAATCCACAAACACAATGATCGACGTCCCTTCGACCAGCGCCGCCCTTTCGCATACGTGTGTACGTGTTCACTCATTTAACACCCCCTCCTACAACCACGTTAACCAATTTAGCCATCGACCCAAGTAAGTCGCAGTTTAACACCCCATTTCACAACCACGTTAACCAATTTAGCCATCGACCCAAGTAAGTTGCACTTTAACACCCCGTTAACCAATTATATGCTCCGCATCCTCCACAGTGTTCCCCCGAGGGAAGCTGCGGGCAATTTTTTTCCTCGAGGAGCAAGAGATTCTGCGGTATCGGTCGTGCCATTTCGTCAAGGTGGAACACGAAAGGATACAACTCATTTTTCGACCGACTTGGTGCTAAGCAGCGCCCGTTGAGTTGTTTTATATGATTTCATTTGTTACATATCGTGTTTCATTGCATCTATTGTATCGTTATACCAAAGTATCATGATATAGCATTGAGTTCTTGTGTACATATATGCCAACATTGTCATGTATATTAGAGCAAATGTCTTCACTGTAACGTAGTGATGTTAGTCGTGAAATATAGATGTGCTGAAGTGTATATGCCCTGTTACTGAAATGGTTTGAAGCCTTTGTGTTCTGTACATGCTGTAAATAAATTTTTTCTAAACACAAATTGTAATGTTTCGCGCAGAATGGAAAGCAGATCGAAATGTGACCTTGATTTATTACGCACAAATGACACACAAAACGTACTCAAAGGTAAGATGCACGCGAATAAGTGTCTCATTTGTTATTTTGCTGTGTCTGAAAAGCAGGCCTTTTTGGTAAACAGACTCTTCAATGATTGTCGTAACCTTTGTGTGCCCGTTAACTACAACATAATCGTTCCAGGTAATGCCCGACGCCAGCAAAGACGTACGATCATCTGCTCCTTTCCACCGCGAGATAAAGGCGCATGAGGACGCGTCCCTCCCTTTTTCTAAGTGTGGAAAAGTACGCGTAGAAGATTTGAGCGCGCGCCGCCACGCGATGAGGCGATGGAGACTCATTTGGTCATCTTGCTGGTAATACTGAAAACACTATAGTTGCCCCACCCCTAGATACCTGTCAGTAGCGGTAAGTGGTTGATGTAAATCGCTTGCCGTTCGAATTTGTAAATTGTGATCCTTGGTGGTTCAGTGTTAACGCCTCACATTCACTACGCAGATGTCTCATTTCTTTCTTGCGTTTTCATATACATCCATAGGTATACATATACGGAGAGTGAAGGTGATGCCGACGCCGGGAGCAAAATCTAGCCGAAAGTGTCCGTACAATTGCTATCGCAATAAAATAGAGAAAAATTTCAGCCGCCAAGAAAACTGACAGCCTAATAATAAAACTTCGTCGTCGTCTTCTCTGAGTAAATACAGCTGCAGGTCAGCGAAATAAAAGCGAAATGGGGAGTCGCCAATCAGTGGAATTACAAAACAAGTATAACTAGGCATTTCAGATTATGGCATGAAACCGAGAACAAGCTTAAAAAGAAGTAGAAAATCAGGGGGAATTTATTGGCAATGAAGTGATGATGGTAATAATAATAACGTGGCGGGGCTATAAATAGATCAAGAGACATTTGTAAATGACAAAGAACCGATAATTCTATATTAGTGTGAATGTTCTCAAGACTGGTGAAACAGTGATGCCCTCGGTTTGAGAGGTGTCACTCTGGATAACGGACTTACAGTAAAGTTTGTGAACGTGTGGTATTGACAACGACCGCATACCCCAAGACATGCCGACCGCAGCTGTCACTGACACAACGTGCAACCCTGGCATTCACGAGGAAGTCCATGACTTTATGCTCTGTAGTGACCTTCGATGGAAAGGTAATATCTTCGGTAACTCACCACTTGTTCCTGAGAGTTATCATCGACCATTAATTATTTTGGTCGAAGCACATCTCTGCGCTAAAAAAGTTCGCCATATGTCTAGAAAATTATGAATATTTTAGAAATTACCTCCATTAAAGCTTTACTAGGCAATTTTTATTGGATACATTTGCTACAGTGCTCCCAATCTCTTCCGAGTTTGAACATCTGCTGCACGTACCCTAGAGGGGGCTCAAGATCGTGCCCTAGGCATAAGTGTAGGAATACATCAATGTTCATTTACATGGGGCACTATTGCAGAAGCACGTGCTTGTCCACCTCGTGTTTCTCTTCAACATGAGCCACCGTGAGTACTGCTGGGGTTACTGATAAGGCCCCAAGACCATCTACTGTGGCACAATATTGACACACGACGTAACACTGCATACTCAGAAACCGTTATGTCACACCGAGATATGATGCCTTCGAAATATGCACCACATATGATACCCGCCATGACTCTCTCGACAATGTCTAGGCCAATCGTGGACTTTCGATCTCTGGGATAACAAAAAAGTTGCAACTACCAACGGCTGGAATTTAGGATTTTGCTTTATCCTATATTGCCTACAGGAACAGATGTACGCGGTGCACATTTTTGCTGATGGCTCTGTCACGCAGAGCTCCTCACAATCGGGTTTCACTCTACTTCACATAGGTATCACGAAACGCTTCAAATTCGCCCACCGGACATCGCCTACTGCCGCAGAGCTGAGCGGCGTCCGAAAAGCTCCTGTTACACTTTACAGTAGAGTCCAGCGGGATGGACTTTATTTTGTGACTCCAACCCGGACCTTCAGCTATTTAGCGACCACATGAAGCAGGAAACAACACCCAGTCCGTTGATGTGTGACATAATAAATATGGTAAATGACGCATTTCAATCCAGAAATACCAGCGCGTTGCAATGAATTCCCAGTCACTGTGACATACATAAGAATAAATAAGCTTACGCAGACGTGAAAATAGCTCACTGTAGCGGCGAAATGATGTCAATTCACCTTTCCGGATATGACACCAGTGCCTTGCCTTCTAGTTCTATGAAAGCATTTGTGATACGACTATAGAATAACGCCTATTTTCGACACGAGCGCATATATAGGCTTGATTGTGCTGTTTGTCTTCCGTTCGGAGTAGCAGAGACTAGGAAACGCTGCTACATATATCGCTGCTGGGTATTGCATGTACGTGACAATACCTTTGCAAAATTGATCAGGAGCGAGACCCTAATTATTGAGTGTGTCACACGTCAGATGCTATTTATCCCATCCCGTGTGTGTCCCCTCAATACGAATTCAAAAGACAATCACCAAAGCACCTCCTAGACTGTCTAGATTGCCGATGCTTTTCGCAGCAGACGTTTTTGGGTGCTTGGGAACGTTTAGACCACACCAAACGCAGCTTAAAAGGCTTTATAACATTTCTCAGCAAGACAGGTTTACATTCTTGCCTTTAGAACGTGTGATAATGCAGCTAATGTAGGTACTTTACATTGTGTCCCACCTCGAAAGAGACCGTGTCTTCTGTGACTCATTGTGCTATACCACAATAACCCATCGTCATGACTTCCTCTTTTCCTTTCATTCTCTTTAGCTCTTACCCCCGTGAAGAGTAGAAGGGCACCCGCTTGCCAGGTGTACCTCTCCTCCCACGTCGGGACCATTAGGCCAAGCCTATCGGCCGCTCCGCGGGCCTGCTGGACGGCCCAAAGTTGGTCGACCAGGAGAGAGCTGCATAGGGCCGCCTCCAACCTGACCGATGTAGTGTTGGGGTTAGTGTACATTGCCTTGCACTCCCAGAGCATGTGCGCCAGCGTGGATACATCACCACATGCGGGGCAAGCTTCATTGGGAAACACGTCAGGATAAATAGCGTGAAGGGATCTCTGGTTAGGGTACGTGTCGGTCTGCAGTAGTCTGAGCGTAAGGGCCTGTGGCCTATTAAGATTTGAATGAGGGATTCGATATCCCTCATTCAAATGACTCCGCGCGAGGTAAAAATATTTTGTTATTTCGTTGTACGTGGCAGGCGCGTCCCTGTTTTCCGCAACCCCGTTGGCCCCGAATCGTTGCCCGGAAACCGCGCGGTTGGTTAGCGCACGCGCGCACTCGTGGGCAGACTCGTTGAGGTTGGGGGGAACGCCTTGGACCTGTCCAACATGTGCAGGAAACCGAATCAGTACGTGGTGCTTGATGCCGTCGTGGCCACCACTTTGGAGCACTCGCAGGGCTTTCTTGGAGATTACACCGCGCTCGAAAGCGCGAATAGCTGACCTAGAGTCACTATAGATGACCTCCCTTTCACCTTCCAGGATGGCCAGGGCAATGACCACTTGCTCGGCAATCGTCGCATCGTCAGCGTGAACCGATGCGCAGTTGGTGATTTGTTGTTTGGAGTCGACGACGACTGCGGAGAAGGCGCGGCTCCCACGGTACGCTGCCACGTCGACAAAGCTGACGCCGTGCTCCTCACTGTGAATCTGCATGAGAAGAGTGGCAGCTCTAGCCCGTCGCCTACCACGATTGTGCTCAGGATGGACATTCCTCGGTATCGGTGCCACGGTGATGAGGTCGCGAATCTCACGGGGCACCTGTCTCATCTTATCGTTCACTTCAGCCGGAGAGTGACCGAGCTCTCGGAGTATATGTCTGCCGGTCTGGGAGCTCAAAAGGCGCGCGAGCTAGGCCCGCTCCTGCGCTTCGGCAATCTCCTCCAACGTATTGTGTACTCCGAGCTGGAGCAGGCGCTCGGTGTGCGTTCTGATCGGGATACCGAGGGCCCGCTTGGTAATCTTTCTGAGCAAGACGTTGATCTTGTCACGCTCGGCACGCTGCCAATTGTGCATGGCCGCGACATATGAAAAGTGGCAGAGCACAAAGGCATTGACCAGGCGGATTAGGTTGTCTCCCTTGAGGCCTTGGTAGCGGTTGGCCACCCGCCGAACCAGCCGAACCGCGTTATCCGTCTTGGCGGCGAGCTTGAGTATAGTCTTGCCGTTGGAACCATTGGACTCGATGGTCATGCCGAGGACCCGAATGGAGTCGACTCTGGGTATTGCGCTGCCATCTCCGGTGTAGAGCTTGGTATCACTCTTCGAGATCGGCTGCCAGTTTTTGGGCTTGGGCCCTCGCCTAGTGGGTTGGTAAAGGAGGAGCTCGGACTTGCTTGGGGAACACCTCAGGCCTGTGGGACGGAGGTAATCTTCTGTGGTGTCTATGGCCTCCTGCAGGGAGCGCTCGACTTGCCCGTCGCTGCCACCTGTGCACCAAGTGGTAATATCGTCCGCGTAAATTGTGTGGTTAATGCCTTCGATACATGAGAGCCTCTTGGACAACCCGACCATGACAAGATTGAACAGGGTGGGCGATATCACTGACCCTTGTGGCGTTCCGCGCGATCCCAGCTCGATCTCCTCGGAGACAAGGTCTTTCACACTGAGGAAGACTCTCCTACGGGTCAAGAACGATTTGACATATTTGTAGTATCTGGCTCCAAGGCAGAGCTCAGCAATCGACCGCATTACAAAAGAGTGAGTAACATTGTCGAAGGCTTTCTCTAAGTCGAGGCCGAGAATGGCCCGCATGTCTCGAGTGTTGCAGTCGATGACTTGGTGCTTGAGCCGCTTCATAGCGTCTTGCGTCAAAAGCTTGGCCCGAAAACCAATCATGGTGTACGGGTAGAGCCCATTGTCTTCCAAGTACCGAGTCAACCTATTGAGGACCACATGCTCGGCTACCTTTCCCACGCAGGATGTGAGCGAAATGGGGCGCATGTTGTCCGACTTGGGTGACCTTCCCGGCTTAGGAATGAGCACGGTGCGTGCGACCTTCCACGGGTCGGGGACCTCGCCGCTCTTCCATGCCTCGTTGATGACATCGGTGAGGTAGTCGATTGACCGGTCGTCCAGGTTGCGCAGGGTTTTATTAGTTATGCCGTCGGGGCCCGCGGCAGACCTCCCATTGAGCCCGTAAAGCGCCTGCCGAACCTCTTCGTGGCATATCTCGGCGTCCAGTTCAGTGTTGGCCGGTCCTGAGTACTCGGGGTACGTTGTTGCGGGGTTCGAATCAACAGGGAGGTACTTTGCACCAGCTGCCTCAAAACCTCCTCTTCTGAAGAGGAGTGCTTGGCTTTGTGCATGCTCGCGCTAGTACGTTCCGCTGGTTAGTTTTGGTGTTAGTCTCGCTGAGCAGGTGCTTGAGCAGGTTCCATGTCTTGCCATTACGCATCTGGCCATCTACCGAGTTGCACACCTCGTCCCACTGCTGCTTGGAGAGGACGTGACAGTGCTCCTCGATGGTCTTGTTTAGGTCGGAGATTTTCGTGCACAACCTGCGATTGAGGCGCTGGCCTTTCCAGTGGGCGAGAAGTGACTGCTTGGCCTCGAGCAGGTGGGCAAGGCGGCTATCCATTTTTTCAAACGGAAGGTGAGTACTAATATTCTTCGTGGTACTTATGACGTCCTCTCTGAGCTGGCTAATCCACTCCTGTAGGCTTGGCCTGGTTGCAGGTAGGGGTCGGTCGTTGCGGACTTTGCGAAACTGGTCCCAGTTTGTCCAAGAAAACTCCCGTGCCCTCTTTCGGACCACTAAGAACTGCGTCACCAGGACGTAATGGTCGCTACCTAAGTCAATGTTTGAGTTGGCCCACTGTACATCGGGGAGATTTTTGACGAAGGTCAAGTCGGGAGTGGAGTCTCTGCAGGATGAGGTGCCCAACCGAGTTGGAAAGGCCTTGTCGGTGATTAAAGTCAGGTCCGTGTCCGTCGCGTTCTGCCACAGTTCAGCGCCCTTGCTGGTATTGTACGGGTAGCCCCAAGTGTGGTGCGGAGCATTAAAATTGCCCGCCACAAACAGGGTGTTGGGACCTGCCAAGTTGACGGCCTTCTTTATGAGGGCCCTGAAGCGCTGCCGTCGGTCCTTAGGGCTACTGTACACGTTGAGACAAAAGATGCTGCTTCGGTCCGAGCTGCGTGGCAGAATCTCGGTCATGACATATTCGGCGCTGCTGGTGGTCATTTTGAGGTCGTGAGAGATGTGTGAGCTTGTTACTGACCAAGGTGCAGACGCCCCGGCCATCAGAATAACGCGAGACGGGCTTGCAACCAGTCAGTGTGACGTTTGGAGTTAATGTTTCCTGAAGCAGAATGACGAGGGGTTTTTCGCTAGAGCATCGAATGTACTGCTGCAAGGATGCCTTTTTACTAGGGAAGCCCCTGCATTTCCATTGCCAAATAAGAAACGTCTCACTTGGCTTGGCCATCTTGGTGCTTTTGTGGGCTGGTGCTGCCCTCTGGCTAAGAATAGCGTGGACGATGGGGCCCGTAGCGCCGGGCTGGGGTTGTACGACGGCGGTTTAGGTCAGAGCTGGTTTCACTACGCTTTCGAGAAACGACTCTACCTTGGATACTCGGTCGTTATGCGCGGCCAGGGTGATCTGCAGTTGGGCGAAATTCTCCCCGAGCTTATTGATGCTTTCACTGAGCGCGGATAGTGTTTCTCAAAGCTCAGACCTGACTCGAATCGCTACACCTTGCTGTTCGTAGGCGACGGCCCTCTCCTTGGGAGCACTTTGACCCTCACTGCTGCTGTCACCGGCTTTAGTGCTGTGCACCTCCATGGGTAGGGGCATTGTATCGGCGACGCATGCGGCGGCGGGTGGCGGTGGTGGGTTTCTCGCGTTCTTAATCTCAGCAATTTCGGACAAATGCCTGTTTATGGTTTTCTTCATCGCTGTGTTCTCGCGTTTCAGCTCGGAAATCTCGCGCGCGCTCTCCACATGCTCTGGGAGTGACCCCGACAGTACCTCAGCTGGCCCTGCTCGGACCATGTCGGCCCAGGTTATAGAGCCCGACTTCTTGCTTCTCGCTGACACTCCACTAGGTTGCTGTTGACGACCGGTAGACCCGGATCGAGATCTGGAGCGGCTTCCAGACTTGTAGCGCCGGGCTCCTCCTCGAGACCGGGAGTGGCTCCTGGACCGGGAACAGCCCCTGGAATGGGACCGAGAACGTCGCCTGGAACGACCCCCGGAACCACGTGACTGCTGGAAGTCCTGCCCATCCGTGGGGGGTGATGGTGGTGCCGTGGCTTGGCCTTGATCGGTCGCGCGAGACTTTTCCCAGTGCCTTCGTCGCACGACATACGGGATCTGGAATCTTTGCCTACAGTCCTTGTCAGCCGTGAGGTGTTGCCCACCACACAGCCTGCACTTGGGGGTACACTTCTGTTGTGCGTCAGGATTTGAAGCCCCACAGCTCCGACATACGACGTCGCCTGGACTGGGACACACATCAGCACGGTGACCAAGCCGACCACAAGCGTAGCAAATGTCTATTTTCTTGCGATAAAGCGAACATTGCACAAGGGTGGGGCCGTAGCGTACAAAGTTTGGGATTCTATGACCATCGAAGGCGACGATTACCGTACCAGTGCTGCCTATGCGCTTGGCTGCCAGGGCGAGCAGATTTCTTTCATTTACGATCTTGTTGTCAATATCATTTGGGCCGTCTACGAGTGGAATACCTCAGATCACGCCCTTGCACATGGAATGAGGGGCGGCCTCGTAGGCAATGACCTCGTATGTTCGGCCCATGACGACAATCTGCCGAACTTTGACGTAGTGGTTGGCATTTTCCCTTCTAGGTGTGCTGACAATCATATTATTTTGCTGCACGTTGGGGCAGAGCGTGTCGCCCCGCAAATCTTCGGCGCAGATGCTTGTGGCTGCCAGGATTGCATCAGCCACCACGGTGCAGCCGGTCTTGACAATATTGAGGCCTCCGCGGGGCCGAATCACGATCTTCGTATCCTCCCTGGGGAGCTGGGGCATCCGGCCAGCGCGGATGATTCTAGCCTTGATGTTATTGCCACTGTTGCGGCCTCGCGGGGCCTCGGCCGTTGTCGAATTCGTCTCGTTGAGAGTAGCACCATTAGAATTAGCGCCTGCCGAGCGCGCGCCAGCTCTTCTGGCGCCTGCAGACTGCCAACCTCGGTCTTCCGTCACCTCTTCGGGGTTATGTCCTCCCCCACCACCTGATATTCCATTCTTTTCTGAAAATAAGCCCTGAGAAGAGCGAAAAGGGCACCCGGGAACGGCGATGCGGCTGGCGTAGCGCCGGCGTGGGCTTACCTCGTTAGGCTTAGCCCAGGCGGCGGCCGGCTCCGGAGAAAAAACGTTCCAAAACGTGAAAATAGTCCACTCACGCAGCAGGTTTCGGCATCAAAATAGTCTTGGCACTTTCACTGATGCGACACAAACAAAGCTGAACGCGCACTCGAAAAATTCACTTGAATATCATTGTAGGAAGCAGGAGCCACTCGAAGGTCGTATGAACAACACAGCTGCCGCGCCGCGTCTCCTCCCATGACACGGATCTCATGATTATTATGTTTGCTCCAGTCATACACCTTCTTCATTCATTGGCGTCACGTAATACAAAATTTGGCATATGTGAAGCTTGGGAAACTGCCGTGAGCGCATCATCAGTGTGGCATGTAGTCATGTTGTTACATGACACGCATGTATGATTATCATGTTTGGATGTGTCATTTATCTATGTCGACCGTTCGCGTCGCGTAATACCAAATTTCGTACACGTGAAGCTAGCGAAACTGCCACGAACGCACCATGAGCGTAGCATGTAGTCATGTTGTTATATGACACGCATCTCATGTTTGTAATATTTGCATCAGTATCAAAGCTTCGTCATTCATTCACATACTGTAATACCAAATTTGATATATGTGACGCGAGCGAAACAGCCGTGAGCGCATCATGAGCGTGGGATGTAGTTATGTTATTAACTGGGACGCATGTCATGATTTTCATGCTAGAGTCTGTCACTTGTATTCGCCATGCAATCATACCATACCATAACGGTTTTGCAGCAGGCCTTGTGAACAAGACCACTGCAAGAGCTGCAGGACCATGAAATGTAAATCATGACATTCATAACCTATATGTCAAGATTTTCATGTTATGACTAGTAAAAAATGTTCTTTATACAGTCATTATCGAAACGCCCAGAAAAGCTACAAGTCATAGGTAGCTAGATAGATAGATAGATAGGTAGACAGATAGATAGATAGATAGATAGATAGATAGATAGATGCGCTCAAAGTCACCGAAATTCCCTAAGTAATACTTTGCATTTCAAGCTGAATCATCTTTAAAATATGCAAATATTGTTGAGAGAGAGAAGACCCCAGTTATCAGGGTGTTTACAGTCAGCCGAGAAGTTAAAGAAGTTATCACATCACATTTCCTTTCAAGTTTCAGCGAATCAATATCTTTAGTAATATTGCCATCATATACGCATAATCAAGAGTTCTATCTTGCACTGTCTATGTAGCATGCACTTCCAAATGCGCGTGGTGTGTTTTTACGCTGCACACCTGTGCACTCCTTCCTGTGCATCAGTTAGCACATCGATCACATCGTTAGTTACACACCTAATTATTGAACTGAAGTAATAGCACACACTCCACATGTGACAATCGCTTTACTTGTGCTTATTAACCTGTCGCAAACACGATGGAATATCCGAGACCATTTTTGTATGTCAATCACATTGTTGATTCTCCAAGCCCCAACAATTGTCTAATGTTTGAGGCTTTCGCTGAGTTTTACTGCAGGTGTTATGGAATTTGCGACATCGTGTAATGAGTACACGGAAAGTCAAATTTTAGTCTGACGTTTTTCATGTCATTCTGTAAAGTATATTGAGGGTGAAACAATTTAGTGAATGCAGTACTATCTCTGAGCAAGAAACGTTATTTGTGTTTCAACATCGGTAACAGAGTCTGGTTGTAATAGATGTAAATATAAAAGCGAATGTGGTATACACTCAGCAAAACGAATAGTAGGGTATTTCTTCTAACAACCTACGAATAAGTTAGGTATGCAACAGAGAAACTTTGATGGTGCCCTTTTCTACACAACCTTATGCTGTATTTATTATCAAATTATCCTTAAGTCGTCGTACGTTTCCTGCACATTCAATGATGTTTTTATAATTGCTTCTCCATGCACCTACTAAAAACCAACAAAACAAGATGTACGTACCAATGCTAATATTTGTGCAAGATTGTAATACGATTTTGTGTTGGTGACACCAAAGCCTAAGCGCAAGTTATTGAAATGCGAAAAATATTATTCAGCTGGAAAACCACACGAGTAAATTCTCTAATATACGCAAGATACAATAGAGAACAGAGAACAAGTAATTAAGGATATTGCTAGTAGTGAAAAAGTAGCGTAAAGGTAGTGTTAAAGGATATAGTATAATGAAAGCGCTTGTTCTCAATCCTTTTCTTTTTCCGAACAAGTCTAAGGGAAGAGGGATACTCATTAATTATATTATTCCTGCTCGAGAGGAGAGCAATATCTTTGTTGTTTTTCAAAAAACTTCCGAACACTTCCTTTGGTTTCCGGACAGATGGTTATTCATCAAGTAGAAATTGAACGTGCACATAATAATGGCACAATTGTTCACCAAGGATGCGGAGAACTAGCTGTCAGGAAATTATCTCAGAGCCATTTGAATGAGTTTATTACTAGAGATGAGGCTTTTTCTCTGTGTAAGAAGGGTCATTGCGAAAACTGGCAGCACCTATCACGTCGATGCTCTCCTTCCTACGTAGCTTCGGATATCTCTGTAGCAGAGCCACGAAAAACCCGACGTGGTGGAGGGCTGGTTAGTGATCTACATTGCTCAAGTGAAGGTCAGGGGACTGAGTTCCCGGAATCGCGGCTGCCTCTGAAGTCCCACGCGTTTATATTTAAGTACGCGTTAAAGATGCGCACCAGTTTTCTCAGGGGGTCCATGATTCTAAAAATATTCATTATAATGCCTGTCATAAGAAAAACCAATGGTACGCAAAAATTGCAATTCCCGTGGCCACAATGCTAGAAAACCCAACGCGAATAACACCTTAAATACACGCATGCGAAAAAATACCTGCCCTGGTCGGTGAGTTCAATGCCGCCCATACAAATTAAGCATTACAGAGATGACACCATTTTTTCACGAGGTGACAAGCATTGCTTTGGGGACACACTCCAGCTGTTAGTAGGGAAGACGAACCAAAACAATCACAGTATATTCACGGGTTGAATGATGATGAGTGGGGCAAAGCGTCCGTCAGTCCACATCCGTTCGTGCGACCGCTCATCCGTGCGACCGTCCGTCACGCGTCGGTCCGTCCATGCGGCCGTCCATTCATCTGTACGTGCATCCTTGCGATGTTCGTCCGTTTGTCCATCAGTTCTACCAATGCCGCCGTCCATGCGTCCGTCCATGCGTTTGACTGTCTGGCTGCCCGTTTGTCGGTGTGTCCGTCCATCTGTCTGTCTGTTTAGTCATCCGTCCGTCCTTCTAGTGTTCACTTCAAGTACCATCATCTTGCATCTTTTCATATTATATTCATCATACACATCTACCGCCATCTAGAGGAGATTCTGAGGACTATATGAGAGGTGGCCACCCCTACAAACACAGAACGAACGACCCACGGCGTAAGAAGCTTTGCCCCTAAAGAGAAAGCGAAGATTTTGGTACACGTTGCAAACATATACGCCTTCCTAATGCAAACAGACCTATTCTCTTTTGTTTTTTTTAATATCGTACATAATCTATCACAGTCTCTGATCTTCAACACAGCATAATCCGAAATTTAGTAAAGATACAGAAAAAATCACACCTTATCCACGAAGTGATTGATGATGAGTGGGACGAAGCGCCCATCAGTCCGTCGGCGTTTCCGTCTGTCTGTTATTGTTTCCGTCTTTCCTTGCGTCCATACATCCGTCTGTGCGCCCATACATGGACTCTAAAATGGCGGGTACGTGGCGTGTTTATCTCCGGTCGTCCCTATCACCGCGCTCCCCAGCAAAACCAATGAATACCGGGAGAGGGCGAATTGAGTGAAAGTTCTGACGGCGGCAGAAACTATGGCATACAGCAGACCGCATGGGATTCCAGCGTGCGCGTTATTTTTCCCGAGAATCACCGTGAGAATTTCTGGCTGAACCAAAAGAAAGTATTTTTTCTTCTGTTACTGCATTTTGGTCCAATTTGCGAAAAACAAAGCATGGTAAATGCTGTATATCTCTGATAGGATAGAAAGAAGGCATGATTTTGTCTGTCACAATAATACTTTTTTTTGTTACCGCCCGTTTTGTCTCGGGGCTAAGTACCTCGATTTGAGATATACAGAGGCATGTTAGCATTTCCTCTTTCTGGAGAGAGAAGCCAGGGGGCGCTCGTCTAGTGCGGATGTGCGAACACGTCGGCTCCCGTTTGTTCAAGCGTTTTGGCACGGATTTTTTGCCTCAACTAGCCAGAACTGTGCATCATTCGACGCCGTTTGTTGTAGTGAACCAGCAGATACCAACATCTTACCGGTGGGTGAAATTTTTGGACATCCCCAGGACTTTTACCTACGCCACGCAGACGCCTCGCGTGTCGACGCGTTTCTCGGGCGCTGCAACAGCGTCGCGACGACGCCTAACGCGTCGTCGAGCTGAAGAATGGCCTCCAACCCCAATGTGTCGGTTGTAGAAGGCATGGACATCAATCCGAAAGAAGCGGAGTGCGCGGGATGGATTGAAGTAGCCAGCAAGAAGAAGAAACTTGCCGAGCGGGTGGATTGCAACGCTGGTAATGCGCCCACGTCAGCGACAGGAAGCGGTAAAGGCGGCTCCCGCACTGCCGCCTCACAGAACGTGTTGAGGCGTGTTGTGAAAGCTTCCAGGATCCCAAACCTTCCCAGGGATCACTTTAAGACCATTATACGGCCACGTGGAGGGATGGATGTCAAGAAGACAGACCTTCTTATATTCAAGCGCTCGCTCGCAAAGGCGGCTTCCCTAACAGCAGAGCAGGTGTTCGACGACACGCTGTGCACGAACCCCTTCCAGAACATTTTCGTCGTTGCCACGCCGTTCGAGGCGAATGCGCGCGCCTACGCCAGGGTCCAAGAGATAAGTATGGGCTCGACTGTCATAGGCTTGGCGGCTTACGTGGCTGCGTCTGACGACACATGTAAAGGAGTGATCCGTGGAATCAATGTGGATCTCAGTGACGCAGAACTGACGGAGATGATCGTCAACCGGAGGAACCCTGACGCTCTTGGGGTTCGAAGAATCAAGAAGACACCAACAGTGATCGTGTTGTTTGACGGACAAAAGGTCCCCCAGCACGTCGTGTGTGATGGTGTTCGATACCCTTGTTCCTTGTATCGCAGGCAAGTGGACGTGTGCTATGCATGTGGTGATTTGGGCCACAGGTCCGATGTTTGCCCCAAGGGCGATGAACAGAAGAAATGCCGGGGATGCGGCATGCAGTCACCATCACCGGATCATCAGTGTGATCCCACGTGTGCCATCTGTAGCGGAGCGCACCCAACGGCGGACCGCAAGTGCAGAAAGCGCTTCCAGGTGCCCTACATCGTGCGCCAAAGACGGCGGCGCCGCCGTAGGCGCGCGCGGCGTGGCTCCGACACAGCTGGAGGCGAAGAAGGACTGGCGGAAGAAGAATCATTCTCCAGCGCTCATCGCAGCAGATCGGCATCTAGAGGACGCTCCCGCTCCAGAGGACGCTCCGGCAGCAAATCGCGCTCTCGCTCCAGAGGGCGTGACAAGGGCAGCAGTCGCTCCCGTTCGAGACGACGATCGGGTTCCAAGGGCCGCGTTCAGAAGCAAATGTCTTGGGCGGACAAGGCCAGGATGAACATCCCAAGCGGCGAAGAGGTAACGCAGGGCATTTTACCAGAGCAAAAAAGAGAACAATCCGAGATTTTAATGCTTAAAAAAGAAAATGCAGAACTTAAAGAAGCACTACGAACGCTGATGGCCGAGTTCGAGCTCTTCCGCAACTCGCGTGAACCCCGTGAAGTAGCCACACCCATACCGGTTCAAGCAGGAGGGTCGAATAAGCGCAAGGCCGTTTCGCCCCCCGAGATCGCGGAAAGCGTGGCAATGCAAAGTGACGAGTCCCCCGCTCAGGTCCCTGAGAAAAATGTACTCGCGTCTTTAACGGCGATTGAGGAATCGCTCAAGCAGGTGAGAGAGGCCTTAGCCATTCAATCTAGCACAATCGAACGTATGGATGGGAGCGTCTCCCACCTGACACGTCGAGTAGGAATCCTCGAATATAAAGTGAAAATGATTGACTCTAGCAAACTCAAGACGACCAACACTGGTACGATTGCAAAAGCCAAGATAGTGCAGCAGGATTCGGACGCTACGAGTTCGCCGCAGGCTATGTTCCTTCAATAATATTCAAAATGGCGGGCCAAACCGGAAACATAATTATCTGGCAGTGGAATTGCGCAAGTTTCTTAAGGCGTAAAGCTGCTCTACTGCAGCTCATCAAAGCACAGGCGTCAATGCCGCACGTCCTGCTCTTGCAGGAAACCCTTAGCGAGAAGGTAGTTCTCTCGGGCTACCGTTCGATTAGCCAAAAAGGCGCAAATGGCAGAGGTATCGCCACGTTGGTCAGGAAAGATACCTCCTTTGAGCAGCACGAAGTCAAAATTTGCGACTCGGATAAGAGATCCGGTCTCGAGGCACAATTAATTGAAATCATTCCCAACGGCAAAATCCGAAGCAACATATTCGTTTTTAACCTGTATAGCCCTCCTTCGGCCTATAAACATAATATCCGCTCACTCCTTCATAGGGTCGCAACTGCCGCCAGATCGCACCCTTTAATAGTAGCTGGGGATTTCAACGCTCCCCATCCGTCTTGGGGCTATGTTACGAGGACAAAAAAAGGGGCCAATCTAGTTGCAGCCAGTATAGACTTAAACCTAACGCTTATCTCCGACCCGCGTTTTCCCACGAGGCTGGGAAACTCGGTCGCCAGAGACACGATGCCTGATCTCAGCTTCACTAGAAATGCGGTGGTCGAGTGGTCCAACTTACAGGAGAACTTGGGAAGCGACCACAGCATCATAGAACTCCGGATGGAAATAAGAGCACCACCCCCAAGAACCTATAAATATACAGACTGGGACCTTTTTAGGCAAATCAGAGGTGAAGATGAGTCAGTACATGACACCTTCAGTGAACTTCTTGTACAAATCCAGAAGGATGTCGAGAAAGCCACCAAAGAAATAGTAACAGAATTTGATGCTCCGGGGATGGATGCAAGGTAAGCGCACCTCCTGGACGCCAAACGCTCTCTCATCGCGAGATGGAAAAAACAAAGGCTAAATCGCAGGCTACGGAAAAAGATTGCGGAGCTCAATCAGCATATTGAGGAGCACTGCTCCGAACTCCATAAACAACAATGGAGGGACGCCTGCTCGGCTGCGGACGGGAAAATGCGCAAAGGAGGCAAATGGACCCTCTTCAAACACCTCCTAGATGATGGACAATCCAAAGGCAATCAGAAACTAGCCATAGACCGACTTATTAATAAGGAGAAAATGGCAGGCATCTCAGAAGCTTCCCAATTTCAGATACTTGCCAACAAGTACCTCCCGCTTAGCCAGAGCTCAAATTCTGTCCCCCACCGGTATGAGGGTGTGCCTTCCCCAGAGTTGAACGCTCCCTTCTCGGAAGCTGAGATCAGGGAAGTGCTCCATAGCCTAAACGGAAGATCTGCCCCAGGTCCCGATGGAGTTACGAATCGGCTCTTAAGAAATTTGGATGATAAAGCCATTCAGGCCTTAGTGAAGGAGATAAACAGGGTATGGGAGGAGGGCGTCGTACCAGAAACTTGGAAGAGGGCCACAGTGGTCTTAATCCCCAAGCCAGGTAAATCACCCAGCTTAGATCACCTCCGCCCGATCTCCCTTACTTCTTGCCTTAGCAAAGTAGCAGAACATGCAGTACACAACAGGATATCGCGCTACATCGAGAGGAATGACCTAATTCCATATAATATGGTAAGTTTCAGGCCCTCACTTTCCACGCAAGATGTCATGCTCCTCCTCAAAACACACGTAATTGACTTTCCAAGCAAAGATGTAAAAGGGGTCCTCGCACTGGACCTCACTAAAGCATTCGATACTGTCAAACACGACTATATTCTTAAGGAGATATCGGCTTTGAACCTGGGAGTTAAATTCTTCTCCTTCGTTGAATCTTTCCTCGAGAGTCGGACGGCGGCAATAAAACTGGGACAATCAGTCTCGGAGCCCTTCAAACTCGGACGAAGGGGTACTCCCTAAGGGGCAGTTATCTCCCCCCTTCTATTCAACATAGCCATGCGCAAGCTGTCGGCAAGCCTTTCTAAAGTTCCTAATGTCGGACACGCTTTATATGCTGACGACATTACATGCTGGTGTCCCGGAGGATCGGAGGCGGCGGTTGAACAAGCACTACAGGAGGCTCTGGACGTTACAGAGTCTTTCCTGGAAGGTACGGGACTGGCGCTTTCGCCGGAAAAGTCGGAACTCCTGCTGTACAGACAGGCTAGACGAGATGTTAGGGGACTCACCCCTCTCGATCAGGTGCCCATTAGCGTTTGCACCAAGGATGGTCGCACAATTCCTAGAGTCAATTCTATTAAAATTCTGGGGCTTTTATTAGACTCTAAGGGATGCAACGCAAAGACTATAGCCCATCTCACCACAAAAACAGAGAACATTCTGAGATTAATTATGCGGGTGTCCAACAAGAAGGGCGGCATAGGCGAGGATATCCTCCTTAGGGCCCACCACGCTTTCCTCATGAGCCATATCATATACATAGTAGCGGCTCTCAATTGGACCAAAACGGAAAGGGATAAATTGGACACGCTCATGCGCAAAAGTGTCAAAAAGGTGCTCGGCGTCCCAATCACGACTAGCACAGAAAAACTCATGAAGTTGGGAGTGCACAACACCACTTCGGAATTAATTGAAGCGCAAAGGTCAGCACAAATAATTCGGTTATCGAGTTTCAAAACAGGAAGAAAACTGCTCGATGCGGCAGGCCTCCGTCCTATCTTCAATCAGGGAGAAACTACGCAGCTTGATTATCAAACAAGGAATTCCTTTATTGTTGACCCTCTTCCACGAAACATCCATCCCCAACACAATAAAGGTCGTAGGTCGGCGAGGGCTAGGGCTTTCATAAAGAACCTCTCTGGAACAGAGACATTTGTGGACGCGGCGCGCCACGCCGGCGGCAGCAATTTTTCCGTGGCAGTCGTCAATGACAGGGGAGAACTTGTCTCGGCAGCTTCAGTGAAGACCTCCTTGGTCGATGTAGCAGAACAGGCTGCTGTAGCGCTGGCATTACTGGACACGAAACGCACCACGGTGTACACCGATTCCCGAGCGGCCGTTAGGGCGTTCGCATCGGGATTGATAGCCACAGAGGCAGCCAGAATTCTCCACAGCAAACCCCCCTCAGACGTTATTCACCACATAGTCTGGTTTCCCGCTCACATGGGACCAGACGTACTGCCGGGTCACCTTAACCCAAACGAGATAGCCCACGACTGTGCGCGAGGTTTCACAAGCCGCGACGGGGTGGTCTCTCGGGTGAGTTCGGGAGAGCTCGTCCACAGTGATCCTCTCGTTACTTTTCACGAGATAACATCTCATTACAGAGGAGAGCGACAGACTTTTCCCTTTCCCCATCATAAGCTCCACAGATCACAAGCAAGCACGCTCCGCATGCTCCAGACGGGGTCTTACCCCTCTAGGGGCTTTCTGAGCGTGCTTCATCCGGATATTGATCCACTTTGCCCAGATTGTGGTGAATTTTGCTCTTTGAGTCACATGCTCTGGCAGTGCCCTGCGTTACAGGATTTTAAAACAGAAGAAGACTGGACGACGGCAATCACAGACCCCAGAAAAGACGTCCAGCTTCAGGCTGTCCAGAGGGCCCGTGAACGAGCGGAGAGGCATGGCCTCTCTGTTCCGACATGGGACTAGCCAACGGCTGGGTGGGGACCTATATAGTTGGCCCGCTGCCTTGCCTCTCAGGACCAAATAAAGTTGTTTGTCTGTCTGTCTGTCTTTCTGGAGACTCGTATGTGTAACAATTATCATCATTTATTCATATTGCTCTCCTATCCTGACTCATAATGTTACGATAATATCACCTGCGGATATCCTCGAAGGGGTCAGCCCAAGAGCAGTTTTGCTCCAGGTAACTGAGTACCCTGGTCATGCCATTGAAATAAGATACGCGAGAATTGATTTTGCCAGATTATTGTAGAAAGCTTTGATTAGCCGGCCTACATTGAATCTCCAAGTATTTTACAATTAATGTGCCTGAGTTGTCACCATCTTATTTTCCGTCATCTGAATTTTGATTGTTTTGGTAGCACAATGGCAGTATCAGGGGCGTGTTCATTTGTCTTACTCTCCTCTGTATCCAAATCAAATGTTCGCACATGTAGCAAAACGGCGTCTTTTCTATGAAAAATAAGTATTCGCTGAGGCAGTCTACCGGAGAATAAGTGCAAATTGTCGCTGTAATGTGAACCGCGGTGTTTCATAGAAGGTACATAAAACGCTGAACGCGTGCTGCGTAGTTTTTGATCAAGCTAAACATTTTTATGCTTCTTTTTACGTTGACCAAAGTATTCACTGAACACCGTAATGTGAACAGGGCGAATGGGTGACCACAAGTAACCAAAACGTGTCTGTAACCAGGTCATGGTAGTCGCAGAACCAGCGACGTTCATTCTAGACATATTGTGGACGCATGGCGACCACGAGCACCCTCTTCCCTGTATCCTGCTTCGGCGGCTCGACAGGAGGCATCTTGAAACGGCATTACAATGAAAAGCAGTGCTAGTTCCGTGAAAGGAAAGAAAAAGCAACCCTTTTGAGCGAGTTGAACTCGTGAGCGTAGCACGCGGTACTCCTCTGACTCACTTGTTGATCAGGCTGTCACTTTTTTTCGTCGCCAGTGCCCTCGGTACTACATAGCCTGCAATCTTCGAAGAGGATAAGGTTCAAGCGCATGCGTATCCCTTGCAGAGGCATCGCAAATATAGGTGTTCTTATATGGGCGGCACAAATTTACAGCAAATAAGCCAATTTGAGTATATATACGCCCAAGCATCGGCTTCGCCTCTCGTACACCTTAGCCCGACATTCCCAAATGGTTGCGAAGTTAGACAAAAGCGCAAAGCCATTTTTTCTTGCCAGACGCAAGCTTTGCCAACTGTGCGGCAGCCTTTTCGACCATACGTAGAAGCGCCGTGGTGTGGAGAAAAGAGAGAACCACGCCGACCTATAAAAACACGCTCTCTCCATGCGATTGGGACGGCCGAAGAGAAGCCCGCCGCGCGCCCTCCATCTCGGCGGCCATGGTTCATCCATTGGTTTGTCCTTCTAAGCGTCCTCCCGTGCGGCCGTCCTGGCATTCGTGCGTGCGTTTGTACCTTTGATCATCCGTGCGTCCAACGGGGTGCTAAACAGACAGACAGACAGACAGACAGACAGACAGACAGACGCAACCCGTGGATGATTCATGCTTTGCAAATAAAACCCTTCGAAGCCTCGCCCCACTCATGATCATTCACTCCGTGGATATGCTGCGGGGTGGTCACTACATACATGCATACATATAGGTAACGATCGACCACGCCTTAAGGAGCTTCGCCCCTAAAATAACTATTAAGCCGCCTTCATTAACGCAGTTTCTGCCGTGACAACCGTATGAGAATGACTACTTGCTTGAAATAGTCGACTTGCTTTGAGTAAGACAGATGGTTGATTGAAAAGGGAAAACTACAGCTCTTTTTCTTACGAGGTTCTAGCTTGTTTCAAATTTGGCAGGAGCAGCAGCTGGGAATCACCATGGTGTATTAAAATCTGACCACTTTCTCTAGCGAAATCAAATTGAAAACTCGAAAGAGCGCTTTGGACATACAATCCCAGAATAAGAGACTTCCAGGTCAAGCGAGTTTAGTTGAAACACGGCCAATAGACTTCTCCTCGTGGCTGTGCAGGCTACGCCAGTGAATAAACTGGTTTGACACACGAACAAGCGACAAGTACTTATGCAACTACAATGGCCTTCCTGACTTACGATATCATTAGGGTCATCTGCTAGTTCCGCACATGGGAACTTCGGTTTCGGTCAAGCCGATGAAATTGTTTCAATTTTTATTGTTCCATGAATATTAACACGAACGCATTTCCATAACATCGATACAGTAGTTGCTTTTTTGATGCGAGAACATGAACAGCTTCGTTGTATTCGATGTCCAATATTATATAACTGAAAAAGAGAAATAATTTGTTTTCTGTGTTCATTGTTGCTATTGCTTTTTCCGGACATTTGAAAGTGTCTTCCAGCACATAAAGTATAACTATAAGGCATAGAGAAAACATTAAATTTCTTGATGAAGCTAGAACGCACTTTTCGAAACTCCCAGTATAAGTACTGTAAAAAGGAGTTCAGCAAAATGAAATCGACGCATTCGCAAAAACAAACTGAACTGTTTCCAATTTCCTCACTGAAATTCAAAATAAATTTAAAATAGGAAATGCACAGAAAGTCCTAATGTGCTCACATAGTCCAAACTATGGCGACATATGCAATGCTTTGCGAAAAAGAAGAAACAATAAACTGGTGCAATTTACTTTTATTGCAGAAAAAAAGAGGACGACTTCATTGCAGTTTTCCGCAGTCGATTGGGCTCCCTCCACGTAGGGACCACGAGCTTTACCTTGACGCGCTCTATGTCAGTCGTGGTTGCATAATGTAGAAAATTAACGTGAAATGCTAAGAATTAGTGTTCAAATTCAGTTTAGTTACTAATGAAGACATAACAAACGCGTCTTATTACCTCTCCTTATTCTAAGGCCATCTACAAAAATGGGAAAGAACGCATGCGTTGCAGTCTGCATAAGAATATCTCCTCTGTCCCTGGATCTTTTCGCTGTATTCCTTCTTAACTTTTCACGAGTGTGCTGTGCGACAAGCAACTTGGTGACACTGTGGTTTCGTAAAATATAATGTATTGCTATATTAAGCTAGAAAGCCATTGTGTTGTTCTGCAGTAAGGCACATTTACTACACAAGGCTTGATATACAGACAAGGCAATGTTAATGTCCTCGGCCTCTCGTTGCCCTCTACGTTCTCTATTTCGAATGACCGGCTTTCTATCCACAGACTATCATGACCAGAAAGTACATAGTCACTCATGTATCCTTTCTGTAGCCATCTTTTAACGCTGTCTACTGTCTGGCCACTATTTAGATAAAAGTCTGGCATATGTGCATTTAGAAATAGATATTTACGTTGCCTCTGCATTGCATCATAAAAAGGGCTCTTCCCATTTGAACCAGGAACTCAATTCCGGTCCAAATATTCTGTCGCAAACAGTTATCTCCAAAAATATATTGAGTGTGGGTTTGATAGTTCAAGACAATATAACTAAGCTTTCTTCCACGCGTAGTAACGAACGTCCAAGATGAAAATTTCGTCCGGCTACCCGCTTGATACCATTTTAGTTCACGACCACTCCTGTCACAAGTACATGAGGCATGTTGTAGTAGTTTATTTACCAGGATGAGAAACTCGAATGACACGCCTGGTCTTCTTTGACAAATTCGCTGAGTAGTGGGATGCTCATCAACAGCATTGAATAAAAGTATAAAAAATTACCTTAAATTTGATGTCAGATCACGTACAATGACTTATTGCAGAACACTTGAGCGATGAGAAGTAGCCCTGAAATGGAGTTGTCAGCGATAGAAAAAAATAGCAAAATAAATACACAGTATTTGTACAACATTACGGCAATGTACACTATTCGGTCACTACAACTTTATATGAGCCTATGTATCACACCTACCAAGAAGTGCATTGTTTGTTTATTTTGATAAAAATGATGATGAACATGTTAAAGACAAGTGAAGTTATATCTCTGCGGGTGTCCGAGCATAATAACGTGACAACGTTATTGGACTAGTTTTCCACACATTCTAGCGTCGTTAGGTATGAACGAAAAATTATCGCCCTGTTCGTGACCAATGAATTAAAAAGATGTGACTCGAATAACTAATACAAATGTTCGGGTAAATGTGAGAATCAAACGCAGACAGGCAAGAAGATGTTTTATACACTGGGCGAAGTTGTTTCTCAAGCTGCACAGGAGAAAAAAAATCAATATGTGAATGCCATGTTGTGGAAAAAGTCACTTTAAGGCATGCGCTATTGGATAGTGCCAGAGAAGAATTGCTACAGGTGTCAAAGGGTGCAAATTACACTACTATGAGTTTTAAGCACCCACCTGTTACAAAGTGCTCACACATATTTAATCATCTTCAGCAGTAAAAGCATCAGCAAAGCGAACAGCTGTGTAGCTGTACGTGGTCCCTTAGGGACCCTTGGCAAAAAAATAACTAAAAAAAAACACTTCTACTTACAGTAGGCATTCCAGGACACTTCAAATCGGTTAATATTACGCACACAGTCTTTGAATTGCTTACTGCACAGATGAGGGACCTTCATAAATCTCCTGCTTATATAGTCACTTAAGATTGCTGGTGGCCAACAAAGCTTTGGGCATTTTTTTATTTTGACATCACAGTAAGCGCAAGTGCTCGCCTAGAGTGGCGGCATATCGGGAAGTCATCACAGTATTGTGGATTACGGGATGTTTGGCCAGGCTAAAAGAATATCGCCATTCAGAGGTGAAACTCCTTAAGCCGTGGGTCGTGCGTCCTCGACGTATGAAGCAGTAGTAGGACCTTTTGTTACATCTTTGAAATGTCCGCCAGATGGTGGTACTTCTATATGATGAATATATGATGAAAAGGTGCGAGATGGTGGTACTTGGAGTGTTAACTAGATGGACGACCAGATGAACAGATAGACATGCTGGCGGTCGGACGCGGCCAGCAGACGGAATATTCACGGTTTACCGATAAAACCATCCGAAGCTTCGTCCCACTGACCATAATTCACTCTGTGGATAAGCTGGGATTTTTTCACGAGTATTTCTTACGTCCCAGTGAGACAATAAATCTTCAGGACAGGCTGAGTGGCGCTAAAACAAAGAACACGAGGAGCAACACTAGGATGTAAAACTTTTCTGATTCTGCATTTTTTAAGCATTTGATAATAAATAGTGGATATAACAAATCCTTCCATGCCCCTTTTCGAACACTTTTCGCTGAGGTTATTTTGAAGGTGGATGTAATGAAGATTGTTGATTGCGTCGCACTTGAAAATGACGGAGGCAACAGCAGGATGCAGAACAAGGAAGAGTCACACTTAAATACATGCGTCGTATATATTGTCACGGGGTCGTGACGTGGCCGAAGACAGGAAACTTCGTGTTGGGATTTAACTGTTTATTTGGGCGAAGCTGTGCCCGGTAAAGGGAAAGTCTAATTACAGCAGCAGTCTTGCACAGATAGCAGTCTCGGACTGATAGCGGCGAAC
Source organism: Rhipicephalus microplus (assembly GCF_043290135.1). Classification (NCBI taxonomy): domain Eukaryota; kingdom Metazoa; phylum Arthropoda; class Arachnida; order Ixodida; family Ixodidae; genus Rhipicephalus; species Rhipicephalus microplus. Next base: position 29,183,334 of record NW_027464588.1, on the reverse strand, counting down.
ACAGCGTCGGCCTTCGATCAACAACTGACAAGCGGCAAAGCGCGTCGGCATTTATACCCTTGCCGTCGAATGTTCTAGCGTTATCGCTGGCGGTGGCGTAGGTTCCAGAACAATCTGTACCGTTCGCACAGTGGGCGTGATCTTATCGAAATGATCTACTACAGTCCGGAACCTTCTCGAAACCTGCAGGCGCGGTTTGCGCCAAGAATCGTGTGGTGTTTCGGAACGATAAAAAAACTTGGGGAATGGAACATGGCATTGCCCCCCTCTGAAAAAAAGGCATCGTCCCGATGCTTTAACTAAAGATGAAGGTACAATAATAATGTAAGAAAGTAAAATGAATAAATTACAATACAACAATAATACAAAAAACACTGTTTCAGTTTGTTAACGTGCCTGAAACGGCTTGAGGCGCGCGACATGGACGACTTCAGGTCGCGATCGGCGTCGTTGAGAGTTCGTGATGCCGTCGGGGACAACCTCGTAATCAAGTGGGCCGAGAAGTCGAACCACCTTGTACGGTCCGAAGTACCGTCGCAGAAGATTTTCACTTAGTCCACGTCGGCGTATCGGCGTCCACACCCAAACACGTTCACCGGGCTGGTATTCCACGAAGCGTCGTCGAAGGTTGTAACGGTGGCTGTCGGTCGTCTGTTGATTCTTGATACGGAGACGCGCAAGTTGTCGGGCTTCTTCGGTGCGTTGAAGGTACTCGCTCACATCGAGGTTTTCTTCGTCGGTGACGTTAGGTAACATGGCATCGAGAGTCGTTGCCGGGCTCCTTCCGTAGACCAATTTGTATGGAGATATCTGCGTCGTCTCCTGCACCGCCGTGTTGTATGCGAAGGTCACATACGGAAGAATGGCGCCCCACGTCTTGTGTTCGGCATCGACGTACATTGACAGCATGTCGGCGATCGCCTTGTTGAGCCGCTCGGTGAGGCCGTTGGTCTGTGGGTGGTACGCTGTCGTCCGGCGGTGGTTTGTTTGGCTGTATGCCAAGATCGCTTGAGTTAAGTCGGCAGTGAAGGCCATTCCTCTGTCGGTAATAAGGACCTCCGGAGCGCCGTGACGTAGGACGATATTTTCGACGAAGAACTTAGCTACCTCGGATGCACTGCCTTTTGGCAGGGCTTTTGTCTTGGCGTAGCGGGTGAGGTAGTCGGTAGCTACCACGATCCACTTGTTTCCGAAAGCCGACGTCGGGAACGGCCCCAGTAGGTCCATACCAATCTGCTGGAAAGGTCGGCAAGGTGGGTCAATTGGCTGCAGAAGTCCCGCTGGCCTTGTCGGTGGTGTCTTGCGTCGCTGACAGTCCCGGCATGTCCTCACATAACGAGTGACGTCGGTGGTAAGACGTGGCCAGTAGTACCTTTCTTGTATCCTCGCGAGCGTGCGGGAAACACCGAGGTGCCCTGCCGTCGGATCGTGCAGGGCCTGCAGGAGTTCTAATCGCAGAGCTGAAGGCACCACAAGGAGGTACTTAGCTCGAAGCGGTGAAAAGTTTTTCTTTTGTAGAAGACCGTTTCGTAGAAAGAACGACGCAAGGCGCGCTTGAATACCTTCGGGACTTCGGCGGTCCTGCGTTCGAGGTATTCTATTAGAGCCTTAAGTTCCGGGTCGGCCCGCTGTCCTTCAGCGAAGTCGTCGGTAGTTATCGTTTCCAAGAAGTAGTCGTCATCCGGGTCGTCGGGTAGTGGTTGGTCGACAGGCGCACGAGAGAGACAGTCAGCGTCGGAGTGTTTTTTGCCGGACTTGTAAATGAGAGTAATGTCATATTCTTGAAGTCTCAGGCTCCATCGTGCGAGGCGACCTGAAGGGTCCTTCAAGGTGGCTAGCCAACACAAGGCGTGGTGGTCGCTCACAACTTTGAAAGGCCTGCCGTAGAGGTAGGGGCGAAATTTCGACGTAGCCCAGATGATGACGAGGCACTCCTTTTCTGTTGTGGAATAATTTGCTTCTGCTTTGGATAGCGATCGGCTGGCGTAACTAATAACCCTTTCAAGTCCGTCAGCCCTCTGCACAAGAACGGCGCCAAGACCTACGCTGCTTGCGTCAGTATGTATTTCTGTCTCGGCGAATTCGTCGAAATGGGCAAGTAATGGAGGCGTCTGGAGGCGATGTTTAAGCTCCTGGAAAGCGTGTTCCTGTGGCGTTTCCTACTTGAACTCCGCGTCGGCCTTGGTAAGGTTAGTGAGAGGATCGGCGATGCGGGCGAAGTTTTTCACGAACCGCCGATAAGAGGCGCACAGGCCCAGGAATCGGCGCACGGCCTTCTTGTCAGTGGGCGGCGAGAAGTCGGTGATGGCGGCTGTTTTCCGTGGATCGGGACGAACTCCAGACTTGCTGATAACGTGCCCCAGAAACAAGAGCTCCTCATACGCAAATCTGCACTTTTCTGGCTTCAGTGTGAGTCCGGACGTCTTGATGGCTTGAAGTACAGCTTCAAGGCGCCGAAGATGCTCGTCGAAACTCGAGAAAAACACGACGACGTCGTCCAAGTACACAAGGCAAGTCTGCCACTTCAATCCTGCCAGTACTGTATGAAAAGTTGCAGGCGCTGAGCAAAGGCCGAAGGGCATCACCTTAAACTCGAAGAGGCCGTCCGGTGTTATAAACGCCGTCTTCTCTCGGTCTCTTTCGTCAACTTCGATTTGCCAATAGCCAGTCTTGAGGTCCATTGACGAGAAGTACTTGGCGTTACGGAGCCGATCAAGTGCGTCGTCTATTCGTGGGAGAGGATACACGTCCTTTCTTGTGATTTTGTTCAGGTGGCGATAATCGACGCAGAAACGTAGGGTCCCATCTTTTTTCTTCACTAACACCATAGGGGATGCCCACGGACTCTTGGACGGCTGGATAATGTCATCTCACAGCATTTCATCAACTTGTCTCTTCATGGCCTCACGTTCTCGCGTCGAAACCCTGTACGGACTCTGACGGAGTGGTCTGGCATTTTCTTCGGTTATGATTCGATGTTTCGTGATTGGGGTCTGCCGAATTTTCGATGACGACGAAAAGCAATCTTCGTATTGCAGGAGCAGGGCCTTGAGCTGTTCTTGCTTATCGTTCGGAAGTCTGGGACTGACGTCGAAAGCTATGGGAGGGGCTTGGTTCCTCTGAGCAGGTTCCGCAGAATCGGCGAGGGCGAAAGCACTGGTGACTTCGACAATTTCTTCGTTGTATGCGACCGTTGTTCCTTCGTTCACATGTTTGTACTCATTGCTGAAATTTGTGAGCATAACCGTCGCTTTGCCTCCCCGCAGCTCTGCAATTCCTCTTGCGACGCAAATATTTCGGGTGACCAACAGATGCTGACTGCCTTTAACGACGCCTTCCAAGTCAGGTGATTTAGGAGCGCCGACTGAAATAATGACGCTTGAGCGAGGCGGGATGGTGACTTATTCTTATAGCACATTCAAGGCATGGTGTCCTGACGGCGTGCGCGGCGGTAGTGCTTTTCTGTGGATAACGTTATCGACCTTGTTTTTAGGTTGATGACAGCACCATGGAATCATAAGAAGTCCATGCCAAGGATGACATCTCTCGAGCAACGCTGTAGGACTGCGAAGTCTGTAGGACAAATACGGCCGTTAATGGTGACTCTCGCTGTGCAGATTCCTGCAGGCGTTACGAGATGACCTCCGGCTGTGCGGATTTCAGGGCCTTTCTAAGCTGTCCTAACTTTCTTTAACTTTGCGGCGAACGACCCACTGATGACAGAATAGTCAGCTCCAGTATCGACGAGAGCAGTCACACTGTGGCCGTCGATAAGAACGTCGAGGTCGCTAGTTTACCGTCTCGCATTACAGTTAGGGCGTGGCGTCGGGTCACGGCTGCGTCGGCTTGTTCCGCTACTTCCATGTTGCGTCGTCCGGCCACCTTCGGTAAGTGAGCTTTTGCATTCAGGGCTTTGCCTGGTTGGTGTTGTGTTCAAAAAGCTCCGTCGCGGCGGCGTCGTCGTCGGAGGATCTTCGGTAGTTCGTCGCACAGCAACCGCACCTCCATCGGTTGCTGCCCTTAGTTTCCCGGATACGGGCTAGGAGACCAGCCCCGCGTTGGGCCAGATTACTGCCGGGGGTGCGGTGACATGCGGCGACTGGGCGACGGCGAACGGGAAGGACTTCGTGGTATCCATTGAGTTCCTGCCAGGTAGACGGCAATGTCACGTGGTCGATCTCCTGGCTGCCGACGCGGTGCATTGACGGCGAAGCCACGCAGTCCCATCTGTCGGTACTGGCAACGGCGGTATGTGTGCCCGGCCTCGCCGCAGTGGTAGCAGAGCGGGCGGTTGTCAGGTGCACGCCAAACGTCCGTTTTCCTCGGCGCACTGCGCTGGCCCACTGGGCAACGGTAGGACGTCGGTGGGGGTGGTGGCGGTGGTGGCGGCGGTGGCGTCTGGCGACGGAAGTGCGACGGGGCGGCGTTTTGGCGTGGACGGGGAGGAGCGTTGTGGCGCACTGCAGCGGCGTAGCTCATAGTTTCTGGCTCGGGCAGCGGTGTTTGGGGAATTCGAAGCGATTGCCGGACTTCTTCTCGCACAATGTCGGCGATCGAATCCACTTGAGGCTGCGCCGAAGGCAACAGTTTGCGCAGCTCTTTCCGCACGATCGCTCGGTTCGTTTCACGCAGGTCTTCGGAGTCACTGGCTGGAGCATTCTGGAGTCAGGCGACGATTAAACTGTCTGATGCGCATGTCCAGGTTTTTTTCGATGGTGGTCGCTTCGGATACAAATTCTTGGACGGTGTTCGGTGGATTCCTCATTAGTCCCGCGAAGAGCTCCTGTTTGACCCTTCGCATGAGGAAACGAACTTTCTTCTCCTCGGGCATGTCTGGGTCAGCGTGACGGAATAGGCGGGTCATCTCCTCTGTGAAAATTCCAACCTTTTCATTTGGTAGCTGAACCCAGGTCTCGAGTAGAGCAGCGGCCCTCTCTTTGCGAGCGATGCTCGCGAACGTTTGCAGAAATGCGCCGCAGAAGACAACCCACGTTCGGAGCGTGGACTCCCGATTCTCTAGCCAGGTCCTTGCGGTGTCTTACAGGTAGAAGTACACACGACGGAGCTTTTCTTCGTTGTTCCAGTGGTTGAGGGCGGCCACACGGTCGTATGTTTCTAGCCAGGTTTTCAGGTCTTCAAACGATGAGCCATGGAACGTTGGTGGTTCCCTTGGTTTATGAATGACGATCGCGGGCTGGGACGCTCCGGTTGTCATTGTCGCTGCAGTCGAGGTCATGGTCTTGGTCTTCAGCGCCTTGTGTTGTAGAAGGCCGTACTCCGGTGGGATACCTTGCTTTCGGCGGCTCGTTCGCTGCTCTTGTTTGGCGTCGGTGTCTTCTCCGCGACGGGGGCTGGGTTCACGGCTTGACGGGGGCGTCCAGTACATGAACGAAGCAGCACCTCCACCAGATGTCACGGGGTCGTGACGTGGCCGAAGACAGGAAACTTCGTGTTGGGATTTAACTGTTTATTTGGGCGAACCTGTGCCCGGTAAAGGGAAAGTCTAATTACAGCAGCAGTCTTGCACAGATAGCAGTCTCGGACTGATAGCGGCGAACGCAGCGTCAGCCTTCGATCAACAACTGACAAGCGGCAAAGCGCGTCGGCATTTATACCCTTGCCGTCGAATGTTCTAGCGTTATCGCTGGCGGTGGCGTAGGTTCCAGAACAATCTGTACCGTTCGTAGTGGGCGTGATCTTATCGGAATGATCTACTACAGTCCGGTACCTTCTCGAAACCTGCAGGCGCGGTTTGCGCCGAGAATCGTGTAGTGTTTCGGAACGATAACAAAAACTTGGGAAATGGAACGTGGCAATATAGCATTTTATAGGTACACTGCGCCTTTGCAAACCGTGTGGGCTGATGGTGAATAGCACGTGCCCGCTTATGATGTTTCCTCTACTGGGTTGGCTAAAATAACCTGAAATGCTGCAAAAATTTCTTTACCACGTCGATCTGTGAAATCAAAACAAAATTAAAAGCACCTGTAATGGGTCAAGTGGAACGTAGCGTACATATGGGGAAGGTGGAGACAACACAATAGAGTCACAAAACAAGTGTGTTCTGCTTCAGCGTGCATGAACATGGTTTTATTGCTGCTCTGTTAATTTAGCTGTCTTTTCATAGCTCCAAAGCGAATCAGGTAAAGCGGATAAAAAGGAGCGAATAAAAAGCAATTGCGTCCAGCTGGCTGGTGCTAATAAAAAAGTTTTTGCATTAGCAACCAACTATAGGACTTAAAAATATATGTGAGCCCGTTTCAGACCCCTGTAGGCAAAATACTAAGTAAAGGTTGTAGCGGTATGCTTCAGTATTCACCGTAGGTTAAGTTTACATATGCAGAAGTTTTGCTCTGAATTCAATTTATATAGTGATCCATGAACTCGCTTGTAGAAAATTGCAGGATATATTTTTAAATTATATGTATGCATACATACGTTGTCTAGTATACAGCACAATAAAGAAACCAGCGCACCACCTACGAACTGCAAATAATGTTCTTCACAAGCTCATGCTATGCCATCTGAACCCAAATAAAAATATGAATGGAACAGCTCCGAGGGGACATTGAGCGTGGCATGCTGCTTTTGTAGTATACATGACTTGAAAGCACTGTTTTCCTCTCCCTACTGTCATATTACCTCTATAGTGGTAAAGAACTCGTTTCGCGAAATTCAATCGTTGGTGTCAGTGCTATTGTTTAACAGCGAAAAGTCACCACTTTATCTGTGACCACGGTAATTGAGGAAAATGCAAGTAAAATAGATCAAAAAACCTTCCGGCTCTTAGGGAGGATTGGAACCCACGTACTACGAAAATAACTTGGTATTCTTGTATACGCAGTGACAATAATTCGTGCACAACAAGCATAGGTGTCTTGTATGCATGCTTCACAGTAGAACATTGCAGAAATATTGCGTACTATTATTGGGTGGCACGTGGCACGTGGCACAAGCGTTTATTCTAAATCGGCCATCAGAGCAAGTGAATTTGTTAAGCAATTCGTGGTTTTAAGCCGGCCATCTATTGCAAAAAGCACACACCGTGTTGCACGTATTACCTTAAGACTATTTATTTGGCGTTTAGCACGTTCGAAATTATTTCTCGTGTATATCTGCCCGTGGGTTTAAATATGCTATCAATTAGACAGAACGCATCCATATGTAAAAAGATCAGAGACAAGCCACTTTTAATTATATCAATTGCATTGTAGTTATCCACATTGTGAATTTCTCGAGTAACATTAAATTATGCGCAAAGTGGTTGAAGTACTCATTAAGAAGTACTCACTTTGTGTCTTAAAAGCGAAACTTGACAGTTCCCAAAGATTTACAAATTCTGCAGTGCCTGGCACAAGAAATTTTAAGGTATATTTATTTAAAGACACAGCCATTTCGGTTTATTTCATTCGATTCGCTGGCACTTCAGACAAGTTAGACAGCTCTTTGGAACAGGACTGTGAGCTCTTCAGTTATCGCATTAGCACCTTCATTACCACGGAGCGAGGCGTGTTCATGAGTCCAGGTAATACGAACTTGGTCAGCAATGTATAGATTTACGACACCAACAAAAAAAACGTGGCCACTTAACCTGCTTTTAAACTAAAGCGTGCACGGTTTATAATAATATTTGCAGCTGCCAATACCACATTGTTTTACAGCACATTATACATTAAATCAATGATTACATCGAATTCAATATTCAAATGTTCTAGACAATTTGGGGTGTTTCTAAGATATGATATGAAGAAAGAATGTGAACACAGCTTTGTCACAGGTAGCTTCTTTACAGTAGCTTGTCTACAGTAGATTTACAAGTTACATGCAAGGTATAATTTTCTCCACTTGCTATTAGGGTACGTATTAGTCTTGTTGATCATCGCATTTTTTCACTGTGGCATAATTCCAAAAGGGCCCGCACGTGCGTTCTTTCATGTGTTCAAAGTTTGCTTTAAGACATATTTGCGCTTTAATGAAGTAGGTCACTTTATTTGGTACGCAAATTTGATAGTTATACGATGCAAGTCTCTCTCCGTTGAAATATTCGCAGATCCCATAGACAGTGGAAATCGATGATATGTGAAGCACGAAAGGGAAAGGTTTATATGCTGTTTTCAAATCACCACGACCCTACTAGCTGGAGATAAACTATGCCGTACACAACTTTCGTGTCATAATTATCATGTTTGAATGGGTCGTTTACCATCGTCATCTATACACGTCACATGATGCCGAATTTAGTATATTTGGAGCTAGCGAAGCGACCGCAAGCATGCTATGAGGGTGGTATGTTGTCATGTTCTTACATGACACGTGTCTGATTATCATGTTTTCACCAGTCGTATACCTTCGTCATCCATTGACGTCACGTAACACAGAATTTAGTATATGTGGAACTAGCGAAACGGCCTCTAGTGTATCATGAAGGGCCTAATATACACAAACGTGACGTTGACAGCGACGCTACGTTACCAAAACGTAAGCTCTCTATAGTCTGACGCTAAGAGCAACCGGCGCGGCCAGCGTCCGTCGGCGTGGCCGGACGGCAACCGGGGCGAATGCGACATGCTGCATTTGGCACCAATGCGTTACCCTAACAGCACTGCGTATGCCTCTCTTCAAAACGGAGCGATGCCGGACGCTCTGAAACGCGCATTCGGGCACGCGCATGCGTCAAAGCAACGTTGCGCGTGCCTGCGAGTATATGGCAGGACTGGCGCCTCGCGTGGCAACACAGGCGTGACGCGACGAAACAAACACCGGCTAGCACGCGCACCGGTGCCTTGACTGTGGCTTGTAGTCATGTTCTCACATGACACGCATCTCATGATTATTATGTTTGTGCCAGCCGCATACCTTCATCGTCCACAGACGTCACGTACTACCAAGTTTGGCATATGTGAAGATAGCAAACAGCCGCAAGCGGATGATAAGTGTGCCATGTAGTAATGTTGTTACGCGACACGCATGTCGTGATTATCATGTTTGGATGGGTGATTTACCTATGTCGTACGTTTGCGTCACGTAATACCAAATTGAGTTATGTGAAGCTAGCGAAGCGGCCGCGAGCGCATCATGAACGTAACATGTAGTTATGTTGTTACACGACACGCATCTCATGTTTATCATGTTTGCACCAGTCATATACTTTCGTCATCCATACACTAGCTGTAATATCAAATTTTGTATATGTGACGCTAGCGAAATAGCCGAGAGCGCATCATGAGCGTGGCATGTAGTCATGTTGTTACATGACACGCATGTCATGATTTTCATCTTAAGGCTTGTCGCTTGTGTTCGCCATGCAATCATGTCATATCTTACCAGTTTTGCAACAGGTCATGTGAACAAAATAACCGCAAGAGCAGCAAGATCATGAAATGTAAATGATGACATTCATGACATACATGTCAAGATTTTCATGTTAGGACTAGTCAAACATGCTCGTCATATAGTCATGTTATCGTCGCTGTGCCCAGCGTGCGTGCCCGTCAACGCTACATTGTAGTATAATGGGCTCTTTAGGATGCGCTCGCGGCTGTTTTGCTAGCTCCACATATACCGAATTTCGTGTGACGTGACGTCAATGAATGACAAAATATATGACTGCTGCAAACATTATAATCCTGACACGCGTGTCATGTAAGAACATGACAAAATAGCGCGCTCATAGCGTTCTCGCGACCATTTCGCTAGCTCCACATATACTAAATTTGTTATCACGTGATGGGAATAAATGACGAAGCTAAATTACACATTAAAACATGATAATCATGACTTGGAAGTCATGTACGGCATCATTATCCTCACTTCGTAACGTTATGCTGATTTTAAAGTGACCTATCAACATTTCTCAATCGCGTTTCGCATGCTTTCGATTCCCACTGTACGCGAGATCTGCCAATTTTTTGGGCCCGTGATGACGCGCTTGCCGGCGACGCGCTCCACATGTAGCAAATTTGCTATCATGGGCTGTGAATAGACGACGTTTGTAAATGACACGCCCAAACCGTATAATCATAACATGCGTTTCCTGTAAAACAGAACTACATGCTACGCTCACAGCGTTCTCGCGGCCGTTTCACAAGTTCCACATGTACCAAATTTTGTCTTACGTGACGTAAATCAACGATGAATGTAAATGACAATAAACATGTGGTAATCATTATTTACATTTCATGTAAAACATGAATAAATGCTACGCTCATAGGAAGCTCGCGGCCGTTTTGCTAGCTCCATATGTACCAAAGTTGGTATCAGGTAACGTCAAAAATGGCGAAGGTAAATAAAGCGTCAAATATGGTAATCGTGACATGGAAGTCATGTACGGCATAGCTTACCTCCGCCTGTTAACTTGTTCTGATCTTAAAGTGACAGACCTTTCTTGCTCGTGCTTCGCATGTAACCGATTCCCACTGTACGTCGGATCTGCCGTACGAAATACTTGAACCCACAATCGACGCTCACCGATCGTGAATGCGGAAAAGAATTTGCTGGCTTGCCTAACTTTTTGTTCTGAATTATAATTTTTAAATAAAATGCTCTAAATTCGCGTTCAACTTCTTTAAGCAGATATGTTGTCGCCCTTTGTGAGTATGTTTTTGCGGGCTTTACCTTGTTACATTTGGCTACGAACATAATAAAGTTTCATATGTTCTGTTCTGTTCTAACTGATTTGCTGTAGAGGGCTTAAGGTCTATATTGTCTCAGCTACTCCACATTAGTAGGTTCTGCAGCAAAAAAAGGAATAATACTGAATGGTACGCGAAAATGAACAATCCGAAGAAAAAGATAATAGCACACTGAAACCAGTTCAAACATCATGTCAATGCACAGTTTGCTTGCAGCAGTTTGCACTGTCAAACTGTTCACACGCACACCTCTCTTTTCTACCATCTGTGTATGAACTAAAATATTTCATATATTGATTTCTGGCTGTCTATCCCAGATTCTTATTCAGTCCGGTATTCACTAAGAACTATGTCAGAAAGATGCCTGCCTTTTTCTGAAAATGCATTGCAGCCCATGGTTCAATAATTTCTTTAATGTGAGGGGCCGTCTGTCTAAACTTGATAATTTGTTCATTAATATCTCTCTTTTATTCGCGTATTCAATGCAATCCAAAAAATATGAGGAACATTTTCTTCTGCATGACCATAAGGCGTTCTGGGGAGTTGGATCGATGTATTTTGTGCAGGAAGCTGTTTGTGTATGCTACTTCCAAGCGAAATCTGTCAAATAATGTGTCTAAGTGTCGTGCGTGATCAGTCACTGTGAAAAATTTTCTGTGTGGATTAACCTCATAAAGCACAGAGTCGCGATTGGCCCTGCATAATGCGTGAATAGTCCCATCATAAGTTACTCTATGCCCCTGCTGCACAAACTTCTAGCCTCTACAAAAAGTAGACATCACTAGTTATTGGCAAGGAGTTTAAGGGTATGTCTGGAGTTGCCATGGTCAACTTGCAGTGCTTTAGTGTATGCAGTGCTAATAAGTTAGCTCGACAACCACCTTCGGCAGTACTCCGAGCTAAAGAAACATCTAGAATCTTATTTATAATCTTCACGCAACATGAAAGTCATCCTTTATCTGGTGTCCTAACACAAAAGAGGGCCACACGACTACAGGGTAGTGTATCATCATTCCAAGCAGTAGAACCGCGATTTGAACGATGGAAACCTTCAAAACCACCTTGGGCGCTACCGCTTCCCAACGTTATCTGTGAAGTAGATGCGGTACGAAAGAAAGCAGACGAGGCGCCTCTTTTAGCGGCACGGATGGTACTTCATCATATTCATATAATGCATCATGAAAAAAACTAATGTATATACAGATTGGTCATGCACTGAAGAAGCGTCAGCCTGTGCGGCCTCTATACCCGAAATTCAGAAAGAACGAATGTACAAATTATCGCACAAATCTTCATCAACTACAGCAGAATTGGTGGCTATCTTTGAAGCAGTTAAATTATCTGCGAGAATTCTTAGCGATGGAAGGGGATGATATGCATGGGTAGCAAAGCTGCCCTTCAGCTAATAAAAAATGTGAGATCACTTTACAAAATGCTTAAATAGCACAATGTATTGCAGAAACTGTGGAATATACCTCAGGGCCAGGTCTCAGCATTTTATTCCAATGAATACCCAGTCATATTGGAATAAAGGGAAATGAAGAAGCTGACAGGCTCACCAAGAAAGCATTGAACGAAGGACGGAATTGCGCAATCCCTATGTCTGGGGCGGATATTTGACATTTTATAACGCACGAAGCTAACCATTGTTCGATTAGGAAGTGGTTCGACAGCCCTAAATCAAATCAATGTTTCATGTGATTGTGTATATTTTGCAATAGTATCATTCAGAATATTGTCTCATAGGTTCTACATAAAGACCAGATCAATTCGAATGAAAGCCACACTCATGATCTGCAAAAAAGCAAAAGTCATAAGATAATACCTAATATCAATATGGGGCTGTCTCCATGTACGACTATGAGTTTTCATTAAAATAGTTCACATTTTAAAACAGGTGAACAAAAAAACACAATATATCTCACTGCAATGCACCCTCCTTCACATACGGCTATAATTCCTCTTCTCAAATTACACTGACGTTCTCTACAAAGCATCCACTTTTGCGGCTGTGCTCGACCCGAATATTTCCGGTGACGAAATTGCCTGTCACTCTGCTTTCAACCAAATTATGACTATTCATTTCTGTTATTGCATCCTCAAGTGCATGTCCCAAATGTTCGGAGTAGTATACAAACACAGCTCGTACAAAGAGGATGGTACAGAAAGCATCTGTCTTGTCTTCAACAGAATACCTTTGTGAGTATGCATTCACATGGTGGCGGCTCCGCACAAAGCGAATCTTTTAGATGAGAATTAACTACAAGATTCAAAACATTTACTTTAGTTAGATACATTTGTATTTTTTTGATCAGCTCAGATATCCATATTTTCTAGCCTCGTGTTCAAAAGAAACACTCTTTATGAAAAAGTCATTGATATCGTGGGAGTATTTGAAATCAATTTCTTTTGTCCTTTATAGCAGGCTCTTATAAAGTGGTGCTTTATAGTTATTTAAAACAAAAACAACTAGTTCTGAAATCTAACCTCGGATAAGATCATTAACATTTAATGACTGAAGAAATGACACGACACTTAACGCCGAGCCACCGTCGTAGCAGCGAGCCCACCTACGGATTCAGATGCCCTGGTGAACTTAATTATTGATGGCTCTACAGCTTGAGTACTTAGAAAAAAAACCTTTCTGAACACAGATGTGTTGCTCAGTAAGCAGTAAGATTTGTACTACTGTTAAAACACCATTTTGTGCGTCTCTCCCTCTGTCTGTCGGTTGATCCGCCCATCTGCCTGTCCTTGCGTGCATTCGAATATCTGTCTACCTCTCCATCCGTGCGTCCGTCCGGCTATCTCTCTGCTACTCCGTCAGTCTGCAAAACACTCCAAGTACCGCAATCTTGCATCTTTTTGTCCTATATTCATTATATACAAGTACTGCTACCCAGCGAAGATTCTAAGGACTAAACGAGAGCTGGCTACTACGACTACGACACGGGAAATACGTACCACGGTGCAAGGAGCTTCGCCCCTAAAAGTGGGGAACAATTAAGAGTGCAGGTACCTTACTAATGAAGATCTGAAAGCCGTCTTATGTGCCTCACACTTGACCCTGTGAAGCGATGATCGAGAAAAATACGACTGCTCGAGCTGCACGACCATTCAAATGGTCGCTCGTATAGGCAATGGATCGTGACCTCGAAGGTAGTGCAGATGGGTATTTTTCCTGCGCGTTGTTGAACAATAAAATCCGCAGGTTTCGCGTTAACCGCAAGCACACTGCGTGTCTTTGTGCCTAAACGGAGTCGTTTGTCTTTCACTGCCCATTAGCAGCGATTTGTCTGTTGCAGTAAGAAACACCAGTTCATCACTGCTTGCTTTTACCTCGAGTTTCTCTTCTGCGCCACACCGCAATGAGTACCAGCGTCAACGTCACCGCCTCTGTAAGCGTTAGAACCCGCTATTTCCTATATTCACGTGGTTCCCTTTAGCGGTAGATGGCGTAATATTTTAGTAAATCCCCATTGGCTGTGTCATGGTTTCAATACGTTCGGCACTAGTTCGAATGTACAAAAATCACGGCTTCAAATGCGGCTGTGGAATCGTGTGGCCAATACCATGGTTCTCACCCGAATCTGCCAGCGAGCGCAAGCTGTTGAACTGCGGTATACTGGACGGACGAGGACGTTCTTGATTGGATGATGTTGAGTCAGATCTCCAGGGACATTTTCGCTAGTTTTCTTTGGGCTAGAGACTTACTGCACTTCTGACACGGTTTCCTGGTTTCACCGTAGTAAGTGAATGGGGTGCGGACTGTCATATGCAATACGCCGGCCTTGTAGCAGTGCGTTGGGCCTTCGGTTAATTATTGAACAGTTCACTTGCAATCGTAAGTTGTAATCATGAGTCAAAAGACCATCGTGCAAAGACCTGTGAAAGTGCGTCATCAAAGCTATCGAAACAGCAGCATGGTGCGAGCTAACAAATTTGCTCCCCTTATGACCGAAGGTTCCCACTGTGCTTGATGACCATGGAACAACTCAAGAATAGTCAGGAATAGCAACAACTCAAGGATACAAATCATGTATTTTTTATGAAGTCGTTTGTGTAAACACCAATAAGAAGAGGCGCGACCATCTCGTGCTTGTTACGACGTTGCAGTTTTCTTCTGATGGTCAGATTTTTGTAGCCCACACATGTGCGCTACTGAGATTCTTGATATCGGTCGAAAAGCTACAACACTCACGTTGCAAAGGCAGGAGATGAACGCCTCGACTTTATAATAAAGTTCTTTAACAAAAAATAGATTGTTTCTAACTAAGACTCATAGTCAGATGAAAACTTTGCGAGCGCTTCCAGGGGATATATTGCTACCAACTATCTCGTATAACTTTTTACCTACTGGTATTGCGCCTTAGAGAGCATATCAGTACTATAAGATTGTTGAGAGGCCCGTCTTCGTCAGCATAATACATTTCCGTGCGACTGAACTTCACTCTTCATCGATTTCGTGGTCCTCACATGTTACCACAATAAGACACAGCGTGAAACCTGCGAAATGCTCACGTTTGTTAAGAAAGTGTTTGTTCCTCAGTGGGATTCCAATAGCACTCCTAAAAAAAAGGAATGCGTATACCCGTCAGGCCCAACACATTATCCCAAAAATTGGCGGAGAATATTGCTAGCTGCTTTTTTATACCCTTATTACAATGTAGAACATACGCTATGCAAGACCTTTGCTCTACAGAAAGAAGAGCCCGAGGGCAAAAACCCTTAGGCTATGTCGCTGGCTTCGCTCACGTAGAAACTGGTAGACCGAAGACTTTCCTCCTGTGCCAGCCGAGTATTAGGGTTAACTACCCTACACAATTTAGCCAGCTCCTTGGAGACAAAGTAAACAACATCAACCTTACGTCTGCTGGCTATTCTTTCAGATTATGGGCCTCTCTGTGAATATAAGGAATGACGAAGAAATTACTTGAGTCTTTTTCGTTTTGACAAGTTTTCGCGAGCGCCCATGGGTCATTTTTAATTCGTTTCAGCGGGCACTGCATAAATTGCCTCTTTATATTTTTATTCATGTATTTATTTATAAAATACTCCAAACCTCAAGGCCGTTTTTAGAACAGTAGTGCACAAAAGAACAAAATTGCAACGTGAAAATTGTTTCTAAATAATGTTCCGAGTCTGTCGAAAGGATTTACAAGCACTCTGAAAAGTTTAGCTATAATCGGAAGGATAGTTAAAGGAGGATTGAGGCTGGAAATTAAAAAAAAACTCTTCTTAATAAGAGCGCAACTATATGTTTAAAGACACTTGTGAAACGTGCTCACAACGTACTGCAATAATTAGGCTAAAAGTGTCGTTATCAGAATTTTGAGACCAAAAAGTGTGAGAATGTTAAGAAGCGCATGTATTGTTACGAAGCCGTGACGGTAGTCCGAAAACAGGAGTCTAAGAGGCCACACTAGCAGAAAAGAATGAATTTATTTCGCTGTGTTGCACCAACTAAACTAAATTATGCAACGTGGCTGCAGCGGCAGCAAACAACGTGTATGGAGAACGTCGGTGAGTAGGAATGCGCGCTGTAGTCGATTTTACTAAAATTAACGGTGACATAGAACATTCGCGGTACGTCCTCTGAAACATTCACTACAATCGGCGGCGATCTCGAACTATGTCAAAGCCAAGGCGCTGGACCACTATGTCTCCAGATAAATGGTGGCACGTTTCGTATCACCCAGAGATATGATAAGACGGTGGGCTCGCGGTTGTCGGTAGGCACAAACAAACATGCGGCGTTTGACACCGCAAAATTACCAAGTGATTATGACAGAAGCCGTAATCGGAAGCTCCGGAAATTTCAACCACCTGGGGTTCATTAGCGGCCACACAAATCTGAGCACTTGGACCTACAGCATTTTCGCTTCAATCAAAACTGCAGCCGCTGCAGCCGCGATTTGATCCCGCGACCTGCGGGTCAGCAGCCGAGTACCTTAGCCACTAGACCACCATGGCGGGCGCACAAAACAAAAATGCTTTGCGCCAACATTTAATCGAGCTAGCAAGAGTTCACCTAAGCTAGTAAAATACACGGTGATACAATGATGCAAAAATGCCAGCATATTGGTTAGTAAGAGAATTGCCTAGAGGTGAGGAAGGGGAATGCAGAGCTAGCAGGGGGAAGGAGATAAGTGTGAGAGATTAACGCACAGCTGTTGGCGATATGGAAAGAGGATAGGTGCGCATTTTAAAACTATTTTGAAAAGGCCTGTAGAACGTATACTTGCTCGCTAACGAATGCTTTTGCTCGTCAGAATGCTATTTAGTTTAGTAAGGTAATCAAACAGTCGTAATTTTCGTTGATCGATCCTGCCGTACATCTTAATGCGATGAAGAATAATGCGATGAAGAGGACGGCTCACATCAGTGGACATGTCATTCGACTTGAGCGCCATGTTAATAAAAATATAATCACATTGCGTTCATCATATGAGTCACATTGGAGGAACGTAGTACATCCTTTTTTTACGCTGCAGCGCAAGTGGTGACTTCAAAGAATTACTGACGTGCTGTTCATTTTTCTCATCTTTTGCTTTTCGTTAAGTTTTTTTTTACTGAACCGTCACTCATTCTTGTGCATGCCTTAATAACCATCCTTTGGTGCTTGAATAAATCTAGGATTTACAAATAAAGTAGTCGAGTAATTGAAAACCTCTTTGTATTTTTTAAGGAAGCGTCCACAAATGCACGTCGGCAAACTTTAATTAGGTCGGTCAGAATAAGCTGCTGCTTAGTGTATGAGCGTGATATTCCATTACTCCAGTGCGAAAGTTATTGGTTGTTTGGTTGGCCACGTTCAAGACATAGGGAGTAACTAATAAAAAGCATTTAGGAGAAGAATCAACGTTCTGTGAATAATTGACTTGTGCCTCATTTATTTTTATTGCGTTACTTCATTGAGAATAGAAATGTACGTTGCTATTTTTCCTCCACAATTTAAGCACTGCAATATTTTTCGAAGAGCTGCTGCAGCGTTGGGCACTCATTATTTTGGTAATACCGAACTTGCCGGAGATGGACGATCTGTGAGCGCTGTTATGTTTATTCAAGGAAACAGATTGAGTCTTCTATTGGTTTAAGGAGACAAATAAAAAAACGAGTTGCTTTGTAAGAGCAAGAAACTACACTTGCCTCAAGTCAGTGAGCATAACTTTTTTACTTGACGGATTTAGGAGCTTGTTTCGCAAGAAGCCCAATATAGGATTGCGCTTCAGTCATATTTTTTGAAGAAGAAAAATAAGCATTGTCCATGAACGAAAGTTTCCGTTAATATAAATAAATAGAAGAAATGCTGCCTTCGAGTGTGAATAAACCTACGATTTCTGCGTAAAAAAACAGGGGATCTACCACAGAGACCACCTACTATCTTTCTTTTTTTTCTTTTTTTATGGTAAATATTTAAATATGAATTAGATTACCTATGAAAATGTTACAAATAGTAACAGAAGTAAGCTTGCGAAGCGACAACAGGCTCCGAACATTTACTATATATAAAATTAATTCAGCACTTATAGAAGAAAAGCCTGCTATGAAAGAAAAGCAGAAGCGCGAAAGTTGTTCATGCTGTTTTAACAGAGGAAACATTTGCACGTCGAGCCCCTAATACCGATGGTTTACCAGTCTGGTCAAACGACTAGTTGACCTTAGTCGCTTTTAGTTGATTGAACATTGGAATGAAGTGGGCTTTTGTAGAAGCGATGGGCTCGTCACCGCGGTCTTGCAGGCTTGTCTGGTCAATGGTCTTTTCACAACTAGCTGAAATATGACCCGGAGTAGAATACCATCCTGGCCGCTCAAAAAAACTATGTTCTATCGTTCACCTGCACACTGAATAGCCGAAATAGAACTGAAGAAAGCAAAAAAAAACACCATTTCATTGAACCACCTTTAAGTCGGCAGTGTTTCAGAAGGTAGTTGAGGAATAATGTTTTTCTACTAGTTCAGGCAGATATAGATTTAGCGCACTCATTTCTGGACATCGTTACCTGGACGATCACCTGGACGATCACCGTTGATAAATGGTACTATTGAGGCAGAAAGAACGTATATAGCAATTCTTCGTTGTCTTTTGCGTGATACTGGGTACAATAGTTCTGGGTAAATTGTGTTTCAAGAACACAGACAAAGCAGCAGTCACACAAACGAGTTGCCGCAGATTGTTCCCTTTTCGTATTTTTGAATGTGGCTTGCCTGTTCGCTCTCTTGTGTTGCACGGACACTTGTGTTGCATGGACATTGCGTGCACCTTGTGGCTATTTAGAAACACTTGAGTATCTCATATATTACACTGTCTCGCACTCGTTACGTAGCCTCCTCTGCTCATTAAGAAATATAAATTGTTAAGGTTCAAAGGCAACACCATGAACGATTTTCTCTGTCAGTGACAATGCCCTCCCTGACGGTACAAGACCCATGAAGTGTTCCGGACGTTTACAGACCAAACAAATGTGGCCAGTCATTCATAGAATTCTTTGTGTTTTTTGTGTTTCGTCAAGTCTGCGTCACGTCTTTTTTACTCGCCTATTTCCTTTACTTTTTCCCTTGTGCTGTCTTCCTTTCCTCTATTTCTTCTTCCTACTCAAACATGTCCGCTTTGGTGGAACAGTGACTAGGGCGCTCGGCTGCTGACACGAATGTTGTGTTTTCGAGACCGGCTTGCGGCTGCATTTCAGCGGACGCTAAAAGGTAGAGGCCTGTATGTTGTGCAGTGTTAGTGCACTTAAGGAACACCAGATGGACAAAATTTCTGGAGCCCTACACTACGGCGTCTCTCATAATGAAATCGTGTTTCTTGCCGTAAAACCCGAAATAATAATATCCACCCAAAAGACCTGGCAAGTGTGTTTTTCTACGTGGCAGTAGTTAGCATTTTCACTCACTTTTTTTCTCTTCGTGTTCGCGCGATTGTGGTTTGTGATCAAAAGAGTAAATAGGTTTATTGACATGTGCGCTTCTATTAGAGACTAGCTACACATGTACATTCAGCTTGCTGCTTTATGTGTTCCCTAACAGAGTGATTGATTGATTGAAACTTTATTTTGGTCCTGAGAAGACACAGGGGAGACCCCGTGCCACCCGGCTATTCCCACGTAAGAACCGTCAAGCCGAGGTTGACGGCCCGTTCACGGGCACTCTGGACGGCCAGGGTTTGAGCATTAAGTTCGGGGCTGCGTAAGAGCGCAGCCCACCTGTCCTCGCAGAGGGCGGTGCCGATGGCTTCACATTCCCACAACACATGATTGAATGTGGCTAACAGTCCACAAGCGGGGCAATCCGCGCTTGAATACCGTTCAGGGTACATAGCATGAAGAACCGCAGGGTTAGCATACGCACTGGCTTGCAATACTCTAAGTGTAACGCCCTGCGCTCTGCACAAGGCAGGGTGTGGAAGAGGGAATACCCTTCTTGACAGATAGAGGTGCTTTGTTATTTCATTTACCATAAGTAAGGGTTTTCAGCGAGGCAGAGGGACTGCGGAGACAGCGCGGTCAGTGAGTCCTTGCGCGGCCTCGTGTGCGCCCTCGTTCGGGTTAGAGGTAGAGCCCTCAATCAACCCCATGTGAATGGGAAACCAAGTGAGAGAATGGGGCGTGATACTCTTGACGCTTTGGAGAATGCAGAGGGCCTGAGGGGCTACCATCCCCGTTTCGTAGGCTTTGATAGCCGCCTTGGGGTCACTGTATATTGACTCTCTGCGACTATCTAGCATAGTCAGCGCGATTACAACCTGTTACATGCGCTCACTTATTTTGTCCTCTTGAACTTCTAATTCGCTTTCACGAAGCGTGCACAGGATAACCCGTCTTTGAATACAGAAACTACAAGGAACGGGTCTAATATTTTACTAAAAGTGTCGTATGTCACGTAAACTGACCTAAAATGAGGCAATACATAGACCTGCGAGTACAATCAAGCAGCATTGAGCAATAGAATTATTTTACCCCATGAGAAGACACTTCCTGCAGCCTCAATCTAAGCTAAGCAGGTCGCAGGCAGTCACGCTGAGGCTCCTGCAAACAAACTCCTACCCAAATCCAGTGACCGTCAATCGCATATATCCAGACATTTGCTCCAGTTCCTCTTGCGCAGCCTACGGCGGATCTGCTACTTTGTCTCATATGCTCTGAAGGCCGAATACTGGTTGAATTCAGAGGGCAAATCCTTGCGGTCCAGCGTGCCCGTGATCACTCCGGGAGGCTAGAACAGTCGATAGCGTCGTGGGATTAGCCAAGTGTGCGTTTTATCGCGTTTCACTGGACCCAATAAAAGTTGATTCACTCACTCATTCACTCACGTGATATGTTCTCACCAGACAAAACTTAACAGGTTGCCATGTGACTAAGATTGCAGCATCACGTATAACACGTAGCTGTGCGACATGTCTAGCGAACTCTTGATCTGTCGAGCCACACTTATAAGGGTGGCTAGACAGTATTATCGTACTGCGAGAAAAAATAGCCCAGCTAGCAAACGCACGTGCTTACTGTAGCGAAACTTATCTAGGTAAAACGTTAACTACTGTGATGATTTCCGCCTTGTATTGGTCTGTAGCGCAAGCTGCAATCTTCTTATTTTCGACGTTTTCTTAGTACATGCAAAATTAGGATGAAAGTTTCCAGCCCTTTTTATAAACTTGAGGTCCAAACCTACATATTTGTTCATACGTAATGTAAGCGTAGACGAGTAAATAAGTAAATGCTAAACAGCTAGATTATACGCCGCGTGTTGCAATGCGTCACGTGCTAGAGCGCAGCCTTTGTTACACTATTTTCTCATCCACGTCTTTACAGACAGAAGTATGGTCGGAATTCTTGGAAAGTACCTTCTCATGGCGTGTGCTACAGCTGTTGGTAAGAGAAAGTAATACAACTAAGTGTTCCTTGAGCACGACTTCCATGGGCTTCATAAGGCTTAAAAAGTTTTATAGATTTTCAATCATCAAGTAACAAACACTATCGAAATAAGTCTAATGTTGTAGGCCCGTGTGCTCAGATTTGGGTGCACGTTAAAGAACCCCAGGTGGTCTAAATTTCCGGAGCCCTCCACTACGGCGTCTCTCATAATCATATAGTGGTTTTGGGACGTTAAACCCCACATATCAATCAATCGAAATAAGTCTGATTTGGGCCAAAAAGTACCAGGTCATACAATGGACGCCAAAGGGGGCAATTCAAGCGTTGTCCGCCAAGTTGCGTTAGGTCATTTCCTAGTGCTTACAAGTGTACGGAAAAAAAAGTTTTGCTAACACCATTTACAGCTTAATTGAAAGACCGCGGGCTGAAATTGATAGACACAGCCATCATTCAAAGCAGAAAATATAGGAAAACAGGGATTTATATTTTATATTCAGAAAGTATCGCATCCTGTGGATGCGCTGTGAGCTAGAGCAGATCGGGGTGGTGTCCTTTCATTCACCAGAAAAGCGCATCTGAGCAATGCTAGCCGTCACCCTGGTCTCTCAACTCTAACCACTTGCACTATTGTTCCCAGAACCACTACTAATTTTTCCGGCAGCGTACAATGCTCCCAGCTGGTAGAAAGTGCCAAAATTGTGAGGCAGCCTTTGGCCCTTTTCGAAATAAGAAGAGTAAGGTAATAAGGAGGGGTTGAGAAAGGGAGGTCAGGACAGGAACATGTGCCCCCAGATGAGCTTTGTTTAATGTGCTGTTACTGCTCCCACCAGCATGCAGCCGGCACACCACGCTGACTATCTACCAGTATACAGCCAGCTGTTCAAAATTACTTTAAAGAAACTCTATGTATTGGAGCTGCGTATAAGTCAAATGGTGCTGTTTTCTTCACTTTTTGCAATGCTTGTTTTGCATGTTGTTGAGAGCTCGAGGTTTTTCGTTGATCAAAGTCTTCCAAGAGAAGTGCGAGATGCTATAGCTTTTTGCGTCATAATATTACTTGACATTGATTCTGAGTATTTTGATATCTTATCGGGTTTTCACAACCTTAAGCTGGCAGTTTTACGACATAACATTCTGGGCAGGAATATTTTTCACTAAATGATAATACTGTTTTCAAACTAGCTACGAGTTGTAGCCGCCTGCCTTCATTTTTATTAAAATGCTGTGTTTTTACTATGTAAATGTTTTCTGGATGTTTACTCATTTAGAGTTTCCCACTTATTGTTTTCTTCTAAGTAGAAGCTGTTGCTCCGCAACAATTATAATCGGCCTTGCGATGAAATGAATGAGAGAAATAAAATCCTATGTTAGTAGTTAGTGTTTCATTGGGTCGGTATGTTTCAATTTGGTGTCCGCTTTCTCCTAGAAGACTGAAATCTAGAGTTTCAAGGATCAACATTCCATGAAGTGATTATGTAGGAAGATGTGCCGTCCAAGAAACCTACACCTATGGGCTATTTTAGGGGGGATTTGTGGGGGGGGGGGTTGAACGAAAAAAGCTGAGAATGTCTTTTCTTTTCCAGTATGAAGACGCCCTCAATCATACCTTCTGGAACACCGCTGTTTCACTAAATGCACTATCGGAATTTGACGAGGTCTTGTCCTTCGGACATAACACTCCTTTGGGCCTTATTCTTAGAAACCATAAGTCAATAACCAAACAGCGACGCAAAACACCACCACGCACGCCTGACATTCCGTGCTCAATTGCACTCGTCTTGCGCGACGGATTTTAAATCCTAGTCTATTCAGTCCGAGAATTTGTTGGCTATTTCTGAACTAGACAGCAAGACGATGCAGTTGTATGTTTCATTAAGAACCGTCGAGATAATAAACAAAGAAAAATCGACGCCAGCGGTTTCAATACGCAGCCATGTTTCTATTAGGTAGTACAAAATGAAGCATAAGATGTCATTTTGACAATTTCAGTGGCCCTGACTATGGCTCACATCGCAGCTGCAGCGATTCCTGGTTCTATATTTGATACTGTTCTAAAAGGAGGAAGGAGAGAAGAAAACGAGAAGTGAGAAATCAGTCTTGCGGCTGTCTACGTCGACTCTTCGCTCAGGCTGGATAAAACGAAATAAGTGAGATGACAGCGTGCAACAAATAAATCGAAAGAAATCAAAACTTCGTTGCCACTTCTCATTCCCTTTGCTACGCAACTTCTGGTTTCTTCATAAATGTATTTATGAAGTTGCACGTAGGGTTAATAACTGGGCCGCCAAAGAAATGAAAATTCATAAATATTTACAGCTTGTGTTAGCCATAAACAGGTATGTTTTATATAAACAAGTTCAAGGTGTGATATACTAAATTCTATTCGAACACAAATACTCATCCGCAATGGGCAATGAGTGATTCTTTCATTTTACGCAAAAAATAAAAAAATTGCTCTAAATAAAGCAATTGCTTTTGCTTTTTGGACAGAGCTCTTCTATGCACTTCCAGCAGCATATCATGTAGTTCATTATCCAGTCAGGAAACTTGCTGTCCAAATTGTCCACATCAGAATGAACATGTGGAAATGAAAACAGATTTTAACAAATTGAGCGAAAGTTGTGACTGAATACAACTAAATCTATCTTTACAATATACAGGAAAAATTTGTAATTTAAGAGCAACAATTATTTTAGAACTATTAGAGAGAAAGATTAAAGCGAACTGGTGAAGAGAAAACAGTAGTGCACCCGAGGCGTGGTCGCTCACAACGTGTGGATATACCCAGTTTCCTATTGGCTACAAAATAAACAAAAGCTGTCGCATTTAGGAGTAATAATGTACAGAAAAATTTATTCGCTGTCATCAGGCACCGCGTCAACAAAGTTCGCATAACGTCTTGCGGATGTGGAAAGATAAGTTAATTTTTCTGCTCAGCGGCAAATAATGTGGTACTGGATGCTTTCAAGATTAACACAAAAAGATTGGTAGCGCAGTGGGTGCCTTGATAGTGTATTTGTATACTTCGCTCCATGAATGTTATGGGTGAGGGCAAGTAATGCAAGAAATGCCATCATCATCTAAAGATGCCGCCATTTTATCTTTCGCATTTACTTGCCTGCGCTTTTCGCGCAGACTTCCTGTTTTTGTTTTGTTTTTGTTTTTTGGCAACTGTGCCACATGATCAAACTTATGGTACATAGGATGTTTACGCCATGAAAACCATGGTTGTGTTTTTTTTGTTTTGTCTATTTCCTTCAGCATGTCAACTTACTTTTTCGCCATCTTTTAGACTTCTGATTCACCTTTTCACACACTGGTTTTCATCCGCTGACATCTCTAGCCATTCCCTGAGCAGCCCCATCCGTCTTTCGCACCTCCAGTGCACTCAATCAGGGGCAGCATTGTGGTTTTATTCCGATAGCAATTATATGGACACTCACGCCTGGATTTGGCGCCGGCGCCGGCGTAGACGTCAGCGTCGGTGTGATGCACCGTATATGTATACGTATCTATATATATATAAAACCAAGAAAGAAAAAAGAGAAAACACTACGGCGTGCTGAATCAAACTTGGGACCTCTGCGTCGTGAAAGCGAGGCGTTAACCACTGAGCCACCCCGGAGAACATTCTTCACCATTCAAACAGCAAACAATTTATATATACCGCTTACCACTGCTGTATTTTTGGCACTACCAGAAAGATCATGCAGTGAGCACACGTCGCCACATCACGCAGTGGCGCCTGCTCTAATCTCCTACGCGTAGTTTGCTCGGTTTATAGAGGGAGAGCTACGCTCCTCGCACACTCTTATCTCGCGTTGGCGAGGAGGGGAGGATTGTACGCCGTGGCTGGCCTCGGCATTTATGTGGAATGATTGTGCTGTATTTACTGGACGCGCGCAAAGGTCACTGCAATCATTGCAGTCTCCGTTCGCAGAAAGCGCGTACTTTTCAGCCTCAGTGAAGTAACAAATGAGCGCTTATTCGCGTGCATTCATACCTGTGAGTACGTTTCGTGCGTAGTTTGTGCGCGAGAAACGCTGGGCACGTTTTGATCTGCTTTCCATTCTGCGCGGGACCTTTCAAATTGTTGCTATTGCGTTCATTGCTTCACCTTCTCGGCAAAGCTGTGACTTTTTTGGAAAGAATAACGGGATTTAACGACCTAGCCAGCGAGGCCGCCCCAACCATAGATAGGCTTGTCCTGGCCCGGCATTGTTCCGCTCTGCCATGGCTTGTAGACCATTTGAATTTTGTGTCCCCTCATTCAAAAGCAGAATGAAATTTGTATCGTTTGTATATATATATATATATATATATATATATATATATATATATATATATATATATATATATATATATATATATATATTTATATATATATATATATATATATATATATTTATATATATTTATAAACCAGCGTTGTCTCAAGGGCCACCTTGAGACAACGAAAGCAGCGTGTTCTCAACAGCCGAGCCCCAACATCGTCTTCTTCACTCTCGAGTGAAGCTAGAGGCCCACTACCTCGTGTTCACTAAAGCCCCCATCATCGTTTTACTCCACACGTAGACATGCGTCATTTGCCTCCCTCTCAAACAGCATCGCCCCGATGCGAAGTCTGTAATGCAATTTTTTAGGGGTGAAGCTCCTTATAACGGCACCCGTTCCTCCCTCGTAGGCGTTGTAGTATGTAACAAGTATGACATTTTGACCTCCAAGTTGGTGCCGAAGAGAGATTTTTTCTGTGCGTTGTTGAACAATAACAAATAATGCTCAATGTACATGGCAATGGCTGTAAATGGGGAATCAGAGACAGGAGCATTCGGCTTTTTGTTAACGCGCACGCTGCGATCCCCATTAGCAGCCCTTGACATGTACATTGAGCACTATCTGACGAGAAAGGGTTGCTACGTTATACCACCTGGGTGAAACCTCTTTAGTTTTAGAAAGGTTTAACGAGCGTTGAGCCGCAGTGCCATGAATACAATGAGCTAGTTTATACCATGAATGAACTCGTGGTGGTTAAAGGTTGGAAGCAGATACGAAGCGCAAGCCGTAAGAAAGTAAAAGCCGAATTTTCCTGTCTCTCATTTCCCATTAGCAGCCTTTGGCATGTACATTGAGCACTATCTGACAGGAAAAGGTTGCTACGTTATACGTGCTGGGCGTAACTTCACAGGTTTTAGAAAGGTTTAGCGAGCGTTGGGCCGCAGTGTCATGAATACAGTGAACTAGTATATACCATGAACTCGAGGTGGTTAAAGATGGGAAGTAGACCCGAAGCGCAAGCGGTAAGAAACTGTGCGTGTGCCACCTCTCGTTTAGTCCTTGGAATTTCCGCTGTATGGCGGTGCTTCTATATGCGGAATAGGGAGCCTTCATGTGCACGCGTCTCCGAGTTTTAGGGTGGTGTCAGCCTTTGACCCACCACTTGCCACCACCCGCCAAAACACAATGTTGCCAGTCCCAGTTTTCGTGGCAACAGGTGCCATGTTGGTTCTTGTGGCCAGGCGTTCTTGCTCCGTCGCATTGCACCAGCTACATGTTAGCGTGAGTGTGCAAGCTGTGGTATGATTACCCCATAGAGGTAGCTTCCACTACGACACAATCCTCGTGCTAACCACACATAAAAGAACTTTGAAGTCTGTATGCCAGGGTGATGCATGCCACAATGCAAAACCATCTGGAGACCTTCCCGCTTCCCGACTTGCTCTAGCTAACGTAAACGCTGGGCTACACAAGTGAAGTGAGACTGCTTGGAGGCGACTACTTCTCGCCGTCTTTGCGAGGTGAGTACCCGTTGTATTGCGAGTGGGTTGAGTATATCACCGCACATTTCTTAATATGGCTGACTTAGCCATGCAACGAAAAGCAGTTTGAGCAAAGTAAGCACGACAACGTGCACAGTATAATAATGAATTAGGCTTCATTCGGCTACGCTGTGCGAGCGGAATATGATTGAGTATGCTTGTTCATCCTTGTAGTCGAAGCGCAGTTCCTCCATCGAATAATATGACTAGCCGAATGTGTGGCCCTGCATGCATTCACTATCTGCACTTTGTCGGTTTCCGAAGCCGTCACTGCATTTGTCGCGGAAAACGCCAGGCCCGTAAACCACCTCCAGACGCTCCCAATCGCTTCTTCCTTTTCTGGCAGATGTTCGCATTCCTGCAATTTTACCTCGGGTCTGAGGAAGGGCATTTGGAGAGGTAGACAGACGAGCCGATGAACGCGTTCCCTGTAGGCGCTTGTCTTGCACAGTTGCAACGACACTAACTTTTTGTGTGGCTTGCCATTCTTTCTTCGCTTCAATGACATGCGCAACCACACCAAAACTCGCTCAATATTTGCAAACAGGACTTCTCTTTATTCTCTTTAATGACTTAGAATGCGACAGATTTACTGTTCGTGTCCGTCCATCCTTCTGTCTATCTGTCGGTCCTGAACGGAGCAGTATATGTGCACTAAGCAAGTCGGTTGTCAGCCCATAACTCAAATATGCCCTAAGTGGTGCATCGTTATTTGTGTCGTCCTTTTGTTTCATAACCTGACACACAGATGATTTGATATCGTAAACTCTGCTTTTATTTAGTGCTTGTAGAGAAAATGTGTATGAACTCCGTATATGTGGTCGGAGCCGTGTATAATTTTTTGTCTTATTGCTTTACTCTAGGTCCACTGCGAGGACACAAGCTTCCCGCAAAGGAGGCAGGATGGTTTGAAGACACAAGGCCAGATGCCGTTTGGATGCCGATTGCAATAAAATCTGACCTGGAAAATTTGATTTGTCCCTCGTTGCTCCTCTTTGCTTTTCTTCTAGCCTAATATACAGGCTTGTGGGCTTAGGGGGAGGGCGGTGTAATGTGATTGAATACCCTACTTTTTCGGGCAATGCTTACAGATTGTAAGTTTTTAAAGCATTCATTGTACAGATTCGTTTGCAGGAACTAAGCTTGCTGTAGCAAATAATATTATGGAGAAACGCAATGTTCAGGGTATGAGAAACAGGCTAGCTGACTATTCGGTTTACAGAAAACCTCACGAGCTACCCGGTTGTTTGTTCTGCCTTCCCGGTCGTTACGAGTTCCATCATATAAACAGCACGGTTTCGAGCCTTGCACTAAGATGTCTTTGAGGTATTTGCAATGCTAGGGTGAATATTCTTCATGAATGGCACGCAGACATTGAAGTCCATTCATAGTGACATTGAGGTTCTCCCCCTCGCAGTTATAGGCTCCCTAAATAACCTCACTCCGCCAATGCGGTGGGTCTAGCAAGTGAGAAAAACGAACTGTTTTAACAGTATTTTACAGAAACTCGAGTCACGCACATGTCTTTCCTGTTCTACCAAACCACGGCTAACTTCAAAAAACAATCCTTCAGCCTTCGGCACTTGCTATAAGAAAAAAACCCTCTTCTCGTGGAAGCCTACGCTGCCGTCAATGTAAATGAGCGACCATTCAGAACCAACATGGCGGCCCGTCAAATATGGGGACCGTTTTAGCCAGTTGTAAGCAACCATAATCGGAGTTGTCGCCACCCTAAAACGCGGAGACGCACGCACATGAAGGCTCCCTAATGCGGAATATATGATGATAATATGCGAGATGGTGGTACTTGGAGTGTTGAATAGACGGACGAACGGACACACAGACAGATGCATGGATGGACGCATGAACGGACGCAGGAGCGGATGCATGGATGAACGCAGGGGCGGATGCACGAACAGACGCACGCACGGACGGGCGAATGAACGGTCCTACAGACGGACGCATGGACGGACGGAAGCAAGAACGAATGGACGGACGAATGCGACGCCCCACTCTCCACCATTCCCTCCGTGGATATACAGCCAATTTTTTTTCTCGAGAAAA
Organism: Rhipicephalus microplus; assembly: GCF_043290135.1. Classification (NCBI taxonomy): domain Eukaryota; kingdom Metazoa; phylum Arthropoda; class Arachnida; order Ixodida; family Ixodidae; genus Rhipicephalus; species Rhipicephalus microplus. The sequence continues at coordinate 29,153,952 of NW_027464588.1, read as the reverse complement.
GTCTCACGGTTGATTGCACGAGAGATCGACACGGGTCCACAAGCTGATATTTCCGATTTCATTCATTATTTTATATTTCGTGCATCTCTCAGCAGGTAGCCGAAAAGTCAACTTCGTTTTATTATTAACGGCATAACTTACGAGAAAAAAATATCAAACTTCACCAACACGGAGGCACCAACTTCGTCACCTGTAATTTTCGAAAATTTCAGATGCTATAAAAAACGAATCTTTTTGTTTCTAGGAAGATTCTTTATTCTTTATTCTTCATTCAATGATTACCCCGCTTAGCCCGAAGGCGCTGCAGCAGGGGGGTTACAATGTCGAGAAAAACACATCTTCATTAATACAGCACACTTGTTCATTTGATAAGTGATTCCATTCTCTAATGGAACGAAAGAGATATTTTTCACCTGAAATGCATGTTTCATGAAGAATGAATTCATATGGTTTCAAGTTTGTAGACCTTAAGAAAATAGCTTTCAAAAATGTGTAATTTCGCGACAGTTTAAAATAAGGTACGTATTCCCCATTTTTCGTCTCCGAAAGTATGCAATCAGCGTTTTTAAAGTTGACACGTTTTAAGGTGATTGGGTGTTTATTAGGTACATAAATTATTGTTGCCGTACGGCAAATGTAATTTTTTATATATTGCCTCAAAGTTCTCATATTGGCAAAAGTGTACTCCAGTGAAATTTGAATAATAAAAAACCCCATCTTCCATTTTTCTTCAAATCTCGTAAATAGACAACCGAAGGCCATCATGCAGTAATGTAGAAAAACTTGTTGAATTATTTTGTTTTTAGCGACAATATTTGTGGTACAACACAGAGCTTTTCGAGAATGCGCTGATAAGTTGAGAATTCTAGAAATCGGAATGAAAAAGCGGCAATCAGCTTCCAAACGCGAGTAAACGTGACCGCATTTGGTGAAGAAAGGCTGTTTTAACACTGTGACAAATACGTACCCATGAAGGCACATTTATTCTCCTGATAACACAGCTCTAATGGAGGAAATCTTCGAGACTGTAACTCAGTTGCAAAACATCTGTCTATATTTGCAGATAAACTCAAACATGAAAATGTTCCAACGCAAGTGTTGGGTCTCGCTAGAAAAAAGCATACGCGTTGAACTACCCTCACTGGTATTTTGGTGGTGACTGCGTGAAACAAGAGATGTGCTCAAAATGGCTGCATATTTTGCAGATCACATTCAGCAGTACGTGACGCTAACAAAACACGACCACGATCAGTGCCCTTAGATGTGCTTAGCCAAACATGCCAAGAACGTATGTCTGGAACACGTGGCAACAATTTCCACTGGCTCTTCTTAAACTGACGGATCGTTTCTAGCTCGTCTGCATTTGCACACAGCAGCTTGACATTCTTGAGCTTCGCGCTCACTTGCGCCACCATTTGGGATGCTGACCTAATCACAGATGAGCTTGCCGCTCTGAGGTTGTAGAGCGTACCCTGATGCTTTAGTAGGCCACCAACGCCGTCACAAGAGTTATTGCCATGTCCTGTGGCCGAAAAAATCCACTTTGTGGATATGTGATCTTTCTGACATAACTCGAACAACTGGTACTTGTTTTTGAAGTGATTGCATGCACCATCATGAAACATAAGTAACATGCGTGTAAGGCTTAAGTTGTTCCTTCATATAGTTGTGGATTATTTGTAAAGCAAACAGGCATGTGCAGCATCATGGCATGTGTCGTCACTCATGACGGCAAAACTGAATTGATTGCTTCCTTGTGACGACACATGTGAATATAGACACCTGTCTTTTGTGCCAGTGATACGACTGTACCTCATTCGGTAAAATGGCTGTCCAATTTTCGGTGGAATCAAAGTGAAAAATGCAAGATTTTTTTTCTTGGTTCTCTTTCGCCTGGCGTATTGCTGATTCTTGAACGTATCTTATGTATTCATAGGTAATCCACTTCACGAACCATAGACTTAGCTCTCGCAGAAAAGCACTTGCCTGGGCTGTTATTTTACTAGATCGCCATTTTCCCATACTGCATAGGCTACCTCAATATCTTCAGGGATTCATAAACATGTGGCTGTCAGAGCGTCCTCTTTAGCACAATAGTCACAATGTCCTAAAAACAATCACTTGTACGGAAGCTGCAAAGACATAGCAATTTCAAAAAGTCTGCCGTGTAGGCACCATCGCTGACGTCTTGTAGGGCAGAAACACACTCCGTGGCATTAGCACAATACATACGAAGGAACACTTCTTGGTGTGGTGCAAGAAGAACCCACTACAGCCTCAGTGAATAGAACTTTGAGAGCCCAATAGATGTGTTCGGATTAGCTTCTCTAAAGAGACGGTAAGTCTCTCGCACCAAAAGGGTCATAAACCTTTTCAAAACAAGCTCCTTTTTTCCGTCAATGATAACAGATACTACATCTTTTTTGTTGGAACTCTGTCGAGAGCAACTTTACTCATCTTTGGAGTAGTAAGCCATAGCGGCCTGGACGTCCATTTGGTTCAGCCGTGTCATTTTTACCGCATTTGGTACTAACCACATCCCGTGTTTTTGCGCCAACGTCGGGATCTGTATATCTTGTAAGCTGACAAGTTTGGTATAAGCGCTTGAAGTTTTCGGCGCTCTATATCGCTCGGCAACAGGGTCAACAAACGCATGCACTCTTGATGCGAAGAACACGCTTCATAGGCTTGTTTGAAGTTCTTGAACCTCTGGGCACATACACTGCATTTTAGATCTGATGGTTGAAAGTGCCAGTTACACACATTATAGTGGCATTTTACGGTAACTGTTGAATTGCTGCTAAGTTGTTTTGGTGCTGCATGAACTTTGCTATTTTGCGCATGCAGCTTCTCCAGTTGCTATGTGACAATGCTTCAGGCGCGTTTACGTACAGCTCTTGACTTCCGCCTTTTTCTTCTTCCGGCAAAAACTCATCAGCTGTTTCGGCTGAGAAGCCATTAGACGAAGACAGCTTATCTCTGAGGCATCTGAAGCAGTTCTGGCGGACGTGGTCGTTGTTATGTGCATGGCGGGCAGCTTTCGGCAAAAGCGTCTGTAGGGCAAACAGGCCGATGTCTTCGACCTTGCGGAAGTTTCTTTGATAAGGTATTTTCTTTTTATGCAACATGAGGTAATCTGCACAAAAAAACTCTATCCTGGCTGAAGTGGTCCGCCATCGCCACAATCTTTGAGGCTCAAATTACTGGCAATGCAACTAAGCGAGAAACCAGCAGCACGAAAGTGATCCATCTGTCGTCCGTTCCTATGTCTTTCACCTTTAATGAGAGTTGACGCAAAACAGCGTGCGCAAGTATCCACAGTGCGAAGGCAAAACTGAAGTATAGTACGTTAAAATGAATTTCACAATGTTTTTGTCGATAAAACCACGGGAGGCGTAATCTTTGTCCCTACTTTGAACCATAAGATCTAAAACATTGCCTCCGAGATGCGGCGCACAGCAATTCATCTGTAGAACAGACGACGAATGACAACTTGCGCTAAATCGTGTTCTTCAGTCTAATGTGGCAGTCTTCGTGCCCCAAATTATGAACTCATTCAACATTCAATTCTCTTACCCAACGTGTTGCAAACACATGGCCGTCACAGCAGCTCCATCTGTGTGTCAGTAATGGAGAGGCACCACATAATATAAGTCTCAGTGCTCTATGTATAAGAATGAAATTAAGATACTGTAGAATATCGTGTTCAAAATAGTTAGTCCTATCTGCTAAAACAGCCTTTCTTCACCAAATGCAGTCACGTTTACTCGCGTTTGAAGCTTATTGCCGCTTTTCTGTTCCGATTTCCAGATTTCTCAACTTATCAGTGCATTCTCGAAAAGCTCTGATTTGTACCACGAATATTGTCGTTAAAAACAAAATAATGCAACATCTTTTTCTACAATACTGTATGATGACCTTCGGTTGTCTATTTACGAAATTCATAAAAAAATCGAAGTTGTGGTTTTTTATTATTAAATTTCAATGGAGTACACTTTTGCCAATATGAGAAATCTGAGGCAATATATAAAAATTTACGTTTGCCCTACCGCAGCAATAATTTATGTAACTAATGAACACACTATATCCTTGAAACGTGTCAACGTTGGAAACGCTGCTTGCATTAAATTCAGAGAAGAAAAATGGGGAATGCGTAAGTAATTTTAAATCGTCGCAAAATTAGAAATTTTTAAAAGCTATTTTCTTAAGATTTACAAACTTGAAACCGTATGAATTCATTCTTAATTAGACATGCATTTCAGGTGAAAAATAGCTTCCTTGAAACAAAAAGATTTGTCTTTTTATAGCATCTGCAATTGTCGAAAATGACAGGTGACGAAATTGGTGCCTCCGTGTTGGTGAAGTTTGATTTTTTTTTTCTCGTAAGTCATGCCGTTAATGATAAAACGAAGTTGACTTTTGGGCTACCTGGTGAGAGGTGCACGAAATATGAAATACTCAATGAAATTAAAAATATCAAATTTTGGACCCGTGTCGATCTCTCGTGGAATCACCCTCACGCAATCACTCGCTGACGTTAGGCTTCATGCGGAGTACGTGAAAAAGTCGAGGATGGTGCTGGCGACGCCTTGTACTATATGAATTGCCGCGAATAACTTCGTAAGTGACAGCACTCAGTCGTCGCAGCACTAGGTACGGTCCAAATTATCTTCTTAAGAGCTTTTCAGAAAGCCCTTGTTTCCGTACGGGTGTGCAAACCCATACTTTATCGCCAGTTTGGTAGAAGACTGTTCTGCGGTGAGCGTTGTAGCGGCCTGCTTTGTACTCTTGCTGCTGGCTAATCCGTAAACGTGCACGTTGCCTAGCTTCTTCCGCGCGTTCCGTAATCTTGTCGGCGTTCGAGACGATGTCGTCGCCTTCGTGCGGTAACATTGCGTCTAACTCTTCCCGTCCATGAACGAGGCTGAACGGTGTCATGCGGGTCGTTTCTTACTTGGCCGTGTTGAATGCAAACGCAATGTAAGGCAAGATTTCATCCAAATTTTTGTGGTAAACGTGTACGTGCGTCGAAGGCATGTCTCCGTTGGTTTCGTTTAGACACTCTGTCAGCCCGTTCGTTTGCGGGTGGTAGGCGGTGGTCTTACGAAGCGTTGTCCCACTTAGCATCAAGACATGGTCCAAAAGAGCTGCCGTAAACTCGGTGTTTCTGTCTGTGATTACGACGGTTGGTGCACAATGCCTCACTACAATATCCTCGATGAAAAATCTTGCCACCTCTGCTGCCGTAGCTCTCTGGAAAATTTTTGTCTCGGCATAACGGGTCAGATAATCCGTCGCGACGATAACCCACCGGTTCCTTGCAGTAGAAGTAGGTAGTGCACTCAAAATGTCCATGCTGATGTGGCGTAATGGAATCGTTGGGACCTGTACGGTTGGCAGGAGGCCAGCTGGTTTAGTCGATGGTGACTTGCGTCACTGGCAGTCCATACAGGTACGAACGTGGTGCTTCACGGCTGTGGTAAGTCTTGGCCAATAATACCTTTGCTGTACCCTGGCCAACGTTCTCGTGTAACCCAAGTGGCCAGAGGTAACCTCGCCGTGGCATGCCTTCAGTACTTCGGTGCGAAGGGCTGCTGGGATGACGAGCAGTTAAGCAGAACCCGTCGACGAAAAATTTCTTTTGTAAAGTACTCCACCCCGGAAACATAAAATTGACAACACTCTTGCGAAAACTCTTGGCGCCTTCCAAAATCTGCCATCTAACTAGGTAATTGAGCCAAGCAACTCAGCGTCGTCACGTTGTTGCTGCGCAATTGCGGTCGTTTCGAGGACACCGAGAAATGATGTCTCCTCCTCCATGGGTAGGGTTGGCGATTCAATGGGTGAACGGGACAAGCAGTCACCGTCCATATGTCGCTTCCCTAACTCATGTACGACTGCCAAATCAAACTCCTGATATCCTCACGTCCCCGGCCAGCGGAAGGCCGGCAGGCGACGTGAGGATATCCGGTGTATCGACACCCACCAATCTGTATTAGAGTCCCCGGGACGGCTGTCACGCTCGAAAGCGTAATCATCTCGCAGTAATGGCATCGGCCCGCAGCGGAACGGTGCCGCCATCGTGTGCGTTTGCACAGTTCGAAGAACGTCTTTTGTAGTCCGGTCTTTTCGTGTCTCTCTCTGAGACCAAGAGGCCGAATGCTTAAGAGAGCGAGAGGAGAGGACGGCAACAAATGTCTTTAGTCTGTCGAATAAACGGAGTGAATTCTTTTGGTTGGCCGTGAGGAGAATAGGGAGGGGCAACCAAGGGATTAAAACCGGGCTCCCGTTACCTCATGGTCGTTCTGGTTGCAGAAAACGGTGCTCTGCACTATCGGCTCTGACGAGGCAACATGCGACGGTTACAACGGTGAGGAGTCTTGTGAATTTGTACCTAGGTTCCTGTACATAACGCCGTGTTGTCGCAACGTATTGAAAGACACTGGCCTCCATCCTTCACAAGCAGCAGCAGCCACGACAAGACAAGACAGACACCATGAAACCAACCTTCCACTCCCTTCGATAGCAACAGCTGCTACGCAGCTGAGGGAGCTCTGCCCAAGGGAACACAGGGAATATATAGAAGGTTGAGTTTTACTGTACATGTGAAGCTAGCGAAACGGCCGCGAGCGCATCATGAGCGTAGCATGTAGTTATTTTGTCACATGAGACGCATCTCATTTTTAACAAGTTTGCAACAGTATCATACATTCGTCTTCCATTCCCCTCTCGTTATACCAAACTTGGTATAAGTGAAGCTAGCGAAATGGCCGCCAACGCATGATGATCGTTGCAGGTAGTGATTTGTGGTTGTTGTGGTTGTGGTGTTGTGGTTGTCATTTGTGGTTGTCATGAGTGATTTGTGCTTGTTGAAATGGATATGAAATGATGCTTCGGTTTGACCGATGTATTGCTTGTGGCATAGTGAGCACTCAAGTAGGTAAAAATTTTGCTGCTGTCGCAGTTCGAGTCCCCGTTAATCTTAAGAGAAAAGGTATGTGCCGTGCTTTTAGGAAGAATTGAATTGGTCATTTGCGCGCAAACTTTACGTCATGGTTTGTTACAAGATTGACAACCAACAGGAGCAATGAATATAGTCTTGGTATAAGTTAAAGTGTCGCGCAAGTTCCTTTATCTCCGATATACAACTCGTGGTGATTCAGTAAAAATATGCTTAAGCCGATCGCTCTGGCCAATAGGTTGTTATGCTTTCTGAGCATATGCGACACGTTAGGAATAGATGCAGAATCCTTTAGAACGAGGTTGGTTCAGGAAGGCGGCGCAAATCGCTTGTCCTTATTGTTGGGCTTTTCACGGTCAAGACAATTGGTCCGCTGGAGAGCATTGTCGATTATTTGTGAAGGACACTGTTGTTCGGTTAATGCTTTATGAGCTGGTCACGGTTTCGGGTGAATTCTCTGTTATCCGAGCAAATTCTTTTGAAACGGATAGGTTGGCTACTGGGGATACTTGTTTTGCAATGTTTGACATGGCTGCTTTTAAGGTGAAGATATCTTTGTCGGTCAGTGAGCTTCCTGTAAAGGTTGGTCATTACTTTACCATTGCTATTTCGCGCCAATGACGTTACCCAGACGACACTGCGTCTGGCTCTGCGTCCAAGCAACGCAGCGCGCCGCGCACCTGTGAGTATATGGCACGCACATCGGTGCCTGACGTGGCATCGCCGTCGTGACGCGCAAAACAAACGCCGGCGCGCACGCGCACCAGGTCACGTCGAGGTATATTGGTACCTACAGTGTTTCGTGTAGTCATGTTGTTACATGACACGCATCTCTTGATCAACTGTTTGCACCTGTCACATACTTTCGTCATTCTTTCACGTGACGTAATACCGAATTTGGTACATGTGAAGCTAGCAAAACGCACGCGAGTGCATCATGAGCGTATTATTTGGTCATGTTGTTACTTGACACGCATTTCATGATTATCATGTTTGCACCTGTCATATACCTTCGTCATCCATTCACCATCTGTAATACCAAATTTGGTACATGTAAAGCTAGCGAAACAGCCGCGAGCGCACCTTGAGTGTGGTGTGTAGTCATGACTCATGACTTACACGACGTGCATGTCAGGGTTTCCACGTTGGGGTTTGTCACTTGTGTTCACCATGCAGTCATGTCATACCATACCAGTTTTTCAACATACCATGTGAAGGAAACCACCGCAAAAGCAACAAGGCCATGAAATGTAAATCATGATATTTAGGACTTATATAATGGTATGACCAGTCATTTATACTCGTCATACAGTCATGTTATGCCATACCGAATTTGGTATTGATACCACTTACGAAACGGCCAGGAGAAGTAGAAGTCATAGATAGATAGATAGATAGATAGATAGATAGATAGATAGATAGATAGATAGATAGATAGATAGATAGATAGATAGATAGATAGATAGATAGATAGATAGATAGATAGATAGATAGATAGATAGATAGATAGATAGATAGATAGACAGACAGACAGGCAGGCAGGCAGACAGACAGGCAGGCAGGCAGGCAGACAGGCAGACAGACAGACAGGCAGGCAGACAGACAGACAGACAGAAGGACAGACAGACAGACAGACAGACAGACAGACAGACAGACAGACAGACAGATAGATAGATAGATACGCTCGATGTCACCGAAGTTCATTGAGAAACGCTTCGCATTTAAAATGCATACACAGCGTAACCACGATGAAAACAAGCCGTCATATCGGTTAGGAGGCCTGGTCATCGGCGCCATTTGTAAATAGCCTGGAGCATTCCTACTTGCTCGCCAACAAATGGTTTTACTCCTCTGAATGCGTGTAATCTTCAGCAAGGAATTCAAACAATCGCATTTTTTGGTCGATATGCCATGCCATACACAATATAGCGATGAATATTACAAGATGGCTCAATGTAGGTAGACATGCCATTTAACTTGAGCGAGGTCTTCATGAAAAAAATAACAAAATTAAAATTGTCCATGTAACTCGCCGTGGAAGAGCGTACATCAGTTTTACTTTTTACGCTGCAGTTCAAGTGGTGGCTTGAGAAAATTTCTGACGTGTGGTTACTTTTTTCTCATCTCTCCCTTTTAGTTTCATTTTTTACCCTAAACCGTCCAGCCTCGCTGCGCACGCCTTCTTAACCATGCCTATAGGTGCTCGGCTTATTCTGGAATGTATAAAGTAGCCGAGTAATTGAAAAGTTCGACGTATTTTTTACGTAAGCATCCAAAAATGCAACTCGACGCACTATATTACTCGGTCAGAAAAAATGCTGCTCAGGTCTTTAGCGTGGCGTTGCATTGCTCCTGTATGAATGTAATCAGTCGGTTAGTTGACCACGTGCTAGACTGAAAGATGAACCAATGACAAGGGTTCAACAATAAATCAGTGTTCTGGGAATATGTGACTTGTGGTTAGTTTATTTCGATTGTGTTATTATTTTGTGAATTGAAATGTGCACTGCCCTTTGTACTTTACAATTTAAACGCTGCAATGTTTCTTGAAAAGCTGCTGCAGCGTTTGAAACCTTTGGTAATTTCAAGATGTGGGAGATACACGATGGCCAAGCACTGTTATGTGTAACCAAGGAAACGAATTCATTTGTATGGACAAGAAGCTACACTTGCCTCAATTCACACGACATTATTTTTTACTTGAGAGAGCACAGAGCTCGTTACGCAGAATGTCTGATGTCGGATCATGCTTCAGTCTTATCGATTGTGATTAAAAAGTTAGCATTGTCCGTGAACGAAAATTTAAATATATAGAAACAAATATAAATGTTGCACCCAGAACTTCTGCGTTGCAAGCAAGTGATCCCCCACAGAGCCCATTTACTACCTTTTTTATTTTTTTCGTGGTATTGATTGGAATGTGTAATAGATTGCTCAAGGAAATAGCACGAATTGTATGTAACAAAAGCACGCTCACTAGACGAATATAATCACTAAATCATTAGTATGAGAAAACAGTCCCCCGATAGCAAAGCAGAGCCCTCATGCGCGAAAGATGTTCAAGCTTTTTTTCATTAGAGAAAACTTTGGAGGTCAAGTCCTAAACCAAATTATGGTGAATTAGTCGTTCGACCAGTCTGTTCAAACGACTAATTCACCATAATCTCCTTTAGGAGAATAGCCATTGGAATAAAATGTGCTTTTGAAGAAATGGCCGGCTCGGCATAAAAGACTTGCATGCGTGTCTGCGTTAATTTTCTCTTCAGAATTAGCTGAAAGATATCCTAGAGCAGAATACCATTTTGACAGCTAAAAAAAGCAATGTCCTGTTGTTTACCTGTTCATCGCATAGTCGAAAGAAAAAAAAAGAAACAATATTTAACCTCCTTCGTTATTATTGATTTATTCTCAGGTTGGGCGGCATAATAATTAGTTTTTCATTATAATATGGTCAAGAAAAAATGCACGTGCAACCACCGTTAACGTCTGAAATTCGATTTCAGTTCTTTGACTCTTCATCTTTAAATGAACCAATCGTAATTATTTGGAAATCTACCAGCTCCCTTTATAAAGGATGCCGCAAATCTGTATTTTCAGTAACAGCTCAGTGCTGGTGTCATCGCAAAGCTTTTTAGAGAAGAGTTCAGTGGTGAGTCGAACACATTTCTCATGGTATCTAACTCTATTATTGAATGAGTATATGCCACTCATATACTTGATTAACCATACTTTTCATTGGATCCGCAAAGTAAAAGAGAACTTGTAAGATCACCAAGTAGAGTTTCAACAGTTGCGGACAAGATTTTTTAGGTTTCCTGTATTAATAAACTGGTCTAAAAGAATATATCAAGTAGATTGATAGAGGATGCCCGTATTCCTTTCACACGATTGGAAAATTGATATTTTTGTATTCACAGACAGTCAGTCAGTCAAAAATTTTAATAAATGGTCCTCAGGAGTTTACGCCACCAGGGTGTCCACGGGGGACATTCTAGCAGCCGCTACCGTAGGCGACGCCCGAGTCGGGACGAGAACGTGGTGGTGTTCCGCCAGTTCTTGGGCCCTCTGGACGCCTTTTGTTGGTTTCTGAGACTGGGGCTCCTGAGTGTCTCCTCCCAGTCGGACTCCCTGGTGAGAGGCTTCGAAGTAACGCAGGACATTGCCAGAGCATATGTTCGAGTGAACAGTATACTTCTGACCAGTCTTGGCATTGTGAATTTATGTCTGAGTTGTAACGGCTGAGTCGGCCTCGTAATGGGTATGATCTCGTTTGTAGCATGGGAAAAGCTACCTCTTGCACGCGTTCGAGCTTTTCATGTAGTAAAGGGTATTGGCTTCTTTCGTTTCGGTAGTAGAAGATAATTTCGTGATAGGTGAGTAATTGATCACTAAACTATACGTCTGGGGCTAGATCTTCAGTGGCTGATTGATCGTCGAGACGGGTCAGTTCTCACGCTCGATCATGAGCCATTTCGTTGAAGTTGGGTTGCTGTGGGTTGACCTCTTTGCCCATGTGGCCAGGAGACCAAGAGAGGTAGTGCAAGTCCATGCGTTTGCGTGTTTGTAGAATGTGGGCTGCTTCTCGAGCGATGTTGCCGCTTTCGTAGCCTGAATGGCGGCGCAAGAATCTGTGAAGACATGGGTGTGTGAGGGGTCGACTATCACTAAGTCTATAGCAACCTGGTCGGCTATGGCGCTCGTTGCTAGCCTAACCGAGGGGGCTGAGCGTAGGTCCCCGTCCCCATACACAACCGCTAGTGCGAATGTGGAGGAGTTATTGTATTTCGCCGCACCGACGAAGAAGGTAGAGTTGCGATTCGCAGTGGTGCGGTGGAGTATCGCGCGAGCACGGGCCAGGCGTCTGCCTTTGTTGTGTTGCGGGTGAAAATTTGGCGGGAACGGGTTTGCCATGTAGGTAGCGTGGACAGCTCTGGGGAAAGTTACTTCGTGTTCAAGGTAGGAATGTGGGGACATGCCAACCTCGCTTAGAAGTTGGCGGCCTGCCTTGGAGTAGAAGAGGCGGATCACTTGGGCCGTGGTCCGGGTCTCGATCGCTTTGTCCATGGTGTTGTGTGTGCCTAGTTGGTCGAGACGGAAAGTACTCATGTTTTGAGGTAAAATAAGGACTTGTTCAGCGCTTTTGCGCATGAGCGTGTTTAGTTTTGTTTTTTTCTCCTTTGTCCAGTTGTGGGCAGAGTGGACGTAATTGATGTGGCTCATGAGGAACGCGTGGTATATGCACAGAAGGTTGGTGTCTCCAAAGCCTTGTTTGCGACCCAATAGTCGCTGAATCAGTCGGAGTATGTTTTCCGTTTTTGCTGTGTTCTTTGTAATGTTGGTGCATGGCAGGCAGTGACCTCGATTAGAAGGCCGAGATTGTGTTCACAACAAATATTTTTGATGCTCGTCCAAGTGGAATATCTCGACGCATACTTGAACATACACATTCTTACGAGTGATTAGAAAGGCGTTTGAATCAAAAAGAAATATCTGGCAGAAGTTTTCGTATTTGCCGGTGAGAAAGCTTATGTGATTCGCTGATTTTTTCAGCAGCACAGACTGTATAGGTCAGGCTGCAAAAAAAGTACAGCACATATTCGAACCTTTATAGAATAAATTCGTAAATTGATATATTCCATCTTACCCTAAGTTCGTGCAAACGAAGGACCCTTTGCAGTTGAGCTGTGATAAATTATGCATTTGTAATATTTGAAGTAAACTAACTAATAACAGTGGCTAGTAAGCTACTGTCCATTATCAGATATGTATTTTTGTTTCTTGTCAACGCCACATAAACCTGATGGAGTTTACCAGCTCTAAGAAACAGTGCTGCAAGCAACGTTTGCTCATGAATCGTTTTGAACTCAGAGACAAAAACTTTACAAATGCATTCATAAATCTAAAAAATTAATTTTTGAAACACTCTTTCTATTTCACCTCCTCAATGTGCGTTAAATGAGTTGTATAAAACAACGTTGCCAAGTTAAAACAATGCAGAGTCTCAGCGTAGGCAAGTATTCTTTTTTTATAACTGCCTCCATTCTAAATATTCCTATATATACGGGAATGATGGTAAAATCGTGTATTCACTATAGTGATGTAGAAAAATTTTATATGTTACCTTTTTTTCTGTACGAAGTCAAAGGCAGCTCTTGAGGCTTCAGTGTAATTGATATATTACGTGAGAAGCACTCAGAAAATATAAAAGAACTAGTTTTTTTAATCAATTGAAACGATAAGCAGAGCTCGTTGGAAAAAAGGCGTAAACGACAATTTATGTTTAAAAATGCCTAATAAAGATATTTTATTCAAATATTTTGTGTGAGCTTGATGCTTTTTCAAAGGCTGCCTTTCGCTTGTGCAGGGGTATCTTGAGGGGCTTGATTGAAATTCCTGTCCATAAAATTCAACAAGAAATATGACACTGCTTGATGTTTACGTAGACATCCACGTACTTTGACAGACAACGCATAAAGTCACTGCGCATATTTTGAACATCCACCGACACGTTGACGCACTCTTCTGTCACACCTTATTGTTCTCGCAGCTTGAGGAGGCGGCTCCCTCTCAAGGGATTACAAAGAAGGGACCACGATTTCCTTCTTCGTATCCGTACCGCAAATAAGTACACCGGCGAGCGAAAACAACGAAACTCCGGGCGTAACATTACATACTGCAAAGACTTCAGCAATCTGCAGACTCTGTACCATCTGTTGCTTTATTGCCCGGCGTGTGACGCGAACGGACAACTTATGTTCGCAGTTATAGAGCTCTCGGCCTGCTTTGGACAACATCTAAGCATCTTTTGTTCCCAAATAGCCACCACTGGCAAATCAAACGTACTCTCTCCACTGCTGGACTTTGTTGAAGGCAGTGGACTGCGTGAGCGACTTTGAAGTATTCGCGCCGCGCGATTTCGGCGGAAGATCTGAGAGTGCCACTTATCTCTTCCTTCTTTTTGTTTTTTTCTTGGCCTTTTTCATGCTCTTGTTTTCACCTTTGCTTTCTCCACTCTAGTCTATTATGCCTCATCCCCCTTCCCTTGTGAACCACTGCTGAGGTGTCGCACTTAGCTGCAGACAGTTGTGGTGTTCACTTTTTTTTAATTCTAATACTCAAAACTACTCTCTCTACAAATATATATGAAAAGTATTCGGGCTGAGAGGTGTCTTTCATCTACAAGATTTAGCCTTGGCAAATGATGCAGTTTTAACTGGTGGGAAAGGCCGTTCAATATGCTAAACGGTGGCACGTTGTGTAGCACCAACAATCCGCGCCATGTCCCGCATATTTTAAGCTCGGCGTGGTCGTCCGCCGTGAGGAACGCTTCCTGGACTGCTTCGAATGCAGGTTAGCGCTTTGCCTCCTGGCGAATACCACTTATTAGAAACAGATTGTTCATCGACCTTAGTTTCATGGGACTCGCTCGCTGGATTCCGTGTCCAACGGTTGTGCCCCCGCGATGAGTAGGTGATGATATTGCCACGTAATATCATCACCTACTAGTGGTGATGATATTACGTAATATCATCACCTACTAGTTGTGATGAGTAGGTGATGATATTGATATTGTATCAAGAATCAACAGACGACCGACAGCCACCGTTACAACCTTCGACGACGCTTCGTGGAATACCAGCCCGGTGAACGTGTTTGGGTGTGGACGCCGATACGCCGACGTGGACTAAGTGAAAAGCTTCTGCGACGGTATTTCGGACCGTACAGGGTGGTTCGACGGCTCGGCCCACTTGATTACGAGGTTGTCCCCGACGGCATCACGAACTCTCAACGACGCCGATCGCAACCTGAAGTCGTCCATGTCGCGCGCCTCAAGCCATTTCATGCACGTTAACAAACTGAACTAGTGTTTTTTTGTATTATTGTTGTATCGGAATTTATTCATTGTACTTTCTTGCATTATTATTGTACTTTCATCTTTAGTTAAAGCATCGGGACGATGCCTTTTTTTCAAAGGGGGGCAATGCCACGTTCCATTTCCCAAGTTTTTGTTATCGTCCCAAAACACCACACGATTCTCAGCGCAAACCGCGCCTGCAGTTTTCTAGAAGGTTCCGGACTGTAGTAGATCATTTCGATAAGATCACACCCACTGTGCGAACGGTACAGATTGTTCTGGAAGCTACGCCACCGCCAGCGATAACGCTAGAACATTCGACGGCAAGAGTATAAATGCCGACGCGCTTCGCCGCTTGTCAGTTGTTGATCGAAGGGCGACGCTCCGTTCGCCGCTATCAGTCCGAGACTGCTATCTGTGCGAGACTGCTGCTGTAATTGGACTTTCAGTTTACCGGGCACAGGTTCGCCAAAATAAACAGTTAAATTCCAACACGAAGTCTCCTGTCTTCAGCCACGTCACGACCCCGTGACAATATTTATAAATATTGGTGCTCTGTTTTGTAACCGATCCAAGTGTGACCAATCCAAACTTATAGTAAGGAGACATCTGCCTTACGCATCCTGTATATTTTGGAAAAAATCTTATCAAGGCTTGGGAACTTATAGAATTTTGTTGCACAGAGTAGGGTTAACAAAAATATCATCATTATCATGAACATGCTCTCACACGCTTCGTCCTTTTAATGTTCTACTTCGCTTGCACGGCACGTGCGCAGGTTTGATCATCTAGGAGTCCGGAAACTACCCCGAACAGGCCTGTTATTTGAGTAATAGTGTTGTAATGTCACGTGAACTAAACTAAAAGACGGGCAATATTTAGCCATGCGAATAAGAACAGGCAGCATTGTGCAATCAATTATTTTACCTAAAGAGAACAGACTTCCGCCGCCTCAATTCGAGCTAAGTAGGTTGCAAGCGGTCACGCCAAGGCTCCTGCAAACTTATTCATGCAGAGATCCAGGGACCATTAATAGCATATATCCGAACATTTACCCATATAGGTCTTCCGCAGCTTGAGGGAAGGCGGCCACTTTGTCTCATATGTTCTGCAAGGGCGGCTAGTTGGTCCCTAGGTACTGCAATAAAAAATCTGGCGCGCTCCTGCGATGTCCCGCCCATGAAGACCAAATTCTGGCCGTAGAGCGTTCCCATGTTCGCACCAGCAGGCTAGAACTATCGACCACGTCGTGGGATTAGCCAGGTGTTCGTTTTATCACGTTTTGCTGGAACTAAAAGTTCATTCACTCACTCACTCTGTGACTCACTCACGTGACATGTTCTCGCCAGAAATTACTCAAGAGCTGGCCATGTGACTAAGATTGCAAGATCACGTAACACGTGGCCACGTGACAGGTCTAGCTAAGTCTAGCCATGGCTAGCCCCCCTTAGTGTTGCGAGGAAAAAATACCACTTTCAAAAAAAAAACAGTTGTGCCTATGATTCCAGCCATTTATTGGTAGTGCAAGCTGCGTACTTTTTTTATTTCTTACGTTTTACTAGTACATGCCAAATTGAGAAGAAATTTGTCAGCTTTCTAAAAGCTTCACGTTCAAGCCTAATGATTTGTTCATACTCGGTGTTAATGCAGATGAAGAAAAAATTAGAGTGCTCAACAGCTAGATTATATCCCTCGTCTTCCAGTGCGTCACGTACTATAGAGGGCAGACTTTGTTACAATACCTTCTACTCTACGTCTTTGCAGAAGGAAACATGGACGGATTTCTTGGAAAGTGCCTTCTCATGGCGTATGCTACGGCAGTTGGTAAGATAAAACAATCCTATAAATGTTCCACGAACGCAATTTCTGTAGGCTTGGAAAATGTTATAAAAGCGTTCTATACTTCTATTAGGTTTCGATCATCAAGCGACAAACACATTTGAGATTAGGTCTGCCTTAGGCCGAAAACTACCACGTCGTATGATGGACGCCAATCGGGGCAATCTCAGCGTACTACGCCACGTTGCGTTAGCTCGTTTCTTTGTTGCCTATAGGTACACTAAAAACAAAATTTTAGTCACCAATATTGACAGCTAGATTGAAAGACCGGGTGTGCAGGTCGATACAAACAGCGATCATTTAAACCTGGAAATATTGAAAAAAAAGTGTTTCAATGTGCTCTTCAGAAAGTGTCGCAGCTTGTGGCCGTGCTGTGAGCTAGAGCCAACTTTGCTAGAGACAATCGGTCTGGCATCCCTTGGTTCACCTGAAAGGGGCTTTCTAATAATACCAGCCCTCGCACGTGTCTCTCGCCCTGAAGCGATACCAGCAGAGTTTCCTGAACCAATACAAATGACACTGGCCAGAAGCGCCTGAATGGCGGGGCAGCCTTTAGCCCCTGAGAAAGGAGAAGAGGGAGGTGACTACGAGATGTAGATAAAGGGAGGTCAGGACAGGAACACCTGCACGCGGATGCGCTGGGTAGAATATGTCGTTGCAGCTCTCGCTAGCATGCAGCCACCACGCCGCGCTTAAAATACACCACTATACAGTCAGCTGTCCAAAAGTGCCTAAATTGATATTCAATGTATTAGAGCTATCTGTCCTATAGGTATAATGTTGCTGTTTTCGTGATTTACTGCAATGTTTGTTCTTTAAATCGATAAGAACATGAGGATTTTTGTTCATGAAAGTCTTCCGACGGAAGAGCGAGATGCTGTAGCTTTCTGCGTCATATCATTTTGACATTGATTTATAATAGGTTTCAATATCTTAACAGTTTACCACTACCTTAAAATCGCCAATATTTGAGGCAGTTTCTTCACATAACATTCTGTACAGCAATAAAGCTAGCCGTGAGATGTGGCCGCCCGTTTCCTAGCTTTCCTAAACATGGTGAGGTGTTCTTATGTAAAAGTTTTTCGGGTATGCCGATTTATCGTTTTCCTATAGGTGGGAACTATTGCACTTCAACAACTATAATTGGCCTTGCAACAAAACGAATGCGATAAAAAGGCTCATTTAGCGATGAGTGCTTCAATGCGTCTGTATGAGTGAATACGCTCTTCGGTCCAACCTAAAAGCCTGAAACCTGGAGCTTTAAGGCTGAACATTGCATGAAGTGGTTATCTTGGAAGATTGGCCGCCCAAGTAGCCGGCACTTAATTAATGGCTCTGGCGGGGGTTGAACCAGGAAAGCATGGAATGTCTTTTATTTTAACATAGCATGAAGACGCTGTCGATTATATAGTGATAAAAGACTGTTGTTTCAGTAAATGCACTATCAAGATTCTATTAGGTCTTGTCTTTCGGACATGCTACTTATTTTTCCCTTATCCGTAGAAACCATGCGTCACTAACCAAACAGCGAAACAAAAGACTACCATGCACGCCTGACATTCCGTGCTTAATTGCACTCGTCTAGCGCGACAGATGTCAATTCATAATCCGCTTAGTCCGAACAATTGTTGTGTATTTCTCAACTACACCCCAAGGTGATACACTTTGATGTAATAAAAAATTAAAAAATGACAGCACTGGTTTCAATGCATAGATATGCATCCATTAGGTGGTATATATTAACGCATCTATCCTTTTTACCATTTCAGTGGCCCTGACCATTGCTCCCAATGAAGCCGAAGCGATTCCTCCTTTTATTCTTGACGCTATTCTCAAAGCGGGAAGGACCGAAGAAAAGGAGAAGGAGTGAGAAATCATACTCGCGGCTGCGTACGTAGTCCCTTTGCTTAGGCCTATTGAAACAAAAAAAAGGATGACAGCATGGAACTAATAAATAAAAAAAACCGAAACGTCGTCGCCGCTTCTGATGTCTTTTACTAGGCAACGTTCGGTTTTATTATTACTAAATATAGAAGTTGCACGTAAGCGTAATAGCTAAAAAATGTCGGAATAGTCAAGATACAAAACCTGCACAAAAGAGAAGAAACTCTCGATTCTATAGGTATGAAACGCAGTTATAAACCGTTTCGGAAGGCCATGGCGTAGGCGTAACAATTTACTTTCGAAAAGAATGAAATGCCGGAATTTGTGTGCTGGAGAAGTACAGAAAGAGCATGTGACTTAATTTCATAATACGACGAATGCACATTCGATATATCATTACCATTGTATCTCCTCTCATGCCTATTCGGTAGTTGCTCAACCTACGCAACATGCCAGTGGCTCATACACCTTTCCCAGGTATATATTCGATGTGTTGCGTCATTTAAGAATCGCATTCTAAATTGCCTGAAGATTCTACATGTGGCATGTTCTCAGAATGGTAACATACTGAGATGTGCACTGAATACTTCAAGGGGAAGACAAGAAACGCACATTTACTCATATTCAGTGAGAAGTGATTGTCATCAAACCACTTTTCCATGGTTTTAAGATAAGACTGCAGGTGGTCGTATAACGTCTGAATGGCGTCTGCCATTGCAGAGAAGCTGATATCGTCTGCATAAACACAAGTTCGTATGTCCTGGCTGCGTGTAATGGTGCTCATTAGCACATTAAACGGCATCGGGAACAGCACTAAGCCTCGCGGTAATCCTGTAATTTGTGCGTGAATAATAAATAAAAAAACGCCTTTAAAATATTGAAACTTACCGTTGGTGAGAAATTGGTAATACGCATTACTATGTATGCAAGAAAATTTAGAAAGTTCAATCGATCAATCAGAATACCATGCATTACACTATCGTATGATTTAGCGATATCCAAATTGACTAGAGTCGCTTATATGTTGTTCTGTCGTGCTAGCTGTATGTTACTTCCTAAATCACCATTAGCATTCCATATAGACCTTTCGGCCATGAACGCAATTTCACCGGGGCCTAGAATTGACCTCTACTAAAAATAGGTTCACTGGTTCGAGCATAAATAACTGTATCGCTGAATTTCGTCAGATTTGACGGCAGGGCAATCTGCCATATGTTGTCTAATATGTGCCCTGCAACTTGTTTCTTCAGCAACAGAATATTTTCAGCTTGTTTTTATTGCGTAGTGGTATCCATGAGTTCTTCAACGAGTACTTAACAATATATAAATGAATATTAGGCGCTTCTTTAGATGAAACTTTCAACATAGAATTTGTGATTCCATCTGGCCCAGGGGCTGACGTTGCTAAACAAAGGCCAGTTTGAGTGAACTCAGTTAAATAAACTTCCGTAAGTTCATGCGAAGATACCTGCATGTAGCAAATAGCCGAGAGACTTGTACTGAAGCGACGCTCTAAATCTCTGGCCATCTCAATCAGCGAGGTGTTCATTTCTTGCAGCGTCAACATAAAGTATTTCAAGGTAATGTGTTGGCTGTACTTTTCTTGACAGCAGATATGCAAAGTAAGGAACTTGATTCCCTGATCTGGAAAGGTAATCGAAATGTTGACTACGATATTCTTCTTTCGCATGGTGACAGTGCACTTAAGGCAAAAAACAGGCAGTCTTTCCAAGTTGTTTGGCGTTGACTATAGAGAAGCGCCTTATGAAAAGCTTTATATCTTCTGTATTCGCGTGTTGGTCAATCATTCCGCCAACGACAGGAGGGTTGTTTACTCGATGAGATAGAAAACTCAGGACTGTTTTGACATTCCTCTGGATTGAAGCCAGTCTAACATGCAATTTTCTGACCACTAATGTTCTGAAGTTTCGCAATGGCAAACCACAGACAGGTTAGTAACTTCTAATGGTTGACTTATACTCGCAGTTGTTGTTCACCACAAACCATGACATATTCGCATTGGTACAAAACTTCAAATGTAACACTGAGCTTAACTGATCTTGAACAACTGTACATGCCCGGTAATCATAAGCGAGAAAAAATTTTCAATGGTCCACTCCCACAGCTGTATGCCACACATGTCTGTCTTTCTTCCCCATGAAAAATTATGGGAATTTAATTCAACTGTGAAAAGCGTTTCTTCCTAATAGACTGGTGAAGCGCTATAAGGTGACTCGTACTTTGAACAACAGTTGGGAAATAACAATTTATTACTGAAAAAGAGTGGTACGAAGAAGGTTTAACAAAACATGCAGGAGTGGAAATTCTTGCCCATGAAAGAAGCCGTAGCCACTGTAAGATGGCGGTTGCGCCAACCATCTTACAAGGGGCATGAGCTGTTGGCGTTTGGCAATTGAGATTGAGCGTTTTCCTCGCACGCCAAGCGGGTTTAATGTGGCAACCTTTTTTGGTCAGATAGTGCTCAAAGTGAGTCGTTCTGTTATGAAATTTTGTTAATAAGCCTCGAATTCAAGGCAAGTTTTATTGGACAATTAGACACCGATACTCGCCCCTAATCTACCTAATTTAATGCTATATTTTACATTCAGGGTCACAATTCTGAAAGCTGTTTTCACCATATCACGTAATTTGCTTAATACGTGCCTCATTAAATCACCCCCAAATGTATGACGATTGAATCGACCAAAACAGATTCTGTAAAATAAAAGTTTTTATCAGGTGTAAGTCAAGCTTCTCAGAAAGAGAGAGAGAGAGAGATAAAGATGCAAGCAAAGGCAGGAAGGTTAACCAGACGCACATCCGGTTTGCTACCCTGCACTGAGGAAGAGATGAAGGGGAGAAAAGAGGTTGCAGAGAATATAACAATGGTTCACACAATCACGAGCACACTCGAGGGAGCACACGCAGTCTACACAGGTGGTCGCTCAGGTTTGTTGTCTTCAAGTAATGTAAGAGTGCTTTAGTCGCTCTCTGCGCAATAGAGGCAGACGCCCAAGGTCCCAGAATCTTCTGCACAGAGAATGATCTAGAATCCAGTTGGTTCAAAACCATCCGCAGCTGGCATCGCTGCGTGTTGTAGCAAGCGCAGCTGCAAAGGACGTGTTCGATGGTCTCTTCAGTTCCGCAGGATTCGCATGTAGAGGTATCTGCGATACCGATGTGAAAGAAGTACACCTTTGTGAATGCAACACCCAACCAAAGGCGGCAGAGCAGTGTCGCATAGGAGCGGGAAAGTTGTGATGGTAGCTGTATCTTGAGCGAAGGATCTGGTTTATATTAGTGGCACCTTTGGAAGCTGGTAGACCACCAGAACGTGCCTGTAAGATCTCGAGCCAGCAAGTAAAGTTGTCTTGCTGCATCAGTCCTTGATAGAGGAATCGGGATCACATGTGTTTCTTCATGGGCTGAGTGAGCTGCATAATCGGCCAATTGATTTCCAGTAATACCGATATGTCCAGGTAGCCATTGATAAATAATATCATGCCTTCGCGCTAGAGCCTCATGGTGGTAATGTCATTTCATGTACCGATTGTTCATGATTCCTCTTACACATGGCAAACTGCAAACTCTGAAGTGCTGCCTTTGAATCACAGAATATGACCAATTTTCCTGGGCGCTCTTGAACAAGATATTGTAAAGCGGCCCCTATAGATGGAAGCTCTGATGCCGTAGACGTAGTCATATGCGACAACTTAAATTTGATTGTCATTGCTGCAGCCGGAATTACAGCGGCATTTGATGAGCTGCTGGACAACACCAACCCATCAGTGTATATCTGCGTTCGGTCTAAGTACAACTCATATATTATTAGCAGTGTTGCTTGCTTCAATGCTAATCTGGGGTGATTGTTTTTCTTTTTTATACCCGGAATTTCTGGACGTACCTGTGGCTGGTCGAGGCACCACAAGGGACCTGCAATTCCCGTACATGGCGTATATCCTGACGGAATGCTGTTTAGGTGTTTGGTTATGACGTCTCAAAACGTAGCACGTAGTCTTTTGGAGGGTAGAAGGGAAGTGGTGGTCGGGGACATGGCTAGCAAGTATAATGTGTGCTCTGAGACAAAATACAACTCTATGTATCCTGACCGGATGGTTCTTGGCAAGCACGATTGTGGCATAAGTAGAAGTGCATCGGGCAAGTCCTAGGTAGATAAGCAGCGCCTGACCCTGCAAACTCTCCAATAAATGAGTATTGTATTTGCAAGTGTTAGTCAGTACCAGCAAGCTGTAGGGCAATAGACTCAGAAATGGGGCCCTGTACAATTGTAGCAAGGAGGCCACAGAAGTTCCCCATGCTTTCCCCACAAGAATTTCATTATATGCACAGTAGATAGCAGTCTCTTCATCAAGTACGCACAATGCGGGCTCCACGAAAGACTTCTGTCGATTATTATGCCTAGAAAACGATGCGTCCGTGCATATTTGACACTCTGCCTATTGATGTAAGCAGGGTACGGTGTCAGTTTTTTGCATGTAAACGCAATCAGCGTGCACTTCACAGTTGATATAGTCAGGCCTTGTTTCTGTAGGCAGTTGTGAGAGTTGCTGCCCACTGTATTCGTGCACGCACCTGAGGGCGAGTAACTGCAGCATTCTAGAGGCAAATATCATCAGCGTATATAGATAGGCACACCGACTTTGGCAAAACCTTCGCTAGACCAATGAGACCAACATTGAACAAGGTGGGGCTTAAATTACCTCATTGTGGTACTCCGCCGTAGGCGTAATATTCAGTAGTTTTATCTGTTTGCGCAAAAAAACCCTACCAGTTATATAGTATTTTATCCATTGAAACATTGATTCAACAATGCCCTTTGCAGCGAGAGAAGTGAGGACGGCATCGTGAGCTACATTATTATATGCACCTTTCACGTCAAGAAAGTGTGCTACTGATATACGCTTGCGACTTTTTTTCCTTCTGAAAAAACGTCGATAAGTCAAGGACACAGTCGATGGAGGAGCGGCCTCGACGGAAGCCTGTCATGCAGGAAGGGTAGTTGGTGTATCGTTCCAAGTACCACTCTAGACGAATTATAACCATTCTTTCTCTCACTTTTCCAAGGCAGCATGCGAGAGCAATACGGCGATACGCTGTCAAGTCCAATGATGATTTTCCCGATTTCAGAAGTGGTATTAATCCACTTATTTTCCATTCGCGGGGAACACTGCCGCTGAGCCAGGGGTTATTGAAGCATGTTAAAAGTTCTCTTCGGGCGTTTTGTCCAAAATGTCCCAACGCAATATAGGTAATACCATCAGGACCTGGCAATGACGTGCGCTTTGAAGCGGCCAACGCACTTTCCAGTTCTTTTATGGTGAATGGAATGTCCATTTCTGGCAATAAAGTCTCAGGAACGATCACAGCGTTGGTTTTCTCATTTACAATATTCCCGTAAACTCTCGTGCAAAATACTTCAGCCACCTCGAGTTCTGTTTTTCCGTGATGGAGTGTCAAAGCTTTAAAATGGTGCTGTTCTTGCGGAAAGGAGCGAAGGCCACGAACTGTTCTCCAGGTATATGACAGCAGTTTGTGAGGGTCTAGAGATTCGCAGAATACTTTCCAGCGTTCGCTCTATAGCCAGTCAATGCGTCTTTGAATCTTTTTCTGGAGTCGTCTTGCTTCCCTTAGGTCGTAAACTGATTTTGTGTGTCTGTATCGTCGTTCAGCAAACCTTCGTATAGCTCTTATTATTTTCAGTTCGATGTCGAACTGTGTTACTTTGGACGTGAATGATAATTTACATTTGAACGCTTGCACAGCTTCCACGATGGTATTTTCCAGGCAGCAGGCAAGGCATTCTTGGCAAGCGTCTTCAACACACGATGTAAATATTGGTCAGTCAGTGCCAATTACAACACTGGAAGTGAAATTTTTTCCGAGTCCATCGATATACACGTGGGTGTGTATGTGATCACTTCCATGTGTCTCAATGTCGCAAAACCATTCTACTTTGTGAGAGAAGCACCGTGACACCAATGTCAGGTCAAGGCAACTGCCATACGTGAGACCCCGCAAATATGTTAGAGTACCATCGTTTATAATGAAAAGGTCGTAGTTGGAAGCGAATGTAACAATATCTTGCCCCTGGCATTCATCCTAGCGCTCACCCAAAGTATGGGATGGACCAATGAGCCTGGGTGATGATCCCAGGCTCATTGGTCCTCATAAGGATACCCTTAATTCTGTCGCAGTCAAATCGCGCGGACGGAGATATATATCCACCAATAAGTGTGAAAGAAACAGTATTTTCTTTAAATAAAGAGACACGTACTGATTGTCGTCATTTGAACTTACTGAGATTGAAACATATGTTAGGTTGGTGCGGATGTAAACAATTCTCAGAAAATTATAACATCGTGGTTAAGCTGGTGTGAAAGGTGTATTAAGTTGGTTGAGGCAGAGAATTTAGAACGGCAGTTTCACTGAATACGTTCATCTGAGGATTGGTGCTGAGCGCAACACAGAGGCTCCTGCCTCGTTCTTCTTTGTATTTTTTGTGTCGTTGACACAACTCATGGTTTTTGATTTCGACTATGTCTGCAGAGATAGGTGATTTTGTAGGTTTGTGAGGGCAGATCTCAATTTTCTTTTTTATAGCCCCACTTGTGCTTGGTGGAGGTGTGCAATGGTCTGAGTGCACCTGTGAAACAGGCTGTTTAGCCTTACCTACACATTCAGATAATTTATTCAGCACCGCGCTATGTAGTCGACTGGAGTCAATGGTGATATCTCACTGTCTGGGAACTGTAGGAACTTGAGCCTGCACTCTTTGCGTTATCTGAGTTGAAATAATTTGCTTTAAAGTTACTTAAATTCGATATAATCATTACACTACCTTAGCCGTTGGTTTTTCACAGCCGATTCAAATGGCCTGTCATATGTTGGAGTTTATACTGAAATTGTGTCATGCTGCTGCCTGAGAATATCTGAAGGCCCAGTCTTTAACCATGTCAATAGCTCGACGTCCCTTCGACCAGCGCCGCCCTTTCACATACGTGTGTACGTGTTCACTCATTTAACACCCCCTCCTACAACCACGTTAACCAATTTAGCCATAAACCCAAGTAAGTCGCAATTTAACACCCCATTTCACAACCACGTTAACCAATTTAGCCATCGACCCAAGTAAGTCGCACTTTAACACCCCGTTAACCAATTATATGCTCCGCATCCTCCTCAGTGTTCCCCGAGGGAAGCTGCGGGCAATCTTTTTTCGATATGATTCCGTCGAGCGTTCGTTTTCTTCACCCCTAACACTCTTTGGGTTGGCGTCTCTCCAGCCGCTAAATCCATAGCCCTAGCACGGACGAGCGCACCGCGGTAGCGTTCCTCGTCATGCAGTGCAAGGTTCTGCTTAATATTGCGTATGTCAATTTTATACTCTCCCGGTTGTTTGCACTCCAAGTCTATTAGTCTTTCCAAAGTCTTCCGGAGTTCTTTTTCTTTCCTTTTCCTTTCATAACACAATGCGCAAGAGCGATCAATAGCTTTTATTTTTATTCGCTGCTTGAACTCTTCCCATTGTTCTGCAAGTTTAGCTCCATCATCCATTTTTATTTCATTGATGCAGTTCATAACCTGATCTAAGAAATATTCGTCAGTGATCAAAGTGGAATTCATTTTCCACAGCTCCCATGAGAAAGTTAAACCTCGTGCTTTCTCTCCCATATCACATTTAACTAAACAATGATCGCTAAAGTGTATTGGGTAAACAGCATATGTCTTGCAGTGGGCTATTAATTCAAGTGACACGTAAATGCGATCAAGGCGCGCATGGCTATTCCGCTGAAAATGTGTGAAACGCACATCCCGCGTTTCCTCCATACGGCTGCCCATGTATTCTAACTCGAATTCAGTAACTACGTCCGCTAGTGTCCTACTACTTTTATCGTAATTGGCGCGTCAATTTGCTCGATCTCGCCCATTGAGGACGCAGTTAAAATCACCAAGTAATACAGATTTCCTTTCCAAAGTGAAGTGCTGCTTTAGGCTTGAAAAAGAAGTGATCGCTCCTCACAAATGGTTGGTGCATAAATACACACTATACGCCACTGACATTCATTGAATACAAAATCACAGGAAACCAATCTACCAGACGGGCAAGCGAAGGTATCTTGCACAACCAGACCCGGTAACTTCTTAATGAACAAAACGCAGCCTGCAGACGTGCCTATTGCTTGACTTACAATTGCGTGGTAACGCGCCGTAAACCTCAGCACCATGCCCCGGGTCTCCTCCTCACCATCTACTTTTGTTTCTTGTACAGCTAGTACATCCAGATCATGATCCACAAGTAGCCTGTAGACTTGGCTCTGTTTCCGCTTGGCGGCAAGACCTCGAACATTTCACGTTGCCACTCTAAGTTTCGGTGCAAAAGCCATGTCTACACATTGAAGAAGTTAGCCCAGGGCATGATGCTTACCTTCGGCGTCTAGCATAGAGCTATACATCTTCGGAGTCTCCAGGTGGACCCGTGCCACTGGAGGACAAAGGTGGCCAGTGTTTGTCCGATATCGGGTTGGGACGCAGCCTTGTGCTGCTGCGTCTGAACGAAGTCGCCTTCGCAGGTGGCCCCTCTTCATGCTTTTCACTGGACGCCTCACGCCGTCCTGCAGACTGCTCGCGGGGTCTTTTGCTTGGCGCCCCACCACTGATACTCTCGCACGACACTGGAAGTTCGGGTAATTCCGCCGGCTCAGGTTCCTTCGATGGGGTGCTTGTGAAGTCTTCTTCGGTTTGGCCGGCTGGCTCTTGAGTAACCACCTCCCCAGATGCTATGTCTGCTTTGGCTGTTGGTTCGTCACCACCAGTCGGTGTAACTGTACCTGTTGAAGCTTCTGGGTTCACCACGTCGCCTGCGCCTTTCGCCGCGTCTTCAGCCTCAGTCACGTCCATCACCAACTCTGCTGTGTCTTCACCTTCGGCTGATCTGATAGCGGATGCGGACGTGCGCATGCACGCATCTTCGCTGTTGCCGAACCGCCGAAAACGCGAGCATCGGGGTACCTTACACTCTCTTGTAACATGGCCGGTACCTTGGCAGCACAGACACTGCATTGGCCGACCAGGTGCAACCACAAGTGCCAGTTCACCAGCCACCCTGATTTTGATGCGGGAGATCTTCAACCTTCACGCCACTCTTGAGCTTAAGAAGCACCGTCCGTGTGGTTGAACCCTTGTCGCTGACTCCTTGAACACGCCAATGCTCCCTTTTGACTTCTACGACCTTCCCAAAAGCCGACAACGCCGTTCGCACGTCTTCATCGTTGACGCCGTACAGCAGCCAATGAAGACGCAGCCGCACCTGCTGATCCTGGGGGTCTACGATGATGCAGCGTCGACCCTTGACTTTCAGCTCCTTCACGTCCAGCAAGCGTTTTGTAGCGTCCGCGTTGTTCATGGTGACTGCCCAGACATGATTTATCTGGTAGGCCCTCAGTGCCAACACCTCCGGCAGCAGTCCTGTAGGTCCGAGCGCGTCTCGGAAATCTTCGACTCGATACGGTCTGCCGCGCACATCACCATGTAAAAACATGGTGTTTTGCGCGACGCGTCCCTTGGGCAGTGGTGGCAAAATAATCTCGTATCCTGCGTCTTGGTCATCGGTCATCCTGTTACCGCGGCTAGTATGTGCCGCAAACGCCGCTCCTACGGAGCACATGATTCTTGCGTCCGACGCGCGTGAGTGCCGACGAAAGAATGACTGCACCATACCAACATGAGCTTTGTTGTGTGTTAAATAGTTAGTTGTCATAGAAATTTACGGTTCAACAGTTATGTTTTTGTGCACACGACATAGACAAAATCTGCCCTCGCTACGAAAAATTGCACATTTATTAAACCAAGCAACTGCTGCCTGTAACAATTGCCACTGCGTTTTTGGCGGCAGTGCTTTTTTTTTACAATTCACAACTGCAAGAAAAAAAAACCAAGTGGATTGGGGAGCTGCAACAGTTGACCGGCGGGGTCTGCCATGTTTAATAACAGCTTCGCGCTCGTTCTAAAGGGCGACATCTGCTCACGATTTATGACGCTTCTAGGCTCATTTCATAGATACGCCCGCCTTATTTATTTGATTGAGTATTAGGATGCTTTTCGCGCAACGTAGAGGCCGGTCGTGCCAGCGCAATGCTGTAGCTCTTTCGCTAATGCAACAACTACATAACGGCTTGGCCAAAACGAATGCAGTGTGCCGGAAACATTACGCTATCAAATTGGTTCCCCAAGCATACCAATTGCCACGTCTGAGTTCTCGCAAAAAAGCTGCCGGCGAGTGCACAAAAGTGCCGGCGAGTGCGACCGACAGCTGTCTGTGAGAAGAGACGTACGTTCTCTGGTAGTGCTTGAATCGCGTCGCATCGATGTTTGTTGCTTCTTGAGCGGACACCATACACAATGAAAAATGCTTCATTCAGGTTAATTGATGCCATGGCTGTGCTGTATTGTCATTCTTAATTGTCGAAATCGTGTATTCGAAACCTGGAAGCACGGGCTCGGTTGGTAGGCCTAACCTTTGGTGGAAATCATGGTGGTAGAATATGTAGTGTACACATACCAGCTTGGTACATTATATAAATTGCCTGCCATTATAAGCCCACCAATCATCTGCTTACTGCTTCCCAGCATCATCGTAATGGTGGGCAGAGCTTCTCAGCTTAGTACGTCATGTGGCCCACCATAACAAGTAGCACCCATCATCTGCTTAGTGCTTCCCAGCATCACCGCAATGGTGGGATGAGTTTCTCAGCTTGGTACACCATGTGGCCCACCATAATAAGCACCACCCATCATATGCTTAGGGCTTCCCAGCATTATCACAATGGTGGCCAGAGTGTCCCATTATTGCCCACTATCTAGCCTCTGCTTTCCACCATCATTTCCACTTTACCCATCATATGTACACCATACCACCATGTATGTCCCGGCATATCCACCAAATTTTCCACTACGTCCCACCATATCCATCATAATTTCCACCATGCCCACTATTATTTCCACTACGCCCACCATGTTTTCCAGAATCCACCATGGCAATTTTTCCGATAGGGCCTGCACGAACAGCAGCGGTGGTTTATAATCCCTCGATTTTTATTTCGTGAGAGCGTGCAGGGCCTTTCAAATGTTCTGTGGAGTGATTACCTTTACAAAGGCAGTACTTTTTTGATATTCCAGCGCATTTACTTAAGGCGTGGCTTTCAGCACTGGCGCTCGCAGTGAAGCTTTAGCTTGCATCCTCCCACAGTGTGGCCGAACCTCTAGCAGGTTTTACATTAGACTCGGCGGGGAGCGAGGGGCTCGGCAAGAAAGGTCAGAGGCCTTGGCTTTATTTTTGATGCGCAAGTTGTGCCCACAAACGTAGCGATGACATGTTCGGTTGGTATTCTCTCTGTGTTGATAAGGCGAATGCAATGGTACACCGATATTACGCCTGCTCCTGAAAGCCTGACTAAGGTCTCTTCTGGACTCAGTTTGGAATAGTTGCCCCTTGGAAAGCTTTCGGTAAACACAAGGTGAGGTGGAATGAAAGAACTTAGCTGGGTTGACGCGAACGAAGCACACTTAAGCAGATCCCGCACACAGGCCTGCTCAGGTGACCTACATACTATGCCGCCTCGTCCGAATGGGCGCACGTGGATAATGGTAAAAAATTGGCAGATTTCACGCACCTGGAAATTGACGTTATTCAAAGCATGCGGAAGGAAGGCGACCGTGTTGCTATTTTTTTATTGAGAAACACGTCATGAAATGACGCTAAATATACGTTAAAATGTTGCACGCACGGACATATGTTGAAAAGCTGCAGATGTTTATATAACCAGTTGTTTGCACTTGCACAACGATGTCAACTGGAACATACGTGTTAGCGACACCAGAAGCTGTTCTGAAGCGGTGATGCTCGTGAAGATGCTGGCCCTGGACACTGCTGCATAAATAAACTTCAGCGCATAAAACTTAACCACAATTGACGTTAGCCCGGCGTGACGCTGTATCACAGTAGTACATATGTAATGTTTATAAATTTTGTAGGCAGTACTGCCACGACTATTGACAATTCACGAAGATTAGGGTCTATTTGAAAAGTAGTTCCGAGACCTGGCATAGCTCTGTGGTAGAATGTTTGACTGCACCGCAGAATGCTTGAGCTTTATTCCTGCTGGCACCCTGAAATTTAATATTTGCAATCGTCGTAGGGTCAGCGCTGCCTATGTCAAGTTTTTTTTAACACTTACATTTATTCTATCCTTTCATTGGGTCGACACTACCGATGTCGGGTATCGCTTAACGCTCACGCTATAAATTTCCCATGTGTGTTCTCGCTGTTCCTTGGTAGATACTTAGTGTCAACACCTGTGGCACATACCCGCATACCAGCGGCACACACCCGCCCGTGGATGTGTACCACTCCACAGGCGGGAAGTGTTTGATAATGTACATGGCGGAATTGTGACATTATTCATGTCTTTACCCGCGCGTCACATTCGTCAAACCATCTTATCCTCCCATGCTAAATTTGGTTCACGCCAAGTTAATGTGGTGACCACGAAAGCACCCGAACGTAAGCGGCTAGATAGATAGATAGATAGATAGATAGATAGATAGATAGATAGATAGATAGATAGATAGATAGATAGATAGATAGATAGATAGATAGATAGATAGATAGATAGATAGATAGATAGATAGATAGATACGCTCAATGTCACCGAAGCTCGCTAAGAAATGCTTCGCATTTAAGACTGCCTTTCACTTTCTTCTGGACAGCCTGGGGGTTTATGAACTTGATGAAACTTTGATTTGTAGGCACCAGTGTGGCAGTAATGCTGCTGACCCTACTGCGGGAAAATGACTAACGGCAATACATTAGGTGACAATGACGGTGACCAGGCGGATTGCCCCAGAGCAGGTGAATCGGTCGACATCAGAACAACAGATTCGGGCAAATTCAGAAGCCAATAAATCAAAGAGACTATAAAACAAAAACTCAAAGCTAAGACCACTCAATACATTGCCAACAATACCCCAGTGGTCGAAGCCCACGACAGGAACACGAGAGCCTCCGGCCAGGCTCACTGCGCTGGCTGATTGTCTCCATCTCTTTTTTATCATTACTGAAGAAGACAGACAGTAATCTACTGCTGAACAACCATGAAACCACTAAGTTATGAACGAAACAACATTTGCATTGAGCGAAGGTTGCTAAGCAAGGGATTACAAGGCGTCTTGAGCATGCGAAATTCACAACAGCAATGACGTATAGTTTTGGACGCTTTGAAACACCTCTTGGAAATCGTTAAAACTATTAGTGCCAGGAAACTACCGATGCTCCGATTTATATGCCAACCTATGCAGCTCACACAGAACGCCGTCCACACCACAGAACTTTTTTTTCGACTGATGAGCTCTCGTGATGTGACATTCCTAGAACTTAATGTCGTGCTGCCCAACGTATTGCGATTCTGGTAGGTAATTAAAGTCGTACTTGCAGAATCCGGGACCAGTTAATTAGGCAAAAATTTTATCTTTCTGTGTCACGAACTAGACTAGGAACGGGACTTCTAGTCTCCTAATATATTAGCGTCTATCCTGGTGTTTTAGGGTCGCTGAAGAATAATGCTCGTAGCCATTGGTGACTTGTGCAATGAGTGATTCCGGGTGCGTAGCATTTGGCGAAATCGAGACGGCCAAGAGGGAGAATGCTAAGCTAGGAATATACCGGATAAATGAAATGAGGCGCCGAGCATTCTTCATTAGTTTTTTATAAGTGCAAGCTCATAATTGTTAAGGACGCAAAGTACATATTAGTTTTATGAACTTTGTAAACCCAGCAGCCTAGCTTTACTATGTGCAAAGTAATGATTAAATGGCAGATGTTACAATATTCAGCTATTCACTGTCATGTTAAATCATTTATTTTCAGGAGAGATTTATGAAGAAAACGGGCTGGCTCAATGATGGCTCAATAAATGTTTTTGCTCTTTCTTCCATTTCATGCTACAACTAATGCTCAAGATTGGTGTGTTATAATTCAACTGTATAACGCGCGTTTACTATTGTGACTAGGCTGTTGAAAAAAAGGCATCTTTGCAATAATGGGGCCAAGCCTGGGAGCAGTGCGTAACTGGGCAGCCTTTTTTAGTTCTGGTTGCTTTTTTGTTTCGTTCCTCCTCTTTTTATACATGTTGTTTTTCGTTTTGTCCGTTTTTTTATTTTTTTATTTCTTGTTATCTTGCTTTCTTTTTTCTTTTGATTCTCTGTGTTTTTTAATTTATTGCGTGATTTAGCCAGCTTTATGCCAAAGAACAACCGAATATCACGGCAAATGTGAGCCAAAGTCCCTCAAGAGCTAGCGCATAGTATCACTATCAGAGCATTCGAACAATAGGAATACTTCTGTTTGATAGCAGCGAGCGCTGAAATGGCTATTCGAAACGCCATTTTGCTCGCGGTAATACAATCATCAAGACACTCGAAGATCAATAGAAGGACTACTTCTGTTTGGCGCAAGCGTGTGCTCAAAAGGCTACGCTATATTCTATGTTCCAGTGGTATACGCCAAGCGAAGATGATAGCATACGATCAGACCCTGCGACAGACTAGCACCACCTGAAGTTCTGCGCTAAAAAAACTGTGGACATGCATATATCCAAGGAATAATTGGCAATCGCATCGGTTGTTTTTAATACTTTTCTTACAATCAGAAGAGGCTTTTCTTTTGCATTTTGCAGTGCTTAACATATTTTTTACTGTCACTAAATATATTTACTTCTCTTATAATTTCTCCGATGCGCACTTCTCAAGCGCACTCCGTCTATGTTATTAAATCAATCCAAGCCATAGTCGCTTTTTTTCTAATAAATGTTTGCAAAAAAATGGATGTGACACATTCTACGCAAACTACATTTTTAGAATGTTTTGATGCGAACTGTATTTAGCACGGCCAAGCCAAACCCTAAATTCTGAGAAAATGGTAGTAAAATTTTCCTAATTACGCTAAATAGTTTTATTGGCGTTCCAGACATATGAATTCACACTTCGCAACCAGGGCTTTAAATGATGTACCGATACACCGACGGACGCATATTATTGTTAGGGCTGTTCTCGTGATGCCTACAGATGGTGTCTAGAGTGCTCTTGATGCATCTTCTGATGTTATGAGAAGTTATGAAATAACATAAACAAAAAGTCATAATTTTGCCACAAGGGTGAAGGAATGAATCTAATATAAGCCAATCGAATTACCGCGTGAAGAACGGCAACTGAATCGAAACGTAGAGCACGCAGCTCAAGATGTCAGAACGTAGAAAATAAACACGCATTGAACAAGCTAACAACTTTCATAGCTCAATACTCTACTCCACAACCTCCGACATTTACTCTTGACATATGAATTGAGCTTTGAGAAATACTTTTTTCATGCCTTTGGGGATTCTAACAAATGAGAAGATGATTCATTTGTCTAGAAGTTTTTAACTATCCTTGTCAATTTCAAAAGACCCCGCTTAGTATAAGGTGCAACTTGCGTTTAAGACATACTGCTTTGTTTCTTCTTGTGTTTTAGAGGTGAAGCTCTTTAAGGCGTGGGTATGTCGATCCTTTATATGAAAGTACTATTACGTAGCCACCAGTGGCACATACCCGCTCTAGAGCGGGTATGGGCCACAGGAGATACGAGATGGGAGATGGTGGTACTTGGAGTGTTGGCTATATGGACGCATGGACGGATGGACAGACAGACTAGCAGACGGACGGACGGATCGATAAGCGTGAGGACGCACGAACAGACAGACAGACAGACAAACATACAGACAGATGGATGGAAGTACTGATGGACAGAAACACTGAAAGACGGATGGACGAATGAATGAATGGACGCACGGATGGTCGCGTGGATGGAAGAAAGCACGAACGGGCTGAGGGACGCTTCGTCCCACTCATCATCATCCACTGCATGGTTATGCTGGGATTTGTTTAGTAAAATTAAGTGGTTTTCTTGGTGTTCAGTTTTTAAGTTTTGCCTGATGTACCTTCCAAGTGATATTTTCTGGAAATACTCTTGAAGAAATTGTTGGAAAGGCTTGTATGTGCTTAGTTCGTATATTTCTTGCTGTGGTGACTTCAAACTATCTCCTACTTAAGCTCTGAAATTCAGACCTGCGATATTATAATAAAAATAAATAAATAAAAACTAAATCTTATATGAATAAAAAATACATGAAAAAATTGTTAGACTGTAGTGGTCACTTTATTTCAACTTTTACTATGTGTGGGCGAGGTTGTGTAAGAGAATTGTAGGGTACGTTGTGCACAAAAGTGTCGTGATATTCTATTTTATTTGTATTTATTAACATTTTTTTCTGCATAAGTACTCGCAATTTGGGTGTCCAATTCGAAGTTGTTCGCAACACTAAAGCACCTAATGGCTGCCTGAAACAAAAGCGACCAAGAGTCTTTTCTTTTCCTTTATTTTACCTTGCAGTGTGTCAGGACAGCTCCCTTTCATTGCCTGTGTCATGCACAAGGCAAACATGATTTCAGGAACCATGTATATTTCAGGGAATTCACTAACCTCATTGATTCATGAATGTATACTTTTAGAAGACCAAAACTTCCTGAAAAATCAATACCTGTATGCTAGCCAGTCGTTGAAGTGTGAAGAATGTGCGAAAATAAGTATTGTGGATATCTCGACCAGAGAAAAATCTGCAAGCAGCTGCAAATTTATACCAAGTAAGGAATAGCATGCCGATAGTTGCCAACATGTATAAATTTACCAGCAACTAAAACAATGTCCACTTTTACTTCGAAACAACTGCGTGGAAAGAATAAAGCATAAAATTTGAGAATAACATGCCTCTGAATTAAGTCATTCACAAGCCCGATTGCTAGAACATCGAAGACTAGTTGTCGAGTCTCCAGATTATCAGCATGCATGAGGCGAAATGTGAAAACCTGTTTGTCTACAGCACTAAAAGCTTCTTCAACAATAATGAAACCAAGGTCGGGAAAGTGCAATTATTTGAAAACATCCTCTGATTGCGACACAATACCACTACACGCGTATAGCCTGGCATCGAAGCCTCACGTCGATATCGTTTCTTCTTTTTAACTGAACGCATTGCTTTGAAAATAATTAAACTTGGAGAACTTTTTTTTTAATTTTCGAATTTAATAAGTGCCAGGGTACTGAAGGAGAAGTTTGTTTTGAAACTCGTATATAAATTGAAACGGAATACTATTTATTTTGGTGCACAGTATTACATTGTATTTTGTACGCGGGGTACCGGCTAACTATATTTCTTTTATTTGTATACGCACTAGACCAATATTTGCCTTGCCTAGACCACTGCCATGGCTTTTTTTGTGTGCGAGCATTGCACTACTATTTCGAAGAAGGCAAAATTCACCAGCCGGCTTTGCAGATGTGCTCAGAAGCCTTCTCTCTGAGGTATATAACAAGATAAAATAAATACTAGAAGATTACAAGAACACAAACTCACGTTCTGAAGAGGTCTCAATCTTACTTTGACTGTTTTTCAAGTGGCGAAGCGAAACAGTGCTCTTGGCAGCATTGGAGATGAGGTCCTTCGGGAAGTTCAATTTAGCATAAAGGAGTTTGCAGAATGAAGAACTTGAGTCGCTTATACAAGTCCCATTTAAAAAAACTATGACTCAGAACTAGTTAGTGTAGCGAGACAATCATGCGAGGCTCTAAGGAAGCGAGTGAGTGAAACAACTTTGCCAGATATATTGAAAATTCTAGTTCGGAAGAGATGTTTTGTGAAATTTCGCCATACGTACCTTTCACTTAGAGGCTGTAAAAATGAAATTCTCCGGCGGGTGAACTAATAACGCAGCGAGAGTAAAAACAAGGTTAAATACCCACCGATTCAAAAATAGGTTAGCAATAGTTTTCAATTACTTCTCTTTTTGTCTATTATATCTCGAGAACAGAAAAGAAGTTTTCCACAAATACTTGGTAATTTCATGAATGCAGAAGAGACTAACTACTTGGATTAACAGCTGAATTGCACCATCTAATAACACGCATTATTTAACATTGCAGTCGTTATCACACTATATTTTTACAGTAAAACCATTCAGTTCAAAACGCCATTTTTCGGCACCGTTCGCATTCACTAATGCCGCTAATGTCCATAACGGCGAAATAAAAAGATGTTTGCAGGATATGCTCTAAGGGATGGGATTTTATGACTGGCCCTGTGCGTGGTGGCTCAGTCAAGCGTCAAACTTATCAGGCGGGTAGTTTACGTTTCTTAAATGTTTACTTTCCGCAAAAGCCCCCGCATGCGCATATTTCTTCTGGTATCCGGTAGCACGGTACCGTAAACAAGTAAACGTTCAAGTTAAAAAACCCAAGTAAAGTAAATAAAAGTGTTCTGAGGTGAAGTGTAAGCATGCCCGGCATATGTTGCCGAGGAATGAATTGTTGTTGGTTCGATTCTTTAGACAGTGCTTTATTTTAACTGCGAATCATTTCTTGGCGAACTTGGGGACTGTCATGATATGCGCGGTAGGTTCATCTGGTGCGCGATGTTTGTGAGTTTGTGCTGTGCCGTACGCCGACGAAGATGACGATGAGACAAGGAAAAGGCGGAATCGTGTCGTCAAAGTCAAGCCAAGCCATGGGGAGAGAGAAGAGGAAGACGACGACGGGGCGTTCGAGAAGAAGGATCCGAACGAAACAGTGGCAGGCTGAAGCGCTCGTCGGGTCGTGGTCCCGAAGCCTACCTGTGCCTGTGGTCCGCACGAGCCTGGCTCCCTTCTACCGTGTGATCCAGCAGCCGGCGCCGGTCCGTTGTACTCGGATCCGGGCGTATTCCAGACCTGGGCCTACTACTGGCTGTCCGGGACGTGCTTGCCACACATCGACTCTGCCTCACGCTCCGCTCCGACCATGCCTGAGTCATCGCTGATGTCGGCGTAAGACGCAACGCAACGCATCGACTCATCTGCCTTCGACGTCACACGGTGAAGTGTTTCAAACCTTGTGTAGTGCAGTGGGGGACTACGCTAAGCGTCAGACCTTGTCTTTCGAGAACGTATGTCGTGCTCGTACCTAAGGCAGTTCTTCGCTGTTGCCATGTAACACGCCAAGCTTCATTATCGTTTTTTTTGTGGCATTAAAGCCTTATAACTCAAGTTGCAAATGTCTTCGTCAGTCTCGACAACGATTATCTAAGTTGCCGTGATTACCCGAACCATATCCCTCACAGGGACTTTGAGCGTACCTATCTATTCTTCCACTTACATATTTGTGCTCCCCAGATAATATCAATATTGGGATTTATACCGAAATTAGTATAGCGTAAGATAACTGTACGGTGAACACGAATGACAGGTCCTATCAAAAATCATAAATAATTTGTCAAGAACGGTATTGTTTAGAGGACATGAGTGTGGTGCTCCTGCTGCCGTTTTACTAACTTGACATCAAAAACCAGTATGATGAGGCCTTTCTGCATGATCTCAGTCGTAATATAAAAACTATGACGCAGTCATGACGTGCAAGTCATGTACAACATGTTTTACATGCCACTCACACTGTGCGCTGGCAGCCTTTTTGCTAGCTTGATAT
Source organism: Rhipicephalus microplus (assembly GCF_043290135.1). Classification (NCBI taxonomy): domain Eukaryota; kingdom Metazoa; phylum Arthropoda; class Arachnida; order Ixodida; family Ixodidae; genus Rhipicephalus; species Rhipicephalus microplus. The sequence continues at coordinate 29,115,792 of NW_027464588.1, read as the reverse complement.
ACACAAAATTTGGTATGGGAGAATTTGACGAACCAAATCGGCAAATGGCAATATGGCAGTAATAATATCTCATCAGAAAAGTGACTTGCAAGTAATCTCACGCATGTAAAATTCAATGACAATCTCACGGCCGTTTCGTTATAGTAATGAACCGCGAATTCGGTTTTGAGTTGGGTAACTCTATGACGAACATAAATGACGAGTGGTAATATGACAATCATGAGACGTCATGTGCAAAATGACTTGCTTGCCATACTCATGGCACGCTCGTGGCCGTTTCGCTAGCTTGAAATTCAAGTTCCGCTACTTGAAAATGGTATTGCTTGGCATTACCGTATTCCAAACATAAAGGACAAGCGATAACATGCAAGACGTGACATGCCATGCACAACAATTTTATGCCCCGTTTTTGGCACGCCCCCAGCCATTTGGTAGTTTGTTATAAACCAATATTGGTATTGTGCGTCATAGCTGTATGTCGAACGTGAGTGACAGGCGGTAACAATAGCCCCGCCGTAGTGGTCTAGTGGCTAAGGTACTCGGCTGCTGACCCGCAGGTCGCGGGTTCGAATCCCGGCTACGGCGGCTGCATTTCCGATGGAGGCGGAAATGTTGTAGGCACGTGTACTCAGATTTGGGTGCACGTTAAAGAACCCCAGGTGGTCAACATTTCCGGAGTCCTCCACTACGGCGTCTCTCATAATCCAATGGTGGTTTCGGGACGTTAAACCCCACAAATCAATCAAGGCGGTAACAATAAAACTATGACTTGCATGTAATGCTCAGCGTGATGTGCCTTCAGTGATCCTGATGCACTCGAGTCCAGTTTGATAGCTTTATAAGCATCAAAAGTGCAACTGCTGACGTGCCTGTAGGATGAAAATAAATAAATTATGACATGCACGTGATGAACAAGATGATTTACAAGTCATGCTAGTGGTGTGCTCTCGCCCGACGCTGTAGCCTCAGATGCACTGAAATCGTATTGCGAGATGTGACAAACATGAATGACAGGCATTTACATATAAATAAAGTCCTTCATGGAATATACACCGCGAATTGAACTTTACTGGCAGTTTGCCCTATTTCGATTACCACAATGCATGTAATTTGCCGAGTTTTTAGAGAGGGAGCGGTTATGAGATAATTACGCGGGTCCCGCGAAGTTGGTTGCCGCCTCCGCCGCTATTGTCCGTAACCACATCGCGCAAAATTAGAAAAAAAAACCAAGCCCAAATGACAGAGTTGGGCCAGTAATCTACCACTGAGCTAGGCCGGTGCTTGTGACTTGTTGACAAACTTGCCTTAGGCAGGCTTGATGCCGGGAAAACAATCGCGTTAGTACGACTTGTAAAGCGTTCTAAAAGAGCTGAAGAAGAACCAGTAGTCGTACAATTCGATTAGCGTAACGAATGGGTCATTGAATGCCCCAGCCCATTACAAAAGCTTTTTATTGTTGCCCTATTAACTGTGGCACATACCCACTTCAGCCACAATTCGTCGTCACCATCAGCCACAGCATGAAAAATTGGCACATGAATTCCTTGCAAGTTGAGGGCGGATACCACGCTTCTCAAAAAATGGTGAAAAATAGCATAGCAAATGCAGTCCTCCTACCCAAAATTTTTACTGTTAATACCCTTTTGGGTATCAAGCAAGTGTGCTTTATACGTGTTTTAAAAAGGATCTGAAATGCCGCTCTTCTAGCTTTCACTGTAACTGTGCTGCGCCTTCCAAGCAGGCCTGGCGTTTTTTCCTGCTGGTAGTGTGAATTCTGTATAGTCTTGTCTAAGATGGGGATACATCACTGAGGCCCTGGTGGACCCCACCACAAAACGTTTTTATGGTGTTAAAAAAATTAGCACCTAGTTTTATCCTTCAGTGCTTGAGCATAAAGCGCTATAACTTTCTTTCAATATTTTCAACCATCCCGCACCCTCCACATTTATTTCGGTTGTTCGGTGTTATATGTGGTCAGTTAGTTCGCAATGAGCTTAAGTGGTCACACCTCGAAGGAAATAAAAAGATCCGCCTGGCACCGAAAAATCTTCCGCAACTTTGCTTAGGAACCACTAAGCCACATCTGTGATCAACATTGTCTTGCCACGAAAGTGTGGAGAGGCAGCAGCAACCAAGCCACGCCCAGCATAGCCACACACGGGCTCGTGCCGCAACTGGTGTGATGTAGCATAGTCACCCATGTCCACCATGAAGGAGCATAAGCACGTACTGAGCTGTTAGAAATGCTGGGGTTTGATTCAACATTAATTTACAATGCATGTCTAATTGTAAGTAGATTTTCCAAAGACCAGGAAAATTTAAACGGGAAGCATTTCTTTGCATACAGCAGACATTTTAGCATCTATCTATCTATCTATCTATCTATCTATCTATCTATCTATCTATCTATCTATCTACTTCTGATTTTCATCGTGATCACCCCAAATTTTGGGTGAATCAAAAGTAGTATAGCATAGTAAGATGGTTCGGTGAATTCGACTGGCAGGTCCTGACATGAATGTGACGCCATCGTTTCGTACGCCATCAAACCCTCACCCCCATACACGCGTGGTACATACTTGTTTACCATGGGTGAGTATGTGTCACAGGTTTCCGGGTATGTGCTGAGGTGAATGACAGTTTATGTCTACCCGACATGGTGACAATTGACATTGATAATGTTAACACGAGGGTGTTAAGAAAAACGCAGACAGCAGCGTTTACCTGAACACTGAATATCATGGCCCCAGCAGGAATGGAACCCAAACATTCTGCATGACTATCAAGTGATCTACCACAAAGTCACGCCTGCTCTCAATACGACTTTGGAGAAAGATGCCATTCAGGCGTGATGCTGGCAAAACGTCAATTGTGGTTGCAATACTGACTATCTAATATTGTAAACATTTGATGTGCAATGCTATGATACAGCCATCACGTTCCGTTAACTTCATTTGGAGTCAAACAGTCATCCACTGCAGCTCATTTATGCAGCAGTGTACAGAGCACCAGCACTTCACCAGAAGCTTACCACTTCTGGTGTTGCTAACACTCATGTTGCTGTTGACATCGTTGCGCAAGCGTTAACTGGTAATGTTAAATACATGTGACTGTGAACTTGTGTGTGCTACATTGGTGCATACCATTAGTGTCATTTTGTAACGTTTGGCTAGTTACAACACGGTCACTTTCTATCCGCATATCTCGCATAACGTTGACTCAAAAAATACGTAAGATATGCCGAAGGTATTTGCCAAATACTTCCAGCGACCGTGGGAACAAGTCCGCACTGGCATAAAACCAAACGAAGGTTGATTTGATTGATATGTGGGGTTTGACATCCTAAAACCACCATATGATATTGAGAGACGCCTTAGTGGAGGGCTCCGGAAATTTCGACCACCTGGGGTTCATTGACGTGCGCCCAAATCTGAGCACACGGGCCTGCAGCATTTTTGCCTCCATTTAAAATGCAGCTGCCGCAGCCGGGATTCGATCCCGCGATTTGGGAGTCAACCGCCGAGTACCTTAGCCACTAGACCACCGTGGCGGGGCATGTTTGTGTTTGAAGTTATGGAATTTATGTACTTTTCCTCCTAATAATTTCTACGTTAATCTATGAAAGCTATATGATGTTGCTTATATTGTGCACATTTATCTATCAACCTATTAAAAGCACGATTATGATCTGTTGTGAAGCAGGCAGTATAAAATTACGCGTGGTCTTTCGCTTGATTGAATTCTAATATTGGCGTAATCATATTGGTGATCACGGTTGAAGATAGCTTGTAGACAAGAAAGAGTAAAATAATCAGTGCGGTGTAGGTCACGCGGTCAACGGTCTCGCAGTGAAGGCACCAAGAGAATCGAAAATACAAGCTTGTGCGGCCCGTTGCCATAAAACCCACATGAATATAGGTGTGTTCAAAACATGGCTGGGAGAAAAAATCCTCAAATAAATATTGCATATAGATCACGTAAAGATCGTAAAAGGGGGAACTATACGTAAAAGCCACATACCTCAACCACCACCTCCTGAAACACATCTACAAAGATGGTGACACCCACCAATAAAAAAAAAATGACGAAGGCAACATTTAACCTAAAGAAAGAGCCAATAACGTTAGTAGAGCTACAATACCATTTCTTAAAATCAGCATAGAACTTAAACCGGACCAGTAGGCCAGAAGCAGAACCACCTTACGGTAAGCTGTATTTCTACGCAATTCTCGATGCTATAAGCGGAGTTTGAAACACTTTTCTGTACACTTTCCCCAAAGGTGGTTTGAACCACCTGTGGCTAATCAAATAAATCTCTCGCAAATCAATGTGGCGAAATATCTCAGACAGGTCTTTCTTCTTATACATAAACTTCTCTGACTACTTGTTCGTCTTCCATAAGTAACATTGTTGTTGTGGGAGACACCGGTCCACGTTGCACGCTTCGGGCCTTACCAAGTTTTACCTTTTTGTAGTTGAAACACTCTAGACGCAAAAAATAGTAAGCTTCAAGGCCAAATGTATGTAGCAACAAAAAAGAAAGAAAAACATCCTTTACTACATGCTCCATCCTTGCCCAGTTTCAAAAGCGGCGCTCGTTAACACCACGCGATGTTCATCCGGCTTCAATCTGCCCATGCGCCATGCGCAGTCTAAGCACAGGTGCCAAACATCTGTGCGCAAACTCGTACACCGAGCAAACAGATGGTTCCCAAAGAGACCATTCGTCCATCTGTTAATCCATCTGTCCGCTCGTTCGTGCATCTGCTCCTCCATTCTGCATTCCGCCTGTCGGTCTGTCCATGCGTACACATGTCCTTTCGTGCATCCGTCCGTACATGCGTCTACTAGTCCATCCTTGACTGCGTTCATTTGTTGTGCACTCTTTAAACTAGTCGGCGTCTTCGACGTAGACGTCATAGACATTAGCACCTAGCCTCATTCCATCATCAGCATCCACTTCGCGGACATGCGTAAATTTTTAATTGTTTCTGCTTGCTACAATTTAACTTTTATGTTTTATATTTCTTCTCTGTCAATTTTCCACCATATTTTTCCCATTTCATTTGCCCCATGTAAACTAATTTTTGTTTCTAGATTCCTTGAAAATAGAAACATCTTTAACCTGAGTACTGGGCATTAGCGCTTCACAAAGAATGCATTTTTTAGGTCTTTTCTTCAATAGTTTTATGATCACAGAAAAGTAAATTGTTTTTCTGTGCCACTTGAAAATATATTCCATCAAAAATTAATTCCTTTAATAGCCCCGCCGCGGTGGTCTAATGGCTAAGATACTCGGCTGCTGACCCGCAGGGCGCGGGTTCAAATCCCGGCTGCGGCGGCTGCATTTCCGATGGAGGCGGAAATGTTGTAGGCTCGTGTGCTCAAATTTGGATGCACGTTAAAGAACCCCAGGTGGTCTAAATTTCCGGAGCCCTCCACTACGGCGTCTCTCATAATCATATAGTGGTTTTGGGACGTTAAACCCCACATATCAATCAAATCAATCAATTCCTTTAATAAAAAATTATATCCACAATCATATTCAAGACTACTTTATGTTGTCGCGCTTTTAGCGCAAAACTATAAGTGTAAATACAGCCTTGCAAGCAAATATATGTTTGCAGCTTTACAAGATATAACGATTTCACGCTGCCACTTCACAAAGCTTTGGAGTAATATGCGTAAAAGTAAAGAAAGGGCTTCCAATATTGAAATTGAAGTATGTGTGTCTATGGGCCTTTCTCTCCAGCCTCCCTCATGGCCTCGACCAAGTAAAGTGCTCTAGGTCTGCGCACCTCAATTTAGATTATACCCTATAGGCTCACAGCCCCAAAATTTCATCACCTTTTTTAGCGCACTGCTGTCTTAGATGTGCCTATTTGTGTTTTTCTGTAGGTGTGGGGTGTGGGTCATTGCTCGGTTATAAAAAAAGAAAAATTGTTGCTGTTAAACACCACAAAAAACAGCCAAACAATAAAAAAAGAAAGAAGACATTCACTATGGCATCAAAGCTTCAAAGACAAGTTTGAACAAGTGGGTTGCACAATTGCGTGCCACATGAGGTGAAAACTTGAGACCACTCTGTGAACGTGTCGGCTTCCACACCTTAGCTTATGTTTTTATGGCTGCGCGATCAACGGTGCCTGAAAAAGCATAAAGTATGAGCTTAAAACAGCATCAGAAGCAAGTGGGGACGCGAGTCGAGTTGCTTGCAATATCGCCATGCGTCACCTTTGATTCCCTTCACTTAGGCATAACACCGCGTGGTCTTCCTCAATTTCAATGCAGCTGCTCTTTACAAAGTTGTAATTTCTGACAACAACTGCAAGTGTTCGGTCATGGCTATGGCTCTTTTCGTGACAGTTGGCACTGTCCTTTAGATCGCTGCCCTTAGTTGAGGCTGAAACTGCACTGTAGAGTTGTCAACCACACGGGCTGCATCTTTATGGCTGAAGTCATCGTCAGTCTTATGACGAAAACTTTGGACCTTACCGAGTCTTCGTGAAACGGCTTCTGACAGCTGTCTTGAAAATTTGGCCTGTATAGCCTATGTCCTGCAAACCTATTTGGCGCTGTTGAAGGTGAAGTGGCTGATGCGTGGTCTCTTCAAAGCAGGAGCAGGCATTACCTCCAACGCCTGAACGCTTTGGTGATCAAGCGGTCACTGACAATTCAGCACACTCCTTGTCATCTCCATCATGCTTTCGTAGTCATCCCATCAATTACCTCTCATGGTACCTGCTCAATTGTTATCTTGCTGTCATTGACGCTGCATCATCCACTTACACTGATAATGGCAGAGAGACATAATTATAACAAGGTGATATGTTTCTGGTTTACATTTCTTTCGCTGCTAGATGTTGAGACTGAACGGAGGTAATTCTAATTCCAAAATAATCGGTAGTTACCCTCTTTATAGAAAACAGTCGTAGCGTTCGAAGCAGTGTTTGCATTGAGCCAGAGTAGGAAAATTGCATGTGCAGTACTGATTACGTTTTTAAGCCATATAGCTAAAATTGGTGTTATCTATATGGTAGCTAACTGATGATAGCTAATGAACAGCCAGGGTACGTCTGCAAGAGCTAATTCACAGTACTTTCTAGAGCTGGCTAATCTAGGACAGCTTGATGCGATGTGAAGTTTGTTACGTCCATTATTGAAGCGCTCACAATAACAAGTCGTCATTTATGCCATGGATATCATCATCGGTCCACCACTTGTGTCACGATTGTGCATTAGGCGATGCCCTTTCGCCTAAATACCTGGTTTACAAAACGGCTTCTTGACGTATGATCTTTGTGAGTTTCGCTGTTTCATGACAAGCACGCCATGCATGAGAATATATTTATATCAATAAATGTATTTTGTAGTTATCCTACATGTATGTCGTGCCATGCGTGTTCTGCCGTATACTCAAATATTAAAATGGGTACCAAAAATCACCACAGCTTTAGAAGTGTCTGACTGCCTTGCGTTATAAACTGTACTTCTATTTTGAGGGCTCTGCAACGCATGAAAACACGGAAGCTGACGGCATGAACACGCTGTGGCACTTGCCAGACTTCTTGCGAGCGGAAATGATGACGGAAGGCGCAGGCCTGTGATTGTATCAATGTAACATTAGACGTAATGGCAGCTTTGTATCAAAATGGGGATTCATATTTGGTTTGGTTTTTTATCACGTTTTTACCCTTGACGCGGGGAAGACTGAAGCTATGCGACTTTTCCAGCTTCAAAACTATAAAGCCAGTCAATGAAGGCGCCAAAATACTTGGCGTTGGGTAGAACGCGCTGGCGGCGCTCTAGGCGCCGTTGTTTGAAGAATACGAAGGGGAAAGTGTTAAAACAATGACATTAAGACGCAGTTTTAACAAGAAAGGTGAAACAATAACAAAACATCATGAACGCTTCCGCGAGCTGCCTCGTTTCACATGTGCGATCTATTCGTCAAGCACCACAGTATTTGTTACCATCGCAATGGCATCCTTACTACGTTGGAATTTAGATAATAATCATAGAAGCTTTCTGTACGAAAAAGATTTCAGTTAGTTTGATTATGCAGCCACAGGACGAGGCAAACATGCTCAAGAAACCACGTAAAATTTGAGTGTAGGGTCGCCGTCCATTTTGTTGTTTTTGGATTTTATAGGCTCAATAGCTTAGAACGTCTTGTTGCTATTGCTACAGTTATTGCTGCACTAATCTCTTACATCTTCAGTGTAAGTAACAGGCTAATAAATCATGTAAAACAATGAGGTATTGAACATTGTTGGTGGGCCCCTTCAGGCAGTGTCTCAGTAGGGGAAAGAATACCAGGAATAAAGTATCAGGCTGGTTCTATAGCTGCGAGATTCGAAAATTTATGACTAAGTCACGACATATAATACAAGTGGCACTTGTCCAGTGTTGGCTAGCATAGTGGTAATTCTAAACAGATGAACTTCACTCCTATTCCTATCTTTTCTTTATTTCATACAAATTCGTTTCACCAACTGAGAGTTTTTACAGACGCCGTGTTAAGAAATTTCCAAAAATGTGACAGTTTCCTGCTTCTTCCTTGCTAAAATATCACGTATCGTCGTTTATGCACCCATATTTGCGTCGTCTATGCACACATCTTGGCAGTCACAGGCCTAAAACGCTTTGTTTACATAAGCTTATTGTGAAGACCAATGAATGTTTCGCAATAAGCAGCGTCGAGCAGTGGTAATAAAATATCGCTTGATGGTGATCGCCTATACGACCGTCACTGCTGGGTGCCCTGTATTCTGAGAAAAAGCAGCCCTAGTTATACCACGTTCACTGCATTTCCTCATCAATTGATTTAGTATAGAGTGATTTACGTAGGCGTCACACTCATCTTCTACATGCAGTGAACGCACAGAAGATTTTGCAAGCTCCGTTTGCTGAGAAAAGAAGTGGCAGAGCGTTCTTAATGACCAGTAGCATTGAAACATGATAAACTGAATTTGTTCCCCATGCCGAGTATTGTTTCGCCAAAAATCTCAAAAAAAGCTGGCATTTTCTCATTTGGGCATGCTTTACGCAACTGGAGTACTAATTCCTTTATTTCATTACTGTGGGCCAACGATCTCGCCTACATCTTTGAAGTTAATGTGCCTCCCATAAACGGCGCCTTGCCCGACACATCTCGTAAGTAACCGGAAAAATAGCTTGGAGAATCGGGAAAGCTTTTACAGTTTCCCGTGGATTTAACTCGTTATCGTCTACTCCATTTTTGCAGCCTTATTGCTCAATGACGTCACGCACTTACAGCTCTCATTTGCTGCTCGCGAGGGTGCAAGATAACGTCTGTAGAAAGATAGACTACTGTTGGCCGCGGGATGCCCATGCCGAATCGGTATAAGTGCCCGCTGAGAATAAGCGATAAACCAGCTTAGCTTTTTGAGACGCTTTATGAAATGAGATCAAACAGTTTTGTTCTTGATTCACAACTGTCTTCTCTATAATACAGGTATTGATTTGACGAGCGTTAAAAAATGGAGCTTATGATATTAAGCTACAAAAATGTCAGAAGTAATTATAGAGGAGTGGTGAGCGCGTGTAAATGTTTATGTCCGCAATAAATGTAGTTAGTGAACTAAGATCCCATTATTGCCAACGTTTAATTCACCCCATAACTCGAACTGACAGTTTGTAATCGGCCAGTTACCATAGTGCCCGTTTGAATATAAATGTCACAGTGGCGAAGATTTTGAGAAATACTTCTGAAATGAAGTGGTAAAATGATGTGTTATTGATTTATATCGTAACAAAAGGCTGACTTATTAATTCAAGCGGTAAGGCAAGTAGAACCCCATGTATATATTCGGTAGCACAATTTTCGAATAAATGCCTCGAAAGCGTTGCCAGCAAGCATATTTATTGAAAGTGCCAGAAGCTGTGTTAGCTAGCTAATCGGTTATAATTTGTCGGCGGCAATTCGTTAAGTGTGGCTTCTCCCGTAAACAAACAACTGCATTTGGCAAATAACGAAAATTTCGAAAGTTAGTTGCAATATCAAGAGAAATTAAAAATGGTCAACAACAATGCCGAAGTACGGATCTACGAGTATTCGATTCCTTCAACACGCCCCAGTGGTCGACAAAATAACTTTTTCTCGCTGCCAAACTGGTTAGCCTTCGTTAGTTCAGATGACAGAGCAACTTATAAGGAAACGAGTGGCTTCAGGCGCCAAGATATGACCATCATAACTTTTTTTATGGTGATAGCGATTCTATCAAACCTCTCGGCTGTATTTTGCCATCGGCGCCGGCGTAAGCGTCGGTATCACTCACCATATAGACGCTCCTCACAGCGCTCAATGGTGATGGACGCGCTCCACATCGGCTTCATGGACTTTCTTCAATTTCTGCGGATTACCACCTCTACACCCTTTAATTCCGCGTTTCTCGTCACCAACAAGTCCTATGCTTGACTTAGACACCACGCCTGTCCAGGTGGACCCAGCTTTGGCACTTTGAGACAATTTTCAATTTGGCGTCTACGTCGCCTCGCTGGGGGGACCCTTGTGGTGACTCTCTGCCCAGCGATGGCGGCTGCCAACATGGTTACGGCCTACGATCCTGTCTCAACGCAAGTTGTGTCCACGAAGATTTCTTCCCCTGGACCAAGGTATACCATTCGAAGACGATTATCCCGAGGACACGGTGCAAATATACAAACGCAAGCAAGCGCAATCCAAGTCTGGGTCCCACCAACCGCGAGACGTCGCAGCTGGCCGTCATTCCCCACATGTGCAAGGAACGCCGGTGCCCCGACCCACTGGTGGTGCATCTACCTCTGCTCCCTCATCGCTTCCAATGAATCAACGCAAGTGGCGTCCACGCCAGACACGTCTTCTCTCGCGAAATGACTACATCGTGGTCATAAAACTACGCGTTCCCATCGAGCTGCGCACATAGCGCTGGAGACGCAATCCGGAGCAACCTGGGTGACTGCATCACAATACTAGCGCAAGTCTGGCCGATCTGGGAGCAAAACATCCTGTTCTGCAGTACTACCGTGCTGGTTATGGCACAGAAATTCCTCGGTGACTTCCAGCTGCAAGTGGTAGATAGACAGTGGTAGATAGACGAGAGATCTTGTTTCACGTAACATATTCGAGAAGCTTCATTCTGCGGCACTCGATCCGTCTACTCGATTGTTCGTGCTCAAGGATGGCACATCGCACCGTTACAACGTCCGCCCTGATGGACGCGAATCGCTCCTTAAGGTATCTTCCCACTTACGTGTGACCCTCCCACTGCCGGTCACCTCAGGCAGTGTCGGACGTATGACCATGTACAGCGTCAATTTTAGTGGCCCAGTCTTTATGCGCTCGCTCCGCCGCTACTTCGCTTCATGCGACCAGTGTCAACGCCAAAACAAAACCTTCTATGAGCCCTGCCGGGTCCCTCCAACCACTTGACGTTCCTTTTGATCCCTTCTTTTGAATTATTCTTGACCTCCTAGGCCCTTTCCCTGCGTCCACTTCTAGGCGAAAGTGGATAGCTGTTGCGACGGATCACACAACCCGGTATGCCATTGAACGGGCCCCACCAAACAGCTGTGCTATGGACGTAGTCAATTTTCTCCTGCACGACGTCATAATTCGTCATGGCGTCTCACGGAGGCTCCTCACAGATCGTGGGTGCTATTTTCTTTCCAGAGTTGTCGACAACCTGCTTCGCTCCCGCGAGACCAAACATAAATAGACGACAGCCTGCCACCCACAAAGTGACGGAATGACTGAGCTATTCATCAGCACTTTAACTGATATGCTCGATATGTAAGTATCGTCCGGCCACCAGGACTGGGACGTTGCATTGCCATTCGTTACGTTCGCCTATGATTTCTCACGCCAAGATGCAACTGGTCTTTCACCTTTCTATATCATGTTTGGCCGTGATCCAAGTTTATCGTTTGACACCATCTTTACGACAGCCATCAACTCGACGACCGAATACGCTCGCGATACTATTACCAGAGCTCGAAAAGCACGAGAAGTTGCCCGTCAGCGCCTTTTAGCATCTCAGTATCAGCAGCGGCAGCGTTACAACTCCCATCATCGCCAAGTTTTCTGTACTCAGGGCCCTACCGCGTATCGCGCCAGGTGACAGATGTTACCTACGAAATAGCCCCACTCGAGTCTTCCTCCTTTTCCCCTTCACTGTCTACAGAGATTGTTCATGTATCTCGCCTTAAGCTTTACCACTCCGCAACATCATAGAATGCACCAAGATGGTGCTTCAGCACCCAGGGGATATAATATGAGACAATGTCCCACTAAAGTGGTTTGATAGGCGCCAAGAAAGACGACCTAATTTTGGTGTAGGGCGCAGCTCTTGTTCTCCATTTGCCTTGTGCGTTGGCGATGTGTAAATATATCTTCAAATAGGTAGTTTCCCGGGTGCCTTCACGAAACAATATTCATGATGGCTACCAACCGTACATCTCTTTCAAGTTGTCATCAAAATTCGAGATCATACAGTAGAACTCTAGAGGGTTTGGGAAATGGCGAAAGTGCTCAGACTTTTTTTTCTTCCTCCACTCACTTGGCACTCAGCCGGCCGTGTCGTCACTTCAAGAAACTGGCGCGACCCCAACTCTTTCTGGATACTGCTCTTATGGTGGAGGCACCACTGCATGCTTTCTTGTGCATAAGTCGTACACGGCGATACAGGTCGACCTTGGTCTCGATCTCCCATACGACTATTCTATCATTTCAGTGCTGTCTCAACGGAGAGGCCAACCAATAATTCACATAATAAACGTGTATTGTCCCCCACGTGTTACGAGGGCCTCCTTTACGAAACTGTTTCATAGGGCGCTGCACACGGCAGACCGTCAACCCTGGTGATTGTCAGGGACTTCAATGCCCCCAGCCATCACTGGGGTTAGCACAATGAGAAGGCCCGGGGAAAACAACTCAAGGAACTAACCTCCTCGCTTTGCCTCACGTTGCTTACCGATCCAGCACAGCCCACACGTTCAAGCAATTCAGTCACACGCGACACATGCCCCTACCACTTCCTTACCCGTAACATTCGCGAAGCTATACAGGAAACTTGGGCGAGACTTTGGGAAGTGACTACTTTTTGCATTGCATTTCCTTCAAACCGCGACAGAAAATGCGCCATTACTGAGGCCTGGACCATCACACAGACAAGACTAAATTTAGAATGCAGTCATTAGCTATGATGGTCAACTAAGTCGAATACGCGGCGTGGGCGTCCTACGTCCTTCATATGCAGCGGAAAAACACTCGCACTATCAAAACCTCTAATTTGACTTCTGCAATCGACCAACAGCTCTGACATTTCTTGAACGCTCGCTGTAGGCTTGTAAAGCGCTGGAAACGTAACAAAATCAATCGAAAACTTCACGCTCGCATTGAGGCACTCACTGCAGAGGCTGTGGCATACTGTGCGCAGCTTGCTGATTTAAATTGGGCTGACACCTGCACAAAGGCGGCGAAGCAGATGAGCTCTAAGGGCACCTGACGGCAATTTCGTAGTCTTCTGGATCCCTCCACAACTGGGGCCAAGAACACAACGCCAGCTCCGCCATGCTCTGCATCCCTATCAGGGCACTACAAATCAAAGCACGCGAAAAATGTGTGAACAATATACCTGTCCTACAACTGAGGCTATAAACCCAGAATATATATATTTCCGGCGCGCCTAACGCCAAGCTCAATGCGCCATACACGCTTTCAGATTTGCGGGCTGCACTGAGGAAAATACGACGCGGCACGGCCCCTTGGGGGAGGATGGCATCACAGTGTCGCTTCTGGCTAACCTTCACGACGAGGCACACCATTCGCTACTCCACCTGATAAACTTGATAAGGAATGGCTCCCCACTTCTCTCAGAATGAACGGCATCGCTCGTAATAGTCATGCCCAAATCAGGCAAAACGACCAGCATCGAGGCACTGAGACCGACCTCAATAACCTACTACACCAGAAATCTCACGGAAACCATTGTCTGCGAACACCTTTCTGTGTACCTGGAGGCCAGGGGTCCTTTGCTGACACAATATTCGGCTTTCGCCCACATATTTGGGCGCCGGACATCCTGATCTAGCTTCAACACGACATCATATAACCGACCACTATGCGCTGTTAAGATAAAGCCGTGCTCGCACTCGATCTTAAAGCAGCGTTTGATAACGTCAAACGCAGTAGTATTCTTTCTAGCCTCTCTACAATATACTGCGGCCAGAAGACTTTCAATTGCTTTCGAGTCTTTGTATCTCATCGTGCCGCTTTTGTCCACCTCGATTCTATCGAACATGTCTTGTACCTATTAGGACCATGGGTTGCACCCCAAGGTGCAGTCCTGTCACCCCTACTCTTGACCTCTCCATGAAGAACCTCCCCTTGCTTCTGCGCAAGGTCGAGGGAATACGCCACGCATTATATGCCAACAATATTACAATTTGGACCAACGTCGGCTCCCCAGCACAAATCGAAGAGCGCGTACAAAAGGCTGCCCTTCCAGTGATCGCCTACATTGCTTCGTGTGACCTAGAGCGCTCGCCAGCTGAATCTGCTATCTTCTCGGTATCCGACTTACCTCCACCCCTGGTTTTGCTTCCGTCGGGTCACAATCCATCAGCTGAGAAAATTGAAGTTCTTGGGCTCCACATCACTTCACCTTTGGATCCCACAGAAACAATATCAAGTCACCGACGCGCCATCGAACAAGTGCGCCATATGATACGGCGGGTATATACCAAGCGTGGCGGCCACCGTGGGACCAAGTCCATGCTGTTTGCCTTTGCGTTTGTGACCAGTAACATCCTGTACGCCTCACCTTACGTTCATCTGCGTCGTCACCACAAGCAACAGCAGGACATCCTCCTTCGTTCAGTATACAAATGTGCACTCGACCTTCCGATTGCCACCTCCAACTGCCGATTCGCGGCACTGGGGGTACATAACTCCTTTGCAGAGCTGCGGGAAGCTCATCGTGTTAGCCAAATTATTCGTCTGTCGCAGATGCCCTCAGGGCGATGTCTAGTAAAGAGAGTCAACCTCAATGCGATCTTTGATCAAGACACTCCGACGCCCATACCAGAACTTTGGCGGCAAGAACTGTGGGTGGAACCACTACCCCGCAACATGAACCCCGAGCTATATCCCGGCCGTAGAGTTGCACGCTCCGCAGCCCTTCAGTCGCGACACTCCGGCCGTACTGACGTTTTCTGCGTAGACGTTTCAGGCCCCTCCCTCTGAGGTCACTTCACGGCCGCCGTGATCACAGAGAGAAAACACATTTATGGCCTCTTCTTTGAGCCTACACTGTGACGCAAGCTGAGGAGGTTGCCATTGCTTTGGCCGCCTCGCATGCCACCTCACGCATTATCCTGACGGACTTGCGCTCAACCTGTTCCCAATAATTTCAGGGTTCCATCGCCCCACTGGCAGCTCTCCTACTTCGGGCAGCCTCTTGGTGCTTTAACCCTCACCTCATTCGTATAGTATGGACCCCAGGCCACACGGGCCTGTGCGGCAATGAGGCGGCGAAAACCGCTGCCCACGCTTTTCTCGTCTGGACCATTGGTCCTCCATATCCCGGCACGGAATCTGGCAATACGAATCTTACCCGCCTTTGCGCAATTCTTGCCTATTACCAGGCTTCGAGCTGCCTGTACCCGGACCACGCAAGTGGTCTGGAAAAAGAGTCGTTGGTGAGGCGCGCTCTAGCGATTGCCAACTCCATTGGCATCCTGGAATAGGGTCTTGCTACACACTCCTGCATTATGCCGCAACTGTCTGGTGCGTTTTCTGTATTAAATTGTTTCTACCACCACCACCACCCTCACCATATATGCATACGTATCTCTATGTATAAAAACGCAAGAAAAAATACATCAGAAAAACACTTCGGCCCACGGAATCTCTTTCAACACTTAAATGTTACACTAGTTATATCTACCAGTTAGCGTTGGTGACGGGCATCTGGGGTGAACTATCGTGTTTTCAGCATTACCACCAAAATGGCGCAATAAGCGAGCGTCGCCACATCGTCACGTCACGGTGGCGCGCGCTCTCATCTCCCACGCGTACTTTGCCACGTGGAGAGGGGGCACGGTAGATGCTCACGCATGCGCTTATCTCGCGGTGGGGGCAATCGTATATCTTGGCTGGCCTTGGGCTTTCACCTAAATGATTCTTTTGTAGTACCCGGGCACACAAAGGTCACTGTAATCAATGAGCTGTCTCCGTTTGCGAAAAGAGCGCACTTTTCAGACACAGCGAAGTAAGAACTGAGATGCTTATTCACCTTCATCTGTACACTCTAATGCAAAAGGGCGTTAAAAGGGCGTATGGTTCATTCTTTTGGGGACTAATAGGGCTGCCAAAACCATTAATCTCTTTAAGGAGTAGTGGCACCTGGTCTAACAGTGAGCTTTCACAAACGAGCTCAAGGAACTAACATTCATTTCACACTTCACCATAAAAGGACTAACATTTAGTCCTATCATTTGCACCTTACAGCATAACTGTTATTCCTCACATTTACACATTGCCGGGCTACCGTTAGTCCTCACAGTTGCACCTCACCGGACGAACGGCTGATCCACTCAAAGACTCCATTCGGATGAAATTTTTATCCCCAGTTCAAACATTGTTTTTTGTTTATTTTCCGCCAGGCCAAATACTTTGTTTCGCCTGTTTTTGTGCGCAGTGAGCAATAAATAGCGCAGAAAAGAACACACGAAAAAGAAGTTAGCCACCTATGTGTAACTGCTCTCGCAGTCACAGCAACAACGAAAGACAAAAGCGAGACATCGAAATCTTTTATTTTTCGACATACACATAAAGTTTCTTCATTCTTTTAAGTGAATTCATGGTGAATTGTACAAGTCCAGGCTCGTTGTCACATTTTGTTCACTCCTTGTAAAGTTCCTCTGGCGGAAGCGATATATGACAGGCATTGCAGATGCTAGCGCACGCAACCTTCTCCCTGTTGTGTTGCCATGGCTGCACGTACAATAATATAGTAAACATAGGGAGACACACGTGACAGAAGATGAAGATGTATGCATATGACAAGTACGTTTAAGTTAATATAAAAACATGCGTGTAAATTATGACACACAAATAACTTTCCCTTCACATGTCGCACAGTCCTTTTGAAGCTGCTTTGGCGAAAGAGATGGATGACAGGCGTCGCAGAAGCCAGCGCACACAGCCCTCAGCACCGTGTGTGCCCGCGGCTGCACAATAAGTATGTAAAATAGCGAGTCACATGTGACAGAGGATAAGCACAATTGCATATGAAAAGTACGTGCAAAGGGAAATAAAAGCATATGTGAGATATTCCCTGCTAATAATTTCATCGGGATGTCACATATCGTCAGACTCATTTCAATCCCCGTAGCGCAACTGCTTGGAAGCGGTGGCCATAGCCACAACTCCGCGAACCACAGTGCCGCCAACAAGTCGGCGAGTCCTAAGCGAGCGACGTCGTTCAGCTCGAGCTAGCGAACGTGAGACCAAACACGGCGCTGCCCGCCGAGTGTCTGCCGACAGCGAATTTCGAGCAGGAGAGCGAACGTATGCCTGGCCGCTGCCACAAACAGCGCCGAGCTTGTTTGGAGCTAGCACTGAAGAAATCGACGGTAATGCGGCCCTTTCCACAAACTAGAGTGAGTACAGCCCGCAAACGCGAGTCCGCCGCCGCGACCAGCGGACGGCGCCGAGCTTCTTGCGACCGATGACGGAAAAGCCAACAGTAATGGCGACCAATTTTCACTGAGTTCCGATGCTAGCGAAAGCCCCGCCAGCCCGTGCTAGTGCACACACAGCGCGTGACATACTACACCCAAGCTCAATACGAAAACCCGCAACGTGTTTTCGACGACTCCCAACACAGCGACGAGGCCTCAGCCAAATATCGTCAGCCCGGAGCTCATCGCGACGGCGAAGACAGGTGAGCACTCGACGAGCGAGCGTACGGGAGGCCGATGGCAATGGCGGCAAATTTCCAGGTGGTCGCAAAGCACAGGCGAACTGCAGACGCCCAAGCTAACCTTCGCTGTGCATTTAGTGCGTGCGATGTACAACACGACCGAGCCAATTGCCGGCAAGCGCGTTCCGTATCGCACACGCGACAAGTAGAGTAGCATAAAGAATGGTAACCTACTTGCAAAAGAATCCAGCGCTGATTTCTGCCCTGAGTCGGACTGAAGTATATATCCGATAAGCCAGCCTTCTTCTCAGCCGCCATGTTGGCGTTTCCAACTGTTCCTGTCGTGTGTTGGTCGTGACTATAGTGAAGTCAGGGATATACAGCACGCCGTGGTGACGTGTCGAGACTTGCTCCAGACTTCATGGGCGCAGAGAAACGTAAAAGCTGTAGCCCACGGTGATGCAAGCGTACACACAAGCTGCACATCGTAATTCCTAAATCTTCGAATCCAGGTGGCCGTGGTCGAGCACTCCGAGCGCGACGCAACGCGAACTGTCGCCAGCAAATTATGGGGAAAGACAGAGCCGGGAGCGGAGGAGGACGGCTTGTGACCTTGGCAACGCTCTGCGGGCTGCCTGTAATGCCTGGGTGGTTCCTCCTTTTGGAGCGTGCTTGGAGACTTAGTGCTTTGCACGCGTCACGTTTCCGTCTGTGGTTCCTCCTCAACGGTCTATACATTCATCGCGCACGCCTATTTAGCTCCGTTACTCTTTTTAGGGGTGAAGCTCCTTAGGGCGTGGGTGTGTCCATCCTCGGCGTATGTATGTAGCCACCGCTAGTTTAGTTCTTGCATTGTTTACTAGATGGCGTGGCTACCTCTAGTTTAGTTCTTTGATTGTTTACTGGATGGCAGGGAGCGCTGTAATAAAATCCGTTCGCTGTTGGTGCGCGCTCGGAGTTGCTCGAAGGATAAGGCCACCGAACGGCGAGCGCGGAAGGCGGCGGTAGCGCGTGCTCGCAGACAGAATCCAGATGTGCGAGCCCGCGAGGCAGAAGCGCTCCGTGAAGCTGCGCGACACCGCCGCCAAGATCCCAGCGTTCGAGAACAAGAGGCCCAAGCGTCACGGCCCCGACGCGAGGACCCTGCCGTACATATAAACACAGAGTGTTTCTCACGTCTTTCTTGATGATGTAGTGGGCGAACTTTCACTGAACAGTCATGGTTTTGCCGAAGACTTCCCCTCAGGAGCTCTGGCCACTCATCATCATTCACCCCGTGGATATGCTGTGAATTTTTTTGGGTAATTTTGCCTTAGAGTGTACCTGGGAGTATGTTTTATGCTTCGTTTGTGCGTGAGAAACACGGGGTGCATTTCGATCTGCTTGCCATTCTGCGCGTGACCTTCCAAATTGTTGCTACGTAGTTCAATGCTGCGCCTTTGCAGCAAAGCTGTGACCTATTTATTTATTTACTACTTTTTCAGGGGTCTTTGTGAGGTTTCCGTAATATTCTAGTGCGGCAATCACGTTATACTACAGCTGTATATTGGTTTCAACTGAAGCTTCGTTGTTCGAGAAAGCAGTGCTTATCGTCGTTATGATTACGAAGAGGTTTGATGGCTTAAATAATCCTAGGTTCTATTTTCAACTCGGTCTTTGCGTAGAAAATTGTATATTGTGTTCTACAATAGCTGGACCACACAGCGTTGTTCACCGCATAACAGTACAGCATACGTAAACTCAGTTATCTTCACATCAATGCACATAAGCATAGCCTAGCTGAGCCACCAACTTTGCTTGCACGACTGTATTAGATTGCAACGCTAAAGTGCAAGCACGTCAGCAGCTCAGGCAAAAAAGCTAACTTGAAATGACACGAAATAATCGAAATTGGATGATGGAAACAAGTGCTCTTCGGAAAACGGTGGCACCAGTAACTTTCTTAGTTCCGAAATTTTTCACTCGAGGCGGGCATGGCCTCTCGAATTCGACACTTTGCCTGAAAGAAAAATGTCAAGTTGCCCCCACTACATGGCTTGGTGGCAACCGTACAGTAGCGCAAGATGGGAAAGAGAATAAATATTTTTCTGGAAAACTATGTTGGTTGCCTGCCGGTCAAACTGCAAGTTGTCTCTAACATATGTCATTTTTAGACACGTGTAACTGATATTGGTGGTTTCAAGATCTTTGTTTCAAAAGATAGTACACTAATATGGCAGTCATTGTACACACATACACATTTTGTTCAATAATACTTATGTAAGATCTCCTACTTTGGCCTTCACATTGACTGTGATACGAAGTCCCCATAAATACCACACTGTAGAGGCTCTTGAAATGTCTTGTAACTTCAAGTTTTCTAAAGAGTTGCACCATGTGTTTTTTTTTCAAAAATACGTTCGAATCACTCTTTTACTTCTTTATGTAGACTTATTCTTGGATTCATTGCGTTTGTCCTGTATTGAATGCGCCTTCATTTGGTTACAAACCTGAGCAATATAGACCTACGGCTGGAACAGCGGCCCAGCAGGAAGCGGTGGGACGAAACTTACACTGCTCACATCGTTGACAAAATAATCAATGCCTTGCAAATGACAGAAACTCAAACCAGTACTTCACAGCAGAAGACGCTACGATAATAAACTGTAAAGTTTTGTGCAGTTATGAAATGAAGAGAAGAAATGATCCTGCAGATCCCATGTGCTTTGTGAATTGCCGTTTTTTAAGCACGCGGAGGGAATGTGATCGTGTCGTAACATTGTTTTATTCATTAACACGTTAAAAAAAATTCCGCCATATCCACGAAGTGAATGATGATGAGTGGGCGAAGCTCCGGAGGTAAACCTGGTAAACCATGAATCCTCTGTACATTTTGCCCACTCGATTTTATTACATCGCTCCCCCTAGCGTACGTCGCCGCACTAAATCGAACGATTGCCTTCAACCAATGACACGCGCCATATGTGACATCATTCCTATTTTATAGGATCTCGCGTCTTTCATCAACTACAAGTACCGCTTTCTAGTTTATAACATCTTGCATCTTTTCATCATCAGCTACAAGTACCACCATCTAGTAAATACTACAAGAACTAAACGAGAGGTGGCTACATACAGGAGACGGTACCGCCATCTAGTGAACACTGCAAGAACTAAACTAGAGGTGGCTACATACACGGGACGGTACCGCCATCTAGTGAACACTGCAAGAACTAAACTAGAGGTGGCTACATACAGGCTACAGGGGACGCACAGCCCACGCCCTAAGGAGCTTCGCTCCTAAAAACGACGTTAAATATATGTAGGCATGTTGCACGCACATACATATGTTTAACAATTGCACATGATTTATAAACCAGTAGTCTACATTTGCGCAACCTTGCAAACAGCAACATGAATATTATAAATACGAGAAGCTTATATGTAACGCTTTTGCTCGTGAGGATGCTAACCCTAGACACTGGTACATAAATTAACTTCAGTGGATGGCACTCAACTACTACAGACGTTAGCCTGAGTAGACGACTGTCTTATGGGAGTACATATGTATTATTTGTAAAACGTGATAGCCAGGATTGCAAGGAAAATGACGTTTTACTAACATTGTACCTGGAGAGTGCATTTTTCAAAGCAGCACCAAGACGTGGCGTGGCTGTGTGGTAGAATACTGGATCACCACGCAGAATTTTTGGGTTCAGTTTCTGCTGGGACCCTGTTTTTTGTCGGGTCAACTCTGTCAATGTAAGCTTTTTCTTAACGGGATTGCATTTAAATTATCCATGTCTGTTGTCGCCGTTCTTAGGTGCGTAAAACTGTCCATCAACTGTAGCGCATACCCGCATGTCAAAGGCACAAACCCACCGTGAGTATGTGCCAAAGTATTTGACGAAGTACAAATTGAAACTGTGACAATATTCTTGTTACGACCAGCATGTCATATTTATCGAATCATTTTACACTTTCATACTAATTTTGGCTCACCCCAAGTTAAGGGGCTGAGCACGAGAGCACCCAGTCGTTGGCGGCTCGACAGATACATGAAGCGGTATCAGCCTTGGGACAGGTAAAACAGAAGCACGAGAGCCGGGGCAGGAAAGAAAAGAAGAATGTAGTTAGGAATAAAGCAAATTAAGATGAACGCCAGTTCCATACTGAAGCTATAATGCTGTTCTGTTCTTTTAAGTAGGAATATTACATTATTTTGGCGCAGCCGGCAATCGAAGCCAACATGTGGGTGACGTTCATCGTTGACGAGACCTCCGCGGACAAGATTATTTTTTCGAAGTACCAAGTTCAACATGAAGTAGCAGTGGAACTACCTCGTGAGCTCTGCTCGGAAGAACTCCTGAACCTGGTTGTGGGAAAGGCAGCTGTGGACACTACGGAATTACGATGGAAAGGTGCTGTAAAAGTGAACTTGTGTGGCGACCTTCTACAGCCTAGTTCTTGAACCAGCGCGTTGAAGAGACTCAGGATCAAGGTCTTTGACGGAAGAGGTGAGCCTCGTTTTGAAAGCTCTTCAGCTGCAACAGGAATAGATTGTGCAACAGAACCAACTAATGACATCTATTATAAGCTCTCTAAATGCTGAGAAACTGGTGCCTGAATTTGTAGAGCCTGATGCTTTCGATGGTATGTCTTCAAGTCCAGAAAGTTGGCTTGAGTTCTACGAATATGCTGTTGAAAAAACAGGTGGCTCTCTGACGAAGGTAAAATCACTAACATGCATGTTTACTTGATAGGTGTTGCGCTCAGGGGGTATGAAATATGCATTCAGGAAGACAGTGGTGACTCGGGAGTTGGTGGAAGAAGAAACTTTTGCCCGCATTCGAAAGCAACACAGTACGTAAATGTAGTACAGCACTTAATTTCAAGTCAAAGCAAAGCTCTCTTGTCGAGTACTTCTTCGAGAAACGCCGTCTTTTAAAGTTAGCTGAGCCTTTGCTTCCATCTACGGCCGTAATAGCCTTAATATTGCAGGGATTACACACTGAAATCTTGAAGAAGGTGCAAATACGGTCACCGAAAACTCTAGATGACCTCCTGGAGTGTCTTCAGAACATACCATCAAGTTCGGAAACAAGCATAACCGATAATTCAAGCAGCTGTTTTAGTCGGAGTAAAGTGGACCAGTCAAGCCGCAATCACCGAGAACCAAGCCACCTCGCAAGTAGCACAGATAATTTTACCTGGCGTGCTCCAAGAGCTCGAGTGAATAATATTGACACTGAAGCTCAGGAGGATTCGACAGAACTGCTAATAAATGAGGATGATTAGTCCCACCCGATGACTCCAAACGAGATTGTTTAAGTTCCTCTAGCCTAGTTCACATTCCCGTCAAAGTAGGAAACAAGCCGATGATGGCTCTCATAGACAGCGAAGCATCTGTGTCTATTGTAAATGCAAAGATGGTGGATGCACGACGCGTGCATAGTGGAGGAGTCCTACGGCTACAAGGCTATGATGGAAAAGTAGCGTTGCATGAGAAGTGGACCTTTGTAAACATTGAGTTTCAGGGTCAGCAATTTTAGAGCGAACTGTTGGTGGTAGAGGGGGTGACCTACGACGTTTTGCTATCAAGACCAGATATAAAGAAATTAAAGATCAACATATGCTGGGACGACATGGTTCTAGTCGAGGCCGTAGCAAGGAACGAGACATATCAAGGTAGACAAGATAACCTACTGGTTGTAAAGTGCGCGGAGGATATCGCAACGACCTACCCTGAACTTGTATGCAGAGAAAGCTATCCTCAGGCGATGAAGTCATACAAGGTTCCTTTTGAGCTCCTGACAAGATCGTCATCCGAAAATTACCTTACAATATGTCAAGAGAGCGAAAGATTTGTCTCAAGAAAGAGTTGCAGCAGATGCTAGATGCTGATATCATATGACTATCGGTATCACCTTTCGCTTCTCTCATAACGATCGCACCGAAGGAAGATGGAACATTAAGATAATGCACCAAATATCGGGTTCTCAATCGTCATACAGAACTGATACCATTTCCCATGCCATAGATCGACACAATTATAGATGAGACTCGTGGTTGCCGACATTTTCCCGCATCGATTTGTGCAAAGGCTTCTGGCAGATCCCTCTAACTGAAGAAACAATAATGTACACAGCTTTTATGACGCCATTCGACATCAACGATTATAACCGGCTTCCTTTCGGTTGAAAAAACTCGCCAGTGCGATTTCAGAAGATCATCAACGATGTGCTAAGGCTATTCCTTGGTGTTGTGTGCAATGTGTACATAGACGACATAATAGTCTTCTCCGAAACAGAGGCTGAGCATCGGGAACATCTGTCTCAGGTGTTAAACGCCTCAAGCTTGATCCATCTCAAGGTTAATTTTGAAAAGAGTGCGTTCTTTCAACGAAAGGTTGTGTTTCTTGGAGGAGTCTTCGATGGGAACACCAAAAGAACAAAACAAGAGTCTGTCGAGAAGATTTACTAGTTGAAGAAACAATATGACGTTCATTCACTGCGTGTGTTGTTGGGATTTGCGGGACATTTCCGATCTTTCATGAAGGACTTTGCTGTCAAAACTAGATGTATCACACGTTTAACACAGAAAGACGTTCTCTTTGACTGGAGTGACGAATGTGAGAGAGTGTACTATTATTTGGTGCACAAAATTTCTTCTCACCCTGTCCTACGCCTACCATACTTCACTTTACTCTTTGAATTGAACACTGACGCCTCAACTTATGGGACTGGTGCAATGTTGTATCGAAATTGTATTGGATCATTCCTGTCTAGAAAAACGACACATAGTAGGTTACTAAAGTTACACGTTCAAGCCATCTGAAATCAATTACTATACTACGGAAAAGGAAGCCCTGGTGGTTCTGAAGGCCCTTGAGTACTTCCGTACGTACCTGGATGGTACGAAGTTCACTTTGTTGACAGATCACCATGCCCTCACTCATCTCTTGAATATGACCCCAAACTAAAGGACGTATTGCTAGATGGGTGAATTACTTGCAGCAATTCGGCTTTACCATATCGCAACGACCAGGACCGCTTTTAACCGATGCAGGTGCTCTATCAAGGTGGACGGTACGAAGCAACACAGAACAATCCTAAGAAATCAATGAAGTGAAGCTGAGGCAAGGCTCCGAACTACTGGTTTTTACTGAAGATCGGTATCAAGTCCCACCAACACTTCTTTCCAGAGTCCTTTATTTGTACCACGATAGCCCCGAATCTGGAGAGCACGACGGATTTTGGCGCACCTACAACAAATTGGTGAAGAGATTTACATGACCTCACATGAAAAAAGACGTCAGTCAGTACGTTCGTTCCTGCCATGTGTGTCAAGTACACAAAGTGAAGTATAAACAGCTTACAGAAGCTATGATACTACCTTGTCACTCGAATGTGCCTTTCGAAGTAGTTCACCTAGATATCGCCGAACGAAATAAGAAACGGCAAGGAATCAAGAAACGCAAGCTTTTCCTCTGGCCATAGATGAATGCACTAGAATGGTCGCGGCACGAGAAGGAAAATAAGATCCAAATAGCGTCATAACCCTCCTCGAAAGAGACATGTTTAAGACTACGTGGTCAATCGGATGTGATAACGGCCCTGCGTTCAAGAGCGGAAAGCTAGCAAGGTGGGCTCGGGATCACAATATATCAATCAAGTTCTGTGCTCCATACCATCCCGCAGCGAATGGGCTGGCAGAACATCCCATACGGGACGTGAAACAGTACATCAAGATATACAATAGTTTTCCTGGTAACTGGAAATGTTCGTTGGAAGCCGCCGTAAAACATCATAATCGATCATATACAAGTGGCTTAGGGTGCAGTCCACAGTACTCTTCTTCAGGAGAAACCCTTTCTCTACAGGCAGACCGTGAGTTGGGACTCTTGTAAAACGTCAAGATTGTCGAGGAGAAGCAAGAAAAATCACAGCAGCAGAGATACCAAAAAACGAATGAAAAATAATTTCGATAAGAGGCATCGAGCAGACATGCCAGATATTCTTGTCACCGACCTCGTACTAGTGAAGAAAGAAATAAGAGATGACAGTGCCAAATTTTACGGTGCTTAATTTGTGACCAAGACAGCCGCCCTAAACGGAATTTTGAAGGCTGTCTGGTACACTGGCGAACGTGGATCAGTTGAATGTGCTTCAATTGCAAATGTCTTCAAATATTACCCCAGGAGGGGTAATTAAAGGACACCGGGAAGGGTGAAGCGGTATTAGCCTTGGGACAGGAGAAGAAGAAGCACGAGAGCCGGGCAGGAAAGAAGAGAAGAATGAAGTTAGGAATAAAGCAGATTAAGACGGACGCCAGTTCCATACTGAAGCTATAATGCTGTTCTGTTCATTTAAGTAGAAGCACTAGAATAGATAGATAGAGAGAGATAAAGAGATAGATAGATAGATAGATAGATAGATAGATAGATAGATAGATACATAGATAGATAGATGGCAAAAGTGAGTTTAGTGCGCAAAGAAATGCTTTCCAATTACTAACAGGCTACAAATTAGGCTAGATGGCCGCATTCAATTAGTGCAAGCATTTTAAAAATAAACTGAACTGTAACTTCTGTGGCCGTGCCATATATATATAAATATATATATATATACACACATATATATATACATATATATATATATATATATATATATATATATATATATATATATATATATATATATTACGAGCTGGAAGCTTACCGTGAGATCAGTTTTATCTCATTATTACTGTGTAAAAACCCGGAAAAACGGGCCCTTAAGTATACACTTCCTTCCCTTATTCATTAGCGAGGGTCTCGTACTGGCAGACTTGGTGCCTTTAGGTTGCATACGAGGAACTACTGGTCAGCTGCCAGCTCGTAATAAGTTCACGCGCTACTTGAGGCCAACGCCAAACAGGCTCATCAAGAGTGTGCCACACTCGCCGCCATGGCTACTAGTGGCGCTGACTGACACTCGCACCTTTATTTCACATATATGCCCAGTGCAGTGACTGGGAGATAGCTGCCGTGGTAGCTCAGTGGTAGAGCATCGAACGCGTTATTCTAAAGTCGCAAGTTTGGTTCCTGCCTACGTCAAGTTATTTTTTCACCCACCTTTCTTTGTTCGCATGTTCATTACAATTTGTTCTAATAACTTGCCCCATAATTTCCTTGGTATTGGCAATATTGTCTGTTACATCTCATTATTATTGTGTCAAAACACAGAAAAACGAGCCCTTAAGTATACATTTTCTCTCTCTCTCTTTATATATATATATATATATACATATATATATTCAGACCATCATAAAGAAAGTGGCGTAAAAAATGGTTGCTACAATAAATTATCCAAACAAAAGAAATAACACGATTTATTACCTTCCTAGGAAATTGCATACTGCCCATGAAAACAAAAATGAATTGGCATCAAGAGAATCACCACAGCTTTCCAAGAGGCATTAGGCGACCAACATGAAAATGTATGATTTGGAAAACATTGAGCACGTGCCAAGAGAACGGTTGAGTAGTCTAAAAGTAGTGAACAGAAACCTTTGCGCAAACTCATAAATGTGATGTATGCATTAAAGACAAGAAAGACTACGTGACTACCGATATGGATCACGTAGATAAAGTATCCGGACATTGCTTGAGATATCTGCGCCATGGGAACAATGAAGACGCTCACATAAGGAAAAAAGTATGTGAGATGAATGACACACCCCACCAGTAATGGCTGCGCAAATAAAAAAACAGCTTTGGAGGGAGTGAAATTAGGCAAAGTCACTGCAAAGTATCAGGTAATGACATATCAGTTGAGAGATTGCGGACTCCTTTTACTGGGAAATTGGCCGCCCTGTATGCGACGTGTCCACGGGATGCGAATGAACCAGAACCTTGAATAAATGTTAACACCATCCTATTTCATCAGAAATAAGATACGGAAGACTTGAAAAGTTACCAGCAGATTAGCTTACTGTCTCTTGTCTACACGCTATCGGCCAACGTAATCCCAAATATAGTTAGACAACATTAGAATTCAATGAAGTGAAAGCCCACGCGTAATTTTATACTGCCTGCTTCACAATGGATGGTAATTGCGCTGGTATTAGGTTGATATATAAATGTGCGGAATATAACCAACCCATATAGATTTCACAGATTAACATAGAAAATATTAGGAGGAAAAACACATAAATTCGATAGCTTCAAACTGAAACGTGCCCCGCCGTGGTGGTCTAGTGGTGATGCTGTAACACCGCGTGTTAGATTTCGGTGCTCACTAGAGAACCCCATGTGGCTGAAATTTACAGAGCCCTCCACTGCAGCGTCTCTTATAAACTCATAATAGTTTTGGGACGTTAAACCCCTTATATCAATCAATATAATCAATCAAAGTCAAATATAAGCAGCACACTGGGTAACACATACCTGAGATAACCAGTGTACTGTGCTGACTGCGGCAGACTAATAAAATTTTGCTGAGCTCCATCTTCGCCTAAGCAAAAAAAAATGCCGTGCTCTTCATATCCGCCGCTACGGCAAAGGCAGACATTCGAGTAAATCAAAAGCAAAACACCTGGGTTGCAGCATACCTCTCGGATCACTCACAGTATAGATGTAAGTGTAGCTGAACTATGTATTCACTCATGCACCGCTATCCTTCCGTCCATTAATTGAAACATGGCAGCGGGAAAGCACGGCTGAGTAAGCACGCACAATATTGGCTTAGCACAAGGCTTTCTTTCGGACCAAAGAAGAGGTTAGAAGCAGCGTGAATGGCGTGTTCGTGGAAGAGCCATCTATAGTATGGTCAGAGTTACTTCAGTCGCATCTACGCGGAAGACCGTTAAGAGGAGACAAGATAGAAGGAACTTCGTGAAAAGCTTAGCACGAAACAGCAAATGCAATCGCTCTTTCTTTGTATTTACTTAGGAGACCCTACACTCATAGAACTTCCATCTAGATGGAAAAATAGCCGCGCTGGCTTTGTATGCATCGGCAAGCAGTTGTGTTACCGAAAGCAGTGCTTCCATGTAGCCGAAGCTATTAAGGAGCTCACACGAATATGGGATTTCTTTCGGAGATGAGCCGCAATATATGTGCACCGGGTCCATCGAAAAACCAAAAGCCCGACCTCTCTGCATCTCTGGATAGTCTCGGAAACCTTCATTGGCTCACCTTCAGCATTGCGAAACGAAGCAAGCCGATTTGACTGGTGCCTGCTATAGTGGTGAAAGTGACGAGCTTCCTTAAAAAAAAACGCCGCACGCACGTGTACTCTTCACCAAGGCCCTGCCATGCATTGAATATGCGTATGCGTTAGAAACGAGCTAAGGGCAACCCTTGGATATCCCGTTTAGATGAGGAGAGGGTAAACTTACACCACAGGGTGTTACTTGTGGGATGGAACAAATAGGACAAACGCACAAGCTAGATTACTAAAGACAATTTCGTTTCCACTGTTTTCAAAATAGTACGGCAGGGTTTATAGCAAAGGTACTTCTGCGTCTTGTGGAAAGCTTCAAGTTACATGTTCTACCATGTACGCAGATGAATAATTAGGAAGGTGAACCGGTGCCTAAAATAAAAAAGTCATATACATTAGAAAACCACCACGTTAATTTCTATACCTCTTTAGAGCTATGGTGTATGTGTGTGTATAGCCATATATTTGTTCATCACTTGTTGATTGTGCTACTCCAAACTATCGTGTATAATCAAATAGTTTTGTTGGCGATGGTGATGTGGCTACGTAAATAGGTATTTCCTCTATGCCCCACGCGTTGGTCCAGCGTCATTTGGTCCGTGTAGTAGTCATGACAATATTCAGAAAGATAAATTATATTACCCAAATTTATTGTGTATGTGACTGGCAAGTTTACCGTTGTACGACTTGTACCATTCCCCTCGTTTGTTCGTTTATTCTTCTTTATTACATGGGAATAAGAAATCTCGCGCAAACTGAGACATCGCTAGTGGTAGAGAGAGCGCAAGCTTTGGAAGTACAATTTACTTTAGTAGAAATGACTGAAGCTTTTCTTTAAGTGATTCAAAGAAAGCTCAACCAACGTTTTCTCGTAAACATGGGTAACAACATCAAGCCTAATCATGTGCCTCTGGAGTGCCCGCTTATTGGTAGAGGCATGTCTGCAGGCACGTTTGAAAAACAAAGCTGTGCACTTCTCAAGATTTATCCTGTCAGAGTAAAGTAACCAATTCATAATATATCAAGAGGCATAATAACCACACAACGTTTGTGTACACATTGTTGTCGACTTATTCGATAGAAGCAAGCATGAACAATAATTGTAGAACGCACAATGTCAGATGCACAATTTTCACACGCTTGATGTGTCAAATCACGAACCAACTGCAGATCCCTTTGCTCACTAATATATTTGTATCATACATATATATTTTAATTGTTACAGGTTCACACTGTCTCGATAAACATAGGTATTTTAATGTGAAAATTTATGAATTTTAACCAATGCATTGTTTTAGAGTAGGTCCTTTACCACAGTTTATAGTATGCTATCTCACATCGTGTTTTTATGAAGAACTCAAACCAAGAAACCTGGTAAGCAGCCTTTCAGTTGTTTTTACTTATTGAATGCGTTTTTATAAGTAAATGATGGCCACCAGTATTTGAAGTGATTCAGCATAAACAGCTTTTTCACAGAGAAAGCAGTTATGAGATCACTTTTCAGGTCACACGCAGTTGCATGTTGTCCGCCACCGCCGTCGGTGTCCGTAACCACATCGTACGAAATTAGAAAAAAAAACTTGCACCAATGGCACGGTGGGGCTTGAGCCCGAGTCCACTGAGGGACAGACCACCACTGAGTTACGCAGGTGCTTGTAACTTGTTGTCAAACTTGCCTTAGGCAGGCTTGATGTCCGGAAAGAGATCGCGTTAATACGACTTATAAAGCGTTTTACAACAGTGAAAGATCAACCAGTCTTCACACAATGCGACTAGCGTACAAACGCGTACTTGTAAAAGCCGCCTGATTGTGTTTTTTCTCTTTCTTGTTCTCCGGCAAACACGTTTAGACGCAGAGCTAATGAAGAACATTTTGCTTTTATGACGTAAGTTTTATGCATTGAGAATATCAATCGGTTAAACTTACTTGACATATCTTATTTTGTGTAAAATTTAAAGCCACTAAGTTTATTTCTGCTTGCAAAGTGATGTACACCAAAAAATACACAAGGCGCCATCTATAGTACAATCCTTCAAAGATACACTAACGAAAAGTGATTGTATTTAGAGGAAATAAGCAGGAAAAAGACCTACACTCCAAGTGTACAAAAACGACCCGGATATGATAATCGCAGACGTCTCGACATAATTTGATGACGTGTTTCAGGCAAAACAAAAGCGGAATACCACAGAGCTGCTGCAGAAAAAAATTCACGAAAATGCAGCGAAGGAGGAATACTTAGCAACAAAAAAATTGGCATTCCCCACGTACACTGGGAATCGATATGCGCAGAACGAATGAGAAATGTTGATATATCACTTTAAAATCAGCACAACGTTACGAGATGGAGGCAAATAAATGCCGTACCTTACTATCGTCTCATGATTGTCCTGTTTGAATGTGTCGTTTACCTTCGCCATCTGTTCACGTCACGTGATACCTTAATTAGTATATGTGCAGCCAGCGAAACGGCCGCGAGCATGCAATTAGCGCGGTATGTTGTCTTGTTCCTACATGACACGCTGTCAGAAGTATGATGTTTGCACCAGTCATATATTTTGTCAATAAATAACGTCACGTAACAACAAGTTTTGTTCACGTGGAGCAAGTGAAATGGCCACGAGCGCATCATGAAGGGTGCATTATACTCCAATGTAGCATTGACACGCGCTCACGCTGGGCACAGTGACGTTACGTTAGCGAAACGCGAGCCCTTATAGTCTGACGTCAGGTGCGACCAGCGTCCGTCGGCGCGGCCCGTCGGCGACCGGCGCGAAATGCGACATGCTGCATCTCGCGCCGATGCCTTTCCCAGACAACACTGCGTTTTCCTGTTTTCGAGACGGAAGGAGGCCGGACGCGCTGAAAGTGACGCAGTGTGGCAGCGCCTGCGAGTATATGGCAAGTGCGGGGCCTGGCTTGGCGACGCGACGAAATGAACGCCTCCGAGCACGCTCACCGCGTCACGTCAAAATGTATTGGCATAATAAAGTTCTCTCATGACTTGTAGTCATGTCTTGACATAACACACATTTCACAATTATCACGTTTGCACCAGTCACATACCTTCGTCATCTATAAGCGTCGCGTAACACCCAGTTTGACACATGTGAAGCTAGATAAACGGCCGCGAGCACATCATGAGCGTAGCATGTAGTCATGTTGTTACATGACACGCATCTCACGTAAATCATGTTTGCACCTTGTCATCCATTCACGTCCCATAATACCAACTTCGGCATAAGTGAAGCTAGTGAAACGGCCGCCAGCGCATCATAGACGCGGCATATCGTGAAGGTATTACATGACGCACATCTCATGATTACCATATTTCCACATGTCAAGTACATTCGTCATCCATTCACCTACCATCATACCAAGTTTGGTATATGTGACGCCAGCGAAATGGTCGCGAGCGCATCATGAGCGTGGCACCTAGTAATGTTGTTACATTTCCCGCACGTCATGATTTTTCACGCCAGGGTCTCTCACTTGTTTTCGCCATGCAATCATGTCATACCATACCATTTTTGCAACATGCCATGTGAATAAAACCGCCGCGAGAGACGCAGGACCAATAA
Source organism: Rhipicephalus microplus (assembly GCF_043290135.1). Classification (NCBI taxonomy): domain Eukaryota; kingdom Metazoa; phylum Arthropoda; class Arachnida; order Ixodida; family Ixodidae; genus Rhipicephalus; species Rhipicephalus microplus. The sequence goes on along the minus strand of NW_027464588.1, from coordinate 29,083,094 downwards.
ATGTAAATTATGACAATCATGGCATACATTTCATGATTTTTATGGTATTACTAGTCAAATATGTTATTCAGACAGTCATGTTATGTCGTATTGAGTTTGGTATCAATACCATAATCGAAACGGCCTGGAGAGCTAAAAGTCATAGGTGGCTAGATAGATAGATAGATTGATTGATTGATTGATTGATTGATTGATTGATAGATAAACAAACAGTCAGGCAGACAGGCAGACAGACAGACGGAGAACTTTAGTGACGCGTTTTTAGAAACCAATGAGTACCTAAAGTTAAAATAATGGTTAAGTCGCCATTTGAATTTCTACGCATTTTTGTTCACTACCTTATTCGTAGAAATATGTGGTGATCTTTTTGTCATTTCCATTACATGATAGCCTGACTCTGACCACAGAATCACTACTTTCTCCTTCTTACATCGCGTCCTGTCGTTTTTTTTCTTAACCCTCCTCAAACCCATTCACTTATACCACCCTTCCCATCTCTATGCTCTCGGGCCATTTCCTGGGCAGCGCGACTTAGCTTCCGTGTTCCCATCTCAATCGATCAACTGTAGCTTTGCGGTGAGTGGGAAACTTTGATGGGATTCATTGACCTAGCCAGCGAGGCAGTCCCATTTGCCAAGCCTCTCTTTCTGCGTCGATTGCGTTCCGCTCCACCGTGGCTTGTCGACCGATGTTACGCTCTATCGCATCGAGTGGTGGTTACGCTGCGTTTTTCAAGCCGGTGTGTTTTAAGCTCGCTAGATTTTTGTTTCTTTCTGCACTTCGTCTCATTCGCGATTTACTTGCTCCTTTAGTCCCACCGCAACCTCGTCCGCTTTTACTTTTCTTCTCAAGGCAGCTAAGCGGATATCCTACTTAAGCGGCCATCCGCCGCTTACTCTTAGGGGCGTATATCACCTCACTGCATGGGTATCTTCAAAGAGGGTCATCTCATCAGAATTAGCGCACACGGCTCAGTTCACTCCTGATACTCGAAATGATAAGGGATGAGTAGAGAGAAGACGAAGGCATGCGGAGTGAAATAAAAAAAATAATGGTACTCAAACGGTATGCTGTAGCGTACCTCACTTTTGACGAGAACGAAGGGAACAAAAAAGACTTGACCAGTCCCCAAAAAGTACATCTCTAAATCCTAACGTTGGCTCTTGGTTAGCGGCTTTGATCATACCTCCTGGGCTTTCAAGAGAACGTTCTTGGTTTCTCTCGCACCGCTTTTCAGTGAATGATCTGTACTTTGAACTGTTGATCCGTGAAGGAGTAGTTATCTAAAACTAGTTTTTTTGCGACTTTTATTTAAGCCCAAAAAATATTACACTTCGGAGGAACAGGACTAAAGGCTTTCACTTTTGACGAGGTCCTCTCACCAGAAACAAGAACAGGAAGGACAAGAACAGGAAGAGAGAAGGCAGGTAGGATAAACAGGCACAAGCAAAGTTTGCTACCCTACGCTGGGGAAAAAGGAAGGGTGGAGTATAAAGATAAGAGAGAGGGAGAGGAAAAACAAGAGAAAGACAAAAGAAAATTGGTTAGTCAATGGGCTGACGCGTATGTAGCGGTGGCACTACACAAAAGTTAAAGGTGTTCACATTGCCCTGTAGTCCTCAAAAAGCGCAATACGGCTTTTGCTGCTTTTTCAGATGACTAAGAGCGAGGAGGGTGCTCCCACAGCATCGACAAAGAGAGTGGCCCATCGTCCAATGGTCGCAATGCGTCAGAAAGCTTTTGTCTCTCAGAGGCAAGTTGAGGACAACGGCATAGCAGATGGACGATGTTTTATTGAATGCCGCAGACGTTGCTTTCCACACTGTCGGTCAATCTAATGAGGGTAGTATGTGGTTTTGTGAAGGCAACACCCAACCAAAGCCGACAAAAAACCGCAGGTTCATGTCGACGTAGCCAGGATGGAGGTTGAAGTTCCAGTCGAGGGTTTATTTGTTGGAGTCCCGTATGTCTTATGCTTGGGGTGTTCCACTCCAGTGGACAAAGACTTCGCGCCAGGTGACGAAGTTGCTTTGCAGCATCTGTCCTTGACAATGAAATCGGAAGAATGTGCTCTTCTTGTTGGGATGTGCTAGTCGTGTTGTCTGCCAAATCATTTCCACTGATCCCATAATGACCCGGTAGCCACTAAAATTGACCTCGTAGCCAGTTTCTGTGACGTGGCGAAGAAGCTTGGCCACCTCGTACGTTAAGTGTTCGTGGCAATCTCTTCGGAGGACTGACTGCATGCTCTGTAAGGCCGGTATCGAGTCAGAAAACACAGCCCGTTAAATTAGTCTCTGAGATGAGATGTACTCTTTAGGGCGCCACCACGCAATGGTGCAAGTTCTGCCACAGTACACAGAAACAAGAAGAGTTTGCACATAAGCAATGTCAACAAAAACAATAGCAATTTTAAAATCCTACGTGAAAGCAGTAGTATTTCATGCTCAACTTTAATATGTATAGAAAGATAACACATGGTTTTAGTAAATATATAATCAAACAAATCGTTGTTGACACTGAAAAATAAACGCAAATAGCAGGCAATATGCAATCATTTAAACACAATAAAAATATGAAATAAGTAGTTGAATCAGGCCCTTGATCTTTGTATAGTTGGGTATGCGATCACTGGCATGCGTTTAATTATCGGCAAACCGCTCTACCTTCATACATAGGCTACGTTACACAAAAGTTTGGTAGAGGCAGCAGCTAAATGTCAGACCCCATGAAAAGTAGAAACGCCGTAATTTAAACAATATAGTTTGTGGTTGAGCGCTAATGAGGACACAGGTCGGCCCCAACAATTCATCTCCTGGCTTCTTCACAGCGGGATGTTAAGCATAAGTACTCAGTAGCTAACCGACAACTGCTCGCATTTATTGTGTAGGCCCTCACTAACAATGTGGAGGAGTAGGCGCACAATTATCAAACCGTAACTGCATAATGAAGGAAAAAACAGCACGTGTAAGAATAATAATATCAAGGTTGCCACAACGCAGTGCCCCAGTCGAAGAAAGCAACTTCAGAATTTTTTAATATTACGTGACATAATAAAGAAATTTAGTGACTCGGCCTTGTTCGTTGTTCAATACAAGGAATAGGTAGCAGGGTAAAACAAGAAAGTGGGATAGAAAACTACGAGGATAGAAGAAGTAAACAGAATGTGTCCACCAGTTTTCCATCGGACTGTCATTGCCATTGGCTTCATGGGCTTATCACTGTATGAGGGGAAAATACCCATTGCGTCTATTTGTATTTTTCATACAAAGAAGTGGTTCCTGTGAACCGGCTTTCTTGGTTGTGCAGGTAAATAAAATTATTAAAACAAACCTCACGTCTCGTTCATTCATTGTAATAGAGAGAAGGCACTGGCAATGCTGCATGTATTTTATCGGGAGCCACGAAGAGTGAAGCGGAAGGTCAGCCAAATGAAGGAGGTGCATGAATGAAACACTATTTACAATATGTTGCATTTCTGTAAAACACTTTTATTGTGCGAGAATGAATAATGAGGCCTCATACCATACCGGACAATGCACGTTTGCAATCAGAGCACGTGTATAATCTGAATATAATGGTCGAGCGACCGCTTACAGCGAGTCAAGCTCATGGTTTGATGAGCCCAGTCACCGCAAATACAATGAACGCTGAGCAGTACGGGAGTAATTAGGAGTCTTTTAGAGGTGAACGCCTGAACTTTCATCGAAAGAAAAGTGATGCTAGAAAATTTAGCCGCGGGCAACCGCTTCGAACCTGGGGCATAATTTTCGCGTGAATGCTATTCACGTTGGTACATTTATTACTTTATTTTATGTTTATATTGACCTAGATTACAATCGCCGAATCACACAGCAATGGTTTTATTTTTTATGGTATTCTAGCACAACCAACGTTATGTTAACGAGTATACCCAAACGTAAGCGGCTAGATAGTTGATTACATAGAGAGATACGCTAAATTTCGCCGAAGTTCACTAAAATTCTTCGCATTTATTAATGAAGGCAAAACGTAATTCACAGCCAAAAGCAACACATTATTTATGACGGAAAACGCGTATATAACTGTACTCCGCTTTGTCACTCACTTACATGCGCGAGTGGTGAATGTCATGGCTGATTTACCGCGACAACGACCGATCCTACTGGTTCACCCGCTCATCAACATTCACTTCTGGAGTATGCTATGCTTTTTTTTCTTTTTTGTGCACCATAATAAGTTATAACACAAGTCTAGCCAACCAGTATGTGTGAAGCAAGCTACCTGAATAGTTTTCATACCTTCTGCAGTCCACGGAGCCAAGCAGGCTGAGTTCAAGTTACCATTACTGCTTTCGATCTATCCTTTTTCTCTTTGGGGGAGCAGAGCGGACATTGTGGTAAAAATTTAACAAAAACATATTATAATGGTAAATGTTTTTGAGCATGCAGGCAGTAGAATATTTGTTATCAAATATTTAAGACAGGAAAACCTTAAAGGTGCTTTTTCAATTTTGTTTTGTATTCCACGCATCTCATGAAGGATCATTTGCAATCATTCATGAAACAAATTATGACACTCTTCTCCGGATCCTGACGGCGGCAAGTAATACTTTAAGTCACTCTTCTTTTTTCACATTTATATTTTACAATTACTTCTAATAACGCCCCTTTATATCTCTGGACGTCAATGTATTTTAGTTCTCTTTTATATTGGTTTATATTGTGTATAACAAACATAACGAGCTCTTGAACGCAGACTAATTTCCTTCATTCATAGCGGACTCTGGTCCTGGCAGACTTGATGCCTTCAGGTAGTATGCGTTAGACGTTGTTTGTGAGGTGCCAGCTCGAAATAAGTTCACGTGCTACGTGACGCCAACAGGCAAAAAAAAGTGTTTCACATTCGCCGCCATGCCAACAGGTGACACTGACTCACGCCCTCACGTTTCAATACACATATTTTTTTTGCTGTTACACTGTACGCATAATTTCGTTTATCCTACATACTGTTATTTCGTTTATTTTCACCATTTTTACATAAATGTATTTTTTACTTCAGTTTAGCCATTATATACCTCTTTGATCAGCCCTTTTTTTACGTATTAGGATGTACTGTTATTATGATGTACTATTACGTCTTCTCGTCTGCCTTTGTTAGCCGCCAATATTTTTATGTATAATTGAATATTTGATATTTGTATTGTCATATTGTAACAACTCAATATGCTCTTCCTGTAAAGATCCCTGATGTATTCGACAGTATGAATGAATAAATAAATAAATAAATAAATAAATATATACCTTACATTGTCGATAGAGCTATGACAGCCACCGTAGCTCACTGGTAGAGTGTCGAACGCGTTATTAGAAGGTCGCATGTTCGGATGCTGCCAGTGGCATAATGTCTGTACATAAATTTTTTTATTCTCATTTACAATGCGTCAACTTTTAATGAGATCCCATTATATTTTCATAGACATTATTGTCTGTTGGTTATCATGATTATTGTGTCTAACAAATAAAGTGGCTGGTAAAGTTACACATTCGTTCACCCATAACGATGCCTTCACTCATAGCAGGGCTACTTAACGTCACATTCAAGAGCAAGAATATTATTTTTTATGATAGCTATAAATATGGAACTGTGTATTTAAATCATAAAAAAACATGCATCAAAATCTCGCACAGAAACACGCATATTGATAAGCTTTAGCGCTTTCTTAGCAACATGAAAGGCTTGCAGAACATACGATGTTCAAATGAATGAGGTGAAATGCATAAATAATACATATACAAAGTACATACATATTACATAGTACCAAAATAAAAAAAGGGCAGGCTTTAGAGCAGAGGAGCCGGTAGAAATGATATTCGTACTGCTTTTTAGGGAACACAGTACTTTGGCTGTGAAACAGCAGTTATCGTGCTACTAGATGGGTTTCCGGAAAAAAAGAAAGAACAAAAAAACGAGAAGAAAAAACGAGTGAATAAGTATCCCTCGATAAAACAGCTTTTGCTTTCTTGCAACGCAGCCATACATTTCGCTGCTCGACATTTACAGGCTGGAAGCGGTGCCTTCTTTTTCGGAGACACTCGCACTATCACGTCAGTGCACACACGAGCCGCTTATCGTTCCATTCGATTCGCCCGCCATTACCCCACTCTGCATCCGCCATTCATCTTTATTACACGTGGCGACCATGTCCGTATACATTGTCGTTCGTTGTGACCACTAAGCGAGGAAACAGCGGGCTGCTATACTGACTGTACCGAGAGTGGCAATGTACAAACAAGTATCTAAAATTGGACAAGATATACGTCCTGATAGATACGAAAAAAAAATAAAATGCTAGAACGTACTCGCTGCCAGTTGACAAGCGCAGAAACGATGTTGCACATAAGAAACAAGGTAGGATTCACGGTACATGCAACGATTCGGGTAGCCCAACATGCGCGATAACGATGCAGCAACACTGAGGCGCGAAGTGTCATGAGGAATATTCTTCTTTTCTCCGTTTCTCCGCGTGCTTGTCAATACACGGAAGCAGTTCCACGGTACCGTATAGTGTCATTAGGTTGCGGAAGAGCTCGTATGAAGGCTCTACACCGAACTTTTGGTGTAGCTGATGTGGAACACGCGCGTGCCTAGTGCTTCAAAAGCGCAGGTCGACCTAGTTCACGAGCAGCAGTTTAGAGCACACAGTTCAGTTCGCTAAGGTGTACGGCCTTGAGGATGGTGAGTGTGAACTGCCAAAATTCTTTCAGCAGGAGGCACAGCTTCCGCTTGAAGTACCGGAGTGGTAGCAGTGGCTTGAGCGCTTTTTGCGGAAGCCACGTAAACGTTTTGTATTTCTTGTGCCTTCGCCAAGCATGATTGGAAGGTGAAAGGCATGCTCTTTTTCTTTCTAGCAGATATATGAGGGAGCAAAGAACACGTGCCCTGGTCTCCTCTCCGTTCTCTTCCGTCGAGGTCGCGCGCGCTGCGATTTTGTACGCTACCCGAAGGACAGCGTTAAAGAAGCATCGTCTGGCGTCATGACATCGTAACGGTGCCTTAAGCGTTCTTGCAATGAGTGACGTCTTTACGTAAAGATGATGTTTCCTTTCAGTCATCCCCGACGCCACTGGAAAGTCCGCGGCAACGGTCAATTTTCTGATTTCATGAGGCACCTAAAACTTTTGCCTTAATACAGATTATCACTTGAACAGAAATTCGAAGCGCGAAGTTTGCGACACGATTCATTGAAGCAGTGTACAAACATTTAGAACGAACCAAGCCGGTAAACAGCGAGGAACGTTTTGGGTCCGGCAAAGGGAATACTTCTTGGTTCCACCATATTGGATACCTTTTGAGGAAGTGGGCTAAGAGCTCATCACTTTTCTTCCTCGTTCTAAACGGTATTTCTGTGCGATAGTGCACTCAGCGTGGCTCGAGAGTCCACAGCGGCACGCAGCTACTCAGCTTGCACAAAGATGTCTATTCACCACCTAACTGTGGGCTCATACAATGCAATCTGCTTACTGCACCTCTGGTTGCTTCGGATAACGTCGATTCTCAATGTGTGTAGCTTACATGCTCAATTTCGTTATAAAGCAGTGTATTCTCGGATGGGCGCAGCATAAAATGAGGAGCGCAATATTTATGTGGGGCGTAAGCAGGGCAATAGCCAAAGCAATATTCGCTATATGTAACCGCGAAAAACTGGAATTGTTTCTAACAAATTAGAGTTTCGAATGCGTGGATGCTCACAACCAGTTTGGCAACTGTATTTGAAACACCCTTTCACAGGTGGACTGGTAACACGACGCATCTCGTCATTGCGATGATCGGCCAATTCTGCAATTGAACGTCGAAGAAGCTACAAAAGGAACCGGGCCATTCTTGCCATTTTCATTCGTGAAGCTCAGTGCCCTCTTTTCAGGCCGCTTGCAAGACAGTCATACGTGTACCGTGTCAACCCCAGGAGGCACCACTACTTTCTCTTTCTCGTCCTTACATTCATGATCTCGTTGCCCCGCCTCGGTGGTCTAGTGGCTAAGGTGCTCGGCTGCTGGCCCACAGGTCACGGGATCGAATACCGGCTGCGGCGGCTGCATTTCCGATGAAGGCGGAAATGTTGTAGGCCTGTGTGCTCAGATTTGGGTGCACGTTAAAGAACCCCAAGTGATCGAAATTTCCGGAGCCCTCCACTATGGCGTCTCTCATAATCATATGGTGGTTTTGGGACGGTAAATTCCACATGTCAATCAATGAATTGATGATCTTGTTATTACATCACAGAAGACTATGAGGTACAAGTACGCTACTGGCATTTCGATTGAAAGTGTTTGTGTTCAATCCTCAGTCGAAGAAGTAAAGCGAAACGAGACTTTTGGAACATCTGCCTATGTACAGGCTTCCAGCATCACTCCGTGCCAATTTACGCAATAACAATATTTTCAATGCTTCTTTTGAAATGGCATATATCTCTAGAGAAAGTGACCTAAACTTCCAGAAGGCTGAATGGCGTGAGTCACGCGCACCAGTGGTAAGCGTTACGCATCGGCATATACATGAAATATTATAAAAACAGCTTAAATACAAGGTACTTCAATTCGATCGTAATTATTACCAGGACCATGTGTATTAACCATTATACGCTAAAAACACAAAGCCTGAATATTATAGTACAGACAATCGACTTGATTTTAATTCTACCGCTTGGGACTAAGAAACCCTTCAGAATAACCTGCCCTTGATGGTCTAATCGGGACAATCCTGTTCCATAAAAAAACAGTACTTCCACATTTCAACCTTACTTTATGCAGTAATACAAACATAAATTACAGGAAGTTCTGTGGCATGCATTATTCACTGCCGAAAAGCGCCAGCTGCAATCTCGCACTGACACGCTATGCAGTGAAAATGAAGCGAAGGCATGTCTTCCTACGCAGCCTGAGCTGGACAACATCTGACCCTCGAGAAGCATAGCTGAAGATGCGATATGCTGGCAGGCTAAAGTTCTCGCCAGAAGCTAACTGCGGTAGCCACACATATCAGCATCTCCAACACGGGGGCATAAAAACATAGTCAACGAAAAGATTGTCTTGTCTGGAAAACGAATTCGGCCAAACAGGAAATCAGAAGGAACAAAATCTGAACGTGAACAGCGTAAATTAATAACAAAAGACCATCAATGAAGCAAGCGCAAAGCATTGGTGCCCGGCGGCGGCAAGGAAACGAAGCTTGCAGCTTTACATCGAGTGTGAGCCATACTAAACCACAGTGTGAGTCATACTACAGAGGTGACCGGGAAAGCGCGCTATTGTTTCAAGGCATGAGGTGGTCACTCATTACGCAGCAAAATGTGTAGAGAACTGTGCGGAAGTTCGACGGACCCGTCATGCCGCTATGCAGGGCCCTGGAAAAAATTATCAATCACATCATGATGACCTGCTCCCAACTCTAATCAGAGGTGACCCCCACGCTCAGTCTGACAGAATACGTGAGTTTCCCAGATGATACCGTCGACATCTGAGTTGAACACACTGAGAGTGTCAAGCTACATTTGAAACACTGGCAGAGAATGTGCCGGCTAGCTGACACCACCAGCACCCTGCCCAGCCCAATCAACGCAGCGACGAGCCGACGACACGACGGAGCCACCGGATAGACGGAGCTTGTTGACTTGGCCAACTTGGCCTAGAAGGTGTGAGAGTGGACCCATGTGTGGAAAGCGCAGCATTATTATGCTGTGGCGCTGCGAGTGCATACCTTGTGTGGGTGTTCATGTGACTGTATGTGGGGGACGGGGGCCGACAAAGTGCACAAATTCTCATCTTGCGGCGCTGCGAGAGCCTGCCCTGTGACTAAAAAAAGAAACACCAACTTACGTGTCTCGTCTGTCAGCAGCACCTCAAATGTCGGAATTTAGCACTGACGGGTTTTACTGCTGTCACCTAAGAAGAAGGTGAATTTATGTTCATTCATGAATGTCTTAAAGCGTATTTAGGCATTTGTGGACGCACACTAAGAAATTCATAATTAAACACCGTCTTGCATGCGTTCCGAATTTCGGAACGCATGCAAGACGGCGTTTGCAAGAACGCATCCAAGAAAATGCAATAGACACTTGGTCCTGATGACAACAAAAGTACGACAATACGCTCATGTGCTCTCTTGGTGTTCTCGAGAGAGTAGGCCATATTTCGCTGCAGTTCTCGTTATATTGCATTTAAACTTCAAGCGTTTCATTTCGCAGATAATAGGCCGGTGTGAAAAATGACATGACTGAAAATTTATTTAAGAAATCTTTAGCTTCGACATTAAGACATCAAACACGATAGCGATATCCTGTAGCCAGTGCATTCTGTATAGTAGGTAGCATGACCTAAACTACGAGCTATTTGCGAGAAATGTTTTCGAATTGCTTTGCACCCTCTACGAGGTCGTAAGAAAATACGCTCCTTAAGATGGAGGGCATTTTGTGGTGGGTGACCGGGTGTAAACCACGAGGTTGTTATAACTACCTCCCCTGATACGTGATAGCATTGTATGCTAGCTAGCACCATGCATTTTTAATGCAGTATTAGAACTTTTGTTGTGAAGCCTGTACACAAGATGCGTGTGTTTGTAAAGCATGATTGTTATTTTCACTGTATATACAAGCAGGGTAGGTTATTTTGACTATATATCCAAGCAGAGCCATGACCGGGTGTTGGGACCGCTGCTGACCACTCAAACGGTCTGGGTCCACTGCTCACTGCGACCTTGAATTTTTTTTTCATTATTCATCTTACTTAGCATCTTTCTCGTTTCTTCGGTCAGTGTCAAGATGATGATTTTTCGCTCACAACCAGCGACATCGGCACCAGACTTTCTGCAAAACAAGCTCTTTAGCGCTAATATTACTATTGATTATTGTATTCCTGGTTCAGAAGCAGTGAATAAAAGTATATGTGTGTTGCGAGATTTTTTTTGTCAATGACATCTATTACGTGCTGTTCCCCAAAAATGTCCTCTTATAGTACCCATGTCCAGTATATGTGGCAACGCGCTGCTTCCTAGTGACATTAAATATAAAAATTATGTGACACTTTTCACTTTTGCACGCGCAAAATGCAGTTTTGAAGGTTTACCAAAATCTATGAGCCTAAACTCACTCTGCGTTTGCTTAGGATAGGAACCAGTGATGATTCCTGTGAGACACGGAAGGTAACAATCAAGTAACTCAATTATGGGGGCGAAGCTGCCTATGCTGTGGGCCGTGCGTCCGCGATGTATGCAGTAGTCGTAGTAGAAGGTAACCACCTCCACGGCCGGACTAGAGGAACGGGACGCGCACACCCTTTTCAATTCAGGAAGAAACCTATGCACGTTAATCATAAATAAAAAAGGTAGTTGTTATGAAAAACCTTATTGAGACGAGTATTGGGGACTTAATCTCCAATAAAAGTTGTCTTGAGTTTGATGCTTGCTAAAAAAAGCTAGTATCACAACGACACGCTTTGAGCACCATCTGACCAGAAAGAGTTGCCAAATTAAACTCGCTGGGCGTAACCTCATTGGTTTTAGCAAGTGCCATGAATATAGGTAAGTAGTATATAGCCATGAGCTAGAGGAGGTGAAGAGCGTGAAGTAGACGCGAAGCACAGGCCGCAAGAAAGTGCGTGAGAGCCACCTCTCGTTTTGTCCTTGAAATAACCACTAGATGGCGGTACTTCATTAGGCTGAACATATAATGAAACAATGCGAGATTGCAGTACTTGGAGTGCTCACTAGATGTACAGATGGATAGACGGATGGGCAGACAGACAGATGCACGGACGGACGCACGAAATAATGAACGGATGGACGAACGCATGGATGGACGAACGCAGGGACAGACCTACGGACGAACTCACAGAAGGGCGGATGCGCGGATTGACGAATGGATGGATGGATGGACGCACGAACGGAGGGACGGCTGGACGAACGTTTGGTCGCACAGACGAACGTACGGACGGACGGATGGACGCTTCTCCTGACTCATCATCATGCACTCCGTAAATAAGCTGTTTTTTTTTACTATTATAGAGAACCGGCGGTGCTTTAAGAAGAAATTGTCTATTCCTTCCCCAACATAGCTAAGTTATACCTGACTGGTAAAGTTCGTAAATAAGTATTGAGTGGTTAACCTTGTAAATGGCTCGTCAAAATGCTAAAATAAACAATGAATTTTGCCCGCAGCATCAAATTCACACACTTAATTGCATTAAAATTTTACAAGCTGTGTCGTGCATGACATGAAGCTTGTGGTCACAGTGACAAAGGAGAAACCATCCAACATATCCTTTGTGACTGCCTAGGGTATACAGACAACGACAATGCCTTCGCAAGGAACTTAGAAAATTACACATTAAACCTCTGTCAGAGGGAAGAATTCTGCAATAACGACAAGATGCAACTTTACACAAGAAGGCCCTGAAAGCGTTAATGTACTTTTTGCGATCAACCGGCCTTTCTGGGCTTTTGTAGCCTTAACGCCCTTCCTGTTTGCGTTTTCGTTTACTCATGAGTGCACGTGCGTTTTTTCCTCTCTGTCTATCCCCTCTTTCTTGCCCCTATTTCCCCACCCCCAGTGCTGGGTAGCTAACCGGATGCCAATATCTGGTTAACCTCCCAGCCTTTCTTTCTCTCTCTCTCTCTCTTTTTTCTGTTCCTTGCGAGATAATTCATGATAACTGCGTAAAGGAAATGTTCTTTAAGCTTCCGTACAATACATGCGAGAGAAACAGACCTGTAATAAACGACATCTTTTCTCGAACCAGCCTTGTGAACGTGTGCAACACCTGCTTTCTTTCAACCATGTAGCATCAAGGCACTCAGACAGAACGAATGCGCAAAGAAACAAATAATTAAAGGCGGCGGGCACAAGCGCAGCTATTAAGTACACTAAATGAAGAACAGCGATTTCGAGGGTAATCGTGGCAGTAAAAGACAGCAGCCATAAATGCGAACAAACTTTTTATGTGACAGAACGTTCCCTCAAAGTTGTATCGGCTTCCAGAGTGCTTCTAAGTATAGGTAAATTTGAGCGATAAGCTCTTCATAAACAAATTCGTACGTTAAACTGATGTCAGCTATAATGCTCAATGCACCATGTTTCTGTCGAAGCCATAAATCAGAGCCGAGCAATGTTAAAATTGCGAGGCCTGCTGAGATGTTTTTCTGGCGTTTTTTTAAGAAGTTTTCTCAGTTCCATAAGCAAAAGTAAAATTTTTGTTTAGCTCTTGTGCAGTGAAAGCACTACAAATTGGACTCGAATAAAACTAGATGTACCACGAGAGCCCTGGTTCCGAGTTTGATTTTGTTTTCTTTTTTTGCGGTAGAGCAATGAGTTTCTATTTGGCTAAAGTTGTACAACGACAGCCCATCTTGACGGACCGTTAATAAATCTACAGGGGATCAACTGCTACCATAGTGCTTCATAAAGAAAGCAACAGAATACCAATAAAGAAGGGTGTAAGGCAGGGGGACACAATCTCCCCAATGCTATTCACTGCGTGCTTACAGGACGTTTTCAGAAACCTAGAATGGGAACAGTTAGAGATAAGAGTTAATGGAGAGTACCTCAGTAATCTGCGCTTCGCCGATGACATTGCATTGCTGAGTAACTCAGGGGACGAATTGCAACTCATGATTACGGAGTTAGACAAGGAAAGCAGAAAGGTGGGTCTTAAAATTAATCTGCAGAAAACGAAAGTAATGTACAACAACCTCGGAAAGGAGCAGCGCTTTGCGATAGGTAATAGTGCACTTGAAATTGTGAAGGAGTATGTCTACTTAGGACAGGTAATAACCGCAGAGCCTAACCACGAGATTGAAGTAACCAGAAGAATAAGAATGGGGTGGAGCACATTCGGCAGGCACTCTCAAATTATGACAAGTAGATTGCCACTGTCCCTCAAGAGGAAGGTATATAACAGCTGTATCTTGCCGGTACTTAGCTACGGAGCAGAAACCTGGAGACTCACAAAGAGGGTTCAACCTAAATTGAGGACGACGCAGCGAGCAATGGAAAGAAAAATGGTAGGTGTAACCTTAAGAGACAAGAAGAGAGCAGAGTGGATTAGGGGACAAACGGGAGTTAAGGATATCATAGCTGCAATAAAGAAGAGGAAATGGACATGGGCCGGGCATGTAGCACGTAGACAGGATAACCGCTGGTCATTAAGGGTCACCAACTGGATTCCCAGAGAAGGGAAGCGGGGTAGGGGGAGACAGAAGGTTAGGTGGGCAGATGAGATTAAGAAGTTTGCGGGTATAAATTGGCAACAGCAAGCACAGGACCGGGTTAACTGGCGGAACATGGGAGAGGCCTTTGTCCTGCAGTGGACGTAGACAGGCTGATGATGATGATGATCAAATGATATACCGATGTCGAGAATTGTTTCAGGAATCTACGCAGGGGCATTCACGCCAAAACAATGCCACGAAGCGATTTGTAATAGAAATTTGTGTGTGCTCTTAAGATAGGTACACAGTATATTAGCCATCGAAAGCAATGTCGCGCGATCTAGTAAGCTACAAATGCAGCGTAGGTAATCAAACAGGCAAATAGTTGCCATGGCGAACTTTGAGTATAAGTGTTAACAATAAAATATCACTGGTTTGTAAGTGATGGATGTATAGGCTCTAGTAAATCATAGGCCAGACCAAAGCAAAAAAAAATATTCTCATAAAAAATAGCTTTCGTGTTCCCACAAGCGAACATCATTGACAATAAAGCAAGCACCAAAGTGTCACTCTCAATAGAAGTGAAAGTTGTCAGTTCATTACTTTTAAAACACTTCTCGGTGCTTCAAGCGTCACGGTGCTTGGCTGTTGAACTGAATGTCATGAGATACAAGGACACTTTTGTGCTGCGGGAAAAATGCCGGAAATAAGTATGCTTAAACTTAGGTCACGTTAAGGAGCCACAGGTCACTTACATTTTTGCAGAATTCCTGTAAAGCGTCTCACATATTCATATCGTACCAGGTTTTGAGAATTAACATCCTAACAAGTATTCTGTTTCAACGTTGAAACGAAGCGCTGGCCTAGGAGGAAGTTCGACTCAGCATTCTCTAAGAAGTATCTTCCTTTTGAGTAAGTGAAGCAACTTTATAAGGTCCACAATAGGCGTGAGTTAACTCGACGTTGCCTGGCTAAAACCACTCGGGTAACCTAACTAACTGCGCGTGGGCCCTCTGGACGGCCAGGATTTGAAAGTTCAGATGCTGACTTCTGAAATCCTTTTGAGTGTCCTTTATTTATTAGAGTAAACTTTGTGCATATCAAAGGTAAAAACAGTGCACTCGTACTTTCAGAATATCAGACCAAGTCAAATCTTTATTCACACTTTCTGAGAAGCCCTTAAGTTTTCTTTTCAATCAACGCTTCAAACCTAAATTTCCTATAGTGTCTAAGCCCTTATAAAATAACCACTTGTCTTGAATGGCGTCTTCAAGCAACCGTGACAATTCCACTACTCAGCAGCTCCGAATTTTTTCTAAACCAGCTTAGGTTGACCATGCTCTCAAAGTTTCTGTCAAGGTAGCCTCATCTGTAAGCAGTAAGCACAAAATTAGATTCCAAAGATCTGAAGAATGATTGCTAATGTCCCAGTATCTTGCAATGTAGAAAGGCCCGCCGGTGTCTTAGTATTCTTGATGTTCTAAAAGTGTTTTTAAGTTTTCTCTTGCACTTCACAATCGCCCACTCATCTCTTGTTTTACGCGCAGAATGAACATGGAGCCGGGGAAAGCCTTTACACCCCACGTCAGTGCAATGTACTACATTCTTTACTTTTGCAGCTTGGACTATACATCGACTTTAAATTGCAAACATCAAAGAAATGGATAATGTATCCTTCATTGCCAAGACGGCAGTAAGTCTGCCTGCGATAGAAGAAATTCAAGTTCTCTGGGCTTCATAACCTCGAGTACAAGAACCGCAGAAGCTTTGCAGAGGAAAATACGCTCGCGAGTAGTACACAAATAACACTTATGTACAAAAAAGAAAGCCATAGTGCTAACATCAGTCGACTGCGTCAACAAGCAAAATAAACAATGAGGCATTGCTTGATTTCGTTTGGACAGGCAAACAAACAGTACTATAAGAAGTGAAGCTCATCGAGA
The DNA here is from genome assembly GCF_043290135.1 of Rhipicephalus microplus. Lineage (NCBI taxonomy): Eukaryota > Metazoa > Arthropoda > Arachnida > Ixodida > Ixodidae > Rhipicephalus > Rhipicephalus microplus. The sequence continues at coordinate 29,066,973 of NW_027464588.1, read as the reverse complement.
CCTGCACGCTTTTCCAGGTACTGGAAGGTAAAGAAGTAACGAGGCCCATTAGTAATGGGCGTTGTGTATTTCAGTGTAACTGAAGCGTGCATTGACATGGGGAGTCAGAAGATGTGATAATTGTAATGACTTCTTGGTTTTTCCCTGGTTGCCCACTACAAAGGGCACACACATTGCTGCGCCTATTCTCTTACTGGCACGTAGTGGGTGCATGGCACTTCAAAAATATTTTAGCACAAAGTGTTTGAAATACGCAGAAGGGACGGGGCATCACGATCCCGTTCAACTCATAAAGGCGCAACCTAATGTCCTGAAGATTTTTTTAATCAAAAAAGAGTTCCGGAAAAAAATCCAGCAGGTTCATTTACTGCGGAAATTAATGCAAAAAAAGCAGTTAGCGAATAGTTGCACATATTGCTTTGCTTGTATTTATTGGAAATGAAGGCATTGATGTGTGAAATTTATACCTATCACATATAACGATGTTTATCCTGTGTAAATGCTTGTGCATTCTTGTGTACTTCGTGCTAATAAAATGTATATTCTGGTGGCATACAATGTCGGACTTCTTAAATATGTTCGTCACGGACTCTTGACACGTCTCATACCAATTTATGTATGCATCAAACATAACAAAGCAGCTGGAAATTCATAAAGACTGTGTTATGTAGAAAGTGTCATGTCATGCATCACATACATCTGATAAACTTAATGTTAGGAGATGCCGTCTCTCTGTCTTAAATGCAAAAGACTTCATGTGTTTTTAAAGACAGACTCTGACAATATTTTAGGTCAATAGACCTTAATGAAATTCGCTGGGTATGTTTTTTGCCCATTTATTTCATTTATGCCAAACTGAATGCTTAAGAGATGTGATGATTTCTTGCAAATTCTGTGATGTGATGATTTCTTGCATTTTCTCCGCGGTCCACAAGGCGATGGTGGTGACGAGTGAAATGAAATGAAATGATTTTGGGCACGGAAAAAGCTTTTTTGCTTCCTACTTGGTGTTCCACCAGCTCGCCTCGGCACGCTCGTTTCTGCTAAGGGTACCCACTCGTCCCGCCTTTTTCAGTTTTCATGCTCCGCGCCAACGGGAACAGTATACGACTTCCTGTTTTTACCGAATAGTGTGTCTCACGAAGGCAGTAGGCTCAGTTAGGTTTTTGTTTCGGCATTGCGGTTGTTTGCTAATTAAAATATTTTTGAATTGGCTGCGTATTTGAGCTATCGGGCTCTTTACTAGAGTATCAAAGGAACATAGAAAAAAATTGCTGCGATTGGCCTTCAAGATCTCTTTTAGGAATATGTGGTTATCTTTACCCTAAAACTTGCGAACTGCTCTAACAAAAATAAAACGCTTGTTGTTTTTAGTATTGGTCGGCTAGTGTGATTGACATAATTGTGTTCTTTCACTATGTGCAGCAGTTTTTTTTTTCAAGTACTGGCAGGACAAGTTAAGCATATTCATTCATGTATTTTCGGGTTTGCTATGATATTATTCAGACATTGAATTTCCTTTTTTAAGCTTTTGCGAGAATGTTCTGACATTAGAATGCTTTATATATATTGCAGATTTATTATTACTGAAAACGGTATTTCGTCGTGGATATATTTTTTCAATCGCCTACAGAAGCTATCGAACGAAAATTGCTGCTACTTGTCTTTGCTATGTTCTCATTCCCAATTTCTGAGGTGTTTTTTTATTAAGTGTTGTGCTTTCCTTTAGATCAATACTGTTTTTTTCTGCAGAAAGTAATAATGAAATGAGTGAATTGAGCGAGTGGAGCAGAAAATTGTCCGTCGCCTCTGTTGTTAGGTTGTTAGCCACAATAGGGTGAAAAATAAAAGCACATTGTGTGAACAAGAGAAGTGCATTTACCCCAATGACACCTTGACTATTGAGGTTCGCGCATTACTTCAACTGAACATTGAAGTTGTATGAACTTTTAACACATAGACTAGAGCTAACAGAGTTATAGATGTATTTATTGCCTCGTGCATATAGTTTAACGACTCATTCCTTCATTCTAGCACATACTGTTCGGGCTGCAATTTTCTTAGGTTCCTACTTCCTGTCTCTATTCAGTTGATGACTGATATCGTTTCATAAACGAGTGCGTTGCGGATCCACTACGCAAAAAAGTGGACGAAAAATATATTGGGAGGCGCAAGCTGTCTTCTATTTCTCCTAAATAAAAGAGTCGTTCCTGGCCTTCCTCTCAACCCGTTCTCACAATAAAAATCTGCACCTAACGCGGTTCGGTATAGCACTGACTCGGTAATAATAAGCATAGCAAGCATCCTGTGCGTACTTTTGTTTTACACTGCTTTCGACTTCAGACCAAATATCGGCATGGAATGATGTCCTGTGATTATGTCTTCGTGTGACATAAAGTCATGGATGTCACTATAAGGTCACACGTCTTGGATATATGTGACATGACGATAATTTCTTGAATTGATAATCATTTTACTTTCGTTTACTCCTGATGATGTTTTCACAGTGGGAACTGATTCTCAGTGCAGAAAGGTGCTCTAAAAGGTATCTAAAGGTTTTGCTTCTTTATAATTTTCTCTACTGTATTAAAAAACGCAAAATCAATAGCAATCAGTTGATCAAAGGAAGCTGTCGAGGCTTGCACTTCAGGTAGTGGTGAAGTCCTATAATCTGCTATATCACTTCTGCTATAAACTAATAGCAGGTTCTTTCAAAACCGTATAGCATACTGGTGAGTATTGTTAAAACACACGTATGACCTCACTAAACTTTCCTTCATTATAAGTTTAGCTACGGCTCTCTTGCCAAGAGTGTTTGACCACTGATCTTTCAATGCATGACGTATAAATATTTCACTCGTTAAATGTGACTCCTCTGCTGAAAGAATGAGCAAACAGCAACATTGAAAGTGTCGTCACTCCTACAGTGCCTACTTCTGTTCCCCGAAACCAGCGCGGATCATTGAGCAAATATGGCAACGCAGAGCTTACGCTTTCCCTTAGTAGTGTGGCATTGGTCCAGCTGAGCACGTTCCCGTTTTGTCAAGGCACGCACATGCATACAAACGAGCTCATTACAAGGTAGTGAAGTAGCATTTATTTCTCACGTCCAACCCGCAGCAAAACGCGGAGACGACGTGTGCTTCGGTATTGGCACGCGCAGTGACGGTCGCCACAAAGCCGGGTATGACGACACAAGCTGGAGAAACTCACAGCCGTTCGAGCCGCAACGACCCAAGTTTGTCATTTATACTCACTGTTTCGTCTTTCGACTGACGATGAAATGTGAGTGGTTAACGCAACATTTTATGGGAAAGGGTTCAGTGATTTAGTGCGAACTCATTATTGGTGTTAAGATGTACGAGTAATTCATAGTTACTAATGAATTAGGTGTAGAAAGCTATGTATGTTTGTAGGGTATAATTGAATAGATGAACAGAGCTACAAAGAGTGGCAAACATGTACCACACACAGCGCCTAATTTGGATGAGCTCACAAGCATACGTACTATTAACCTTTGTGGAAAATCAGCGCTGTGTGTGATCTTGGTCAGCCTTCAAAGCAACATTTTTAAATAAATCATTTGGTTATGACAGGAAGTAGCAAAATTTTTATACCTATTGTTGGGAAGTGAGGATGAATACGTAGGTGTATATTAGGACAATTATCATCTGCTGTTAGTGTCTCGTTCAGCTGGTAAGGTTTGTTTAGTTTACTCGTACCGACACTCGAGTTGCCTAACTGACTGTACTCGTGAATTTCTACCGCTCGGTTAGTACCAGCAGAGTGCAACAGTTGTACACTTTCAAACATCTACAGTTTTTCTGAGCTGGCGGTAGTGATTGAGATAATGACACTAATTTGTGCTTCAGTATACTTTCACTGAAGTATAAATGTGAAACACATATACGCAGTACGTGAACTTGGTGCCATTTCAAACCCCATTTGACTGTCATGAAAAATCGGCTTCGTTTTTCGAAGGCGTTTTTTCACCAAAGTATCACACACAAATGCAGGTCGTCTTTTGTCACCAGCTCTTGCTTCCCTTGTCGAAACAGACAACACGGCAAAATTATGATCAGCAATTCTTTTTCAAATATTTGCATGGAAAATCTTGGATTCTCTTTGCAGGTTCAGAAAAAAAAGCATTGATTCCACCATAATCTTTTTCTCCATGTAAAAAGAAACGGAACTATTTATCCTAAGCAGCCAGAGCTGTAGAATTTTGCAATTTTAGAAGGCGAAGTCGAGTGACATTTGATATTTATAACGGAGGATCTGAGGTCCTAGCTTCTTGTCTGTTTATTTCAATACCACGTAGGGCAGAAACTAGACAAACATGATTGAGTGTTTTCTTATTCACTTGAGTGACCTCGGCTTGGCAAGCTTTTGTCTTCCTCAGGTGGGGTCACGTCGTTAGTATTCAAAGATGAAAAGAACTCCGAAAGACCATTTATTCAAACGTGCATACATTTTCGGGTACAGTCGATTTGCTGGAGTTTGCAACACCGATGTATTCGCTAGCATCAAAACGCTGCTTTGTTTACAATATTGCCCAGTGCTGGCATGCCTGACCAACTGATCTCACAAATTAGCTGAAGACAGTGAAGCCAAAACAACTAGCAGGTGGAGCAATGTGATGCCACGATTCACACATGACGTGTGATGAGGGGGTAGAGTTGGGAAATGGGATAGTCTGATATCCAGACTCCATGCGCTAGAAAAAAGTAACATAAAAAAGCGCATGAATTCCTATTGCAGCTTTTTTCATGGATTGCTGAAACGAAAGCGAACTTGAGGTGAGAAAGTGTGTGGATCATAAATTATTTTGCAGTGTCGAGTTCCAACCAACGTGTAATATAATGTAGCCAGAGATGGTCGATGCGGTATTGTTTTTTCAGCTCGAAATATAGCTTTATTTGATGGTACAAAAATAACGTTATCAATACCAAGCACTCTATCAATACCAAGCACCAAGCAATACCAAGGCTGCCGAGTGCTGTCGTATGCTCTCGTCGTCGTTTGCCGTAACACTCCAGGTTCCGAATTGGGAGGGTTAGCTCGCGCCAAGGAGAATTTTTTTTGCCCTTCTTGTTCGATTGCATTGATGATGATCACTGGGCGAACAAACAAACAAACACGCAAAGAAATGGTGCACTTCACGTAAGGCAGGCAAAAGACGCATCAAAAAACAACAGGAAGCAAGTACAAATAAAAAATATTAAAAAAATATAGGATGCAAACATTTATAACAAGAAAGAGCAAAAATGATAAATACAAAGAAGAAAACAACATCGGAAGTAGAAAAAAACAAAGAAAAAAACAAAGAAACCGAGAGGGACAGAAAAAAAAACGAAAGAGAAACAAAAGAGGCGGACCAGCTATCGACTTCCATGGGGTTTCCAACCTCCAGTTTAAAGCTGCCTTAATTTTGTTTTGGCTGTATTCATGGGTGTCTGTGTGTTTGTTTGTGTGTGCGCGCGTGTGTGTGTGTAGTGCATCGTGTATGCTAAAGTTAAAGTACCTGACTTAGCTAGCAAGGAAGAAAAACTTCAGTTATATAAGGTAATGTAAATCAGCTGTTCTGAGTACCTGAGCCATGATATCGAGTGTATGCAATATCAATAAATTGCGCGAAACGTTTGTGTGTAAAGCCGTCACTTTACGCATGCTTCACTAAAGTAAAAAACATGTTGTGAATACGAATCTTCAATTTAACCAAAAAGAGTAATGTTGTCCCTCTGTAAGAAAACTCTGCTCTACGCGGCACCGACAGCTTTAACTTTTTTTTCAGTAAGTTAATTTTCGAAATGCCACACCTGCACTTGCAATGGTGTGTTTCTCATCGGGCTAGAAAGTCTAATGCCTTAAAGAATATTTTTTTTTATTTTTCTCTAACGAGTTTGTCAGTTTGAGACCACTGAAACATGCATGTGCTGAATGGCGTGACATCAAAAGTTTTAGGTCTGAATGACAGTTACTGAAACGCAGTGAATCAATCATAATCAAGTTCAGTAACTAGTGTTGCTCACGAAGAAGAAGTTTGGAGCTTCCCAACTTGACAAAAATTATGATTTATGGCGTAGTGTGTACTTTAGAAGTGTATTTGTATTAGTAGCCCCAGGAGAGTTTAGAACAAGTGCTTCAAATCTAGCATTTTTTTGTTTTCGCAGTGACTAGGCTACGCTTTTTCTGCAGACCTGGCGTTTTTATTTCAATGAAAAAAACTAGCAGTATCAATATTTAAACAACGAAAAAAGAAAAAAAAAACGTGGAGGGGACATATAGAGCACGTAGGAGGGCGCCCTATAGGTTAAAATTAGCAACGACATTGAAACATGGCCGTGGGGTTGGGGCTCAATACATTCGTAACACAACGCCGGCAAACAAAAAAGATTTCTGCAATGATTGGGTGTAGTACTCTGTACTAAGTCTGGCGTCATCGTTTCTCTCAGCGGCTTCCTAATAGGGCCAATTTCATTTTATATTTTCTTGGTAGGCGTTGCATAATGGCTCTGCATCTACATTCATCGCGCGATGCAGCTGAGAGGCAGCCCGCATGCTTAGTGCAGCCCAATTGAGTTAACCTTCTCGGTGCACCATGAGGGGCGATGCGAATGCAATTTGCAAATGCACCCGGAGAATGCGCAAGAGGACTGCTCCAAGGGTCAGGGCGTGTATTACCACAGGGTTTCTTTACGTTTCCACCCTTCACTTACCAATTGTATTTTTTCTGCCTCTAGCGGGCACCGGTGGTCCAGCGTGGCATTTCTTTCTCTTGCGGCTTTCGATAAGTGCATTCACTTTGAATAACTTCATTTCGCTCAGTTTGCCTTTTTGTAGAGTATTATTGAGAAGAAGAGAGACAAGTCAGTACAGAGCGCGAAGACAGCCGAGATGAGTAGTAACATTATGGACCAGATGCGCTCAATGAAAATGAACAAGAATGTCAGAAAAGGACCCATATGAAACCGAAACACGAATACCTTCCGAGATGCGCGACCGCCGGAAGCAATGGCTTTATATTTTCGTGGAAAAGAATATGCTAGTCGAGCTTCAGAAGTAGCGTAGCGGCGCTTTACGTGTGATATATCTGTGAGCGTCCATCACTCTATCGCTGTGGGGATACTATATCCACTCACTTTCTGTCTGCTTCCAGAAGATTACGTGCTTCAGGCACTACATGTAGTAGTTGCCTCTCACATTCAAGCGATGCTATGCAAAGCTCAGGTGTGCAGATATAGTAGTATTGCCGGCTCCGTTGACGGCACACGATGAATATATTGCTTGGTATACAAGACATGTGTCCATACTCTAGAGCAAAGTTTTCGACTCTCTTTTGATCCTCTGCCCAGCAAAGCATGGATTTTATCACCTAAGTATATATGACGTGAGAAGTCCACTTCATTTTTAGGCTGGAAAACGTCCCATTGTGCATGAATGTTTGGTACCCTTGAAGTAATAATGACCTGGTAGACATGTACACAAAAATGAAGTGTACATAATAAATCTCTCTTATATTTATTGCTTTTTCCAGTTAGTTCAGTAAGTAATGCAATAACATAAACGACAAAAAAGAAAGAAACGTAAATTGTAGTTTTCAACACATGGTGAAAAGCCAATGCTAGACAATTGTGTCTTGCCAGGATTTAGGCTCCCCAGGGCTGGGTAGTACACCGCCACAAGCGCATCACAGTGATATAGTAGATATACTTTCTTGGAATCCGTATTTATGAATTGTGATATATTCCAAAATGCATTTGTATCTTTGTAGACAAATGATTTTAAGGTGCTTCGCCTACATTGCGATAATTCACATAACAGGGACATCTCGATCGTTACTTTCTTTCTCGAAAAAGAGCTCACCTCTTTCTAAAGGGTGACAGAATAACTCTGTGCTATACTAAGCAAGGAGACGCCGCTGGTCATTTACACAGTGAGGAAAGGCTAAGGGTTCCCCACAGGCAGAGACATGCCTAAGTGATCATGCGCCTTATGCTCTGATAGAATAATTGCGGAGGCCATCGTCATATTCTGCCGATGAATGTTACAGCTTTTAGAGGTAAATGAAACATCTCCAGTATAGCTGTTTGGAATTGTTGATTTGACATGTACAAAGTTAAAGCGCATAAGACCAGGACAGATAAGAGGCATGACATGCCTAAGCAATGTGCTCATATTTATTCAAGCCTCTTCTCTGTCTTTGTGCTATGCGCTCCTACCCTACGTCATGACGCAACCATATCTTTTCTGGGTGGCAAGTCATTTTGTAGCCTAGTGTTGACGCTTAGCCGACGTTGTCTAAATGACAGCCTATTTTAGAAGCTTCTGCTCGTTAAATGCAACAATTATCTGAGCAATAAGAAAATTGTGCGAAGAAAAAGTGCATAATATTTTTATACACTGGAGTGTGTTCGAGATTTGATTGAAGTGCTTGACTTCAAAGTTTGAAGGAAGTGATACATTAACCACAATATTCACCTGCGTCAAAAGAATGTCTCTGAGTAGGATCAGTATTCGCTAATAAAAAGCATTACTCTAGTTCTTGTATTCAAGCACATGCACTCTTGCATCAGTATTCCGGAATACGTTTTCTTACTTCAAGTAACATATTTCGCAATACATTAGGCAGATCTCGCGTACCATGAAAAACATTGTTATGCGAAACATGCGGTGGCAAGATGACTGTGGTGAAAATTTTATTGAGCGAAACGCGACAAAATTTTTCCGAACAAATGTGAAATTGTACTCACAGACATATCTTAACGAGTCGCGTATGTTTTTTTGTATAAGCATTCACGATGCCTTCTATAACAATACTCACTGATGCCTACAGCAACGTAAGTATTACCGCAGAGGTATATAGTAGCCGCATATGCGGTTCGTGTGCTTAGAAGAACGGTCGGCCGGGATTGTGCTTCTAAAACCGACTTTAGTGCGTAACACCTTACTACCATTCACTTGAACAGAATGGGATGGCTGTATCAAAGAGTACTTACGAATTGCTCATTGAAATTGACAGCCAGCACAGTAACCATATTTGACGTTTCACTAACGTCACACCTGCATAAGTTTTTTTTTTTGCAAAGCAGTTTAGAGATCTGACATAGCTCTGTGGTATAATACATACATCGCTTTGTGATATCATACACGTCGACACTCTTAATGATGCTTGTTCCCTTTTTGCGATTCGGTTAATGGATGTTTTTTGCTGGCATGGCTGTTCATCCTCGCCATAGTTGCCAAAGTTATTTTATGCGAAAAATATAAGAAGTCATCCCTTTGAGCAGCATACGTTTGTTACGTCATCTTAATCCTCGTCATCTTCTAGCTTGTACTGCAATAGCAGTGGGCATTTCTCCGGTGTCTATTGTAGTAAGTCTCAAGAATAAGGAAAGTATAAATAGATTGGAATATACATATGAAAGTAGACAAAAGTAAACACGTGAATTCATGGCGAAAAATATTAACATGATGATTGTCGAGCACGCGTTTCGTTCGCTTCGAAGGCAAGCCTCCTAATCACACGTCACCATAGGCTGCCCGTAAATATATATAGAGAAACTGAAAATTTACAGAATATAGCAACACGGCAAGAGCCACGACTACATAAACGCTCCCCTGTCATCAGCTCCCCAGTCACTGCCGCATTTCGTCTGCAGCGCAAGCTGCCCTAATTTATTTTTTTGTTCTGTTGTTTTTTTCTGTGCTTAAATTTAGTTTGTTGTGCTCACTAAGTTTTTTTTTTCGTACTTCGGCGACGCTACCGGTCTGGATTATTTGTTACATCTGATGCAGAAGGCAAATATCCGAGAAACATTGTTTGGATTGGTCCCTATAGTAAAAAAAAGAAGAAACGCATGTGTACACACAAAAGGTCAAAATGAAAGTTTTTGCACGAGCAGCAGAATGTTCGCAAAACGCAGATGTACCAATATTTATTTATTTTTTGTGTGCTCTGTTTGTGCAGCCGACGAATTTATACTTGTCGTTCTAATACAGCTTTAGAATGTATATATACTCAGAGGATTCGCAACAACTTGCAAACGTGTCTGAAGCTTGATTTCATTGTTTTTCTGTGAAAAAGTTTTGTTAGTATTACCACCTGAACGTTGCCTGCAGTGAACATTGGGTTTACGTCCGATAGTAAAACGATCAAATAACTACAATCAACTAGTTTGACGTCTTTATTCACCAGATCTTGAAGAAAAGAAACTACTTGCTCCTTGCAATGAGAAAATGTGACTTTACCAAAGTGTGAATGCCAGCGCGGCAGCAGCGATGATTTAAATGCACAAGATTTACATTTGTAAAGAAGTTTTTGAGCATAATAAAAAAACTTCTTCCTAAACCTTCGAAATCCAATGAAAGAGGCATGGCCCAAGTAATTGTAGACTAGCTTAAACAAAATGTGCACTGAAAAGTGAAATGACAGACTTAGCAAGCACAGCTGGCAAGCTAAATGACTACTCAAGCTGCTTATAAACATGTAAGTGATATGAAAAACAGCTTAAGACTTTAGCTGATCATGCCTGCACTCCGCAACTCTATACGAGAACTTTGCCCAGAAAGACCTTCCTTGACATAGTGTACGCTTCTTTGATATCTACCATCAGAGCATCGTGCACCTGTTCGCCCTGAAATCAGCGTGCTAAGCTTGCCCCACGCAGTTGCATGTTTCGTGTATGATTTTAGCTGATGTTCACCAGCCGCGTAAAGTAGAGGTGTTAGCAAATCTCCATGGCACAAACTTTTATGTCTGTATCCAATGGCCATGCTCCCTCCCAATCAACATATTCTTCAAATATGTGTGAGTGTTTAAAAGAATTACACTTGGATAACACAAGCAATCAGGCGTCAAGAATCTCTTTATTACAATAGTCAAAGCCTATCATAATATTAAACTCTAATGAGTAAAAATTTAGGTGCATGATTGGTGCATGCTTCGCATATAATTAACTATCACGGTAAGTGGCATTTGCTATTATTGGCGTAATATTTAGTTTGATGTTCCTATACCTTTGATGTTCTGGCATGTCGTATTTCCAATTGTCAGGTCTTGAAAATGAGTTAACATTAAAATTATTCCCATAAAAGAGATAATACATTCAAAGTATTTGTTAACACGACATGCTGTCACTTGTAGCAAAAGCATTGTTATTTTTGCAATAGTTTTGAGCAATTAGGCAACATTCACATCTTGTGCAGATATTTACTTCACATGTTCAGCTGTGTGTCATGTATGTTCGTCTCATTACACGAACTAAGAGCTATTCGTTTAATGACGTTGTGTTGCTGTTAGCAGAGCACGGTCTGTGCTGGGTGCAAAACTGGGAAAAAGAACTTACTATAGCTAAATTATTAAACTAGTTATTTGGGATCAGGCAATGCGGCAAACATGATACCATTTATTTATTAAGCCTCGTTGTATTTTTTCTGCACACGCTATGAAATTATTGCTTACACCCGATGCACGTGTAACTCTAAGACTTTTGCATCAAATTATTTTGAAAATAGACCAGCTTAGGTCTACATTGTTCATCACACGCATGCTCACACTTCATGTTTCAGCAGGCTTATGGGTTCATTATTCTTTTAACTTCATTTTCGCTGAACTTAAAATGACATTGATTGACACCTAACTCATGTTTCATGTTTGTTTTATTATATACACCACAGCACATGGCCGAAACGAGAAGCATGCTCGACACACCTGGCGCCTGAAACGGTGAACTACATTGTATAAATTTTACGAAGTTCAAGAACAATCCATGCTGCTACCTACCTCACCTATCAAGATTATTTCGACTATTGCCTGAAAAAGTGTCTCTTGCAAGATGCATGGCCGACACCACAGTTGGCAATGTTACGCAACGCAGTCTTTCGCTTTCCGGGTTTAGGAAAACGTTAGGTACATAGTTATATTAGCTTCAACCCACCATTTTTATACAGCGCAAGCGCTAGAATAGCGGCAAAACAAATTGCGTTTGTTCTACTAATAAAAGACCAGAATAATTCACCAAAACTTCACACTCGCGTGTCAAATAAACAATTTCTTCCCAACTTGTCTTTGAAAAGTTCCGTAAAAACTGCTAGAAGATCAGAGCCTGAATTGATTAAGGAAAAAAGGAACATGGTTCAAAGAAGGAGCCCATTGTTTGATTTTCCTCGCCAAAATACGTGTGGTTTCTTTACACCTCAACTTCGTTTGCCCGACTGTTTTTTGCAGATCGATATGTCTGTCCACTGGTTCCGGCACCGTTGGCTGAGAACTCATCTGAGATTTTCATTGATGAGTCACTGGTAAGTATATTGAGGGACAGACAAAACTGCAAACACTATAATAATTTTATGAGTAATCTTCATACGAAGTTGGTTGCTGTCACAGTATGAAAGAAAAAAAGTTTGTGAGTCACCCTCCGAGATGAACATTCAAGCTTCACGCATGCCTGCTTTTTTCGCATTGGTAATGCTATGCCAAAATTCGGAGTGCACCATATCAACATCTTGAGCCATTCTGTTTTACACTCAATTTTGTAGACATGCTCGAGCACCGCCCCTTTGCACTGACAGCGTTGCAGTTTTGTATCCGTGTTAAATAAACAAATAGTACTACGGCGAACTCGCGCGCACAAAAACACTTGGACCAGTAAGCTCAACGTTACATGACCGTGATAATTTTATATTAAGACATAAAAAACTGGCAAAACAATCGCTTATCAGCCCAAGATAAAAGCTCCCGTAAGTCGAAATTGAAATTGTGTATAAGCAATTAGCTGCCTGTACTTCATCATTACAAACTTTGGTGACAATCACTACTTATTCTGGACGCTTAAGTTCTTTTTTTTAGCATTTTAGAAACTGAAGACATGTCACTGGTTCAAAGAATACTTTACATTACGCAAATAATATCCTAGGGGTCTCTCCTAATCATATGGTGGTATTGCGGTTTTGGGATAATAAACCCCACATCAATCAAAGAACATCCTAGAACCTTCATAAGAACCTGCGCCTAACATGCATGACACAGTGGCCATAGCAGCTGTGAGATACGCTTGGTGTAGGTCCACCATGTTTGCTTTACAAATTTTAGTAACTTTTCTGCGATAACCATATATCTTTTGGGCCCCGTGCACTCATCTTGTGTGCAATATGTAATGCGCAACCTACTAGTCGAGGTTCAGTAGGCGCAGTTTTGATTTGATTTGATATTTAGGTTTAACATCCCAAAATCACCATATGATTATGAGAGACGCCGCAAGGGAGGGCTCCGGAAATTTTGACCACCTGGGGTTCTTTAACAGGCACCCAAATCGGAGCACACGGACCTACAGCATTTCCACCTCCATTGGAAATGCAGCCGCCACAGCTGGAATTTTATCCCGTGACCTGTAGGCCAGCAGCCGAGTACCTTAGCCACTAGACCGTGGACCACGGCGGGGCAGGTGCAGTTTTCGATTGTCTGCTTGATGTGCACCTACAGAGTGCGTGTCATAGCAGCAGCTGTTATATTTGATGGTTATGTTTAAACCAGGGCGAGTGTTATCTGGCGTTTAGATTACTAAGCGTCCAAAGCACTCAGATTAATATAAACTGTTTTCTAGTAATGGCTTTTCATATATAAACACAACATTATAGCGAATAACGAATACATGGATTGACTTACTATTCAGATCTTGGTTCAAGCCCAGCCAATGGACACTATTTCGGTAGAACTTTTTTTGGCTAACACAATTTCTGTCAGCCCTAATATCATTCCGAAGATTTCAAGTGATGTTTACTATGGCGGAAACTGCGTAACTAATACTTGAACTTTTCTTGAAGTCTTGAAAAGTTTTTCCACCTAGCAGGTCTCCGCTAATGGCTAAAACATAAAGAAACACATAGAACATATTGTTACTTTGTGCAACCCGTAATTAAAACTTCCCGGGAGCAATCTCGCGACGATTGTCGTCTATAGCTTCGCCAGTCTTGGATAAGGAGAGTATCGCGATGCTCATTTCAAAGCGCCTACGGAGACTCTTCCGCCTACAGGCTACAGGCAAAATAAGTAGATAAAAGTAAACACCGCGCAACCTGGAACAGCACGAATCTAAAGCTGCTGCATGCGCCTCATTATTTCTTCGGGAACGACAGGCTCCCCCCCCCTCCTGTTTTCTCTCCCAAAACACCTGGCTTATGCGGCAACACGTAGACTAAGCAAGACTGCATTGCTCACTTATTCCCCCGAGAAATTCTGCTGGCACGCGCTTTGCCCCAAACCGTTTTGAGCACTTCGGCATGCCCACACTTTTAGGCGTCAGGAACAGTTCTCATTCTTCAGAACTTCTTTAATCATTTTTTAAAGACGATAGTCTTTCTTCGGGTACTTCGACGCAAAATTTTCGGTCTGCCCATCTGTCTTTCTGTCTGTCTGTACATTTGTCTGCTTCTCTGCGTAACGATACCCCAAACGGCACCAAGCGATACCCCAAACGGCCAACTCCATCCACAGCGCCCACCAATATTGCTAAAGTCTCAGCGTTCTTATTTGTGCGATTGTAAATTAAAAAGAAACTATTGCGGATATGTGAGGCACCATAACAACACGTCAATATTTTGTATGTGTCGCTCTATACTAGAGAAGGCACACGTAAGTAATTCTAAGAACCGTAGCATTTATCATGCTGCGCTGACAATGCAACGCACTGCTCAAACAGGCAAGTGTTTTCAACGTTTTGCTAAGATGGCATGGTGGTGGCACCTGCTCGTCGCTGCCCAAGAGAGGCGCGCATCTTTCTCCGTGGCCGCGCACGCCTTCCTTCGTTTTCGAAGATGACTGCCAGATACAGCTCGTGTCTAACGTACCTCAATTCGCTCGCTCGCCTTGGCTGCACGGATCGAGACTCCCTAACGCAGCGCTTCTAGAATGCAATTTTTCACCAAATTTCTCGGGCAGGACATCAAACGAATGTTTTTTTTTTCGATCTTTGCACACGCAAGACTTTCATCTTTCGACGACATTTGCAGTGAAACGTGCATATATGGGACCATTTTTCTACAATGGAAAATAAAATGATTTTTTATCACACATAATACCACAAGCAGGTTGCTTGCTTTTTAAAGCCTGCGAACTTCATCGTCAAAGAATACACAACACATACGCTAGCGACTTCGCTCTTTTGTTTGCGTTCGGCATTTAGATCGCTGGAAGTGAGACGACCACTGTTTGTCTGAACTAGGAGCGAGTTTGAACGTGGACCTCGAACTCGCTCAAAGCACTTCAGGGGCGATAGGTTTACTTTGATGACAAGGCTGTTCATGATAACTACAGATGTGTAATGCAGGAAGAGGGTTACCTGCGGCAAAACGAACCAGCCAGCTGCCAATTAAGAATACGATTTCGACATCCTAGCGTAAGAATCGAGAGGGTGGGAGTTTGGATTAATTATGCATGCACATAACTAAACAGTGATCGACGCGGTGAATTTACCTGAACACACCGTATTGTATTTGGTCTGGCTATTGCACAAGCGCACTTAAACAAATGCGACTAGATTCGCTCGGCACGGACTTGACTGGTGATAGAAATGGCACAATACAGTAAAGAACCCACCATAATACATGCGTCTGATGTTGAATACCGAAAGTTCTGGTGCACACTACGAATGAAGCAGCAAGACAAGGGTTCAAACTTTCTTGAAAATATTGAAGCATGTAGAAAACTTGCATATTTCTCAAATATTTAGCTGGATTTGGATGCATGTTAAAGAGCCCCAGGTGGTATATATTTCCGAAGCCCTTCACTACGGCGTCAATCACTATCATGTGGTGGTTTTGGGACGTTCGACTTCACATATAAAATATTTAGCTGAAGATTACACTTGCACGAATGAGGGGGTTTAGTTTGTAGACAAAAAATCATTAGTACATATTGATGAACCATAGAAAACTTCACTTTATGATAACAATCATAAATACGCAGTAAACACATATTGGCAAAATAAATACATTGTTTGATGGGCACAATGAAAGAAATTTAGAACGAGGTGGAAAGGGTACACAAGCGTACAATAGGCGCTTTGAAAATAAACATTCTAACAGTGCAGGTCTTGAAGACTCAGGTTTGCAATTTAGCTGGAGTCCTAGTCAGGTGACTCAAGACGTCGCATTTCGCGCCATGCACTACGGCAGTCTTGAATTGTGAAATAAAGAAATAAATAAAGGAAAATAAAGTTTGACTACCAGATATTTGCAGGAAATCCTCGTCCCAACAATGACGTCGACATGCCTCCCTCAGGAACACGTCAGAAGAAAGGTGGATAAAATAAATAGAGAAAAGAATGAGAAGAAATAAATGACACAAAATACCTTTTTTGCAAGGCAGCGCTCTAATCCGCGTAATCACAGACCCAAGGCGAAGGTCGTAAACACACAGCTATCCGGGTACATTCGCGGAGTAAGTACTCATGTGAAAAATATGATTTTTTTTACATGGACTCGGGAACGATATAAGAAACGACAAAGAGGGAGAGGAAGAAAGACACATCGACGATGGCACAGAAGCAAAGCATATCAGGGCCATCCAGTGTATTGAGCAACGAGGGGGGAGGGAGCTGAAGCCACCAATTCCGCCCTTTCCGCAGTGATCGTACCATGAGGTCTCAGTTTCTCCACCATGCTTGTTTTTCGCAATTGTACACTGTACAAATGTAGGCGACAACGTGAATATGTGTCATCAAAAGCAATAAAAATAGTACGTCGTTCAATGTGCTTTCTGGTGTTCCTTGCTGCTTTTCTAGCCGCTTTTGTTAATGCTTATGCTAATTTGTAGAAAAAAGTTATGCGTGCCTACTGAATAAACGCAATTTTAGCAATATTGACACAGCCTGGATGCATTTTTTTTGGTTACACAGAGTTAATGCAATCAACGCGACAACCTTTATGAGTTCTATCACAAAGTTATGAAAATTGCTTTTGTATTATTATATGGACGTAATGTCCTTACCGATAGCTACACCTTAATCCGCATGAAACTGAACGAATTACAACACAACGTCCTATTTCATGCAACGTCAGTTCATTCACAGCGATGGCTAAAGAATGTATGTGCAATCTTTAAACTAATCTCTAAATACGACGGTCTTTCTATTACACTCTTTGAAATGTGTCATTCTTTTCTTTGAATTCAGGATACATTTAAAAAGAGTTTTTTTTGCTGAGAAGCCTAATTAGCAGCAGCTGTTTTAATGTCCAACTGAGACATTGAATTTTAATACCTTTGGTGTTGACTAGTGCACTCCAATTCTATTTTCAAATCGCATTTTCTCTTGCTCTTTATGTCCCCTATACAAGGCTTCACATGTTTTTTGTTGTTGTTTGATGTTCCAGTGCTGCCTGTTATGAACATTGTACAGAGCCATTGTTCCCTAGCTAAGTTCAAAACCATTTGAACGCCTGAAACGTACGTATCAAGACTTATTTTAGTGGTTGAGAAAATCAGTTCTCACTTACGATTGTTGTTTTTCTTAAAAAAAACGAAATATCGAAGCTCACGTGGTTATGACTGTTATATGCCTCGTAACGTACACACAACATCAGAAGAGTGATGTCCGCAGAATCACGTACACATTTTTGTTCATAGGCAAAGAACGGTGCTCCGTCGTTTTCAATACGAGAAATGAAGATGCTTTCAGTGCGTTCAGCATCCTCCTTTCCTGTTTTTTCCCCTAAACATATGTCTTCTTAATGCGCTTTTCTCAATGTATACACCATACCAAAAATGCAGGGCATGATTTTGTAATAATAAAGATATTCATACGGAACAGCGAATTATTTCAGCGGATGTCTTAGCTGGTTAAAAATGTTCAAGCTCTCAATACCCCCTGGACATTCATACAGTGAATGGTGTCATGCATATGAGACTGCAGAATGGTGTCATGATATGAGACTGCATATGAGACTGCAGATATGAGACTGCAGACTGCAAAAGTTTGCTATGCATACACTACGTGGCCTTAAGGAAATAGTCAGAGTAGCGTGTGTGGCTTTTGTATTGGGATACTGGCTTTCACTGTTTTCACAAGCTGACGTGTGGCGGTGTTGCAGAACAATACGCAAACAACCCGGGTTCGATCCCCACTTCGACCCAAACAACCCTGGTTACACTCTTCTCCAGGATTTCTCATCATTCACTTCTTTTATTTTCCTGGTTCTCGATTTATCGATCTTGCATAAGATGATTTTTTGCTCGCAACCAAAGACGACGACGCCAACGCTGGCATTTCTCCGAAAGGAGCTCTGTAACGCTATCGCTTTAAATGAGTGTTCCTAACTGGAAACTACAGAAGCACCTTCAGAACAGGGTGAAAAATAGGAGGAAAAGAACGGCAGGGAGCTTAATCAGCCTATAGGCAGCCGGTTTGCTACCCTTCGCATGGGAGATGAGGGGGGAGATTAATTATAGAGAGCAGAGAGGGAAGAGAGATAAACACAGCACATGCGCGCACACTTAGTCATAGTCCAGTCTTGTCTTTCGCGGTGCGTGACATTGCTGCTACAGCCGCTTGTTCAAGTCCGTGTCACATAGAAATTTTAACAGAGCTTCTGTCGCCTTCTGTTGCAATGTCTTCACTCTGGCAGAATAGTGTGCACAGACATTTGGCTGTTGTCGATGCGCAAAAGAACGGACGCGAGTGACTGTCTCTGGATGTCATACAACGGACGGTCGCACAGGATGTGATGTAGCGTCTCTTCGCAATGACAGGCATCGCAGAGAGCGTTGTCGACCATTTCTATGACAAAGGAATAAGATTTTGTGAACGCCACTCCTAGCCATAGGCGATTAAAAATGGTGGCTTCTCTTCGGTCAAGCCCAGCGGGCATGCGGAGAGCCCTCAAAGAGGACAAGTGGTGTTGACGATTCGTCTTGTTGCTTGGTGTGCACCATAGTGAAAACGTGATTTCACGCGCAAATCGTCGAGGATTACTGGCTGCATCGGTCCACGAAAGTGGTATGGCTTCTTCTCATTTTCCTTCAAGAGTTGCCCGTGCGGCAGTATCGTCATGCTCGATCCCTATGACGCCGCTATGACTTGGCAGTCACTTAAACGTCACATGATGCCCGTTCTCGTGTGTAGTGTGAAGAAGACATCGAATTTCGAAAACAAGCTGTTAGTACGGTTCGCGACGCAATGCTGAGAGCACAGATTGTAGGGCAGCCTTTGTGTCGTTGAAAATCGACCATTATTTTAGTGGTTCCCGATTGACCACACAAAGTTCAGCGCGCAAAGCAGTTAGTTCCGCTGCTGTAGTTGCCGTGGAGTGGTCAGTCCTAAAGCTGATGGTAACACCTATTGCTGGGACAGCTACTTCATCTGACGAACACTGGTGGTTCGTGGAGCCATCGGTATATATATGTACACTGTCTAAGTATTCCTTGTGCAAAAGAAGAAGAGACAGTTGTTTCAGCGCGGGCGCTGAAAGCTCAGATTTCCTCCAGATCCCTCGTGCACTAAGATGCACTGTGGGTCGAATAAGACACCTAGGGGGTATCGATGGTTTAGATGCTGGAGTGAAGCGCGAGGGAAGTTTCTCGTTGTACTTCACAATCATTTTAGCGAATGATGCTTGGCGCCACCTTCAGAAGAGACGTCTTTTTGTGCTGCTGATCAGATTTCATTGCCAATTCAATGCCTTGATATCAGGTTTATATTTCAGAAACGTTACCATGGCGAAATTTACATCGGTACAAAAAATGAACATCATGTGAAATTGCAGTAGATACCTGCTTACTGTGACATAATGGGCAACGAAGAGGCTGATGACGAAGCTAAAAGAGCCAGAAATGATGCCGCGGAAGTTTGCATTGCATTCTCGCACTCAGAGCTAACATCTTACTACCCAGGCGCACTATCAACTAGGCACACCCTCATGTCTTCTCTCTGCCTCAAGACAGAATTGTAGCAAGGCAAGCGCGTGGCACGCGTCGGATAACTGGCCACGGTGCTAAGTGGGTCTCATGTACCGACATTGTCAGTACCGCCAACTAGGTCTCCGCGGCTCCCATCCTCACCCTCGATGACCACGCTATGGTGAGCGCCCCCGCGAAATCGAAGCGTATCTCGAGGGCTGGCTAACACCATCGGTTATTCAGCACCACCAATTGAAGCTCCACCTCCTCATCACTCTACGTAACCAAGTTTGGCCTTCTCACCTTCTGCTTCTTTCAGAAGCTGGTCAGTGACTCCCCGCAGGTTAAACTAGAAACGGCGACTCTGGAGGTAATGTAGCGGTTCAACGAACAGTCAAAGAACCTCCTTCGGCGCAGCAACCCGAGGTCGACTGTTCTGGTTTTCAGTGTTTTCCGACAGCAAAAATTATCGTTTCTGCCACAATCACCGTTTTTGTGAACAATCATGCTTTCAAAGCCCTCGTCGACACCAGCACCGACTATTCAGTAATGAGCGCCACACTGGCATCTGGAGTAAACAAGGTTACCACACCATGGCAAGGGCCCCAGCTGCGCACGGCTCGTGAACTTCTGGTGATGCCTGTTGGAACGTGCGTAGCACGCATTCAAATCCGTACGTACTTTTGTCAGGCAACTATTCTGCTGATGCCTTCACGAGCACTCTCGACGTAAACGAGCACCTACTTCCTGCAGAACGAGAAAGCCTTTTGCGTATACTCGGACTTTTTCAAGACAGCTTTGCTACTACACCGAAGGTTAACCAGGCACTGCTTGCTCAGCATCATATCATCATGGAAGCCGCAGAAAGAACTTTTCAATGGCATACCTATAGGGTGTCCCAAAAAGAACAAGGTGCTATTCATGACCAAGTGCAGCAGATGCTTCAAGAAGACATTATTCAGCCATCGACCAGTCCCGGGGCTTTGCCAGTCATGTTAGTAAAAAAGAAGGAAGGTAGGTAGCGCTTTTGCGTTGATTATGAGAAATTGAACAAGGTCACCAAAATAAGATATTTATCCTCTATTCCGGATAGATAGCTCTTGACACCGTATGCAGAATCCTAAATATTTTTCCTCCATACATTAGCGTAGCGGTTACTGCAAATCACTGTCAACGAGTGTGACCGCTGCAAGACGACTTTCATTACACCTGACGGTCTTTACGAGTTCAAAGTCCTACATTTCGGTCTATGCTGAGCGCAGCAACTTTCAATAGAATGAGAGATACTGTTGTGACTAGGCTCAAATGAAAAACATGTCTTGTTTATATCGACGACATGGTTCTGTTTGCAGACACGTTTGAAGAACATGCCCCACGCCTGCAGACAGTTCTTCCGGCAATAAGAAGCTGGGCTTTGCCTCAAGCCTGAGAAGCGCCATTTTGGATAAAAAGAACTGAAATTCTCTTAACTGATATCCGCCGAGATTCACACAACACTCGTGCCATTGCTGTATTTCTCGTGCCCACAAATATGGGCAACATTCGCTGATATCTAGGGCTTCGTGCATACTGCAGGTGCTTTGTCAAAACTTTTCGAAGATCGCTGCACCCCTTAAGAAGCTTACAAAAGACGGTGTGATGTTTGTTTGAGGTCCCCATCAGGGCCATGCGTTTGACACCCACCACAACGTTCCCCAAGCTTCGCATGTTCTGGCCATTTTCACATTAACGCCGACAAGAAATTACACACAGACGCCACAACTTCAGACCAGGAGCAGCATTGGTTCAGCGGCATAATGACGCAGAGTACGTGATTGCATTCGCAAGCGTAAAGGTATCCCCAGCGGAGAAAGATTATATTTTAACTGAAAAAGAACGTCTGGCGGTTGTGTTGGTCATGACAAAGTTATGCGCTTACTCTTATGACTACCTATTCATAGAAGTTAGTTGCCACCACTAAACTTTGTTGGCTCGCTAATCTCCAAGTCCGATCAGGTCGTCTAGCATGATGGTGCCTTCGCGTACAAGCATGCGACATCACCACCGTTCACAAGCCTGAGTGGAAACACACTCACGCTGATGTCCTCACCCGTGCACCAGCCGAAAATACGAGCAGCGACCTTGAAGATGATGGCAGTATTCTTTGTGCATAATATCCCAGCAAGGAGCTTGACTCAGCAGGAGCGTGACAACGCGGAGCTCATCCCGCTCATCGACTACCTAGAAAGGCGGTGTTCCCACCCTCCTCGAACTTTCGCACGCTCTCTAGCCTCATTTTGTTTCCGAGATGCAGTCCTTTATGAAAAAAAAAAACTTTGGTCTTACGCAAGCTATATGTCTGTGCTTGTTGCACCAACCACGCTTAGCAGAGACAATTTACGTGCTTCTTACGACCAACCATCGTCCGGGCACCCTGGCTTTACGCGCACTTTACAACGAATTTGCCGCCTATGCTACCCGCCTTGTCTCGCAAAGAGTGTGACGAACTATACATTTGCTTATGTCACGTTCATCAGCGATGTAAGACTCCACCTTTACGACTAGCGGGGTAGCTGCGGCCAAGATGCGAACCGAATGTATCTTTTCACCACATTGGCATGGATTTGCCGGTATCATTTCCCATGCTACGTTAGAAAATCGGTACATTGTATAAAGCCACCACCCAGTACTACTACGCTCCTGCAAAACAAAGGCACTTCCTGAAGCAAGACTGAAAGTTGGGCTAGTTTGTGATATTTCCGGAAACAACCACAGCAGATGTCGCCACCTCTTTTGTTAACAACATCGTCATTCACCAATGAGCGCTAGCTCTCGTCTTTACTGATCGTGGAGCAGCATTCACCACTGAGATGCTGCAGGAAGTCCTGAGATTAGGTGACATGGAACATTGTAAAACAATGACCCACTGCCCGCAAACAAACAGGCTCACTCTAGGACTTATCAAGACGATTTTATACATGCTGTCTTTGTATGTAGACCTTCACCACAAAAATTAGGACGCTAACTTTTCTTGCATAGGTTTTGCGTATAATACTGCTGTTCAAGACAGTACCAATTTCACCTCCTTTCGCTTAGTCCATGGTTGCAAAGTCATCCCGAAGCTCGACGCCCCCGAAAGCATAGGAATGTTTCGCACGGATGTCGCCAAGTTCGCTCAACGTGCCGAGGAGGCCCGTCAACTTGCTCAATGCATAATGCAGTGTCGCCAAGCCGTAAACGTCTGCCGCTATAGTATGCGTCGCCGAGAACTTACCTTTAATCCTTGTGATGAAGTCTGGGTGTGTACTCTTATCTGATAGCATGGCCGTTCAGAAAAAAATCTATGTCGCTACTTTGGTACTTACAATACTGGACGACGTCTCAACTGCCCTTTTGACGGTGTTACTCGAGAGCGGATTGATTGATTTCATTAGTGACTTCGCGTCTTTCCTTTTTGTTGTTTCCTCCGTTTCATTTCCTCAATCCTCGTTTTTCTTATTTCTTCAGAACCTTATTTTGCGTTACGACATTCATTTAGCTTGTATACTAGCCTTTCTTTAATTTTTTGTTGCCCTCCTGTACAGCATTGAGGCGATGCTTCTTGGGAGAGAGGGTAAAGTAACGTCACGGGCAAACCAAGAGCGACAGCCAGAAATGGACGTCTGCCTAAAATCAGAGCAACTTTGCACCGAAAACGTGTATGATTCACAGCAGATATTTCGTCAATAATGGCATGTGTCAATATTATACATGCTTATTCACTCATCCGTAACTTATCAATAGCGAACCGTTACTAGGAGTTCGGTAACTAGCCGTTCAAACGGAAAACGAGACCTGCGTAAAATTAATGCCACTGCCCCTTTCATGCAATAGAGTGTATGACATGGTGTCTCGAGGTCACCGCTGGACAATCACGAGGCACGTGCTCCAGTTTTTAATGTGAGTTCTGCATGATCTTTATTGTGCTCGTGTAATGCCCCTGACACACGGGCACCCTGAAGTCCTTTAGACAAGGGGACATCTTTCGGAAAGGCGTTCGGGCACAGTGACACACGACAAATGAGTAACTCCTTTCCGGCAAAGATCCTTTCGCAAAAGCAGATCCCACATCTACTTTTCTGGCAGGAAGGGAGTACTCTCGCATACAGTGTGCATAATTTATCAATAGAAGAAAACGTGCCGCAACACTGCGGTGCCCTGTCAGTAATTTTTTGCGCTGAGAAAATGTTTTCATTTTCAGCAGCAGTGCGATTTGTTCAAAAGTGAAGGCCTATAGTCTGTCCATACTCTCAAACGCCTGCATTACGTCACTAGCGCGATCATGTTAGGGTTGGCAGCGGCAGTTGCTGTGTCGGGCTCACTCGAAAACACTGCTTAATGTGGGCGTCGCCTAATAACGGCAATGTGTCTTCGAACCAGCGTTCGTTGCGCACATAGGCCCAACTTTCGCGGTTGATGGCTCGGGGGGACAGTGCGGAAGCAGTCAAAATGAAGCTGTTCATGACGAGTCTTTGTTTGAGGTTCATCACTCTTGCCTTCGCAGCGTTTAGCTCATCTTCGATGGAGCCGAGGGCGACAAGAGTCAGGCCCACCTCAACTGTTGCTTTATCTCTGTCTCTGCGCTGAGACATCGCAGGACCACAATGAAACGCGGCACGCCGTCACTGACCCAGCTAGACGCAGCCATGTAAAAAGCACTACAAAAAACAAAAACAGCAAAACACCGACTGTTCATAGTTGCCAGACGAACTTAATTTGCTGCTAAAACGCAAAAAAGCTAAACAAAATTACAGGTATGCGCATTATAAGCCACCAGACAATACAAAAACGGTTTTATGCTGCGGCGTCGCTGAATGTGATGTACATGCGCAGATCCCTTTTAATATTTCCAATCTTGCTGCTTCCACAAACAGCGCCATTTTTTCTGCAGCGTTCTTCCGAGGCACCGCCTAAAGCAGTAGTCCGGTGCCGTGTGTCATCAGCGCCACTCCTTTCTGCAAATGGCCCCCTTAGGCGACAAAAGGGGTTTACTTCAAAGTACTTTACTTTCGCCCGTGTGTCGCGGGTATAATAATGAGTATGATTCTAACTATAGGTTGTTGCATCGGGAAGCAGGCTTAGAGTGACAGCTTGCGCGGCGTAGGTCACAGAATGCGGGCGCTCGTTTTGCGCGGCCCGAGTGCGCCTGTGCTTAAGTTTTGCAGTGGGAATACTCCCACTCGGGGTGCGTTTACGTTATAGCTTACAATGCCAAATATAACTGTCACGAAGATGACGATGTTGACAATATAAAAACTACTGGAATGTATCGCCCAGACTCGAGCAGAGATACATTATCTTCACAAAAATTTTGATTATTCAAGAGGTAGGACTAAACCACAATTCGACGTTGACAACATGCCCACCTGGAAGAAGTATGCCGGATAACATCTAGACTGCATCAGACCTGATGAGCGCGGCAAACTTGTTTCTCAAGAAAAGCTAGAATTCACGGCATTTGGATTTCAAGGAGTGTGTTGGTTCCTTTCAGAAATTTCATTATTGTGTGCCCATCGCATCAGGCAATTTTCGTCTAGTCTAGTCTCAAAATGGTTGATTGGGCGAGTTGGTGATACATGACTAATTATGAAATGGAAGCGCACAACGTAGATGCAAACGGAGATGCAAACGGAGTTTATATAAACTGTGGTTAGAAGTTAGCTCTCGTATTGGTATTTCTTTTCATTGTTGTATTGTATTGGCACTGTTGTATATATGAAGACATACCAACTAGCTCAAGACACCGACCTTCTGGTTCTGCTGTTAATTTTAATAATGCTCAATCAGTCCCTGTCTTTCCGTTTGCATCTACGTTGTGCGCTTCCATTTCATAACTAGTCTCAAAGTTATCCGTACAAACCATCTGTGATATATCTAAAGAACACCTAGTTCTATACGTAAACAGCTATTTGGTTATCTCTCCATTCGTATCTTTGAGCGTTGAATGTGAAATTCTGTAGCCAATAAGGTAATGCCTTGGCTAAAAACCAGAGTTTAAAATGTGCTTGCACATCTGCTCAAGTATTGTGGTTATCCGATAATTCAGAATATCTGGGCACTTTTTGTATTTTACCCCTGC
Source organism: Rhipicephalus microplus (assembly GCF_043290135.1). Lineage (NCBI taxonomy): Eukaryota > Metazoa > Arthropoda > Arachnida > Ixodida > Ixodidae > Rhipicephalus > Rhipicephalus microplus. The sequence goes on along the minus strand of NW_027464588.1, from coordinate 29,040,985 downwards.
AGCTCTGTTCATTTATGGCGCTATGTTGTATCGGTAAATGCAACAGTGGCTTTTGCACGTGCCCTTTTGCTTGCGCTGACTATCTGCTGCATAGACCCCTCGTAAAAAGATCCCTTTGCTCGCGGCAAGTGCTTCGCGAACTGTACCGCAAAAAAATGCAGGAAATATGATTTGACGATGATGCCAACTTATTGCACGTGACTGCTTTGTTTTAGGCATAATATGCTTTACTACGCAACCGAGAAGCAGTGACCAATCAATGCCGCAAATAAAAAAAGCTTATATATATATGTATATATATATATATATATATATATATATATATATATATATATATACATATATATATATACATATATATTTATATATATATATATATATATACAGTCCAGTAGATCCTCCCTGAGCGGCCACAACGTGGTTTATTTCGACGTTTCGGCCTATAGTCTGGCCTTCATCAGGATACATATATATATATATATATATATATATATATATATATATATAGTGCGCAAGAAGCACACAACCCCCACAATATGGCTTAATTATCTGCTGAATATTTCATCCTTGAGTCATATTTTTCTTATTTTCTTGCTTCAAGTATAGCAACTCCGTGATAACACAATTATTCCGGTTGCACGTTTTTTGCATTGCTTACTAAATTAGATTGAACTAGACAAAGAACTCAAGAGAACAGATAAGCAAATTAAGCGGTAATTCTTTCCGAGAGCCGTCAGCAGTAATTAAGTTTGCTTGGGTAGCATTACTCGCGACGTTCTTTTTCATTTTTATCACAGTTTTTCTTCCGTCGGCGACAGAAAATTGAACTTAACTGCCTACTTTAGGCGCAAGGATGTATTTGCAGTTCACACTAAGCTAAAAAAGGCACGAACAATAAATTCAGCCATTATAAATATAGATGCGTGAAGGAAATAAGAGTTATATTGTGTGCTCAAGGAATAATTCATAATTACGGAATATAGCACTGTCTGGTCATATGGGAGAGAAAAGTGGCCGGTATTTAAGGAAAATTTGAGTGAAGGTATTTTTTGTTGTTTTCTTCTTTTGTGGTTTACTGTTCGAATATGTTACTTTACTCAACTTTCTTGAGCAGTTTTTTCACGTATTCTTTTTTGTGGCCTGTTTTTGAGTTTTTTATATAAACTGTGGTTAGAAGTTAGCTCTCGTATTGGTATTTCTTTTCATTGTTGTATTGTATTGGCACTGTTGTATATATGAAGACATACCAACTAGCTCAAGACACCGACCTTCTGGTTCTGCTGTTAATTTTAATAATGCTCAATCATTTATTATCGTATAATTGATACAGCCCTAAGCACTAATGTCTGAAGCACGATCAGTAATGTCCAGAACCAATGGCCGTTCTCCAAGACCTGTCACAGGGCAAAGGACGAAGCCCTGCTACACGGCCCTGAATAATGTTAATAAGACCTGTCTCTCAAAATGGCATATCACATGTGCAATGCTGAAAAGCCCCGAAACATCCCCACTGTATTGTTCACATAGTAAGGCAGTGTTTGAAAAGAACAACATGGTGAAGAGCAAAGCATTTACGGGTCTGTATGATTATGGGCGCAGCATGGAACCGCTTCCGGGTTCAACGTCCTGTGGAAAGGAATACGACAATGCAACGACCAAATCAGTACAACATTAGGCACGCTTTCGTTCGTAGCATGCACTTCTTGAAATAGCAGGAGGATTTCGCGTTGCATTTATTAAGGCCTATTGAAATATATAGTCGGTACTAACTGGTAGCACCCTCTGATACCACTTTTAAGCAACGTGAACTACATATGCGATCAAACATTGAACCCTGGCTTTAAGCAGAAAAACAAACAACAAAAAAATTGGCACATAAAACGTCGTGAGAAGAATTTTAGCGTATTCGAGTGAACAAACAGTAAATGAGCAATGTAATTGTATTAGCCAATTTTGATTGAGTTGTCTCTTTTGGCAAAAGCTGCGCTCAACAAGACGGAGAGGTCTTAATCGTCAAAATGCCTGAGCCTCTCATACTAATTGCGGTTCACGAGAGCACGCAGACGTCCGCCGATAGATAGATAGATAGATAGATAGATAGTTAGATAGATAGATAGATAGATAGATAGATAGATAGATCAAAAAGGTGCTTGCAATATTCAAAAATTGCTTTGCATTTAAAAGCTACTTCACTACATTTGATGTAAATGTCAAGTTTGACAAGCTCGATAGTGAGAAACTTCACTAACTATAATAATCAAACTCACTATGCAGGGAATTGAACGCGAGCTAGTGTGTTACGAAGAAATACTACGTTTCAGAAAGGGTTGCGTTTTTTTCACAGAGCGTTAAAGCTTGCTGCTTCAAAATTTTGTTGGAACAGCTGAAAGCTCCAATAAAAAAAGGATTTATTGATTTACAAGATTGATATGTGGGGTTTAACTTTCCAAATCCACCATATGATTATGAAAAACGCCGTAGTGGAGGGCTCCCGAAATTTCAACCACCTGAGTTCTTTAACGTGCACCCAAATCTGAGCACGCGGGCCTACAACATTTCCGCTTCCATCAGAAATGCAACCGCCTCAGGCGGGATTCAATCAATAATAAAAAAGGAGCAGGTTGGAGTAAGAAATTTTCGAAAACTAATCATTTTTTATCAACATGGCATTGCAATCATTAGTATTCTTCACCCAAAACACTAGTAAGCTTTTCGCTTCTCCAGTTTAACTTCTTTGTCTTTCTTCTATCTAACTTCGCGTGTAACAGTGCGTCCTGTAGCGCCGCGTAATGGTCAGTCACTTCCGACTAGAAGTCAAATTCGACACCAATAATTTATTTGAAATAAAGCTGAATAATTAGATGTCAAAATATTCTAGACCTTACTTTTGGCACGGATGATGAGGTGAGATGCCTGGACATCTAAAATTTATTTGGTTGCACCTACGTCATTGGTCTAAATTGACGCTAAACTATGTGCCATGTCAAGACAGGAAAACGGGTACTAGGTGCTCTGTACTAGCGGTTGTAGCTTATGAGCGCTAGCGAGTGAGAGAAGAACAATAAAATGCTGTGACACAAAGGTCTCAGTCAAGTACCATGTACTTTAATACAACGCAAAGCATCGGAAGACAAGCTAAATGAGAAAGATGTTCATGACTTGTCTGCTTTTCGCATGCGTGTGCCACTAGGCGTTTTAATTCAAGTTGCCGAGTGATCGTATATCAGTCAGTCATTGGGTATCCATTATAATTCTCACTGTGTGGTGACAATTGCAAATTTTATAGTTCATATCGCTAAGTTTTACCGTCTATGTTGAACGCAGCTAGCGCACACATGCTCTTTGTGCTTCAAGTGTACTCAACCTTACTTGATAACATCGCTCTCTCTCTCTCCCTGTCTACTTTACGTCCCCCTTCTCTAGCCCTCAATGCACTGTGTTGTGTTCCCATGAAGCGAGACAGAAAAAGGCTTCCTTTTATTTAATTTTTTCTCATTTTCGAATGGTCCTCCATTTATTCAAGTGATTCTTGAGTCACCCTACGAATAAGGGTAAACCAATAGCTCTTGGGGCATTTATTTAGAATTTATCTTGCAATGCTTGGGTTGTATGCCCATAACAGTTAAACAAGTAACATTATGAAAACGTACCGAACATTCCAACAGATACAGTGTTCATAGGCGCATTATGGTAAATATTTGGCACTCAATCACATCAGGACAGCCCCACTGAGAAAAACATATTTTCAAAACAAGCCTTAATTAATGTTGCTTCAGCTACAACTTCAGCTTTTCAAGGTGAGTGCCGGTTAGATCTCACTGTGCGTTTTGCATGGGCCTCTCGTGGCAAGTAACATCTGTTGGGTGCAAATAATGCTGGGTCAGTATATACAGACCACATATTTATGAGGTTCTGCTATGCGTCGGCCATGTTAGGTTGCCTAACTTACACAACTTGTTTGTTAGGTAACCTGCAGGTTGGGCCTCGAAGCCCTTTGTCTCTGTTTTTGCTCTGTATATGAAATTCATGTTTTTTTTCTTTTATGCTGTGTCAGTCCTACAAGAGTAATGAGAATGAGTCAGAGTTTAGCGAAGCGGAAAAATAAACACGAAGTACGCCATACGCTTGTCAGTTCACATCCTGCGAGAATAATTAGAACAGGTGAAGCTCAGTTCAGCATGTGTGAGAGATAGAGAGATTACGGCATGACTTGGGGGCCTTATAGCCAGCGATAGACATTTATGATGTACGAATACACAAGTCACAATGATGTTGCATTACATCGTTTGTCCCTTTTACAGCCTTCAAACGAAGCATGAATAAGTGAGGAGACTTAAGAAGTGGTAAGAAGAGCTGTAGTTGTCATAAACTGATGCAGGTGGTGTCAAGAATTACGAATCTTTCTAAATGCTTTTCTTTCTTAACATACTGAGAAAAGAAATTGGAACTGAGAACATAAAATACGATTCGAATGAGTTATTCACAGCTAAAATCGCACACCAACTAAAATAAATTCTGTGCACCAGAAGACTTCAAATATTTTCGAAAAATGAATTTATATATATATATATATATATATATATATATATATATATATATATATATATAATTTGTGTGTGTGTAATGTGGAATGTTCACGTAAAAAGTACGTTCAAGATATTAGTTGAATGCTTGCTCCACACTTGTGAATTTGTCTCGCAAATATCACTGGCAGTAAACGAAAACATTTCGCCTGCCTGGACGTATAGTACATGCAAGAAAACTAACTGCAACGTGAGAAAATTTTCACAGAAGAGAAAGTGATGCATTTACAGAAAAATTCTGGTTGTCGCAAATCAAGACTCCCAAAGAAATACTTCTACGAACTTTCTACAGAGTTTTTCCTTCTACAGACTTTTTCTAAATACTTTTACAGACTTTTTATATATGCATCGGATATATAAATACTTTGCACGTGGAAAACCTAAGAAACATGCCTAAATGGTTCAGAATTACACCTAGGGATTGTATACCTCTGAACACCACAGCAACTGTTATGAAAATTTCAATATTATGAAATCAAATTATTATATTTGCGTAATAAGATCGTAAAGTAAATACTGTGTTGTCTAACGATTTACTTAGCCGGATTGTAACTTGAGATTGTTATTGAGGCTTCACAATTACCTGATGACGCTTGAAATGTGAGAAAAACAAATGATGCAGTGTAATTGCATGGTTTCATTTTGAAAGTGTCACTTGAATGTGAGTGCCATGCCTGCAGAATGAAAGCCTTTTTTTTTATTGCAAATAAACCCCAGACGAATGAAGACTGCCCCCTGATTTTTCGAATTAGATGGCGGGGTGGAAAATGAGAAAATTCCCCTTCACTTTAACTGGTTGAAACGTAATATTTATAATGCTTCTACCTCTGAGACTCGTAAGGGCTTTGCGGAAGTGAGACATCTGGTGAAGACAATCAGCGAGACGTATTGCTCAAATACTTGTGCCTGGGCCACCGCAGTTACTCCCCTTAATTTTCTAAGGCTCATGTTTGTCAAACTCCGCCATCCTATATCTCTTTGTTGATATCATACGTGTTATTTTCAGTTTTCCAATGTCACAATGCACTTCGGCGACAAAATTGGACTTGACAAGAAGGGAAAACAAGAATAAAACACATTTTAAAAGTTGTGTGCATGGGTATTTCTGTTTTCGAAGTTTCAAAAACGTAGCCCTCAAGCTGTCATTCTCGTAGTTGTTTTCGGAAGTCTTCGGGACGTACGAGGTAGACAGCCGTGATGAATATACTTTTCCTGTTCCTTCGAACAATCACATTGTGTTGATCAATGTGAGTGTTCTACAAAAACCACCAAGTTTTTAAAGCATACTTGCGGTTTTTTTTCCTACCCTAGAATCTTTGAGCATCATCTTTAAACAGTTTAACGTCAGATTCTGAATGTGTGTATGGCACGTGTTCTGTATATCGAGCACTCTTGATAGGGGTCTGACACGTGTGCAGCATACACTTAAGTGTGTGTCATTGTGTAAAAAGAATACAATTTCAAGTTCTAAAAACAGGTTTGTTTTAGGTTCTTTGTTGATCTGCTGCTGAAGTGTATCCGCCAGAATATCTATCACAGTAAATTCTTACATATTGTCACGTCGCTCCAGGGGTGTCGACAAGGTTTAATGACGTCTGAGCAACAGGGCTCTAACCAAGCCCGTCGGTTGGCCTTGTTTGCCAAAGCGGGGGGGGGGCACCAGCATTTCTCTCTTTTTTTGTGGTGTGAGCCTTCGCCTTGGCATACGACTCACTACTAGAAGTAGGTGGCAATATTCCTTCTCAACAAAAAAAAAAGAACGAGCATCGTCTCGATGCTGCAGAGTTTTCGCAAAAAAACAAAAACAAAACAAAGTAGCTTAAACAATGAAAAAGGGCACCAATAATCAAATGTTACACGCGATAAGTTCACCAGTGATGAGGCAATTATCGGAGCACAAATAAAAAAACACAGGAAAAGTAGTCTTTTAGGAACGCGCAAAATAACGGTTAATGCGCACCACGTGAACCATGTCAGAGGTCGGTTGTCTTCGTTGTACCCATCGTGACGACGTAGCGTCCGGAACCACTTCGGGATTTACGTCACTCACGTGGTGTAATACTTTGTATGGACTGAAGTATCTGCTGAGCAGCTTTTTGGAGAGGCCACGGCGACGAACAGGGGTCCAAACCCAAACTTGGTCTTCCAGACTGTAAGATACGTCATTGTGACGCATATTGTAACGTCGTGCATCGACCTGTTGCTGCTGACCAATGTGTAGCCGGGCGAGCTGGTGAGTTTCCTCGGCACGCTCTGAAAATTCTTCTGCGTCAGTTGTTAATTGATCGGCGCCTTCACAAGGAAGCATCGCATCCAGCATCGTCTGAACTTCGCGGCCGTAGAGAAGGGGAAACGGTGTAAATCGGGTTGTTTCTTGAACGGCGGTGTTATAAGCGAACGTCACATAAGGCAAAATGCAATCCCATGTTTTGTGTTGGACGTTGATGTACATGGAGATCATGTTTGTGACTGTCCTATGTAGTCGCTCGGTTAAGCCGTTGCTCTGGGCGTGGTAAGCAGTCGTCGTTCGATGCCTAGTGTTAATTTGTCGAAAAACTTCATCAATAAGCTGTGCAGGGAACGCTGTTCCTCTATCGGTTATCACTGTAGATGGAGCACCGTTGCGCAGAACAATGTGGCACATGAAGAACTGTGCTACCTCAGAAGCCGTGGCTCGTGGTATGGCCTGCGTCTCAGCATAGCGGGTCAAATAGTCAGTTGCAACAATGACCCATTTGTTGCCGTAGGACGGTAAAGGAAATGGGCCGAGAATGTCCATGCTGACTAGGTCAAATGGCTTGTGGGGTGGATCAATTGGCTGAAGTAATCCAGCCGTCTTGCTTGGTGGCGACTTTCGACACTGGCATTCATGACATCTTTGGCGTACTGCTTCTCGCTTGCCAAAATTCCGGGCCAGTAGTATGCCTCACTTACTCCTGCGAGTGTTCGCGAGTAACCTAGATTACCAGATGTGGGCTCGTCATGACACGCGGAGAGGACTTTGTCCCGCGTGTCCTTCGGAATGACGAGGAGGTAAGTGTGGCTAGTAGAACGGATGTTTTTTTTATACAGGACATTATCTCTGAGGCAGAAATACGTCACGACGCGAGATAGATGGTGAGGTGTAACAGCGCTATGACCATCCAGATAGTCGATGAGAGGTCGAATCTAATTATCCTCTTGCTGGCGTCTGCCCAAGTCAGATAATGTAAGGGCGCACAGGAAACCGTCATCGTCCTTTTCTTCTTGATTGACTAAATGTATGGGTGCATGCGACAGTGTATCAGTGTCTTCATGCTTCCGTCTAGACTTACATACGATGGTCACATCAAATTCCTGTAGACGCAAGCTCCATCGGGCCAGTCGTCCAGAGGGATCACGTATGTTTACCAACCAGCAGAGGGCATGGTGGTCCGTCACCACTTTAAAAGGACGACCATAGAGGGACGCGCAAAACTTGGTGATCGCCCATCCTACTGCGAGACACTCTTTCTCTGTGGTCGTGTAATTCACCTCGGTACGGGACAGTGAGTGGCTGGCAAAGGCTATGACTTGTTCTTTGCCGTGTTGATAATGGACGGGCACTGCGCTGACGCTGATGTATACTGGCGTCAGTGTGCACCTCTGTGTTAGCATCATAGTCAAAATGCGCAAGAACAGGGGCTGACTGCATCCGCTGTCGTAGCTCTACAAAAGCAGCCTGTTGCTCGGTAGCCCATACAAACGGTGTGTCGTCGCGTGTAAGGCGAGTCAAGGGTTCCGCTATTTTCGAAAGCACTCTAATGAATCGGCGATAGTAGGCACACAAGCCCAGAAAGCGCCGAACAGCCTTTTTGTCTGTAGGATGCGGAAACGCGGCTACAGCGGCAAATTTGTCGGGGTCGTGTCGGACTCCTTTCACGTTGACTACATGGCCAAGGAATTTGAGCTCTTCATGACCAAAGTGACACTTCTACGATTTGAGTGTAGGATCTGCTGATTGAATAGCCTGTAGCACACTCCTGAGGTGGTGAAGATGTTGCTCGAAGGTTTCAGAAAAAACGACAACATCATCAAGGTATACGAGACAAGTTTGCCACTTCAGACCAGCAAGCACAGCGTCCATCATTCGCTGGAAAGTTGCGGGCGCTGAGCACAAAATAAAAGGAAATACTCGAAATTCATACAGGCCATACCTCCACAAAGGCCGTTTTCTCGCGGTCTCGCTCGTCAACTTCAATCTTCCAGTAGCCGCTTTTTAAGTCCAAAGAGAAAAAAATAGTGGGTGTGGCGTAATCTGTCTAACGAGTCGTCGATGCGTGGCAGTGGGTACACGTTCTTTTTAGTCACGCTGTTCAGCTTCCGGTTATCGACGCAAGAACATAGCGCTCCGTCTTTCTTCTTGACTAGGAGGACCGGAGAGGACCACGCACCGTTGGAAGTCTCGATGATGCCTTCATCAAGCATTTCTGAAACTTGCGTACGAATGGCTTCTCGTTCTTTCGCTGACACGCGGTAAGGCTGTTGGTGTACTGGGCGGGCGTCGTCGTAAGTGATGATTCTATGCCTAGTGATCGAAGTCTGGTGCACCTTGGAGGAAGTAGCGAAGCATGACTTGAATTCAAGCAAGAGATTTCGCAGTGCTGTCTGGTTTTCTGGTGTGAGGTTAGAAATAATATCAATATTGTTTAGAGACGTTTCGGCGGCCGCCACTGCGTCTGACGTGAAGCAGATAGGAACGGTTCCTAATTCATCTGCAAACGCTAACGAAGTGCCACCAAGAAGGTGTCGGTGTTCGTTGCTGAAATTTGTAACGAGCAGTTAAGATCGGCCATCACGTAGCTGTATGATACTCCTAGCCACAAAACACCTTGAGTCAGCAGGTGTTCAAAATTACTTTCTGCAATCACTTCATCATTTCGCAATCCACAGAATGTGACGTCGACTATAACACTGGCTCTTGGAGGAAGCGTTGTACTTTCAGCAGAAACACGAAGAACGTCGGCACGTTGTTGGTCGTCCTGCTTGTCGATTGCTCGGTCGGCTGAGAAGGTGATGCGATTCTCTTAAAGATTAATGACAGCTCCATACTCCTGCAGGAAGTCAACACCAAGAATAACGTCGCGTCAACATTCACGGAGCACAAGGAAACTTGCTACAAAAGTATAACCGCAGACCCGAACTCTACTCGTGCAGGTTCCAAGCGGAGTGACGGTGTGGCCACCAGCCGTTCGAATCACGGAGCCATGCCAGGGCGTGATTACCTTCTTTAGTAGTCTAGTCATTTTACCGCTTAGTATCGACTAGGCAGCCCCGGTATCAACTAAAGCACCTACTGCATAGCATTCCATCAGCACCGGTATGTCCAGAGAAATCCGCACATATCGCTCAGTCGAATCTACACCCTTTCCTGTTAGCGTCAATCGGAGGTCTTCAGCACGTCGACTGCCAACGTCCTCACGTCAAAGGGTCGCTTGCGTTAGTTTTTCCGGCGGGTACTGGGAGACAGCGCGCCAGCATGTCGCTGGGGCGAAGATGAAAAGCGCCTCGGTTACGGTGAGCGCGACTGCCGTCCAGAAGGTGGTGGCATACGCTGTTGAGCCAGGTAGTCCTCAATGTCCCGAGGTCACTGGCCAAACCGAGGAGGCGCTGAATATACTGAAAAGCCGCGCAGCCCTAGGCGCCGGTATGGGCACTGGCGGTACAAATGGTCCGCTTAACCGCAGTGCAAGCACAGAGGTCGGCGATCAGGAGTGGGCCAAACATCAGACTTCCGAGGCGAAGCTCGTCTCTCGTCAAGGTAGTGTGCTGGTTGTTCCGCGAGATGTACAGGGCTGGCGTAAACGAGGGGTGGGGGCGTGCGTGTGTTCTCGTAGTACCGTAGAGGCTGCGCCGACTGAAGTGAAACCGTAGGAGGTACCCGAACACACAGTGGGAAGAGGAAGCTGGCGCTTCAAGGCTTCCGCATAGGTCGCACGGTGGTAGTCAGGCGGGGCGGGTGTGGCGTTATCCAGACTCACAGGGTCATGAAGGGCACGATGCAGCTGGTTCTTGACGATGCTTGCAATGGAATTCACCGTATGTAGTGGTGGTGCGGCAGCCTTTTGCAGCTCCTCGCGTACTATATAGCGGATAAGGTCGCGCAGACACTCGGTGTTGCTCCCAATAGTCGTGAGAACTTCAGCAGTGGACGTGTTCACTTGCCGCTCATACAAGGTGGATCAATGCTGAAGCATCTTCTTCATCGTGATGGCTTCGGACAAAAACTCGGCGACCGTGTTCGAATGGCTCCGAACAAGGCCAGCGAAATATGCTCCTTAACTCCCCGCATCAGGTGGCGCAACTTCTTTTTCTCTGTCATACTCGGATCAGCCCGTCGGCACAGGCGCGTCATGTCTTCCACATAGGTCATGACAGTTTCATTGAGAATATGGATGCAGGCCTGGATCGCTCGCTCCGCTCGTTCGTGGCGATCAGCAATTCTGTAAGTATCCAACAGCCGGCGGCGGAATTCCGGCCACGATGTCATCTGTTCCTCATGTTTCATGTACCAGGTACGTGCTCCATCCTCCAAATAGAAGTACACACGCCATAGTTTGGCCGCGTCGTTCCATTCGTTCAAAGCAGCAACGCGCTAGAAGTCGACCAACCAGTCCTCGGCGCCTTCGAGCTCGGTGCCATGAAACGGTGTCGGACCCTGGGGACTTTCGAGGGTGTACCGAGTCACCGTGGGGTTTTCCGTACCTGCTAAAGTGGTTTGAACCGACGGGCTCATCCTACTGGTGTGAACTCTAAGGTCAGCTTCGGGTGGTAATTCCTTGATCCTGCGGCTTGTCCGATAAACGGAAATGTTGACTCGCACTGGGCTTGTGGTGCCGCTTCAAGGAGTGGTCTGAAACATCCGTGAGGGGCTACCCAGCACATCCACCAATTGTCACGTCGCTCTAAGGGTGTCGACAAGGTTTATTGACGTCTGAGCAACAGGGCTCTAACCAAGCGCGTCGGTAGGGCTTGTTTGCCACAGCAGGGGTGGGAGAGGGGGCACGCGCACTTCTTTCTTTTTTGTGGTGTGAGCCTTTGCCTTGGCATACGACCCACTACTTGATGTAGGTGGCAATATATTGAAATATTTGCTTCTTTTTTAATTCATATAGGTATTACAATTATGTTGTGTTTGTCTGAGCAAACGAGAACGAGATTTCAGTCGTGCTCTTTCACTAGAACTTAATTTTTTATTCAGGAGCGTTCGTTTTTGTTTTCTCAGTTTTGTTATCCTGAAACCAATGAGTGTTTTAAATGGGCTCTGCAACTCCAGTCACCAAAAATAGTAAGTTGCGTCTGTCTCTTAAACACCATGTCCATGAACACTGTGAAAACAGCAAAGCAGAAATCCTAAAATTACTAAAATATTACTCACAAATAACAAAAAAGAAAATTCTCAAAACATTGATCAATAAAAACGTTCTCAATAGAATCAAACAAAAAACTGTGCCATAAGTTTGTTCAAAGATGTCACCAAGAAGTACTGAAAAGATTAAATACATATCACATTAGGGTAAGTGCTGACACAGATAAAGCTAGGAAGACTTACGCCTTTCTGTCAAAATTTAGAATGATCCTCACAAACTGTGGAGCGAAGTGAATCATCTGGCACAATTTACCAAAAAGGAATGCGTAGGGAAATGCGTGCTAATATAAAAAAAACCTTCTCCTAACACGTGAGCGATGGACCTGCTATTACGGCTTGGAACGAATATTTTGACCATCCCGGTTATTATTTGGCCCCTTAGGGGCATCATACACAACGAAAGATTACCCGCAGAACCACATGTGTTAACGCAATCAGCATACGTCCAGTGAGAAATTTAGAGGTACACAGCTCGATAATAAACTACGTTACAATGTCGCAACAGGCATTGATAAATTAAGCACTGGGCCCTTGAAACACGTTGCGGACCCTAAATTGGAACCCTTAGCTCATATAATTATTTGAATGTACGTGTAAATTCTATGCACGAGGACAGTTCTTTCAAAGACATTACTAATTATAGGCAAATTACTGTTTTGCTAGTGCTGTTGAAGGTCTATATTACTGGCATATATTGTAGACTTAGGAACTTTTTTTGAAAGTATCAAATAATAAGCTCTGATCAGTTTGGTTTTGAGAACTTAAAGACCACTAAATCAGCCGTTTTAACTTGAAGTAAAAGGTACTAAATAGTTCTGAAAAAAGACTTTATACACTTGGACTGTTGCTTGACCTCAAGAAGGCTTCCGATGGCATACAACACAGCAATCTGGAAGGAATATTAGAACACTATGGAATGTGCGGCGCTGCTCGAAAACTTAATATTGATTACTTCACTAAAAGATAACAAGATGGTAAACCTGATGGCTTAGCATCAGCAGAATCGATAATTAGGCAAAGTGTTCTTCAAGACTCTAATGTAGTGCCCGTGTTATTGATACTTTATACACACGATATATGTAAATCCTTTACACAGAGAAACTAGTCATGTACGCAGATGACAAGAATGCCTTTCTCGGTTCTGAAAAATTGGCCAGTTTTTACCTCATGTTATTTTAAATAAATACTCGAGCCATGTGGAACTGTGGCTCAATGAGAAAACAAGCTTGACCTATGCGTAAGCAAAGTAAATATATTATATTTAGGCCTAACAAAGGATCATGTATTACAATGAAATTCTCCTACCAGGGCATCACGATGGCATTTGTTAAAACATCAAAATTTCTAAAAATATGGTTTGAGGAATAAATGCATGCAATACACATGTATCGAAACTTGTCCGTTAATAAGGCAAAAGTATAGGCTGCATATATTAGCTATCGGATCTTGTACCATTATGGTTAGAAAAGGCTATACACTACGTCCATTTGGATTGTCGGCTACAATACTGCGAGCTAGTATGGACAGAAACGTCTGCTCAGAACCTCAAAAACATGAGGTGTTATAGAAAAACGTTCTTAGATTGTTCAAAAATTTTAATGAGCTTTCAATAGAACTGCGTACTCATCAGCTCTTTATAAACCACTATGTATCTAGAGCAAGTCACTTTTGTACAGAAAAACAATTACTCTATACTCAGAAAAACAAACTTCTTCAACATTCGGTTGACAGGCCCTGCTGATACACTTTCCGAAATCAACACAGACCAGTTTCTTTTTCTCGAACACGTTATGGTAAATAGCTTCCAAAATACCAGATACCTAAAATTTTGAATGGATTTTCAACTAGTATCGACTTTGAACTGCCCGAACGTAAATTCAAGAAACGTGTGCGAAGTTCGTTGCTCAACATATAAAAACTGCTCAAACGGCGCTCTCTGCCTTTTGTTATCGTGTTTTTTTGTTTAATAGACGCAAAGCAGGAATTTGACTAACTTGAATAACGCTGTCCCCCCGTCCGCACCGTGTTCCCTAGCCGCAGGTGTTGGGGCGGTGCCAAATAGGACACGCTTTCCCTCGCTGTGCACGCGCTTTAACGTGACTTTCTCTCTAGTCTCTGATCACTCACCGCCTGTCGTCTCACTCACTTCACCCTCTCCCCCACCCACAACGTTCGAGTGCACATCAAGTGGAAACACTCTTTGGACTCATTTATCTGCCATGAAACCTAAATGAAACCCAACCCGTCTCCCGTGTCTTTGCGTTGCAACAAAACGTTTACTCGAGTAAACGCTGCACCAAGTTTCGATTTAAACCGCTCTTCCAGCAACGTCGTCGACGTTTGTTTCCCATTATGGAGGTTCGTTTCCCGTTATCGATGTTCGCATCACATTATGGTTCTCTTCGGGGAGACGGTCCATGCCTGTGTATAAAAATTGTTTGAATTGCGTGTATGCATTACAAGATTTATGTTCCGATGTAAAATCCGTGTGTTTATTTGTTGAATATTAGCAAATAAAACAAGGCCTTATTTTGGCCTATGCATACACATTGAATTACGCGATATTCTTCAATGGCTGCAGCTCTTGTATGCGTCTTTTGTCTCTCTGAAGATGTCTCCGATGTCCATCTTCTCGCCTAAGGATGTTCGACTTGATGTGTTGGAAATAAACTTTACTTGATGTCGTAGCCATAACGCATTACTTCACTTTACCATTAGCACTGTGAGAGAATATTGTTAGCTATGAAAGGCGTGTTTGTAGGGCCTACAAAATGAGTGATCGTGGCGCAGTGTGCACGGCATCTGTTATCGCAGACTGAGAGGTCACGCGTTTGCTCCCGTTCAAGAAAGTTTTGTCTTTGGGTGCATGTATTTTTTCTACGTCAGTGCCGTGATAGAAATATGTCCTTGAAGTCTTTATAGACCCCGGAATTAAATTTTTTCGCGTTACAAATTTAGGAAAGCAAGTGCAAATATTCACAAAAAACTCGCAGAAAGAAACAAATTGCATTCAGCCGTCTGAGAATTGGACCCACTCCAACGCAGAACAATAAAGTATGCTTGGCTGCCTTGCAAGCAGGGCGTAAGCGTTTGAAAGCTGTGTAAGCACATGACGAAGTAAGACATAAATATTTAGAAAAGTGGTTTGCTGCGTTGGTTGGTTCAGAATCATCGTTGAATTCAGTGCAGGAAGAAGAGACAAAGAAAAGACCACATGTTCATAGAAGGAACTATGAGATAGGATTTATTTTAAAACACAGACACGTACCTGTGTTTTTGCAAGGTCATGCGGTTTAAATATAAACATCAAGGAACGAGGTTTGATGCAGTGCTTAGTGCTCACGTAATCTAAGTCAGTGGCAGGAAACCTGTAGAAAGGCTTTGCTACTTATGTTAGTACAAGTTCGCAGATAAAAAAAACACTTTTTAAACTTCTCGTGTAATCATGTGATTTAACCTTAAAAACAACCCAGCGCGTGACTGCGAAGACGCGCAGCTGTGCTATGTACAGTGCAGGAAAACTTCGAACAAGATGTTCTCCCCAATCAAGCCTTATGATCTAGTAATACTTTTATAAACAACAGCCAGTGTGCATTGTGAAAAAATACCGCTAATGCTCTTCCCATAAGATATAAGATACACCTAAGGCATTAACGTATTGGCCCCGAAAACGGGCACTAGTGGTGTGGCAGTCGGGGTGAAGTGACGTCACGGCGTGGATTCGCTTGCTCCGAGGCCATGCATTGCCTTTTTCTGCGCCCTCCGTGCGTCAGTTCTTACGTGACATGGTGGCGTTAAGTGTGCAGTGTTGCGATGCGAATCCACAAACGTAGAAGGCAGCTGCCGACACCTCTAATGAGCTGCAGAAAATTGCAATAATCTAATTGGCAAACCACCGTCCTAACACGAGATTCAGTAAGATAATGGTGGTACATTACAACGAGCAATTTGTTGCCACAGCTTTTGCTAAAAAATGGGTGCGTAAATGCATTGCGCAAATTATCCTAACTTCATTACACCTTAGTGTACATTCCGGGGTTTGCACACGCGTCCCAAAGAACCACAAATAAAATTAGAATCTTTGCAAATTCACTAAATACGTCTCAATTTTCATGCAGATAATTCGGTTGATTTCACAAAGTTCCGAATTTCGCTAGAAGGGACGTTAGATTAATCTACCATAAACTTTATTTGTATATGCTAAATGTTGAACTAAATTAACGTCATACGTGAAACGTTCAAGAAAATGCTGAAATTTCAGTGTACTTGCCATCCGCGAATATTTGTTTTAAACAGATGTCAGCAGCAATTATCTAGCCATATATTCAGATTTGCATAAATAGCTGGTTCCATTAAACGCTGCGTCACAAATGGTAAACTTTAATTAGCGTGGGTGAACTATTGATGGCAATTGTTTGCTTTGAATTGACTGAAATTCTAAATGAGCTTTGTGAATGACTTCGATAGCGTTCTCAGTGACTTGTCCTGCATAATAAATAAATGGTCTTGTCTGGTGAGTGTCTGGTCTCACACGTCATATCCACATACGAAATAATGAAGTTTGTGTGTAATTAAATGGAAGGAAAACTTACGAGCGCGCTATCAAACCTGTACTTAGGAGTGTAACAGCGCCGCTGCTATGAATGTGCATGAAGCTTGCGCAATTAACGTAAATCTGTTTTTCGTTAAGTTACGCCTCGAAATCACTGCGAAGAAGGCGTGAAACTACACGACGAGTGGGCGACAACATATGAAAAACAAACAGAACAGCTGTGATGATATTCTTAGCCAAACGTTTTGGAGATAACTTGTGAGCCTCGATAGAGCATGGGTTTTTCGCAACTGTACGTAGAACCTGTACTGAAGAAAAAAGTCTGCGGCAAGATAGGCGCATTTGACTGATACGAATAACAGTTTCGGAAGCAGAAATATTGTATCCCTGAAAAGAACTACTCGTGTAGAAGCCAACCTAATAATGCATTTATGCTGGCATATTATGTGTGAAAACCACGACTTGAAATGGGGCACGCAGTGGAATGACATTGTATTCAAGCAAAAACATGTTCTTGAGCTTCACTCACGTCCAATTGTGGCTGCTGCGGTCGAGAATCAAACCCATTCTCGAGTTTATCATCGTGACAATACAAATCTGATCAAAATGTGTGCGGAGGAGCGTGGTATGGGTTGGTTGTTTTACTAAACAAAAGTATTCCGTCGTTTTACTAGGAGCATTATTGATGCAGTTTTAGTCCTTCATCTGAAACTTGATTCGAGCCAAAAGAGATCGCAAACAGCGCACGAGTGTACGATGCGAGCGCATGTTTCATTGGCGCTCTACAGCAGGCATCGAAGCATCCTTGCTGTGACGTCATCCAGGAATACCGCCAGCCAGCACCGCTTCAACTTCTCAGGGCTACTACACGACACACTACTCCCCTGCCATAATCAACAAACTTTTTGTAGTGCATGATCTCGCTTGCTCTGCCCCGAGTTCTTATTCACAGCCATGCACATATGGCCAGTCTTGTCTGGAGCCGAGGGCATAATAGGTGAAATGTAACTAGCTACACTCTAATCTCAGAATATAGTAGTCATGACTTTCGACAATCTGTACATTTCTATTTGAAACTGGGCTTGGCTTGTTGCCAGGGCAGCTGAACTTCGATCGGGTGGAATGGCATAACACCCATGTACTTAAAATAGGGTGCATAGTAACAAACATTGCAGCTGTACATTCACCCTATACAGTGTATTTCATAACGATGTACTTCTACTGCTCGTTAACACCAAGAAATTCTAATTATCGTTACCCATCTCAGTGAAAAAAAATCTATCAGAATCTATGAAAAAAACAATCCTTCATTATACTGTATGAGCTTGAGATACATTTCACTATTGCCAAGGAAGCGAGTTCACGTTCAACAGACACGTGTTATAATCAGGTTGTGTTATATCACACTATCGACTGATGGCCGTAATTACTCGCTTGCACAATTTATAAGAAATGCGATTTCCCTAGATATGCTCAATTTTAGCCTATTATATACTAAGAACTCCACTATAAGACCCTCGACTCTTGCACCCTGCTGTTCCTAAACAGTTTATTTGCATGGAGGGCGTCATTGCGTAATTATAGCGAAAAAATTTATTTCGTTCACTAGTAAAATGCCGCAAATATGGCCTGTAATAGTTTTCAGCGGTAATACTACGACCCCGCAAATATACCAGACCTTCCTCGTCAATATTGTATTCAAACTTTAACTATATAGCAACAATCGCACTGCCATTAGCTCGTGCACTTTAAATTATCTCACTATAGAAAGTAAATTTAATTTGTACTTGCTCAACGCCTTTACGCCTCTTATAAAGGCGTTTTTGGTTGATAGAATTGCGCAGAATGTGTAATATGGTGATTTAGGCTTTGTTGACGTGAATTGTTTTTTTTGCTGTATGTCAGAAGTATTTGTTGAAAGGCTACTTGAATACGTCTGAATTGTTGCTTAATAAAGTTCCGTAAGCAGAATCCGACTTTTTCAACAAGTTAATCAGTAGCACGTGCTTATAGCCTAGTTCCTGCTCTTGTATGTTTCGGCGTATGTCTATATCATAGCTAAAATATAATAAAAAGAACTTCTGTGAGCTGCTATGTTGTATTGTGAAACAATTCCAATAATTTTCAAAGTACCCCCCCCCTTACAGCAGTAATGACTGCAACAGTTCTTCCTGAACCAGGAATTGAGCTTTCAGTAATGCTTTCAGTCATTGGCAACGACGGTAATCAGGAGCAATGAATAGGAAAATCCTTATAGACTGTCACTGCTGCTCCACCACGAGACATTATGGGTAGGAATTTCATTTAATAAATAAGTGTAGTTAATACTTAGAGCGAGAAAACTGCTTTGCAAATTTACATTAGGCGCCTTTTCATGACATTTTTTCTTATTCTTTGGTTCTTCGCATGTACAAGGCGTCTGGATTACCCCGTTCAATGAAAAAGGGCATAATATGCGAGTTTTTTTCGCATACTAGTAATTACACTGAGGACAAAATGGAAAGAGTCTACTTAATCTATGTCCTAACGTACGGGAATCGCAGCCTACGCATCTTCACTGTGAATACCTGGCGTTCCACAGCAACAAGCCATCCTTCAAACACGCTCACCAATATCTGGAATACAAGCAGCACCCGAGAGTGTGGTACGAGTCAGAGCGCCATCCACATTTTGGGTGAGGCCTCACCGTCGGCCGAAGGGCAATTATGTCGCCTGGTATCATTCGCAATACGCTGCATTCTCCGTGAGCCTGAAGTGCCACAGAACGTGTGCAGAAGTGGCAGCTTCCCGTGCACAACTCCACTCGAGTGTCGACGCAACTAGCTCGCATGATTATTGGCCTCGGTGGAAGAGATTCTTTATTGAAGTGCGTATGCGAGAAGGGCAGCGACAATCGTAAGCGGTGCCTTGGGGGCCAACTGTTTTTCGAGCACTTGCGCTCCGCCCAATACTGGCCATTAACGGCACGACAGCTTCAACGGGGCGTACGTGGCATGAGAAACCAGAAAAAAAAAGACCGCTAGAAACTCAATAACAACTGTTATTAACTTTAACGGTTCTCTCAAAAGCAAGGAAAGAGAGACGGTTGCAGCAATGAGGGACGGTAACCGACGAAGATGGTTTAACCCTTGAGTGATGATGTACAAAAATGAGGCAGCCAAATTCTTCTTTTTAAATTAATTTCCATGTTATCATCACAGAGGCGCCATACTGTGTTGGGTCGATGTGTCATTTTCTAAATGATTTTAAGCTCTGGTGGTGAGCCTTCACGTCTTTTTGTTCAAGCTCCGACTGTTCATGACAGTGGTGTTTGAATCGGGCAAGATCATTGGATAAAGTTAAAAGCTGTTATGATGACAAACTAGCAGTGTGTGCATATTAATATAAAAATCAAGAACGAACACTTCCTGGAGTGCACTTCAACCAAGTGGGAACAAGACAAAAATCACAAAACAGCAGTCAAGTAACTCTGTGCGTACACTCCAATGAAGATATATAAAATTAATGGAGCATTGGCGTTGTATATATAAGATTTAAAAATATTCAAGAAGTGCGAAGTGAGATTTTCCGCTGGTGTAGGCGTAGTGCATTCGAGTTTTGTCGCAAGTCAGTGCGAGATTCTACAGCGTTTATGAATCTGTAATAGTGGTCTTGCGATGTTAAACCCCACATATCAATCAATTTGATATATATCTAAATAGCAGAAAGGTTTAATTTTGTCTGCTTATGTAAAGTGGCAAAGTGGCACATAGCTAAGGATGGCTTTGCTAACACTCAAAGGATTGCTCATTTTATTTAACAACATGGGTTTTAGTCTCTAGGAGCACTAATGAAACCACATAATTCGGTCATAACATACAGAATGGATTTTCCAATCGCTAATTTTTCTTCACGTTTCCATACCTCCCATATTGGGTCCCATCGAATATGCTACCTACGCAGTGTAGATAGTGAGGCTTTTTTAGTGCCACAAGTTGTTTGTGGAAGTGTGGCGGCTTGGGCTAGTTGGTACGGCATGACGATAGTTATAGCGCGAGAACAAAACGACGACACAGAGACAAGAAGGAGACGAAGGGTCCTTCATCTCTTTCTTGTCTCTCTGTGTCATCGTTTTGTTCTCGCGCTATAACTATTGTTTGCGGAGTCATATCAGTCTCTGCTCTACAGGTGCGCCTTGAATGAATTGACATGGCGAAACATCTACTGACCTGCACGTATCACTTTATGCAAATAATAATAATAATAATAATATTAATAATAATAATAATAATAATATATTTTTATGTTATTGGCCTGTTGCATTCAGTACCGCGACTCAGTGCAAGCCATCCCACAAATTTTAACAAACTGCTCTGTAATGATGCTTCCTAGGACAACCCTTACAAAATGAAACGTCCAACTACTTTTTCCAGCTTTTTCTTTTCTTTTTATTCAAAAAATGCCTCTTGCCCTTCACTCACATTATTTGTCAACAAGGTTTCTCCCCCTCTTCTTTTCCGCACCCGGTATCCGCAATTGTTCTGATGGGCGGAAAGAGTGCAAATCATATATTCGTTACCGCCAAGTTATTAACTTCAAAACCAGATGACGACAAGTCCACATGTTCAAATGTCGGCCCAAGCACATAACACTAATTTACAGACTTCTTCAACCCTATGCCGAGTGACCCTACTGCTGAGCTGACTATCCTTATTACCATAAAGTTAGCTAAACATAGCGAAGTTTTTCAAACGTTTTGCTTCAAAAATAATGAGATATGTAAGAAGAAGTCGAAAGAGATGCCGCACTTCAACGTGCCTGAAAAATCTTTATAGACCTAACGTAAATTTTTATGTTATACCAGACCTGAGAGGGAGTTTCAAGCCGCACGACACCTGTGGCATTCTTATTTCATCGTTTCTGCAAACACCGTACCAGCGTGCGCCATGTCTTTTGACGTTAGTGAATTCATTTTTGTGGCCAAGCATGTGTGTTTAGAAAAAGTGGTTAATAATTTAGAGTACTCGGTACCCTACTATGGGAGAGCTCAATGCGATCTCTTGTGCGAAATGATCAATCTTTTTTCTATATCCCTACTTTTTCATGCATAATTTGCCTTCCTACAGTAAACGCATCATAAACTCACGGTCTTTTCTGCCTTACTTTTTCTCTTTTCCTCCTACTTAGTCAAATAAGTAAGTAACTAACACTCTGTCCTGTCGGAACCTTTTTTTAATAAAACTTTTATATCAGTAGCTATTACAACAGATGTTTCAAAGGCTTCTGTATAGCTTTCTGTATAAACTTTTTCGCAACACAGTCTTATAAACGTAAAGTCTTCGAATGAAGAGCTTGTATTTCACGTCATCTCTGCGAAAGTGACTAATTTCACCTGCATTCATATCTTACTAGCAACTGACAGTTGCCTATTGCATTTAAGCACACCACCTTTGCCAATTATATAGCAAAAATTATAGCAGAAAAGAAAGAGACAACTTGGTACTGGAGGTTCCATCCCACCAATATTTATTTTTCGGGAGGCAGGAGGAAAGAAGCAGCAAGGGGAGTTCTATTCCTGATACAGCTGGGCAGATAGAGTTCGTAACAGAACGGAGAGGCTCTCTGCGCACTTGTTGCACAGTCCGACTTGACATTGAAGTGTGTTTATACCATCCCACAGCACATAGCTTCGATCGAAAATTCCTCTCCTGTCAGAGAGGGTCGCCCGTATTGCTCACCGCCTGTCTACCTACGAAAGACAATATACCCCAATGGTTACGGGCCCGTAAGTGCCCTGCGAGCCGATCAATAACCTTGCCTTGAACTAAGTGACACTCCATGAAGAAAATCGCAAAAGCAAACAAACAAAAAACAAATAGACAACGGGTAAAGGAACACACAGACCACGGTATGAAGCAACTGGTGCAAAAAAAAACAACTATGGGGCTCGGGCGCGGGCAGCTATGCAAAAAAGAGGAAGAGAATAGAATGAAGCACCTGGCTTAGAGAATGGGCGTTGTCTTTTTTCTTGCTCATTACAGTGGCATAACTGCACACTTGAACCTTGCAGCTCAAGCCACCGGTCCGTAGTCTCGTGATTAGTCAGCAGCGCGGGCTCCTCCAATCAGGAACATCATCCCTGCTTTTTTAGAGATGAAGTGATCAACCCGGCTACCGCTTCAGCTGCCCATCAGGCCATCGGCGGGTGCCGTCTATGCCTCCCCTGCGGTACCAGGGCATGACTTAATGGACGCTATGCTACCGTTTCGCGGCAGCAGTACGCATGGGCTGCTGTAACAAAATCTAAACGGCATTCGTTAAAGCAGCCTTTATCCGTCAATGCTACGCCCTTGAATCTATTCAAGCTCAATGTATCAAAAAATCGTTTGCCTTGTTGAATCAACAACAACCGATTTATTAATCGATTCACGAACCATCAATAACGACAGCTATATTGAACCTAAACGGCTTCAAAACAAAACCCACGCACATCGCGACCTTTAGACTCACACGACATTCAGGTAGTTTGCAGGACAGAAATGAAGCTTGGTTCTCGAGTCAGTCTGCGTATTTCAAACAGAAGCTTGGCTAAGGAAATTGCGCAATGACGCAGTGTGTATAGCGGCTGGTCCAATTGTTGAGTGGCCGAGAACACATATCTCCCCAAGTGCACGTATTGCACGAGATTAATACACAAGAAAGGATGCTTCACAAAGGAGGCACGATAAACAGAATGCGGGGAAGGACACAACTACAGAGAACGTAAGGCAAAACGGAAGAGATGTCCCCTGCGCATAGATGCAGGGAAGAAAGAGGTAGATCATTCGTTTTGGAAAAGGCACTGCTCCAAATTTGAGAAAATATACCAAAGAAGAACAGAGACTGGTTTCATTTAGGCTAGGCTTAAACAATACAAGTAGAATACAGCTAGTGTTAACGGAGTCAAGCTAATTACCCCTTATTAATCAGCAATATACCAGTTATAATGAATGAAAACAACACACTGGTGTGTTTCTAGAGATGCTTGGGTTGCTCCTTCCGAGCGACTAATAATCTTGACAATCTCCACATACATCATAATTCGGACATTTAATTCATACAGGAACCATACCACTTAAGATATATATAATTGAGTTCACTCAAAAACTAGAAGTACACAATCAACTGAGAATGAAAATCAGCAATACTGCATAATTATTATATATGACTTTTTTGATAAAAACTGAGAGGCTGGTAATAACTCGACTAACATGGAACAACAGTGAGTTAGTGGCAATAAACTGCTGTTTTCCTCCAGAATACGAGAGACTACCTACCCAGTTTGAAATGGAATGAACTCATAGCAAGCGTGAGCCAGTAATCACTTGAACATCCGCTTCGAAAGCATAACTTTCAAAAAGCGAACATCTTACCGAATGACTACTTCGTGGGCACTCGACTAAATAATGGTTGGTGAGGAAGAAATACGATTTGCAATGTACGGCATGATGTGTTCGTATATGCAGGGCTGCCAGAACTATGCTTGTGTGCTATAAATAATGCTTTATTGCTATATGAGCTTCTGCAAATGAATAACACTTTACCATGCTATTTTTTATGTTGAGGAGTTTTATGACAGTGTATGCTAAGTTTGTTGAGATCGCCTGCTATTCCTACGACACAATGAAGCCCGCAAGAAGTTAGCGTATGGCGAAGCGCTAATACATAGCTTTTCAATAGCCTATTCAAAAACTTCAAATTACTTTACCCTAATATTTATGTTTCAGAGTTCATTTTTGTCCTATTTTAGGTTACCATTTTCTTTTTTTTGTCACATCAGAATCGTTCGGTCAAAGATTGAAATCAAAACGCAGTTTCTCTCTTGAGGTATTTATTATTATGTAGGTTACGTGTTAGGCTAGTTGCATGGGCCGCGTAACGTGGTTTTATAACCAGATCGTGCTCGGAGGCTTTTAAGGATAACTAATAATCTAGGTGTGCAATAAAGTTGACTCCAAGTACTGCTTGTTTTACTGCTGCTAGTCTGCATTGCGTCAACATGTTCTTCCACGGGACGGCTTCATGCATTCCCGTGTTAGAGTAACAAGTACTCTAAATTTTTAACCCATTTTTCTAAACCCCCACTTAACTGCCGTTGACAGGCTCAAGGGACGGCTTTCGATTCTCCCATAATAGAGCACGAAGTACTCTAGATCGTTAACAACTATTTTGAAACACACATGATCCGTTCAGATGGCTACTAAGGCACATAGGGACATCCTTATGCTCTCCTGTAGTTGAGCACCCTGTACTCTAAATTATCTATTTGTTCTAAACACATGCTCGATCCTGCACAGCCTAGGGCTCTCCCGGGGTAGAGAGCTCACAAAAGTGCTCTGAATCTTAAACCATTTTTATATTCCAAGCATTTCTTGGCGAACGTCGGTGACGTTGAATCTATCTATCTATCTATCTATCTATCTATCTATCTATCTATCTATCTATCTATCTATCTATCTATCTATCTATCTATCTATCTATCTATCTATCTATCTATCTATCTATCTATGTAGCCAGCTAGCTAGCCGCCTATGACTTTTAGCTTTCCTTGCCGTTAGGATACTGCTATCAATACCAAACTTGGTATGGTACAACAAGACTGTTTGGCAAACATAACTGCCTAGTTTTAACATGAAAATCATGACATGTATGCCATAAATGTCATAATTTACATGTCATGCTCTTGCTGCTCTTCCGGTGGTTTAATTCACATGATATGTTGCAAAACAGGTATATTATGACATAACTGCATGAAGAACCCAAGCGACAGACCTTGACATCAAAATTATGACACGCGTGTCACGTAACAACATGACTACATCCAACACTCATGATGTGCTGGCGGCCGTTTAGCTGACTTTGCATATTCGCGATGCACACAGACGGTCATGCCACGTAGTGGCCGGTGAGAGCCAAATCTCAGAGACGACCCGTTGAGGAGTGGAGCCCGGCGGGGTCCTTGTTTCTTACCAACTTTCATGCACGCGATGGCAAAAAAATCTAAAAGCAACAAGACGTGTTGCGTGCCTCAGTGCATGAACAGAGTGATGAAAGATGTGGTAAGCCTTGATTCGTTTCCGCTGGACGCGTAACTCAAGAAGGAGTGGGTGGTG
Source organism: Rhipicephalus microplus (assembly GCF_043290135.1). Taxonomy (NCBI): domain Eukaryota; kingdom Metazoa; phylum Arthropoda; class Arachnida; order Ixodida; family Ixodidae; genus Rhipicephalus; species Rhipicephalus microplus. The sequence continues at coordinate 29,015,332 of NW_027464588.1, read as the reverse complement.
AAGCTCCGTATAGGCAAGCCTGTGAAGCCGCCAATGGTTTACAGCCCATATTTGGTCACCGAAGACTCCTTCTGCTCCTTCAGGAGCAGCATCGGTAAGCCAAATACTAATTGTTGACATTGTTTACGAAAGCATAAGGATTACGCTCTAACAATATTGTTGAAATGAACGGCACTGTCGATGCGGAACGATGGACGTAAACACCGCAGCACTTGATTGTCGCTTTTGGAGAGTTTAGGAAGCTAGTGCCTGGGCGCCTGTCGCGAGCATAAAATGAAGGCAGCGCTAATTTTGGCATTCTGTCGGTCTTTTTAACAGACCGTAATGCGCGACTGCACTTTGAAGTGTCTTTCCACGCGGGCTCTTTCATTGTGATCAGGGCCAATCCTGATCAGATTTCGTGATCAACATTGATCGCTGTTACACGGCAGAAATTTGTCCGGATCATGTTTGGTGCAGACCTCAACAAAACCACAATCATATCAATCCCACTAACATTTATTCGAAAGTGTAATTGTTAGGGCGATTGATCTCGATCGAGCCCAATGCAAAACAGCCCTGATAGGGAGCAAAATTCTCTTGTGACACCGGCTTTACTTTTCAGCGCGATAGCTGTGCGACCGGTTTTTAAGTCTCATTAGTGTGCACTAGCACTCTGTTTGAACCAACAAAAACTTTACATCATGTACATCTCATGTACACAATAATTGTTCCACGGTGTATGCCTCTTATATAGGGTTAAACCGTATGCACAAGTTGATATAAACAGTATAAGATCATGGGATCCCACAATGACACGCATCATCAGTAATTAGGCAACTGTGTATACATGTGATGCTATGAAGCATATAAAAACAATTACAAATCCAAACAAGCTATGTAATTGCTTTGTATAGCAATTTAGCCAAAACAGGTTAAACTATTTTGACGTCATTTTTTCTAAGAATTGGAAAATTCTCAGCCCTCTTTCATTAGCTTGAATCTGTCTTTATGGGAAATCTTTTTTGCGTGCAGGTACAAGAGCAGGGCCAGGAAACTGCATCACATCCATGTCCAAGTGGTGCAACCGCTACAGCTGTATCAACAGTGGAGGTTGCAGAAGCCCTTCAACTTTCGAAGTGCATGAAGGATGTACCAGACATCATGTGCACACAAGAGAAAGGCATTCAGGTCGATGTAGACTCCATTATAGGGTGCAGTTCAGGCGTGTAGATACGCTGACATCAGAAAATACTGTGCTTGGTTTTACCGGTTTGTCATGAATGACTGTGCTTGCAGCCATTAGTACTGAAGTGAGCAGGCTTGAAGACGCAGTAGTTCAAATGTCTACTCTTGAACGAGTCTTTCTCGTTCTTGTGCGATTAAAACCTTGCTTATTCTTTGTGTGTACGGCCCAAGGAGTATTAAAGAAAAATTGCTGGAGTGGAAGCTCCCGCAATGCCTTGCCAGCAGAAGTGAAGCCACCTTTTGTCACTGCCAAGATGCCGGAAACATGCCTTTTCTGATAGTACCCACCTAAAGATCAAGTGGCTTTGATGTGGTATGTACATGTTAGGTTAGTTCTATATTAAAGAATAGTTGTTCCCGATGAAATAACAACAGACACGAATATGGATGACTGAATCTTAAAAGTACTTTGCCCCCAATCAGAGGCTCACTAAGGCAAACTATAACTGTAAGACGCACTAGGAGCACTATGTGACCCGAAAAAGTTACAACAATAAACTCGCTGGGCGGGCGAAGGAAACGCTTCGTTTTTAATCGCTGAACGGTGATACTTTATCATACCCCTAGTCAGATGGCCGCCACAGCCGACATCTTGCCATGCCAGAGGAAGGGCTTCATTCTTGGGCAATCATTTCTGCTCGAGCATTTTTTTTATCCTCCTTGATACAACCCAACTATTTTCTGTGAGCCGCAAAACGATATCTCGCCACTTCAACAGCGCACTGCGTAACCTGGCAGCGGTACTGAAATGTTCAATTCCATGGCCAAACAAACAAGAAATTTCAGGCGATCTGCCTCAATGCTATGAAGAATATAAAGAGGTATGTGTTGTGCTTGACTGCACAGAGGAAGCTGTAGAAAAATCGCACTGTGCTTCTTGTAGAATTTTAACATACTCCCATTACAAAGGTGCGCTCACAGCAAAGCTTCTTGTCGGCGTCTCACCAGCTGGCCTAATTACTTTTGCGAACTGTGGTTTCGGAGGCCGAGCGTCGGATAGGACTTGCGTTGAGAAATCGGGAGTTCTAGAAAAGCTCGACAGTTTTGAAGATGATGTCGTGGTTGACAAAGGTTTCATCTTGGGCTCGCTATGCGAAAACCTTGGGCTGAGCGGTTGTGCAGCCTCCGTTTCTTCGTGGACAGCTGCAGTTCACGGTGAAAGACTTAAAAAAGACTAAATATAGCCAGGGCACGTGTGCACGTCAAGCGTGCAATCTAGAGGATGAAAGTTTTTAAAGTTCTGAAGGAACCTGTACCTTGGGAAGTTGTCGGCGCACATGATGAAGAATATATTGTGATTGGTGAAATTGTAAATCTCTCCTCCCCTATTCTCTCTGAGAAAATGTTTGAGTGATAATATGTAACTCGTGTTTGCAATGAAATGTACTAGAACTTATTATGCAGGTAGTCAGAAACTGAACCTATCGGACAGAACTTTGAGGTCAATGAAGAAGCTAAAGAAGCTGATCACCACAAAATGAGGAATAACGCCCCATGGTGCAATGTAAAGACTAGTTAGTTAATAAACTGAAACACACAGGGTCCCTTGGCCAATCACCTAAGAAGACTTGAAAACAAAAGTCATCTTTTTATTCTCTGTCGATGTACAGTAGCACCCCCCCCCCCCCCAAGACACGTGTGTTTGAGAAGAAAGGCATTATTTTCACTGCACTTCCGAGCTAAGAAAGTTATTTTTTATTTTTTTTATTTGACGATGTACATGTACCCCTCCCCTTACACGGGACACGTGTATCTGTGAAGAGAGCTATTTTCACTGTATTTCCGAGCTGAGGAAGTTATTTTCGATGTGCTCCAAAGCACATGCATAGCTGTGTAGTAAAACACCTGCTAGCCACGCAAATGGCCTCAGCCCAATTCTAACTGCGACCCAGTAATTCAATACTTATTTTATTCGCATATGTCTCGATTTTTCGATCATGGACAAGATGTTTATTGTTCACTCACAACCAACGATCCTGTCGCCAGAATTTCTGTGAAACGAGCTCTTTAATGCTACCGCATTATTATTCACAAACCCAATGATGCTTCCGACTGATCACACTATGGATGTGTATAGAACACATGACGAGTGACATTACACATATTTTAAGGGTAGAGGGTAGGCCCATATCTTCCATGTATTCTAAGGCTTCTGTAGCATGCATTTTTTTCTTTACCGCATGTAAAGTGTTTCAGTTTGTTTCATCTTGTGCGTCAGCATGCTCTTGCAGTAGAACTAAATGATAATAATCTATCAACTGTTGATATTTTTCGCATTTATTTAGCAAATAATGTACATTTTGCAATTACCTCATATTCGGTAGCTTCATATTAATGTTTCGCTTATTTGAGGAATAATTGATCTTCTGTCTTAAATTGGAAGTATCTCTTAGTGAACTGCAGGCTATCTGTTTAGCCGCCTAAGCCTGGATGCTATGCCTCATGATCGCCTCCTTAGCTTGTGGTAGACCAAAATGAGTATGGAAGGATAAGATAATTTTGAGAGTATATATGGCTGATCTTGATATGAATAAAGAGACAATCACGTCACGTGCATCGTCTAAACCTTCTTCAAGACACGTATGGGCCATACCTGTTATCATGGTCTGTGGTGGACAGGTAATGCGAGAAAGGTGAATGACAGTTTTTATCTACCTAGGAATGGCGATAACAAACTTTGGTGATTCTGTGGAACATTCAAACATTTTACCATAGTACGACACCACGTCTCGAAACAGTTTTGAAAAAAGGCCCTGTGTAGCCCTAACGCCAGTGCAGTGTCAATTGTGGTGCTTGCTACCTAATTATATAAACGTAAATATTACCCATTTACTCTAAAAATGAAGGCGCCATGTCGAGTTAACATCATTTGGAGTTAGGCGCAATCCTCAATAGTTAGTTTAGGTTGCACTAGCCAGTCCGCGCAAGCACAAGGAATACATATCAGTTAACCACTTCTGGGGTTGGTAATATCCACGTTGCTGTTGAAATTGTTACGGCACTCTTAACTACTGGTTATATAAAACACATGTGACTGTGTGTGCGTAGAACATTTGTGCATATCTTTAACATCATTTTGTATCTTTTGTTGAATGAATCAATTACAGCACATGATTCATGATTGATATGTGGGGTTTAACGTCCATAAACCCCATATATATTTATAAGAGACGCCGTAGTGGAGGGCTCCGAAAATTTCGACAACCTCGGGTTCTCTAACAATAAATTACAGCACAGTCACTTCCCTTCCGCATGTTTTGGATAAAATAAGATTCTCATGGTATGCCGGATCTGTCAAATTTTTTTCAGGTTGCTCTGATAATTGCTCAACGGTAACAAAAATAAAGGCTTCGACACACAGAGAGCTAAAGAGAAAAAAGTCAATTTCATGTTTTATTCAAATAGATCATCTGCCATGGAATCATGACCTGAATCATCGTCGCCCTTTCTTTGTTCCTGGTTCGCTTTGCTGTAACTTCCATCTCTATTGGCCGAATACTGATAATGGCGGTCAATTGCACCAAATCATATCACAGCATTACGACTAAACGGCCTTGATAGTGTTTACTGCGGCCCTGCAGGCCTTTTAAATAGTCAGAACAGTTTCAAAGGTGGCAGTTTTGAGGGCTTTTTATATAAAAAACATGATACATTCTGTTCTCGATGTGTTCCATGGTTTCTTTGCATTCTGTGCAGATACAATTAGTCGAAATCAGGGTTTGTGGAAGCTCCACATCAATAAAGGGGGAATATCAATTCCACCGCAACAAATTCAGTAATGATGCAACTAAATTGAAAATGGATGCACAAAACAGCGCCTACATGCACGTCCTGAACACGCAAGCCCATAGGCCTAGGTGAATGCAGCACATGGTAAACGTTAAGAAAAGCAGCATCTAGTACCTTTAAGTAGCCATGTTACTATTCTGGAAGCCTGTTACGCTAATAAGATCTACTGGTTTCAATTTTAAAAACCATTCACTTGATTTTGAAGTTATTGCACACCGCTTAGACGACAAAGACTAAACTACACCAACACAAGCGCGAACTTTCAACTGAGTTTATTAAAAGGACACATGATGCTTTTGTACAATTGTGTTTCATTGTTAGAAAAAAAAATGTTGACAAAGATTGATTTACAAAAATGTAAGCAGTACACTGCCGATAACAACACATGTCGAGAAACCACATATCTATCGCACAACCCTATTTTACGAATGCAGATACATTACATCCTTCTGCGTTAGTCTCACAGATGGCATACTGACGCAGTCATTCCGCAGTCGAATAATCTCTGACGCCTCAATGATTTCGCACGTCATCTTATAATTGCGTATATCGACCACTTTGTTTTCATGAAACTTCGGCTGACATCCACAATCTTTACAGTGCAAGCCTAGGTGTCCCTTTACGGATTTATGCGCATTGTTGTTCTGCTCCCGCAGACATTCATGAAGGCAACTTCCTCTCGGGCCTGCGTAATTCTTTCCGCATGACAGCGGTATCACATCACCAGTTTTTGGACAAAATTCATAAACTTGTTCACGTGGTTGGTTGTGCAAGCATTTGTTCCCGTCACATTTTTCTCTATTACCCTGCAAAGTGATGAGAACTTAAGCGGTGCCGTAAGAACCGCTTGCACTCAGACACGGCTCCCAATCTTTTTCAGGCTATGGGAAACATCGTGAAAATATGGTATCACAGTGGTCCTGCAAAAGTCTTCGCCATCTAAGTGGTGCGAAATAACGTAACAATGAATATATGTTAACTTGCTTAAGCAAGTACCGTTATATTCACTTGAGCCAGTAAGCCCAGGTTGTGCACAATCTGAGAAAAAAAAGGACTTGGCTGCTTATCAGTTGGTCTTCAAAAGCCAGGTCGTTCAGCTTAGTCAAAACACACAAAAATGTGTGGGGCATTGAGTATTGTTAAGGAAGGCTCTATCATCACAAACAATTAATAAATTTAGATCAGAGTTTATTAAATTTAACCTACCCTCAGTCCTTAAGAACTTAGCATGGCGGAGCGGGTAAACGAGGCCAAATGTTACAGATCAGAAATGCATAGCCTGCTCAGCCTTAAGCAAGCTCAGCAAGTTTTGGCAAAACGTGCTTGAAATACACAACTTGTCGTTTGCGGACAAGTTTGTCAATATGGTCATCATTTCTATGCACAGTTAATATTACTAAATCCAGTTCTGAATACACCACGAAGTGTGTCACAGCCAAGTTAAAAAAAACACGCCAAGCTGCACCTGCGAGAAGTATGCATGCCTAGGATTCACAGTGAAGTTTTCACCCTTCTTCTTTATGTAGGCAAGCTTTTTTGCGTAGCAAGTTGGGCAGTAGTCGAAGTTTTTCCCAGTACAGGGTTCTTCACTCCAACAAAATTTCAGGGTTGGAATTTTGAAAACAACTCCGTCTGGGATATATCCAAGCCATGGAACCTTGGGGTGAACAACGAAACCGATCTTTGAAACAACGTTTCTGGTTAAGCTACTGTATTTCTCAATGCCAAATTGTTCACAGTGTTTACCATAATGAAGAGCGTAATTTCGCCAGAAGCTTTCATAGAGCATTTTAGACACCTTGCTTTCCCAAGATGTTGCATCATTTGGAATGTATGTAAAATAAGTGTGACATATGCTCCCTGTTATCCTCACTTTTCGAGCTCTTCGCCACTCTGTGTTATCCTGAAGACTTGTCTCAGTGCACATTAGCAGTGCCTCCTCTTGAATGAGTTGAATGTGTGTGTTCTACACTTGAAGCTCATCTTGCACATGGTCATTTTTGGAAAACTTATAAATTCTCATTGCTGTTGCATCACTGAATGCCACGTCATGGACCTTTGTTTCACTGTATTGTTTCATTTCAATCTTTATGATATGCTTAATGAAAATTCGCTCCTAATTAGTGACACACTCGCGAAATTGATTGCTTTAAATATAGCGCATTCTGTCATGCTGAAGCATCGCCAATGTACTCTGGTGTGTTGTCGCAATCAGTCGCTGGCAGATTTCTTCTTGTTGTTCGGTGCCAAGAATTGGCAGCGGTTTGGACTGTACATGGCACAGTTCTTTGAGTTCACAGGCCTCATATAGTGCATTCGTCTTAGGTTGCCCCAGGCTTGTGTAACATCAGTAGACGTCAGCAGGTCCAAATTCTGGAAGCCATATTCAATAATAAAATGAAAGGAACCATAAATAGCACTCAAGATAGCTTCTGCTACTTTGCAAAGCTGAGAAATAGATTACTTAAGAAGCACTTGTCAAGCATGTTTTGTCAAGTCGGACGTAAAGGTTTACTGATTAGTAACCTGTGACGTTGACTCACTTTCTGAGACATGCCTGTTACACAGTTATCTTGAACATTTTGTTGTGCACGTCAATGTTCTCGGTTTCGACAATTTATTTTGCTCTGTATCAATGAGCCTTTAGCAGTAATTCTGGCTTGAACCCAACAGCATGAAGAAGCCATAAAGAACCATAAAATTACTTTTTCACTCATTTTTAAGTTTAGCTACTCATACGAAATATTGAAGTGCAGTCAGTCTTGAGCTACTTGATTGAGAAGAGGCAAATTGAAAAAAAAATGCTGCGAAAGGTTTTCGCACAAATATTTTTGGTGGTGCAGCTTGTGGTACTACCATCAAAGTTTACGATCAACTTCTGATGAGACAGTAGCCCCATTTATTTATAAAGAGGCACCAGAACCATCAGTGCATTTGAATGCTGTCTTCTGCAGCATTAAAAGCCATAAGCCGTAAGTGGCAAAGGGAAAATTAGAACCACCTCTAATGTTTGTTTGTTTCTGAGTTTTCGACACCATGGATTTGAGTGGTGTGTATGCTATACCTTAGAGTGGGAGAAGGTCAGTTGCTGTAAGAGGCATTGCTTGTGATAGCGACAGATCAGTATCATTATTTGATAGTGAGTACAAATTTTCGCATGCAGTTTTGTAACCTGTTTGATTAGGACCATGTGACTACCTCCCCTTCCAAATGTCTGTATCATGAATATATATTGTAGGGTGATGATAAATAAAAGCTGTAAGTTGGTGCCTATTCAAGTTCGTTCTTTCTATGTCCCTGCCGAGTTTAAAAGCACATACCAGTTCTACCTTCAAGAGTGAACCAAAGCGCCCAGCTACAAGTTTTGTCACTGTACTAAACATTGGGAGTAAATTAGATTGCTTTGTTTTTCTATCTGTATGCTTGACAGGTGTTTTATGCAATTGAATGAAATAAGAAAACGTCTCCTCGCCGGTTCATATGTAGCAACGTTGTATTCGTATGTTTGCAACGCTCAGAGTTTCCGGCCTTGCAGGAGCAGTGACCCTGCAGAAGAAAGTAGATTATGCACATAGACCACCTTTGAGAACATGGCAACACTTATTCTGAATAAATATTGCTCTACTGCGCAAGTCACCTAGGCTCATAAAAGACAGCTGCTTCTAGATGGCAGCTGGCAACTGTCAAACTAGGTTCACTATATACACATGCACCATAACCACCCTAAGTTTACATAAAAATGCTTTAATTAAGTCAGTTAAAAAGCATAAAGTCTGCAGTTTTATGCTTTTTATTACTGCGGTTTTGTTATTACTGCGGTTTACTGCGGTTTTGTTTACAACAAAAAAATTGCTTGCTTTGGTAAAGTTTCATTATTTAAGAGTTGCCATAATTATAGTGGTCTAAAATTCAGTTTAGAACACGGCTGGATCACATGCATCATACACAAAGTTTAGCGCAGCTGTGCGTAAATTTTGAGTGTCTGATAGTTTGGCAAAAATACAATAAATTTTTGTAGTACGAAAGTGCAGCTCGCAATGCAGGAAAAAATGGCAAGATACATCCTGTTTAATACTTAACGGAATACTAGGAGCGAATTACATTAGGTTTTCACCGTTACGTACACCAATTATTGCTTGGGAGTCGGCTATTCGTGGCGCTTTTTTTCTAACCCACGTAGGTTGTACGATACTGCTATCAACCCCACCCCAAGCATGTTGTTTTGTTTTTGTTGCCGAGGCAGGCGAAATGAAATAAGCAAATTTCATGGGCGGCACGCTGAAGCGCACGTCCTTCACCTCGCCAGGCTCAATGCATACGAACGTAACAGCGTCCGCAGCTCCGAGCCATTGCTACCAATCTAATCTCTATCTTATATCGTGCACTAACTATCTTCGATCATAATCCAATTTACAAACGAGACCAGCGTACTTTTTCTGGCCTACTCCGAAAATGAAAACAGCCATATAGTCCTTGTTAGATACTGTGCGGTAAGATAAGCGCGTACGCATTTTTTTTCGTGACAGCTCGATGTCGAGCACGTACGCATTACTTATTGAACATGCTAGTCATCGATATTTACATAGAGTATGTGATAGTTCAGTGTAAACATATGCGCAGCCACTGTGACCGCATAAAGCTCACGTAGAACGTACCTTGATGCGACTGTTCACGTCGAAAACAAGCTCCAGCTCATGAGGCTTCCCTCATACATGGGGCGTTTGCAGGCAGAGTCCTTGAATGGTAACGGCATCAATGTTTCATGCTTTGACGCCACAACAAATAAGGTGGCCGGCGTTCAAAACATTTAACCACCTCAAGTATATACCATAAACTTGAGGTGGTTGAAGGTGGGAAGTAGACACGAAGCGCAAGCCGTAAGAAAGTGTGCGTGTGCCTCCTCTCGTTCAGTCCCTGGAATGTCCGCTGGATGGCGGTGCTTCTATATGAGGAATATATGATGAAAAGACGCGAGATGGTGGTACTTGGAGTGTTGAATTGTACGAACGGACACACAGACAGATGCATGAATGGACGCACGAGTGGCTGCACGGACGGATGCATGCATGGACGAATCCAGGGACGGACGCATAGATGAACGTGTGGACGCACAAACAGACGCACGCACGGACTGGCGGGTGGACGCATGGGCGGCCACACAGACGCACGCATGGATGGACGAAAGCAAGAACGAATGGACGGACGGATGCTTCGCCCCACTGTCCATCGTTCACTTTGTAGATATGCTGCCATTTTTTATTGGCTTTCACTAGTTTAGTTTCTCTACTTTCACGACAAAAAAAAGGAAATTTCTAATAACCTGGAAGTAGGTTAAGATCGCTTTCAAAGAGCACATGGTGACTTTTAAAAACTAAAAAAAGGGCTCACAAAAAAGTACGACGTGAGTTGTAGTACAACGAATGCAGGGAAAGCAAAACGGTGCTTGTATTGCTATGACGTGAACCCAGAGGATGAAGAAGTTGGGGCATGTTAATGAATGGAGGGCCAAAATTCCAAATACAGACGCTGTTCAAATTTTTTGGGAAACAATTTACGATTCATTAACGTGTACTGAAAGCTAACTATGTGGTTGTTCTTTGTTATTCACCGCCACCAAAAAGCGGTATTCTTGGCCGAAAATCCAACCTAGGGCCACATCATATCGAACACACGGGATATTTTGTGGGATCATTCGAAGTTTGCAAGCAGCGTCAGACACAGCTTGAAACTCCTGGATGACTACACCCGCGTCTTCTCTGTATAACTTTGCGGTCTACTTAAAGCTTCATCAGCTTTGTATCGCGGCGGGTACTGAGCAAATAAATAGTTGAGTGAAATTTTAACAAAACCCGTACTTCTTTCCCATTGAACAAGAGAGAGACAGAAGAACAGATGAATAGGAAAAGTGACCAGGTGGACTTGATACTACTAAACACTTTGTTACGCTGCCCAGGGCTGAGAAAATGTAACGGCACGAGATCCTAGCTCGAGTTCTTTCCCTAAGCTTAGGAGCCTGTAGGTTTCGAAACATACAGGTTTAGGACAGCGACGATACGCGTTTAGGTATTGGTCTCCGCGTATTGTGCAGCATATATACCTCGTTGATGCTGTGGTAGACCGGCCGTAAAACGTACGCTGACGGTAGCACACCGAAAGACGTGGCAAACACTCCCGTTCAGAGTAACGAGCCTTGCATGAACACCTGCAAGTCGTGGAGGATGAGGTGAGTGAAAAAAAAAGAGCTCAGGTCAAAAAGCCACGCGGATGCCCCGGTGAACAGTCAACTAAGTGGTTCAATGGAAAAAGATACCAGCCTAAAATGGAAACGAAAACCAGCAGACCAATGCGCGGGAAATGACAGCCGACATACGTTGCTGGTGCCTTCCGGCTATATGAACGAGTTTCGATCGTGTAATGATGACAGTGAACCGAGGTAGCGTGGAAACAGGGCCTACTCGTTGCGCACTGGCTGTCCCAGTGCTCTGCTGTCATGTCGCTTGATTGAGTGGTATGTGGGACAGGTACCCTGTTGGCCACTAGCTTTCAGCTCACCCAACTTCGTTGGAAGTCGTAATATGGCGATGAGTCTGACTAAAAGATGTAGAGTTTTATTAATATTAGATTCAGTTAGCTCACTGACAACTAATAAGAGCTACGAGTCACCGAACCTATACAAGATCATGAAGACAATCAATCGATCAATCATTCAATCAATAGTTCCCAAAGTGCTACTTTGTGTTCGAGTTTATTTTCAGAAGCTTCGATGTGTGCGATAATATTCGCTAGTGATAGCTGCTTTGTAAAATGCAGCGGCATTTTACAGCCGTTCAGAATCAACTCTGACAGAGACTACAAAAGGCCGGCCTGCTACGACACGCTACGCGCAGTGAGCAAGTTGATCAACTTTCGGTCCTCCACCTTGAATCACCTCGTGCGATTCAAGATGGAGGACCGAAATTGTTCGTGTGCATTGAGAATACCGAATTTAGTACTACGGGCGTGAATGAATGGTGAAAGTATTTGACTGGTGCAAACATGATAATCAAGATGCGTGTCATGTAACAACATGACGACATGCCATGCTCATGATGTACTCGCGGCCTTTCGCTAGCTTTGCATATACCGAATTTGATATTACGGGACGTGAATGAATGCCCAAGGTAAGTGACTAGAGCAGACATCATGAGATCCGTGTATTCATGAGACCATGAGAATCATGAGATTCATGTCATGTAACAACATCACTACATGCCATGCTCATGATGCGCTCGAGGCCGTTTCGCTAACTCCACTTGTAACGAATTTGGTATTACGTGACGACCTCGGTATAACGTGAATTCGGTATTACGTGACCTCCCGAGGCAGCATTTCCGTTCATTGGTTTTGAACCCGGTTTTTCGCTTACCCCCACACAGAAATGTGCGAGTTATAACAGCTTCGCTTGAGAGGTTTTCAATGCATGAAGTGCCACGAACTGATTGCTTGAACGCGTTGATGGGGCACACTTTCTGCAACTTTGACACTTACGAAAAACTATGACATTTTTGGCTATTTCTCGTTGTGTATAAAATGCTACTTCAAATAGCGGTGCAGCGCAGTGTACTTATGCTTTGCTCTAGCAATTATAATACTAATATACGTTATCTAAAAAAGATGTTCCCTAGAAGAGAACCTTTTTTCACAATATTTCAATGAATACAAGGTAGCTAATAAAACCTGTTAATATAATGAAATCGAGCGTTATTTCTTCTTACAGATTGACCTTCTGTTGACTGTGGCTGAGTACCACTGCCAATGTTCTTCACCATATTGTTCACCAAAAATGTTGAGCATCCTAATGCTGTAAGTGCATGAATGAAACAAAACATATCACAAGTATATTCCACAACGCCATACGCATTGAAAGAAATTCGGAAAAATATCGAAGTTGTAGCAATATGTCTTCGAGAGCAACTGTCGACATATTTCATCTGTTCTCACACAAAAAAAATGCGTTAAAGAACACATGATGAGCACAATTGTGGCACATTAAATCTGAATGTTTATTTTTTGCGTCTTTGAGCATAACTCGCTAGCCTATTGGCACATTGACCCTTTCATCGAAGAGAGTGCACTGAACAAAAGTTTTCTGGCTGCCATATGACCCACCAGGTGCCATTAGGAAAAGGCGAAAGCTCGTTGGTCGCGTAAAAGCAAGACCGTAACGCGATACGCCGGGTGCTCTCAAAGCGCCTATGAAGAGTTCCATCTGCTTGAACAATGCTCTAAGGAATGACAAAATCGAAGAGAACAAGTATGTGACTGCGTAAAGCACGAAGACGATGCGTGAGTGATGGAAGCGAGTCTCAGATCAGAGGATGTTTTCTCTATACTGAAAAAGAAAGGAAAACTTCAGTGAACTTCAGTCAACAGTATGAGTGAAGCCTCTTTGGGTCGCTGGTGCTGCTTAGTACTAGAAATATGTTTGTAGCAAAAGCGCATTTCGATACCCATTACCATGCTCGGGATCTTATCGAATGAGCAAAGTGGAAAAAGAGATTATCTCGAAAATATCTGCGAAGAATATTTTGCTGTGCGTATGACGAAAATATCCCAGTATCATACTTTTTTGCACTGAATTGTTTCATGAACCTCGTTGAATATTCAAGCAAGAGTCTTGGTGGTTATGAGCTCGAATACGTTGCTATGCGTGATGCCTTCCGAATTGAAACTGTTGACATTGTGGCTGCTGAGTTTTCTGACGCATCTTTCACCGAAAATGCAGCAATGTTGCTTTGGGAAACACCCCTGGCACCTTCTTATTTACTGCGGCAAGTTTTGATCTTTGCTTTTACTATGAGCGAGCAAATAATTTCCTCACCTGGCAATGTCAATCATTTTTCTTCTTCGTCAAATATACCTCGCGGGGGAATCATTTTTATATATATAGCGCGCCCTTGAATTTACCAGAAAAATTAGTCACCATGGCAAAGCTGGCGACATTGCAATGGAAAAAACAGCCACAACTTCAAATAGTAGCAATATTTTGTAGGATGGACAATGAAAAAATATTGATATCTCAATGCAGTATTATCGAAGCCTCATTTTGAAGACCAGAGATTGACAAAGACATTATTGTATGCAGTTTAGAACCTTGTTGGTAATATACAGACACTTGTGTTCTGACTAGTTTCGTTACGGTCAACCGCATTTGACCTCCCGAGGAAAGTTGGGGGTGTTGGCAAAATACTCTTCTTTCGTGTCATATTCTGTAGTCGCGAACATTACGAGCCCGACATACGCACTGACTTACTGTAAAAAATTTATATATATATATATATATATATATATATATATATATATATATATATATATTGCATGTTACTACGCAAAGGGCGAGCCGTAGGCGGAGGACCTACACAATTATGCGATTACACCCGTACCTTCTTCGTTGTTCGCTGTATTGGTACTCTGTTCAACATCTCTTTTTTCTTACCTCAAATTTATTTCTATATAACATTTATACCTATATATGTAATTTGTTTCCTGTACAATACGTGTAGCGCTGTTATTTTTTCGGTGTTGTTAAGAAAAGTTATAGCTGCATTACAGTGGTGCGTTCGTGGAACACCACACGGCTTCTTTTCACATTTTGCGGGCTTTCTTTACAACGTGGAAAAAATAACAATGCGAGACGTATCAAACAGCAAAATTTTTAGTCAGTGGTTTCTGAAAGTGCTCTACCTCTCAGTGTTCAAATTTCGTGTTTCTGGCCCATACACAGAAAATTAGGTAATTATGAATTGATATTTAGTATGGGCAAAAATAAATATATAGCCTAGAGACTACAGGCTAGTGCGATTTGCATGCGTTTGGTTCAATGGGCCTCGGATACGTGTTTCACTCTGAAATTCTTCACTCCCAAATTCTCAGGTTATGTGGTACACTCTGTATATATATATATATATATATATATATATATATATATATATATATACATGAACCGTATATATACATGAACCGTATGTGGATGTAGACGGACAGTTGGCTTCGTTTTCAGTGTTCACAGTGGTTCTTCCTCTTTTTTACTTTCTTTCTTTGCTTTCTTTTTTCGTCTTTTTTCTTCCCCTTTTTTGTTTTTTTTTCCATTTCTAGTTCCCTCTCACTCTCGCAAACATCTTTCAAGGTGAGAGGGACGCGGCAGCAACGAAGTTTGGAAGCTCATTTCAGTGTAACTCATGCCCTGATGAAGGGAGGACCCCTCCCGAAACTGTTGGGAAATGAATATATTTATCCTTGTTGACAACGCTCCCGTTGTGCCATATCCTATATATATATATATATATATATATATATATATATATATATATATATATATATATATATATATATATATGTGTGTGTGTGTGTGTCTTGCTGTTGTGTTTATTCATTTGTATCTGCTTTTTTGTGAACATGCTCGTTCTTAACTTTGCCATGGCACTTCATCTGCACCACAAACTGGAAAAACGCGCCTGTCTACAAGCGGTGGCGGTTACCCCGACAGAGCCCTCCTAGGAAACCATCCGTCATTTTTGAGTGCCGCTGAGTCGCGCCTTATTTTGCGGTTCTTTCCGAAGACAGTGCGTACTCCACTGATTTCACTTATTTGATGTGTTTAGCCAGCACTAAGTATGAGGACGCTGGAGAGAGAAAAAAAAAAGGCAGATATATCTCTTCATGATATATTTCAGGCGTATGTAGGCCTAGGGTACAGGCGTATTGATATAAACCGCGAAAACATGGAGAAGTGGCCAGTGAAGAATAAATGAAGTTCCAATAATATCAAGCTTGAAACCTTTTAGATGAACGACAGACGAACGTGTGTCATCAAGAACGAACTAGCGTAATCTTGTACATTCGAACACTGAAATTAATCTAATAAATCAACCTGTTTTCCCCCAGTACTGCCTGGCAATGAAAATGACAGTTTTGTACAATCACGTGCGGCATAGGGAGGGCGAAAAATTCTGGTAATATTATAGTTTTCTTTATAGACAATTTAAAAATAAAGAATGCTGATTTCTAGTTGAGCGTTTAACAACACACGGAGATATAAATCAGCATGCTCCGAGAGTTTCAAGGTTTTCGCGCTTTGTTTCTGCATGTTAGTATTAAGTCAGTTAGCTCTACAGTACTTTGAAAAAAAGTTCGTTTAACATTGTTGTATCTATGATTTTAAATACACTAGTATTGTTTTCAGCAAACTATCCTGTTCAGCGTATACGCACTTCGATTCATCACTGTTTTTCATTTTTAAAAAGCACAGACTATAATATGATCAAACAATGTAACTGTGTGTAAATATTACAAGTGAATGCACCTTTCTATATTGTCAAGAAGACGTCCGCTAAGACAGGCAGCCACTTGATATAGTAAATATCTTAGATATCACTAGGTTGATTTAATAAATTAAGAAGTTGAAGCTGCACCTGGGCCTCAAGAGATGCAACATCTATATACGGCAGTTTTTGAAAAAAGGGACAATCCGTATGCTAGAAAAAAAGCATTCGGCTTTCCCGCATGTGAACAAAACAGAGTTTTCTGCTTTGTCTGCGCGGTGCAACAACGCTGCAAAACGAAACTCATTGCATCCATTGGTCCAAAGGTAACCTCCTAACTTATTTTCCAAGTCGCAAGGTTACGTCGCTGTGGTAACTTGCCGAGCATAAGAAGTGGCAGACTTTTTCGGGGTATATGAGCGTCTAAGGAATTTTATGTACACCTTCAATAGACATATTTTGTTGCTTTTTTGTGCATGTTCTCTGCCATAAGAATCACTTTTGTTTTACCAATATTTGTATTACGGCGGTTCATTATGAACAATATTGAATATTGTTAGAGCTGTGTAGAATATGCTCACTATAGCAGAGGTTGTATTGGACGAACGCACACTCGTAAACAGACTGATCCTGCTTTCGAAAATGACCCATCACACGTTTATTTTATTATTTGTCATAGTTGGTGAAGTAAAATGTGGTAACCTGCAGCTAGTGATGGTTCATTCAACGACTTCGATAGTGGCCTCAGTCACTTGGCGTGCATAATAATTCCATGGTCTTGTCTGGTCAGTGTCCGGTCCCGCACGTCATATCGACATACTAAATAATGAAGTTCGTGTGTAATCTAATGCCAGGAGAATTTACGAGTGCGCTATCAAACCTGTACTTATGAGTGCAACAGCGCGTTCGCTACGAATGTGCCTGAAGTTTGCGCAATTCACGTAAACTTATTTTTTCGTTAGGGTAAGCCTCAAAATCCCCACGAGGAAAGCCTGAAACTACATGATGAGTGAACGAGTACATGTGAAAAACAAACAGAACAGCTGCGATGATATCCTTAGCTAAGCGTTTTGGAGATATCTTGCGAGCCTCGATAGTACGTGTGGTTGTTGCAACTGTGTGTAGAACTTGTACTCACAAAAAAAAATCCGTGGCAAGATAGGGGCATTTGTCTGATACGAAGTTTCGGAAAGGAAAATATTGCATCCTGGCAAACAACCACTCGGGCAGAAGTCAACTTAATAATGTATTTATGCTGGCATATTATGTGTGAAAACCATGAATGGGGCACGCTGTGGAATAATTTTGTATTCAAGCACAAACATGTTTTTGCGCTTGACTGACGTGGAATTGTGCCTGCTACGGCCGAAAATCGAACCGATTCTCGAATTAACAGTGCGACAACACAAATCCGATCAAAATGTGTGCGGGGCGGCATGGTAACCGTTGGTGATTTCACTATACAAAAGTCTTTCGTCGTTTTACTAGGTGTATTATTGATGCTGTTTGAGTCCTTCGTCTGGAACTTGAGTTGTGCCAAAAGTGATCGCAAACAGCACACCAGCGTACAATACGAGTGCATGCTATGTTGGCGCGCCACAGCAGGCATCGAAGCATCCTTGCTGTGACGTCATCCAGGCATCCCACCAGTCGGCGCCACTCCAACCTCTCAGAGCTATGACGCGATACACCACTCCTCCGCCGTAATCAACGAACTTTTCTCGGTGCAGGAACTTGCTTGCTCTGCGCCGAGAGCTTCTTATCCACAGCCACGCAAATATTGCCAATATTGTCTGGAGCCGACGGCATAATAAGTGAAATTTGATTAGCTACATTCTAATCTCAGAATGTAGTAGTAATGACTTTCAAAAATCTGTAAAATTCTATTTGAATCTGGGCTTGGCTTGTTGCCGCGGCAGCTGAACTACGATGGAATGAAATGGCATAACACCCATGTACCTAAATTAGGAGGCATGCTAACAAACACTACAATTGTGCATTCACCCTATACAGCATATTTCATAACGATTTACTTCCACTACTCGTAAACACCAAGAAATTCTAATTATCATCGCCTGTCTCAGTCAAGAAAAAATCTAGCTTAAACCACGGAAAAAACACAGCTTCATTATACTGTATGAGCTTAAAATACCTTTCACTAATACCAAAAAAGGTAATTCACGTTCAACAGACACCTGTTATCATCAGGTTGCGTTACATCACACTATCGAATGATGTCCGTGATTGCTCGCTTGCATAACTTGTAAGGAATACAATTTCTCTAGATATGCTCGATTTGAGCCTATTACTAAGAGCCCCATTATGAGACCATCAACTCTTGCGGCCGCGCAGTTCCCAACCACTTTATTTTCAAGGAAGGCACTTTCAAGCAATTCGTGCACAAAGAAATTTTTTTGCTCGTTCACCACTGAAATTCCGCAATTAGGGCCTGTAATATTTTGCAGCCGTAATACAATGACCAGGCAGGCATATACGAGGCTTTCCTTGTCCTTATTGTATTCATGCTTTAATTATATAGCAACAACGCACTGTCATCAGCTCGTGCACTCTAAATTATCTCACAATAGAAATCTCATTTCATATGCACTTACTTAACGTCTTACGCCTCTTATAAAAACGTTTTTTGTTGGTAGAATTGCGTGAATTATGTAATATGAGGATATAAACTTCGATGACGTCAATTTTTTTGTCCGGTATTTCAGAATTATCGGTAGAAAGGCTAGTTGAACACTCCTGAATAGTTGCCCAATAATGTTCCATAAGCAGACTGTGACTTTTTCAACAAAGTAATCAGTAGCACATACTTAGCCTAGTTCCTGCTCTTGTATGTTTCGGTGGTTTTGGGACATTAAACGCCACAAATCATTCAATGTATGTTTTGGTGTATGTCTATATCATACCTCAAATATAATAAAAAAATCTTTTGTGAGCTGCTACACTGCATAGTGAAGCAATTCCAATAATTTTGAA
The DNA here is from genome assembly GCF_043290135.1 of Rhipicephalus microplus. Lineage (NCBI taxonomy): Eukaryota > Metazoa > Arthropoda > Arachnida > Ixodida > Ixodidae > Rhipicephalus > Rhipicephalus microplus. Next base: position 28,996,025 of record NW_027464588.1, on the reverse strand, counting down.
AGGTCCCCCCCTTCCCAATGCAGCAGTAATGACTGCAGCAGTTCTTCCTGAACCAGGCGTTGAGCTTTAAGTAAGGCTTGCAGTCATTGGTAACGACTGTAATCAGGAGCAATGAATAGGAAAATCCTTATAGGTTTTGTCACTGCTGCTCCATCGCGAAACACTATTCGTAGGAATTTCATTTAATAAATAAGCGTAGTCAACACTTAAAGTGAGAAAACTGTTTTGAAAATTTACACTAGGCGCTTTTTCCTGACATTCATTTCTTAATCTTTGGTTCTTTGAATTTGCAAGGCGTCTGGATTACCACGTTCAATAAAAAAAGCGTGATTTGCGAGTTTTTTTCCGCATACTAGTAGTTACACTGAGGACAAAAGGGAAAGAACCTACTTAATCTATGTCCTAACGCACGACAATTCCAACCCATGCATCTTAACTATGAATACCCTGCATTCCACAGCAACCAGCGATCCTCCAAACACACTCACCAATATTTGGAATACAAGCAGCACCCGCGAATGTGGTACGAGTCAGAGCGTCATTCACATTTTGGGTGAGGCCTCACCGTCGGCCAAAATGCAATTATGTCGCCTGGTGTCATTTTCAATACGCTGCATTCTCCGCGATCCTGAAGTGCCACAGAACGTGTGCAGAAGTGGCAGCCTCCCGTGCACAACTGCACTGGAGTGTCGACGTAACTAGCTCGCAAGAGTATTGGCCTCGTGGGAAGAGGTCCTTTACATAAGTGCGTGTGCGTGAAGGGTGGTGACAGTCGTAAGCGGTGCCTTGGGGGCAGACTGTTTTACGAGCGCTGCACTTGCGCTTCGCCCAATATTGGCCATCAACGGCACGACAGCTTCAACGTGGCACGTGGCACGAGAAACGAGAAAAAAAGAAAGATCGCTAGAAACTCAATAAAAACTATAATTAACTTTAACGGTTCTCTAGAAAGCAAGAAAAGAGAGACGGTTGAAGCTATGAGGGAGGGTAGCCCACGAAGATGGTTTCACGCTCGAGTGATTAGGTACAAAAATGAGGCAGCCTATTCTTCTATTCAAATTTATTTTCTGATTATCATAAAGGCGCCATGTTGTGATCGCGATGTGTCATTTTCTTAATGATTTTAAACTCCGGTGGTGAGTCTTCACGTCTTTTTGTTCAAGTTCCCACTGTTCAGTAGTGTTTGAATCAAGCAAGATCATTGGATAAAGTTAGTAGCTGTTATAATGACAAACTAGCAGTGTGCATATTATTACAAAAAAACAAGAACGTACACTGCCTGGAATGCACTTTAACCAAGTGGGAAGAAGAGAAAAGTAACAAAACAGCAGTCACGTAACTCTGGGCCTAAACACCAATGAAGATATATAAAATTAACTGAGCGTTGGCTTTGTACATATTAGACTTAGAGAAATATTAAAGGAGTGCGAAATGAGATTTCCCACTGGTGAATACGTAGTGCATTTGAGTTTAATGGCAAGTCGGTGCAAAATTCTACAGCGTTGCTGTATTTCTAATTGTGATCTTGGGATGTTAAACCCGACATATCAATCAATTTGATATATCTAAATATAAGAAAAAAATAATTTTGTCTGCATATCTATGGTGGCACATAGCTTAGGAAGGCTTTGATAAAACTCAAAGGATAGCTCATTTTATTTAACAAAATGGTTTTAGTCTCTAGGAGCACTTATGAAGCCACCTAATTCGGTCGTACCATAAGGAAGGAATTTTTCAATTGCTAATTTTTCATACGTTTGCATACTTCCCATATTGGGTGCCATCGAGTCTGCTATCTACGCTGTATAGATAGTGAGGCTTCTTTAGTGAACTAGTTGTTTGTGGAGTCATATCAGTCCCTGCTCTTGAACAGCGCCTTGAATGAATTGGCATGGCGAAACATCTACTTACCTGCACGTATCACTTTGATGCAAATAATAATAATAATAATAATAAATACTATAATATATCTATATTATATATGATTATATTATATTTGTATGTAATTGGCCTGTTACCACGACTCATTACCACGACTCGATGCAACCCACCCCACAATGTTTGACGCAAGTGGTTCGGACGCTTCTCTCACGATTAGTCACATGTCTCGCGTATTGGTACATGTTCAGGATATGGCACTCGCCACAGGCATAACTACGACAGCCTCCAAGGGCACGAATAAAAGCTAATACATTTCAAAAATGATCCCCTTACCGACGGCTAACGATTGAGCTTTCAAATGCTGAATATCACATGTTCCAAGAACAGGTTGGCCAAGCAAAGCTTTTCCCTTTAGCTGCCTGAGTTTGTGTCCTTCTGTGCACATTTGCATGAGAATACTAATACTACTATTATTGTACATGCAAACCCAGGTAATCCACAAGCAGCACCTTGTGAGCTCATTGTTTTTTGTGTGGCAACACTCCGCTCCTCAACGACTCTGGGGTGCTCTAGCAATATCACTATGACATGAAGCGTGACATGAATGAATCCTTCGAAACCATGGTAAGGAGAACACGTTCGTCAACAAGTACTAAATCATCTCTATAAAGAAAGAAATCGTGTTTTACAGTGAAAGCTGTTATGAGATCCCAACTCGGGCCACGCCCATTTGTCCGCTTGTACCGCCACCACCGGTGTCCGTAGCCATATCATGCGAAACTAAAAACAAACTTGCACGAAAAACACCATGGGGCTCGAAACTCGGGGCTGCTGGGTGCCAGTCCAGTATTCTACAACGGACCTAAGGTGGTGCATGTTTCTTGTTGGCATACCTAGCACCAAAGAGACAGCGGAGCTCGAATCCTGGTCCACTGGGTGCCAGCCCAGCATTCTACTACTGAGCGTTTGCTGGTGGTTGTGACGTTGGCAAACTTGCCTTAACGCAAGTTCGCCAACTTGCGTTAAGGCTTGATGTTGGGAAAGCAACCGTGTAAATGCGACTCATAAAGCGTCTTGAAACAGCGCAAGGACAACCAGTCGTCGCACAATGCGAATAGCATAGCGAGTGGGCCATGTAATGCTCAAACCCATTACAAAATCTTGTTGTTGTTCCGCTAATAATTATGGCGCATACCCACTGCAACCATGATTCTTCATCGCTGTCAGCCACTGCAAGATTAATTGGCACGAAATTCTTTGCAAGTATTTAGCGCATGCTTCTCAGAAAAATGAAGAAAAATAGCATAGCGAATGCTGGCCTACTACCAAAGTTTATGATTAATCCCTTGTGGTTATCAAGTAAGTGTGTTTGCAGTATTTCTCCAAATAGTGTTTTGAAAAGGCTCTGAAAGGCTGCTCTTCTGATTTTCGCTTTGACTGCGCTGCGCCTTCCGCAGAGCCTGGCAATTTTTATCAATTGATTTGATTGATATGTGGGGTTCAACGTCCCAAAACCACCATATGATTATGAGAGACGCCGTAGTGGAGGGCTCCGCAAATTTCGACCACCTGGGGTTTTTTAACGTGCACCCAAATCTGAGCACACGGGCCCACAACATTTCTGCCTCCATCGGAAATGCAGCCGCCGCAGCCGAGATTCGAGCCCGCAACCTGTGGGTCAGCAGCCTAGTACCTTAGCCACTAGACCACCGCGGCGGGGCAACATTTTTTATCAAGTGAATTGCAATATGTTGACCGGTAGCACACTTTCACTGTCTTTGCCTTATCGTTGGCCATGTGAGAATTTACATTTGATTTCATTCCAGTTAATATTTTAGTTGTAGTTCTACCAACATAATAAACTTTGTCCAGTTGTTCATTGGTGATACTGTGGTGCGTTCTACCACTTGCCTTGTTATTGCCCTGTTATTACTCAGTAATATTATTAATGGATAAATTCTTTGATTACATTTGCTACGCTCTCTAATATTTAAAATGTTTTCTCTTGTTTTTCAGATGAGCATGGTTAGCATATTTGACACCTTTGAATGAGATTCAAGTTCTTACAAAAACAAATATGTGATGAAATTCCTAGGACCAATCTCAACTGATAAACGTTACAAAACTACATGAAGAAGTAATAACAGAAGCAAGGCGATTTACAACAGGATGGGCCGGGTGGCCATCTTCTGTGAGAGAAGGAGAAAGCTGTATGAAAAAATGGCAGATCCCACGTACAGTGAGAATCGATGATATGTGAAGCACGAATGAGAAATGTTGATATGCCACTATAAAATCAGCACAACGTTACGAGGCGGACGTAAATTATTTCATACATGACTTCCATGTCATGATTATCATGTTTGGATGTGCCATTTACCTTCAGCGTCTATTCACGCCATGTGCTACTAAGTTTGATTGATTGATTGATATGTGGCGTTTAACGTCCCAAAACCACCATATGATTATCAGAGACGCCGCAGTGGAGGTTTCCGGAAATTTCGACCACCTGGGGTTCTTCAACGCGCACCGAAATCTGAGTACACGAGCCTACAACATTTCCGCCCCATCGGACATGCAGCCGCCGCAGCCGGGAATAGATCCCGTGACGTGCAAGTCAGCAGTCGAGTACCTTAGCCAGTAGACCACCGCGGTGGGGCGGTGGTCAACCATTTTCTTTTTTTTGTTACCTCAGAATCGTTCGGTCAAAGATTGAAATCAAAACGTAATTTCTCGTTGGAGGTATTTATTATTCTGTAAGTTAAGTGCGAGGCTTGTTGCATGCGCCGCGTAACGTGGTTTTATAACCAGATCGTGCTCGGAGGCTTTTAAGGATAACTTATAATCTAGGTGTGCCATAAAGTTGGCTCTAGGTACTGCTTGTTTTACTGCTGCTAGTCTGCATTGCGTCAACATGTTCTTCCACGGGACGGCTTCATGCATTCCCGTGTTAGAGTAACAAGTACTCTAAATTTTTAACCCATTTTTCTAAACCCCCATTTAACTGTCGTTGACAGGCTTATGAGATGGCTTTCGATTTTCTAATAATATAGTACGAAGTACTCTAGAGAATTAACAACTATGTTGAAACAGACGTGATACGTTCAGAGAGAGAGAGAAATGAGAAAAAAGGAAGGCAGGGAGGTTAACGAGATGCTAGTATCCGGTATGCTACCCTACACTGGCGTTGGGGACAAGGGGGTTGAAAGAGAAAGAGAGAGTTGAAAAATAAATAAGAGAAAAACACCGACACACACGCACACACAAAATCAGTCCACTCAGAGGCGTTCCGACAGGCCAGTAGTTCGTAAGAAGCCCAGTAGCGCTTGCATGACTTTCTTCTGTGACGATAAGTGATGACAATGGCGCAGTATACTTTCTTCTGACAGCGGCTGGTCATCTAATCTGTTTAGTTTATTAGAAAGGTGTTGTCTTTCCAGGTTGTATTTCGGGCAGTCACACAGTATATGTCGAATTGTTTCTTCATCTCCCTTCAGGCCCAGCAGGCCTTGGTCCAGAGAGCCAAGACGGCGGCTTTAACCAATGGGGTCCCGGAATAGAGACTCCACCTAGTCTGTAGGGGCCTCTACAGAGGTCCTACACCTCTCTTTTGTAAATAAATGTTTTTCACCACCACCACCACCACCGCAGTGTGCACAGTCGGCGGTGTCGGCCATACCTATGCGGAACGCGTACGCACGGGTAAACGCGACTCCCAACCATAGTCTGCACATAGCAGTAGCGTCGCCTCGTCGAACTTTTGTTGGAAGCTGCATGCTTAATGTTGGATCAAGAGATCGTAATCTTGCATGCGTAAAGAGAGGCTCATTCCAAAGAGCCATGGAGCGTTGGCGAGCAAGCATGCGGAGCCTCCTAGCAGCGTCCGTCCTTGAGAGAGGTATTGATCGGTCGTCTTCTGTATGGGCTGAACGGGCAGCTTGATCAGCTCATTCGCACCGATAATTCCACAGTGGCTTGGCAACCACTGAAATATAACGTGGTGCCCTTTCTCTGTTATATGGTGTAGCATTTCTGCTGTTTCAAATACGAACGTCTCATGTGAACCACGGCGTAGATTTGACAGAAATGACTGCAGTGCCGCCTTGCAGTCGCAGAAGATCGTCCACCGTTGCTTGCTTTGGTCGTTAATGAAACGCAGCGCAGCGCAAAGCGCTGCAAGCTCTGCTGCCGTTGTTGTGGTTGCATGAGCTGTCCTGAATTCGATGGTTGTGGCGTGCGTTGGAATAACGAACGCCGCAGTTGAGCTGTTTGGCAGGACGGAGCCGTCGGTGTAGACGTGGGTGCAATCTTGGTACTTCTCGTACAGCAGAAGTAAGGCGAGCTGCTTGAGGGCTGGCACTGAGAAATCTCGTTTTTTATGGATGCCTGGTACTGTAAGGTTGATGACTGGCTGTTTGAGGCACCATGGAGGAATTGAAGGTCTCGCCGCGGGCGTAAAACCGGTTGGTAGGGAGTCACCATGTGTAGTTATTGTTCGACAAAAGGAAGTATGAGGTCTCTCTACTGGTAGAGAGGCTAGCTGGTGATGGGGAGTCTGGCCCACATGCCTTATGTGTGTCCACAAAGCTTCCATTTCAATATGGGTCGGCATAAGGTGGTCTTTGGCTATAGCCATGGTCGCCATTGTTGAGGCACCCTGAGGCAGACCTAGACATATTCGAAGCGCCTGTGCCTGAACGCATTGTATCACGCGTCAACTTGTTTTGCTGGCGTTTGATAATGCATGCAGACTGTATCGTACAAAACCAAGGAAAAGCACCTTGCACAGTCGTAACATAGCATTAGGCTGCATTTTCCAAGTCTTTCAGGCGAAAAACTTGAAAAGATGGCATATGCCTGTCAATCGCTTTTTTCAAATACGACACATGAGGGCTCCATGATATGTCTCTGTCGACCATGACACCCAGAAATTTGTGAGATCGACGATATGGTGTATTTTGACCGTTAATTGACACTCAGTAATTCGACATGGGTTTGCGCGTAACTGCCAGACGAGCGCACTTTCCGGAGGAAATTCCCAGGCCTCAATTGCGTAGATACAAAGCAGTTGCAGTTGCAGCTGTCTGTATTCTCGCTCGTAACTGCAGGCGAGTTACCGCAGATGTCCAGATGCAGATGTCATCGGCGTATGTTTATAGATAAATATTGTTTGGTAGGTGCATATGGAGAGCAATTAGTGTTATATTGAATAACACGGGGCTCAGTACACCACCCTGAAGGACGCCACGACAACTGAAATGTGTAGACGTGTTCCCGGTCTCTGTACTCACAAAATAGGATCGCATTTGGAGATAACTGCGTATCCACTTAAACAATCGGCCACCCACTTCAATCTCTTCTAGTGCGGTAAGGACGGCTTCATATGAAACGTTATCATAGGCTCCTTTGACGTCAAGGAACAGAGAGGCGCAAAGACGCTTATGGCCTTTCTCGTGTTCAACGTACGTGATAAGGTCGATGACGCTATCGATCGACGATCGACCACGTCGAAAGCCAGCCATGGCATTTGGGTAGATCTCATGATACTCCAAGTACCACTCGAGTCGGCCGAGAATCATTCTCTCCATCTCTTTACGCACGCAACTAGCCAATGCGATCGGGCGATAGGAAGAGAGTTCCAATGGTGATTTGCCAGGTTTTAGTAATGGTACTAGACGACTAGTTTTCCAACTTAAGGGGACAGTGCCCTCTAGCCAACAATCATTATATAGCTGAAGTAGAGCTATTCTCGCGCGCTCACCCAGATGACACAGGGCTCCGTAGAAGATTCCCTCAGGTCCTGGTGCGGAGGTACGTTTGCATGAAGCGAGTGCTGCTTTGAGTTCCTGAATGGTGAACGGGAAGTCCATACAGGAATCACGTGGTGGCGGGCAACTGCTCGAAAGTGGTGAGTTGCTGATGGCTATAGTTTGCCTCAATTATCCAACACAAAAGTCTTCAGCAACGTCTATTCTGGTCGAATTTGGTGAAGGGCTAAGGCCTTCAATGGTGACTTCTCAATGGGCGATGACAACAAACCTGTAACCGTCCTCCATATCTGCAATAAAGGCTTACGAGGGTTGAGTGACTTGCAGAAAGTAATCCAGCGTTGGAATTCTAGCTTGTCGAACCGACGTTTGATCTTCTTCTGAATATGTCTAGCAGTCCGTAAATCTTCTATGTCCTTCGTGCGCCGGTATCTTCTTTCAGCTCGTCGTCACAAGGCTCGAAGCCGCTCCAGCTCTATGTCGATGTCCATGATTCTTACAGGGCATGGGATGGTACACACAGTCTCTTTTACAGTGCTCTTAATGGCCTCTTGTAAATCGGATATGTGTTCTTGGCATTGGTCTTTCATACGAGACTGAAATGTTTTCCAGTCCACTCATTTAACCATGCCGCGCACGTTAGGAGGCGACAATCCTCTGATCTTGACGTATGTTGGAATGTGATCAATCCCGTGCGTTTCTATATTCGACAACCATTCAAAATGTTTCACTAGGCTTCGCAAAACAAAAGCCAAGTCGAGACAGCTACTGTATGTGGATCCACGTAAAAATGTAGGACTGCCATCGTTCAGGAACCAAAGTTGGTTCTCGGAGGCAAAACACACCAAGCTTCTGCCCTTCATGTTGGTATTCTGGCTTCCCCATATTGTATGATGAGCGGTAAAGTCCCCAATGATAACACACGGGTCAGGAGTTAACGCTATGATGTCTCGTAGTCTTTTTTGATCGAAATGGCTTGATGGTGATAGGTATGCGCCAACCACAGTGATGTTGAGCCTCCACTTTTTCACTCTTAAGCATACGTATTGGTTTCCGTGATGAGGTGGTACAGGTTGAAGGATGTAAGTGAGCTCTCGGCGAATGTACACCAGAACCTTGCTGCTTTCAGTAACAGTAGATGACATAAAAGGTTCGTATCCCGAGAGTCGTATTGCACTCGATAAGTTCGGCTCACAGATGACGATTACGAAAAACATATTGACGTACACAAATCGACAAAAGTCACCAATGCCCGATCTCAGTCCCTTGGCATTCCACTGCAGTATTGCTGCTTTACGAACCTCATCCCTGAAAGACAGTGGTGGGTTAGCCATGGTGTACTCTAGGGCGGCTAGCACTGGACTTAGCGCGTCCAGTACTTGAAGGGCACTTTTGGCTGACGGTGTATTCATGTTGCTTAACACCATGCCATTGGTGTCCACTAATGATCTTAGCATCACCATCACGCGATGATCTGGCTTCCCGGCCGTTGCAGCATTTTGTGCTTGTTCTTGAGGCGGCTTCTGTTGAGGCTCAACAGGTCGTGTAGGCGGCTTCTGTTGAGGCTCGACTGATCGTCTAGGCTGAAGGGGTCGCCATTCCTTTGGAGAGAGAGATCTTCCAGCATCTTCTCTTTCAGCGCATATGTTTGCCGTGCTAGGAGCCGCGCCTGTCGATTTCACTCGAGTTTCTGACTTTCGCCAGATTTTGCACTGTCCTTCGTGAGGACCTTTGACGATGACGGCGCCTTCGCCTTACTTTTTGCGCAGCTTCTCTGTGAGTCGAGTTGTCTCGCACCATTTGCCTCAGAATATAAATCTCTTTCTTAATCTGAGGACAGTCCTTGAAGGAAGCACTGTGAGCTCCTTTGTAGTAGGGGCATTTAAACGTAGTTGCATTACAGTCGTTTTCTGAGTGGTGTTCAGCGCATCGGGGGCACACTGCGGATTTTCTGCAAACGCCCTTCACGTGGCCAATCTTCTGGCACTTGAAACACTGCAAAGGTTTCGGAATAAATGGGTGAACCTGGTAACGGAAATGGCCAACCTTCTAGTAAGAGGGAAGACAGTCACCCTTGAATATTATTCGCACACAACGAGAGTTGCCTATGCGACCAGCATGCACAATTACGTTGTTTTCACTCGCTGGTTTTATCAGTACAGGAAGATCTTTAGAGGCCATTTCAGTGTCTATGTCATAGATAACTCCTATTACGGTGTAACCATTCGCTGGTATGATGGATCGGACTTTGATGTTTCCCAGCTCCGACACATGCTGTAGCGTGTTCAGCGCACTCGGGTTCCTCACGTTGATTGCCAAAATATTCTTCCCCGTGTTTATCCTGATGTCCTTAATTTCGTTAGGCACAATGTTTTCCAAGTACAAGGACAGTGCTTGCCTGTAGAGGAAGCGTAAATTGGCAGTAGTAGTCTGCAGCACAAACAGAATGGAGTGAGGCCATCGCTGAGGCGCTGTCCTCACAGTGGCTGTACTTGATGCCTTTGATGCGTTCATGATTATTCGTTTGGCCTTGCCGTAGAGCACAGGTTCGAAGCCGTCCTCCGAGGACTAATAGTCTGATGCAGAGTACAGCTCGGTGTCCTCGCTCTCACTAGATGGATTACCACGCTTTCTTGAAGCAATGCCCGTGGATGAACTAGTACTGGGCGGGATCTCCGAGGATTGTACATTCATGACCGCGACGTAGGGGGCTGGAGACCCCGCTGTTGCGATGTGGAACGCAGAAAATACAGCACTAACTGCAAGATGGGTTCCACAAGATAATCACTTCGTCTTCCTCTCTCCGATCCGTTCAGATGGCTACTAAGGATGGCTACTAAGGCACATAGGGACAACTTAATGCTCTCCAATAGACCCTGTACTCTAAATTATCTAAAATTTCTTCTAAACACATGCTCGACCTTGGACCGCCTAGTGCTCTCCCTGGGTAGAGAGCTCATAAAAGTGCTTGGAATCCTAAACCATTTTAAAAAGGCAAGCATGTCTTGTCGAACGTCGGCGACTTTGCGTCTATCTATCTATCTATCTATCTATCTATCTATCTATCTATCTATCTATCTATCTATCGATCTATCTATCTATCTATCTATCTTTCTATCTATCTAGCTAGATAGCTAGCTAGCTAACTGCCTATGACCTTTAGCTTTAAGCAGTAATTCAAATTACTTCTTAGTATTTACTGCTTAAAAATCACTGCAGTGATTTTGAAGCAGTAATTCTGGCATAAACCAAACACCATGAAGAGACTATAGTGAACTATAAAATTACTTTTTCACTCATTTGTAACTTCAGCTTCTTATACAAAATATTCATGTGTAGTTAGTCTTCAGCAACTTGATTGAGGGCAGGCAAATTGAAAAAAATCTGCGAAAGGTTTTTGCCCAAATATTTTTGGTGGTACAGCTTGTGGTATTACAATCAGAGTTTACGAACAATTTCTGATGAGACAGTAGCCTCATTGAAATATACTAGAGGCACCAGAAGCATCAGTGCATTTGAATTCTGGCTGCTGCAGCATTAAAAGCCATAAACCGAAAGTGGCGAAGGGAAAATTAGAACCACCTCTAATGTTTGTTTGTTTCTGAGTTTTGGACACCATGGATTCGAGTGGTGTGTATGCAAAACCTTAGAGTTTGAGAAGGCCAGTAGCTGTAAGAGGCAATGCTTGTGATAGCGACAGATCATTATCTATATTTGATAGTGAGTGCAAATTTTGGCATGCCTTTTTGTAACCTGTTTGTTTATGACCATGTGATTACGTGCACTTTCAATTGTCTGTATCAGGAATATATACTGTAGGGTGATGATAAATAAAAGTTGTGAGTTGGTGCCTGTTCACGTTCATTCTTTCTATGTCCCTAGCGAGTTTATAAGCACATACCAGTTCTACCCTCAAGTGTGAACCAAAGCGCCTAGCTACAAGTTTTGGCACTGTAGAAAACATTGGTGGAAGCTTAGATTGCTTTGTTTTGCTATATGTATGCTTGATTGGTGTTTTATGCAATTGAATAAAATGAGAAAACTTCTGCTTGCCTGTTCATATCTAGCAACATTGCAATCAAATGTTTGCAACGCTCAGAGTTTCCGGCCTTGCAGGAGCAGCGGCCCCCCAGAAGAAAGTATACAAGGCACATAAGCCACCTTTGCGAACATGGTAACACTTATTCAGAATAAATATTTCACTACTGCGCTAGTCACCTAGGCTCAGAAAGGAAACATGCTTCCAGATGGCAGCTCACAACTGTCAAACTAGGTCCACCATATCCGGATAACACATGCACCATAACCACCCAAAGTTTACCTCAAAATGCTTTAATTAAGTCAGTTGAAAAAGCATAAAATTTTCGAACTTATTTTAGGTATTCTTACTACTGCGGTTTTGTTGACAACAAAAAATTTAGTTGCTTTGGTTAACGTTTCATTATTCAGGAGTGCCATAATTATAGCGGTCGAAAATTCAGTTAAGAACACTGCTACATCACTTGCATCATACACACTGTTTATCGCCACTGTGCATGAATTTTGAGTGTTTGATACTTTGGCAAAAATACAATAAAGTTTTGTAGTACGGAAGTGCAGCTCGCAATGCAGAAAAAAAATGGCAAGGTACATCCTGTTTAATGCTTAGCGGAATACCAGGAGTGCATTACATTAAGTTTTAACCGTAACGTACACCAATTATAGCTTGAGGTTTGGCTATCCGTGGCACTTTTTTTCTAACCCACATAGGTTGTACGGTAGTGGTTCCAGCCCCACCCCAAGCATCTTGTTTTGTTTTTGTTGCTGAGGCAAGCGAAACAGAATAAGCGAATTTCATGGGCGGCACGCTGAGGCACATGTCCTTCATCTCACCAGGCTCATTGCATACGAACGTAACAGGGTCCGCAGCTCCGCGCCGTTGCTAGCTAACTAATCTCTATCTTATATCGTGCGTTATCGTCGATCATAATCCAATTTGCAAACGAGTCCAGCGTACTTTTTCTGGCCTACTCCGAAAACGCACACAGCCATATCGTCATTGTTAGATGCTGTGTGGTAAGATAAGCGCGTACACTTTTTCGTGACGGCACGATGTCGAGCAGGTACGCTTTACTTATTGAACATGCTAGTCATCAATATTTACATGGGTTATGTGACGGTTTGGTGTAGACATAGGCGCAGCCACTGTGACCGCATGAAGCTCACGTAGTACGTACCTTGAAGCGACTGTTCACGTCGAAAACGAGCTCCAGCTCGTGAGGCTTCCCTCGTACATGAGACGTTTGCAGGCAGAAACCTTGAATGATAACGGCGTCAATGTTTCATGCTTTGAAGCCACAACAAATAAGTTGGCCGGCGTTCAAAACCTCTTCTCCCTCAATGAGACACCGAATCCTTTCAGGGGCGAAGCACCTTATAGCGGAACGCGTTCGTCCCTCGTAGGCGTTGTAGCAGTGTGTAACAAATATAAAATTTTGAACTTGAAGGTGGTACCAGTGACAGATTTCTTCTGTGCGTTGTTGAACAATAAAAGATAGTGCTCAATATACATGCCAATGGCTGCTAAGGGGGAATAAGAGACAGGAGAATTCGGCTTTCAGTTAAGGCGCACGCTGCGAATTTTTTATTGTTCAACAATGCACAGAAGACAACAAAGGGTTCCTACGTTATACTCACTGGGCGCAACCTCCTAGGTTTTAAAAAGGTTTAGCGAGCGTTTGGTCGCAGTGCCATGAATACAGTGAACTAGAATATACCATGAACTCGAGGTGGTTAAAGGTGGGAAGTAGACACGAAGCGCAAGCCGTAAGAAAGTGTGCGCGTGCCTCCTCTCGATTATTCCTTGTAATGTCCAGTGACTGGCGGTGCTTCTATATGGGGAATATATAATAAAAAGATGCGAGATGGTGAGACTTGGAGTGTTGAACAGATAGACGAACGGACACACAGACAGATGCATGGATGGACGCATGAACGGACGCAGGGGCGGATGAACGGATGGACAGAAGCAGGAGCGGATGCATGGACGAAAGCAGGGGCGGACGCACAGATGAACATGTGGACGCACGAACCGACGCACGCACGGACGGGCGGATGGACGCATGGGCGGCCACAGAGACGCACGCATGGATGGATGGAAGCAAGAATGAATGTACGAACGAATGCCTCGCCCCAATATACATCATTCACTCCGTGGATATGCTTCCATTTTTTATTTGCTTTCACGAGTATAGTTTCTCTACTTTCACGACAAAAAAAGAGGAAATTTTCGATAACCTGGAAGTAGGTTAAAATCGCTTTTAAAGAACACAAGGTGACTGTTAAAAACTAAAAAAGACGGGCTCACAAAAAGAGTACGACGAATGCAGGGAAAGCAAAACGGTGCTTGTGTCGCTATGAAGTGAACCCAAACAATGAAAGAAGTTGGTGCGTGTTATTGAATGGAGGGCCGGAAGTCCGATTACAGACGCTGTTGAAATTTTTTGAGGGAAACGTTTCACGATTCATTAACGTGTACTGAAAGCTAACTACGTGGTTGTTCTTTATAATTCACCGCCACCAAAAAGCGGTATTCTTGGCCGAATATCCAACCCAGGGCCACATCATATCGAACACACGGGATATTTTGTTGGATCATTTGAAGTTTGCTAGCAGCATCAGACACAGCTTGAAACTCCTGGATAACTGCACCCGTGTCTTCTCTGTATAACTATACGGTCTACTTAAAGCTTCATCAGCTTTGTATCGTGGCGGGTACTGAGCAAATAAAGAGTTGAGTGACATTTTAATAAAACCCGTACTTTTTTCTCATTGAACAAGAAAGAGACAGAGGAACAGATGAATAGGAAAGGTGACGAAATGGACTTGGTGCTACTAAGAACTTTATTACGCTGCCCAGGGCTGAGGAAAGCTAACGGCACGAGGTCCTAACTCAAGTTTTTTCCCTTAGCTTAGGAGCCTGTAGGTTTAGAAACATACAAGTTCAAACAGCGACGATACGCGTTTAGGTGTTGATCTCCGCGTATCGTGCAGCATATATACCTCCTTGATGCTGGTGACGTTTAGGCTGTGGTAGACCGGCAGGATAACGTACGCCGACAGAAGCACACCAATAGACGTGGCAAACACGCCCGTCCAGAGTAGCGAGCCTTGCATGAACACCTGCATGTCGTGGGGGATAAGGTTGGTTAGGAAAAAATAAAGCGAAGAGCTAATGTCAAAAAGGCACGCGGCATGCCCCAGTGAACAGTCAACTGAATGGTTCAATGGAAAAAGATACCAGCCTTAAATGGAAACGAAAACCAGCAGACCAATGCGCGGGAAATGGCAACCGACATACGCTGCTGGTGCCTTCCGGCTACATGAACGAGGTTTGGTCGTGTGATGATGACAGTGAACCGAGGTAGTGTGGAGACAAACAGTTTCCGCTCGTTGCGCACTGGCTGTCGCAGTGCTCTGTTGCCATGTCGCTCGATTAGGTGGTTTGTGCGACAAATATGTTTTGTTGGCCACTACCTTTCAGCTCACCTGTATTCGTTGGCAGTCATAATATGGCGCTGCATTTGACTAAAAGATCGAGAGTTTCATTATTAATAGATTTCGTTAGCTCACTGACAACTAATAAGAGCTGCGAGCCAGCGAATTCATACAAGTTCATGTAGACAATCAATCAATCATTCAATGAGTGAATGAATGAATCAATCAATCAATCAATCAATAGTTGCCGAAGTGCTACTTTGTGTTCGAGTTTATTTTCAGAAGCTTCGAGGTGTGCCATAATACTCGCTAGTGATAGCTGCTTTGTAAAAGACAGCGGCATTTCACAACCATTCAGAATCAACTCTGACAGAGACTACAAAAGGCCGGCCTGCTACAACACGCTGCGCGCAGTAAACAAGTTGATCCTCTCTCGGTCCTTCATCTTGAATCGCCACGGGTGCCACCTATTGTTCGTGTGCATCGCGAATACCGAATTTGGTATTACGAGGCGTGAATGAATGCTGAAGGTATGTGACTAGTGCAAACATAATAATCATGAGGCGTGACATGTAACAACATGACGACATGCCATGCTCATGACGCGCTCGCGGCCTTTCGTTAGCTTTGCATATACCGAATTTGTTATTTCGAGACGTAAATGAATGCCCAAGGTAAGTGACTAGAGCAGACATCATGATATCCGTGTCATCATGAGACCATGAGAATCATGAGATCCGTGTCATGTAACAACATGACTACATGCTATGCTCATGATGCCCTCGAGGCCGTTTCGCTAGCTCCAAATGTAACGAATTCGTTATTACGTGACGCGAATGAAAGACATAGGTAAATTACGCGTCTAAATATCATAATCTTGATATGCGCGTCATGTAACAACATCACTGCATGCCACACTCATGTTGCGCTCATGGCCGTTACCCTGGCTTCATATATGCCAAATTTTGTATTACGGCAGGTGAATAGATGACGAAGGTACGTGACTGGTTCAAACATAATAATCATGAGATGCGTGTCATGTAAGAATACGACTACATGGCACACTCAGGGTGCCAATACACTTCCACGTGATCGTTTCGTCGCGTCACGTGCGCACCGCGCAGCGTTATTTAATGCATGTGCGTTTGAGCACGCCCGGCGTTCCTCCACCACGAAGAGAGGTAGACGCAGTGCTGTCTCGGTTGTGGGCGCGAAAAGCAGCATGATGCATTTCGCGCTGGTTGCCGCCAGGCAACGCCAACGGAAGCTGGCCGCGCCGGACGCGCTTGGCAACGAGTCAGAATACAGAGTGCTGGATTTATGCTCACGTGGCATCGCTTCGCCAAGCGTGCATGCGCGTCAATGTTACGTCGGAGTATAGCGGCCCCTCAATGGTACGCTCGCGGCCGTTTCGCTAGCTGGACATATACCAAGTTTAGTATCACGTGACTTTAATAGACGACGAAGATAAATGATACGTCTGAACATAATAATCAAGGAGCATGTCATGTAAAGCATGACTACATGCTACGCTCATAGCGCGCTCGCGACCGTTTAGCTTGCTCAACATATGCTCAATGTGACAATACGTGACGTAAGCCCCGCCGCGGTTCTCTAGTCGCTAAGGTACTCGGCTGCTGACCCGCAGGTCGCTCAAAACAAATTGCGGTGTAGGCAGCTGCATTTGCTATGGAGGTGGAAATGTTGTAGGCCCATGTGCTCAGATTTGGGTGCACATTAAAGAACCACAAGTGGTCAAAATTTCCGGAGCCCTCCACTATGGCGTCTCTCATAATCATAAGGTGGTTTAGGGACGTCAGCTTCACATATCTAATAATTACGTGACGTAATTAGAGGACGAAGGTAAATGACACGTTCAAAAATGATAATGATGACATGGAACTCATGTACCGCATAAATTACCTCCACCTCACAACGTAGAGTTGATTTTGAAGTGATATATCAACCTTCCTCATTCGTGCATTGCATTACATCGATTTTCACTGTACGTGGGATCTGCCATTTTTTTCTCTGCGGAACTTACTGAACTGAAGTACCCGAAGATATATAGCCATCAACCTCTCTAAAGCAAGTCAGGAAGATGTTCGCCTATTGAAAATTATGCTCTCGAGGTGGCAGTTCAAGTGATTCCTGTAATGTTTGAAGACACTTGTTAAAATTTGTTGGTTACTTGACGGGCCACTCACGCGGTTTGACAATATTTAGCTGACAAGTGCAATGCGTAGAGGAGGCGCTGAGAATCATGTCTGCCAAAACTTGCAACGCTATGCGCCACGTAAATAGCTCAAATTTTAAGATGAACGCTGCTCCCTTTTTATTTTGCGGAGACGCGCCCAGAGAATGAGGGCATGACGTGCATGTATGATGGCCCTACACACACTGCAATGCAGTGACGTTGGTTTTCTATGTAGACGACGGTGCTCTGGCGTCGCCAACACTAAGATGGGACATTGCCAGAAATATTTAACACGACATGCGTAGCTTATGTAATTGTTGCTTGAAGAGGGTAATAAATCTCTAGATAAAAAATAGTACGCAATGAAAGGATGTGAGCGTTCTTTTTTTCATTTTTTATGCAGGGCTGATATGCTGGCGTTTCGCATGCTTTCATGTCCCCGCGGTCAGTGCATAGAGCAGATGACAGCCGGTGAACGCTCCTACACGTTGGTGCACTGATTGTGTTCATCCATTCTACCGCGTCTAAGCCAGCGTTTCCGAACCATTCCTCAGAAACAGACAGTAAAACTCAGAGCAAATCTGGTCAACAAAAAAATAAGAAAAATGGCACATTCCACGTACAGTGGGAATCAATGGTTTGCGAAGTACGAATGAGAAAGGTTGATATGTCACTTTAAAATCAGCACAACGTTACGAGATGGAGGTGATTTATGCCGCACATGACTTCTGTGTCTTGATTATCATGTTTGGATGTATTGTTTACCTTCGTTATCTTTTCACGTCACGCAATACCAAATTTAGTATATGTGGAGCTAGCGAAGTGCCTGCGAACAGGCCATGAGCGTGGTACGTTGTCATGTTCTTACATCACACGCGTGTCAACATTACCAAGTTTTACACCACTCATGAATTTCATCATCCATTGACGTCCCGTGACACCGATTTGCTATATGTGGAGCTAGCAAAACGGCCACGAGCACGTCATGAAAGGCCCCATATACTCCAATGTAGCGTTCACGCGCGAGCACGCTGGGCACAGCGTTGCTAAGTTAGTGAAACGCGAGCACTCTATAGTTTGACGCAAGGCAACGTTACTAGTAACGTTGACGCCAGGCGTGACCAGCGCGAACAGCGTCCGTAGGCAACCGGCGTGAAATGCGACATATTGCATTTTGCGCCGATGTGGGATCCAGGCAACACTGCCCCTCCCTGTTTTCGTGACGGAGAGATGCCGGACGCGCAGACACGCCATGCGTCAAAGCGACACCACGCAGCGCGCACTTTCGAGGAATATGGCAGGACCGGCACCTGGCATGGCAACGCCGGCGTGACGCGACAAAATAAACGCCAGCGTGCACGCGCTCCGCGTCACGTCGAAATGTATAGGCACCCGACAGTGGACCAGAGGGCGTAACGGAGCTTTCTAGGCTAAGGCATAGCTAAGGTCCCTAGATGAAACAAGGTAGCGTCACTCATTGTTCTCGAGCCGTCCTCCTCACTCTCTCGATTACTCCTCTTTTTCTCTGCCATCCGCGTCTGTAATTGGTGCATTACTTGCACTTGATCTTGCAAATGGCTGGTTGTGTTATTTATTATTATGCAAAAGGTTCAAAACGAGTACGCATGCGCATATGGCTCCAGCCGGATTCTCGCCGTGACCAGAAAACAAAATCGTAGCCAGAGCATAAACTGAAGAGGAGGAGCGTTTCGGTGTGCGCTAAGTCGACCAAGATTGTTTCGCCATGCTCGTTCAATGCATCATCTGCGTTTTTCAGCAATCCTGCGTTGCCGTAAACAACGGAAAATGGTTTCGCTCTCTTCAGCTTACCTCGTGCTTTCCGAGATGAAGCGCACCATGAAGTGCAACTACGAACCATTTCACACGAATGCTTTCGTGCAACTCCGTCAACGTATGTCGACGCGGATCTGCGAAGCGAGTTCACTTGTCGGTTTTTATTGAAACGCCGGGCGTGCGTCTAATGCGTGTCTAGTACATGCCAGTTGGTAAAAATACATGTGGGTATGCACGTATACAGAGCAGCTGTAGGTTGTAATCAACGCACCTTCAGAAATATTTCACTATTGACCAGTTCCCGCTTGAGCCGAAACGCGCTGCTTCGAGACACCTCACCAGTAGAACTCTCACTTTTCAGGAAGTTCCCAGCACCGCATCAGAATCACTTGGCATCGCGATTGTCCAAATGGGCACATTTAAAAAAAACGTCATCGCAGTGCTGCTGGACGAGTGTTCGTACCAGTCTGGTCGTAGTTTTTTTTTCTTGCGTGTGCAAAAGCCGGCTGTAATCAATCGTCACAACGTCACGCCTTGTGGCCACTTACAGGATCCAGCAAGAAGCACGTTCACAGTGTCACAACACGAGCAAAACACAATCGGAGAAGTGGACTAGTTAGAACTGGACGAAATACCGCGTCCGTGGAACTAAAATGTACTACGCGAGACGCCATGGCTAGTGGTGTAAAGTATAGAACTGCACAACGTTGCCGGTTGAGTAACGCACATCCCGCTTGCTCTTGTGTTGTGCCGTTTATGTTCATAAAGGTAACTGTTTATTCTACGTCTTATTTTGTTCCATTTTGTTTAATTTACATCTATTCACCGTAGCAACAGAACCCAAACCTTCGCTTTTGGATGAAAGTTTTGAACCTTCTAGGGGGCGCTTCAGGCAAATAAGCGAGGAGGAAAAGGGAGGGTGTCGCTACCTTGGAAACTTGTTTCATCTAGGGACCTTATTCTGGGCCGCCTCAGCATTTTTGGTAACGACCGCCAGGGATACCAAGAAAATGAAACTCTCGCTCAACACATTGAGGCGCTGAAGTGTCAATGCCTTTTACAGCGCAATTTCAAAGAAAGCTTCATGGGCGCTTACATACTCAGCCGTAACCCGCCTGCTCACAGCTAAAAAAGAAAATAATATGCACTGGAAGTCCGGTTTTGCTGCATCTACTCACTAGGCTACGCATTGGAAGACTCGGTTTTGCTGCTCCTGCTCGTTAGTCTGTGTGTTCTGGCGCTACCATCAATCTCGTAAACTGCATTGCCAGGTGCTTATTGGCACCTTTACCTTGGCATGTAGTCATGTTCTCAAATGACACGCATCTCATGATTATCATGTTTGAACCAGTCCCACACTTTCGTCCTTCAACGTCACGCAATACCAAATTTGGCATATATGAAGCTAGCGATACAGCCGCGAGCGCATCATGAGTGTGGCATGTAGTCATGTTGTTATGTGACACGCATCGCATGTTTATCATGTTTTCACCAGTATCTTATCTTCGCCATCCATACACGTCCCGTAATACCAAATTTGGCATACGTGGAGCTATTGAAACGGCCGCCAGCGCATCATAAGCGTGGCATGTAGTCATGTTGTTACAACACACACATGTCATAATTTTCATGTTAGGGTGTGTCGCTTGTGTTCGCCATGCAATCATGTCTTAGCATACCAGTTTTGCAACATGCCATTTGAACAAAACCACCGCAAGAGCTGCAAGACCATGAGAAGTAAATCATTACATTCATGACATACATGTCATGATTTTCGTCATGACTAGTCCAATATGTTTTTCATACAGTCATGTCATTCCATACTAAGTTTGGTATCGATACCATTATCGAAGCGGCCAGGAGAGCTAAAAGTCCTAGGCGGCTAGATAGATAGATAGATAGATAGATAGATAGATAGATAGATAGATAGATACGCTCAATGTCACCGAAGTTCGCAAAGAAATGCTTCGGATTTAATAAAAAAAACACCCTTCGCGTGCACGGCACTTGGGCTCGTTCGCGCAGGTCATGCACACGTGACCTCTTGGTCGGACGCCAAGAGGGTGGGAAGATATTTGGCTTGCGAAGGCTACGCGGAGGAGGGACACGGGTTTTGAACTCACCTCCTCTCATCCTCGTTTTGCGCAGCTTCAAAAAGTTGTTTTCTCTGCTCGTAATGATCTGATTCAAAGAAATTTTGTGGCACAGTGTTCCTGATTGGACACCCAACAACTTCCACGGTTTAACTAAAATTTGGTATGGGGTCTGGTGAGTGGACCTAGTGAGTGGTCATTAAAAGACACACACATACAAAAGACACAAAAAGGCATACATAGCCGAGAGCTTAGATGTTTCCAGCGTATGAATTAAACCGCACACTGAAGTAGCTGATTGCATTTGTCTGTTGTTGCTCATTCAATGCTTGTTGCATTGTCGGTGCTACGGCATTCTGTGTCCCTGAACAAAATTTTTGTCGATGCGGCCTGATGAAATGTGAGGCCCAAGGAATGCCTTTTTGCTCCTTCATAGAAGAGTTTTCAAACTATAATTTTGTTCATCTGATTTCCAGGAAAAGGGGACGTAAACAGCACCGGTCGACTTCTCATCCTTGATGCCTTGTGTAAAACACTACGTAAAAGCGTTCTTGCTTTCATAACAAAAGACTGCCATAATTTGTAATGAAAACGCGAGCAATCTGCGATAACTATTCACTTAGAGTAACTTCGACGTTGCAACCATTTCCTTTTAATCTCCTTCGTTTTCTGTCTTCCCAGTAGTGAGAACTAAGCGAGTTAGCCGATCGCAAACGCTGAAATTGGGATACATACTTCGCAAAGAATTACAAGGCTGGCAGGTGTTTCGAAAACAGCTACCTTACAGGTTTCGGTGCTTCCGCATTTACCGACACCGCAGTCTTGCTTTGGCTACAGCAAAAAAAACAATGTTGGGCGAGTTTCTTATTGAAGACAGAGAGGAGGACACAAGTGGACGGCCAGTTTTTTCACACAGTGATCGCGAAACTCTAAAAAACCACGTTCAAGAAATGGTGCTGGGTAAGCTTCACTCAGCGCCGCGGTGTCATAGAGCGAGAGTAACCGCAGTACAAAAACCAAAACAGTGCAATTTTAAATGAGAAACAAAAAATTGGCTCTGTATGCCTATGTTACTCTGAAAAGTCGTTGAAAGACGATACTCTTGCGTCCGGAGAAAATCAACAAAATGTTTATTTGATGTTGTACTCAAGAAAATCAGTGAATGGTATTCTGGAGGCGCTGCGTTTGAGTGCCTCGAGCGTGCAGCGGAGACGAATGAGTGCATCAACTCACGTCACACGCGAAGCATGAGTGCTATCTGGCAGTTATCTTGAAAAAAAAAAACGCCTGGCGTGCGCGCCCGTTTAGGAGGTCTTAAGGTGTAGAACGCAAGGCGACGGGTAGGTGCCGACTCCGTGTCGTCTTAGCAAAGCGTCGGAAACACTTGCCTTTTCGTGCACGCGTGGTATGGTCAGCGCAGTGTGATAAACGCTGCGGTCCTTAGAATTACTTATGTATGCCGTTTTAGTAAAAGACGCACATACAGAATATTAACGTCTTATTATGTGCCTCAAATATGCGCAGTAATGCTTTTTATTGGCAATCACATAAGTATGATCGCTTAATCTTGAGCAATACTGGTGGGCACTGCGGATGAAGTCGACTGTCTGGGGTATCGCCTGGTGCCATTTAAAACTCTTAAGGGCGGACAAACATACAAACGTACAGACATACATACATCCATACAAACGTACGTCTATACATACATACATACATACATACATACATACATACATACATACATACATACATACATACATACATACATACATACATACATACATACATACATACATACATACATACAGGCAGACAGACCGACAGACAGACGGACAAGCGCCAAGACAGACAGACCAAAACTTTGCGTCGCAGGTCCCCAAGGAAAACTATCGTATTTAAAAAATAGTCTGTGGATGTTCCAGCAAGATTTCTCGGCTGGAGAATCTGATCAAGCCACCACACCCAAACAAAATGGATGGGCGTAGAGAGAGTGCTTCAACTTCACCGGGTGGCTGAATCATGTAATAGACAGACAGACAGACAGACAGACAGACAGACAGACAGACAGACAGACAGACAGACAGACAGGCAGGCAGGCAGGCAGGCAGGCAGGCAGGCAGGCAGGCAGGCATGCATGCAGGCAGGCAGGCAGGCAGGCAGGCAGGCAGGCAGGCAGGCAGGCAAGCATTGATTTTGAACACGGTTTTTCACGCAGAAATGTGCGAGTTATAACATCTTCGCTTCACAGGTTGTCAATGCACGAAGTGCCACGATCTGATTGCTTAAACGCGTTGATGGAGCACACCATCTGCAACTTTTACACTCACAGAAATCTATGACATTTTTGGCTATCTCTTGTTATGGATAAAATGCTATTTCAAATAGCGGTGCAGCACAGAGTACCTCTGCTTTGCTCTAAGAATTATAACACTAATATACGTTATCTAGAAAGATGTTCACTAGAAGAGAGTTTTTTTCACAATATTACAATCAATACATAGTAGCTGTTAAAACATGTTAGTATAACATTATCGAGCGTTAGTTCTTCCCGCAGATTGACCGTCTGTTGACTGTGGCTGAGTACCACTACCAATGTTCTTCCACATATTGTTCACCAAGAACGTTGAGCATCCTAATGCTGTAAGTGCATAAATGAAACACAACATATTATCACAAGATTATTCCATAAAGCCCTACGCATTAAAACGAATTCGGAAAAATATTGAAGCAATATGTCTTCGAGAGCAACTGTCAACACATTTCATCTGTTCTCACACAAAAAATGCGTTAAACAACACATGAAGAGCACACTTGTGGCACTATAAATCCGAATGTTTATTTTTTTGCGTCTCTGAGCATAACTTGCTAGCTTATTAGCACATTGGCCCTTTCATCAGAGTGAGTGCACTGAACAAGATTTTTCTGGCAGCCATATGACCCATCAGATGCCATCAGGAAGAGAGGAAAGCTCGTTGGTCACGTAAAAGCCAGACAGAAACACGATACACCGGGTGTTCTCAAAGCGCCTATGAAGAGTTCCATCTGCTTGAACAATGTTCTAAGGAATGACAAAATCGAAGAGAACAAGTATGTGACTGCGTAAAGCACGAAGACGATGCGCGAGTGATGGAAGTCAGTCTTAGATCAGATGATGTTTTATCTATACTGAAACAGAAAGAAAAACTTCAGTGCTCTTCAGTCGACAGTATGAGTTAAGCCTCTTTGGGTCGCTTGTACTGCTTAGTACTAGGAATATGTTTGTAGCGAAAGCACATTTCAATACCCATTACATTGCGACGGGATCTTATCGAACGAGAGCAGTGAAAAAACAGATTATTTCAACAATATACGAAGAAAATTTTGTTGTGCGTACGACTAAAATGTCCCAGTATCATACTTTTTACACTAAATTCTTTTGTGAACATTGTTGAAATTCCAAGCGAGAGCCTTGGTGGTTATGAGCTCGAACACGTTGCTATGCGTGATGCCTTCCGAATTAAAACTGTCGACATTGTGGCTGGTGAGTGTTCTGACACATCTTTCACCGAAAATGCATAAATGTTGCTTTGGGAAACACCCCTGGCCCCTTCTTATTTACAGCGGCAAGTTTTGATCTTTGCTTTTATTATGAGCGAGCAAATAATATTCTCTCCTGGTAATGTCAATCATTTTTATTCTTTGCCAAATATACCTCGCGTGGGGATTCATTTTTCATATATATAGCGCACGCTTGAAATTACCAGAAAACTTTATCACCATGGCAAAGCTGCCAACATTGCAATAGAGAAAACAGCGACTACTTCAAACATTAGCAATATTTTGCAGGATGGATAATAACGAAAATATTGATATCTTGATACAGTATTATTGCAGCCTCATTTTGGAGACCAGAGAATGGCAAAAACATTACTGTATGCAGTTGAGAACCTTGTTGGTAATATACAGACATTTATGTTCTGACCACTTTAATTACAGTCAACAGCATGAGTGGGCAGAAAAGATGTGGGTGTTGGCAAAATACCATTATTTTTTGTCATATTCTGTAGTCGCGAACATTAATAGCCCAACGTACGCACTTAATTACTGTTAAAAGTTTTTTTTCGTATATATATATATATATATATATATATATATATATATATATATATATATATATATATATATATATATATATATATATATATAATGCATGTTGCTCAGCAAAGCGCGAGCCATAGGCGGAAGACGTACACAATTATGCGATTGCACCCGTACTTTCTTCGCTGTTCGCTGTATTGGCACTCTGTTCAAAATCTCTTTTAGATGCGGAAGCATCTTATACTCGCGCCTTGTAGTGCGCCGTCCGCACCGTCCGCACCGCTTCTCGAACATTCGACAGCTGACGCGCGCGCATGCGCCGTCGCGCCGTCGCCCACCGTCTGTGCCGCGCGCGCTTCTCCTTCGAGAACATTCGACAGCTGACAGCGCATGCGCCGTCACGCCGTCGCCATCTGTGCCACGCGCGCGCTTCTCCTTCGTGAACATTCGACAGCTGACAGCGCATGCGCCGTCGCGCTGTATATATACTCAAGGTCGGCGCTCGCTCGCTCAGTTGCCGCTCGTCCGTTGGTTTGTACGGCAGCCGAGTTGCAACTTAACTTCAAGAAATGTCGTTTTGGCGCCCGCAAAGTCACAATTCTCGGCCACGTCGTTTCAAAAGAAGGAATATCGCCAGATCCTGCCAAACTGCGTGCCGTTTCCGAGTACCCCAAGCCTACTACCCTAAACGAGCTTCGTAGTTTCATAGGCTTGTGTTCCTATTTTCGGCGGTTCATTCGCAATTTTGCCTCTATAATTGCCCCTCTGACTCAGCTTCTCTCTCGTAGCACGGACCTCTCTGGCTGGAATTCCCACTGCGATGAGGCATTCACGGCGCAACGCCGGCTACTCATCTCTCCGCCAGTTCTCCGCCACTTCGATCCCAATGCACCCACTAATATTCACACGAATGCAAGCGGTGTCGGCCTCGGCGCCATTCTCACTCAACGCAAGGATGGCTGTGACGAGTACGTTGTCGCCTATGCCAGCCGTACACTAACGAAGACAGAGTCCAATTATTTCGTCACGGAAAAGAAGTGCTTGGCTATCATTTGGGCTATAGGAAAATTTCGCACCTACCTTTACGGACGCCAGTTTGATGTTGTCACAGATCACCATGCCTTATGCTGGTTAGCGCCCATGAAAAGATCCTACTGGCCGCCTCGCTAGTTGGGCTTTACGCCTTCAGGAATACGATATCCGTGTTGTTTATCGCTCATGACGCAGACATTCAGACACCGATGCACTATCCCGTTCCCCACTGCCTCCTGACCTTGCCTGCTTATCAACTGCCATTTGCGATTCGTCATCGTTGAGCATCACTGACATGCCATCCGAACAGCGCAAGGATCCCTGGATCAATTCTTTGCTCGACGTCCTCTCTGACAGTTCGTCAGAAACGACTTCACGCTCCCTCTCTCGTCAAGCAAGACACTTTGCTGTCCGTGAAGGCTTGT
The DNA here is from genome assembly GCF_043290135.1 of Rhipicephalus microplus. NCBI lineage: Eukaryota > Metazoa > Arthropoda > Arachnida > Ixodida > Ixodidae > Rhipicephalus > Rhipicephalus microplus. The sequence goes on along the minus strand of NW_027464588.1, from coordinate 28,969,282 downwards.
TGTATCGCCGCAATTACGTGACGGATGGCCGTAGGTGGCTCCTTGTCATCCCTCGTCATTTGCGTTCGGACATCTGCGCTACCTTTCACGATGACCCCCAGTGTGGCCACGCTGGAGTATTTAAGACTTACTCTCGCCTTCGTCTAAGATACTACTGGCGCGGCATGTATCGGCGCGTTCGCCAGTACGTTCGGTCATGCACCACGTGTCAACGACGCAAGACGCCTTCTCACAGCACTGCTGGCCCTTTGCAACCCTTAACCTGCCCAGCGAGACCATTCGACCGCGTGGGAATTGATATTTATGGTCCTCTACCCAACTCTCTTCGAGGCAACCGGTGGATTATCGTCGCCGTGGATCATTTAACACGCTACGCTGAAACATCTGCGCTACCTGCTACCACTGCGAAAGACGTTGCGTCCTTTCTTCTTCACCATCTCATTTTGCGACACGGTGCACCTCGTGAATTACTCAGTGACCGTGGACGCGTGTTTCTCTCGAACGCCGTCGACGAGCTACTCAAGGTATGTCGCACTGTCCATAGGAAATCCTCGGCATACCATCCCCAAACCAATGGCATGACAGAACGCTTTAACCGTACCCTTGGAGATATGCTTGCCATGTACGCCTCTGACGACCACACTAATTGGGACCAAGTGCTCCCTTTTGTCACGTACGCGTACAACTCTGCGCCACAAACAATCACTGGCTTTTCTCCTTTCTTCCTTCTGTACGGACGTTAGCCATTATGCTCCATGGACACCATTCTCCCTTACAGGCCTGATCTTTCCGAAGCGACGCCTGTTTCCGAAGCAGCTGCTTAGGCCGAAGAGTGTCGTCAACTCGCTCGCTCATTTACCGCACAAGACCAATGGCGCCAGAAAACTGACCACGATTCCTCTGCGTCTACTGTACACTATAACCCAGGAATGCTGGTTTGGCTCTGGGCCCCGTCTACCCCTCCCGGTCTTTCCCCGAAGCTTTCGTCGAAATACCATGGCCCCTACCGTGTGGTGCGGCAAGCATCTCCTGTCAACTATGAAGTTGAGCCCATTGGTCCACCCTCGGACCAACGCTGCCGTGGGCGTGAAAAAGTACACGTATCACGCCTCAAACCGTGTTATGACCCCCTTGTCGTGTCCTTTCTCTAGGTCGCCAGGTTGGCTCCTTTCTGCGCGGGGAGTAATTGTACCGAAGCATAGGGGCGCCAGCTCTGTGCCAGCGTGAAAGAAGACGTTGACGTCCGTGTGTGGCTCGCGCTTGCCGGGTTCCTGCCTGTACAAGCTTGTTGCGGCTAACGTTTCTGGAATAATAACCTGTGTTTTTACGCAACCTTGCTCGTTGCAATATATATATATATATATATATATGTGTGTGTGTGTGTGTGTGTGTGTGTGTGTGTTTATTCATTTGTACCTGCCTTTTTTGTGAACACACTGCTTCTTAACTTTGCCATGGCACTTTTTCATCTGCTCCACAAACTGAAATAACGCGCCAGTCTACAAGCGGTGACGGTGACCCCGACAGAGCTCTTCTAGGAGACCATCCGTCATTCTTGAGTGCCGCTGAGTCGCGCCGTTTTTTGGCTTCTTTCCGAAGACAGTGCGTACTCCACAGATTTCACTTATTCGATGTCTTTAGCCAGCACTAAGTATGATGACGCTGGAGAGAGAAAAAAGGCAGATATTTCTCTCCACGATATATTGCAGGCGTATGTGGGCCTAGGGTAGAGGGATGTTGATATAAACCGCGAAAACATGGAGAAGTGGCCAGTGAAGAAGAAATGAAATTCCAATAATATCAAGCCTAAAACCTTTTAGATGAACGACAGACGAACGTGTGTCATCAAAAACGAAGTAGCGTAACCTTGTACATTCGAACACTGAAAATGATCTAATAAATCTACCTGTTTTCCCCCACTGCTGCCTGGAAATGAAAATGACAGTTTTGTACATTCACGTGCAGCATAGGGAGGGCGAAAAATTCTGGTAATATTATAGTTTTCTTAAGAGACATTTAAAAAATAAAGAATACTGATTGCTAGTTGAGCGTTTAACAACACATGAAGATATGAATCAGCATGCTTCGAGAGTTTCAAGGTTATCGTGCTTTGTTTCTGCATGTTAGTATTAAATCAGTCAGCTCTACAGTACTTAGAAAAAAAATTGCCCGCAGCTTCCCTCGGGGGAACACTGAGGAGGATGCGGAATTTGTTAACGGGTGTTAAATTGCGACTTACTTGGGTCGATGGCTAACTTGGTTAACGTGGTTGTGAAATGGGGTGTTAAATGAGTGAACACGTACGGCACGTATGCGAAAGGGCGGTGTTTTATTTATTGCGACGAACTTTGAGGACGATGGCTTAGGGACGTCGATCATTCTGTTTGTGGATTCGTTGGCATTCATTTCACGGCGACTTCGGACGTCGACGCGCCGTACAAACCAACGGACGAGCGGCAACTGAGCGAGCGAGCGCCGACCTTGAGTATATATACAGCGCGACGGCGCATGCGCTGTCAGCTGTCGAATGTTCACGAAGGAGAAGCGCGCGCGCGGCACAGATGGCGACGGCGCGACGGCGCATGCTCTGTCAGCTGTCGAATGTTCTCGAAGGAGAAGCGCGCGCGGCACAGATGGTGGGCGACGGCGCGACGGCGCATGCGCGCGCGTCAGCTGTCGAATGTTCGAGAAGCGGTGCGGACGGTGCGGACGGCGCACTACAAGGCGCGAGTATAAGATGCTTCCGCATCTAAAAGTTCGTTTAACATTGTTGTATCGAAGATTTTAAATACACTAGTATTGTTTTCAGCAGATTATACTGTTCGGTGTGTACGCACTTCTATTCATCACTGTTTTCTATTTTTAAAAAGCACAGATTATAATATGATCAAACATGGTAACTGAGTGTAAATATTACAAGTGAATTCACATTCTATATTATCAAGAAGACATCCGCTACACAGGGGCAGCCACTCGAAATAGTCAATATTGTAGATGCCACTAAGTTGATTTATTAAACTAAGAAGTTGAAGCTGCACCTGGACATCAAGAGATGCAAATTTTATATACGGCAGTTTTTGAAGAAAGGGACAATCTGTTTGCTAGAAAACGCTGTTCGGCTTTCCCGCAAATGTACAAAATAGAGTTTTCTGCTTTGCCGGCGTGGCGCAACAACGCTGCAAAATGAAACATATTGCACCCATTGGTTCAGAGGTTACTTCCTAACTTATTTTCCAAGTCGCAAGGGTACGTCACTGTGGTAAGTTGCCGAGCGTACGAAGTGGCAGACTTTTTCGGGGTATATGTGCGTCTAAGAGATTTTACTTTCACCTTGAATCGGCATATTTTTGTTGCTTTTTTGCACATGTTCTCTACCATAAGGATCAGTTCTGTTCTATAAATATTTCTAATACAGCGGCTCATTACAAACAATATCGAAAATTTAAGAGCAGTGTAGAATACGCCGACGATAGCATAGGTTGTATTGGACGAACGCACACTGGTAAACAGACTGATCCTACTTTCATAAAACGACCCCCTGCATGTTTATTTTATTCATTGTGATTTTTCGTGCAGTAAAATGTTTTGACCTGCAGCGAGTGATGCTTAACAATCGGTAAATGAACTATAAATAGTATCAATAGTTTCAAAAGAAATTACTAATAAAGCTGTCGATACGCAATTGATAGTACAACGAAAAGTGCAATCAATAGTACCATGAACAGTATTACTGCCAATAATAAAATATACTGGTGCGAATAGTTAGGCTTGGGAGGTAGAATTTCAAAATATTTTCAATCGCCTACCATCAGCAGTAATCCGTACGCTCATCTATGAGCAATCGTCTGACAAAATAAATGGTGGTCAAATGTTACGGAGCGTCTACTGCGGCGTCTCTCATATTCATAATTTGGTTTTGGGACGAAAAATTCTAACAATAAATATAATTTGCAAAAAATAGGCAATTGTAGTCAATGTAACAGAATATATTCATATAAAAATTCACATTCAAAATAACCAGTTTCACACCCTTTGGTACCGTCACGGGGGTCTAGTGGCTAAAATACTCGGCTGCTGACCCGCAGGCCACGGGATAGAATCCTGGTGGCGGCGGCACTGTTTTCGATGGATGCGAAAATGCTGTAGGCCCATGTGCTTAGATTTCGGTGCACATTAGAGAACTTCAAGTGGTCACCTTTTCCGTAACTCTTCACTATGAAGTCTCTCATAATCGTATGGTGGTTTTGGGACGTTAAACCTCACAAATAAATGAAGTAATTAATCAGTTGCACAACCTTACAAATAATGATTTAGGTTTATGATTTGTATTTTGAAAATACAAACATCAGTATACGCTGAAACAGTGCTGTTCCGCCACACGTAATGACTTATTTTGTGTCAAAGCTGAGCTGTTCAGAATATAGTTATCATGCATCAAGCAATCATTGTGTTAAGAAAAAAAACAAGCGTATAAACTCTTTGCCCTCAAGCATCCCTATCCTGCTCCACCATATACAGTTTAAACTGGATTTACGAAGCGATTGGGACTCTAGGATTAGTTAGTGAACTCGAGAATTTCGTAAAACAGAGTAAAACACTTTCAGATCATTCATTATATAAAATTGTAATGTTGTTGCACCTTCAAACTTTCAAAACTTTCTTCCTCTCGGCAACCAAGGCCCACGAGTCTGAAACCTTCACGAGGTAGGCTCGATGGGGCCCAGGGAAGTACAACAATGCAGGTCACGTAAATGGAGGTCTAGTTGATGCAGGTCAGGTTCATGTGGAGATATGAACAACTGCACACGTGCGGTGATATGAAGAAGAACCTAAATGATCATGTCACCAGGGGAAAAAAGAAAAACTGGAGGCGATGATCAGTGCTATGAATTGCGTAAACCACAAAAAAAAACCAAAGCAGCTGTTACCGCCTATATCACCATCCGGTAAGTAAGAACGCAATCCACTGGGATTGCGTTGTTACATGCAATGGTGTGACGTGCAGCCTCGTTAGAGGAAAGCGAGGACGCTAACTATTGTCTCTAAATTTGTTAACGCCCTGATGATAGAGCAAACGCTTGAACAAGAACCCGAATCGGTCATCACTAGCGGGAAAGCACCACGTTATTGCTCAGTTCATTCAGAAAAAAAAGCATTTTCTGAATAAAATGTGATGAGCAACATGATTTGTTACACCAGGTCAATAACAACATTAAACACTATGTGTACTTGCTGGAGTATGGAAATTGGGCTTCATTAGATCGAATGTAAGCTCTACCCCACACTCTGGTAATCAAGTTTATGCTGCATTGAGTTAATGCGTTTTGTTTGTACCACTGTGTAAGTTAAATAGTGTTCCATGCTATCGAAATACTACAAACCTCACTACCGATCACGCTATCGATACTTGTTTCTAACAGTGATAGTTTAATAGTTACTCAAATATCGATAGTAATGACAGTACCATCAATAATTCTGCATCACTACCTTCAGTCCCAATAACTTAGCGACATTGCATGCATTGTCTCGTCTCACCGTTTTAGTATCCTTGTCAATTTCTGGCTCTAGAATGCAATCCAGGTGTTAGAAAATTGTCGGAATGGTGATGCGTATTATTTCTTTTAGAGAGTGACTTATACGGGACAAAGTAACTTGCACAGAAATGAAAATTTGATGTGCGATAATTTAAGTTCTTCCTGCCAATATATAGTCGCCAAAAGTTTCATTTCTACGTTACCAAAGCAGCGTAAGCATTGCGGACGCTGTTGTCCATAAATTATTATCTTAAAACAATCTATGTGATTACCGGGCGTCTGCTACACGCATTTCTAGCCACGAGACCCTCTAAAGCAGCACAGAAGCAGCACCTCCAGAGGCTTATTCAAAACCACGCCGGAACAGAACACCTCCTTAAAGAAATACAAAAGAAGCTTTGAGGCGATGCACCCGCTGGGGCTTCGATTCACACCAAAAATACGCTGGTGCACCAAACACTGAGCACGAGCGGCCCTTCAGCCAGACTAAACTGTACACAGCCCTAACAAAATTGGCAAGAAATACCAGGCCCCGCTTAGACAGGATTGTCCCTTCAGCCAGACTGAACTGTACACAGCCCTAACGAAATTGGCAAGAAATACCAGGCCCCGCATAGACAGGATTGTCAACAAGCACTTACGCAACCTGCCGCACCAGGCCAACATGGCTCTTCTCCAATGTTACAACGACTGCTGGGATAAAGGAGAGCTACCTACAGTATGGAAGCGCTCGAAAATCACCATGATCCCTAAGCCTAACGAATCAGTCAGCATTGAGAACCTACGCCCCATTTCTTTTACCTCGTGCGTGGGAAAGCTGTTCGAAAATATTGTCGTGGGTTATAGAATACAAAGGGTTTATTTAAAACCATGGACAGTGGTACTGAAAGTTGGGCGAGTTGGTACTCAATCATGACTGTTTTGCGCAAACACGTACACGGACACAAGAAAAAGAGGCAAACAACACAGGCGCAAACTCACAACTGGTTTATTTTGAACAACGAACTGTACTTATATCTTCACGTAGTCCACACGCCCTCCCCTCCTCCATCGGGGGATCCAGGAACAAACGAGATAACCTAAAGAAAGCCTATTCAGCGCTACGTCATGATAAGAACCACAAAACAACAAAAATTGAAGAGTTCACGCATCTGCAGACGGATTGTTGCACGTGCCTTTCAAAAAATCAAATTCTTTATCAGACAAGGTGACGGAAGCTTGGCTAACACAATTTTCTCCCATGTTTCTAATATGGAATGCTTCAATCAACTCCCTGTTAATTTTTCTAGGATCAGAAATGTGGCTACAAAAGCCTCATTCTCAATCGTGAGTCTTGCTGTATATTTTTCCGTGGGTGTCATCGTCTGGCCTCCAGCATTTCGGATATAAGGGCCCATACACTCCGTCCTGAGTTTCTTCAATTCATCTGCCATCGTTAACTCATTGTAGAAAAGTCTGCACCTGTGTCGACTAAGGCCGTCACTTCAACGCCATCAATTGTCTCCGCGAGGTCGGCAGTCACAGTTTTTTCGGCGGAGTCTTCATCGTCGTCTCGCACGTGTTTCGGCACCAGTGGGGGATTTTCGGCAATTCGACGGCTTTCAACCTTCCCCTCCCCCCCCTAGTCGCTGCTTGCAGTTTCCCCGCCGTGCGCTGGGAAACCGACCTCTGCGGCGTCAGCAAAACAACGGTAGTTTGGTGAACCAAAACGAGCCGGGGATGGTGAGCGCGTCTAGAAGGTAGCAGAGCCTTCCCGCCGGCCAGCCTGGTCGTCGTCGATTGGGCCACGGCTTTCGTCGAACTGTCGGCACGTAGCGGAAGGTCTCCCGCGGTATTCAGCTCGGCGATGTGGGTAAACACAGTAAATGTGCCCTGGCTCTCGACAGCTGTAGCAGAGTGGTCGGCGATCCGCAGTGCGCCTTATGTCGGTTTTCCGCATAGAGGGTCGCCTGACAAAATCCTCCTCAGCCCAGGCTGCCGCAGGATACGTTTCGAAATAGTGCGGCGCCGGCATGGGCGTGGATAGCTGTATCGGTGCGGCTGGTAGGATAATTCTAGATCCTATGAACGACGCATAGTGTCTGCGTAGGTATACTAGTTTGGATGGTATGGTGGAGTGGACTATTGCTGCGGAGAGGCACACGCTTGTTGAAGGTCACGGTGAACGACTTCAGTGACGGAGGGTACCATGGACTCCTGCTGCGGGGGCACCTGTCACTGCAATGTGTGCTTTGCGTCCTCCTTCGCAATTTCCTCACGCATGATCTGTCGAATCGGGTGGCGTAGAGAAAAGTCGTCATTTGCAGTAAGTGTGGTGGCGCCTGCAGCTGCGCGGTGGCCGGGCGATCAGACTCTCGCTACCGTTGCTGCAGTGCACGGTTTATTGCGGTGGCCTTCCTCGTGAACTTGAACTCGTCCACTGTTGTTTGCGGGTGCCGCACAAGACCAAGAAACGGCTGCTCTTTGACACCCTTATGAGATGGCTCAGCTTTCGAGCCTCGGGAATGTTGGGGTTAGCGCGGTGACACAGACGCACAGTAACCTCAGCAAACACGGCGAACACTTCATGCAGCTGTTGGGCTCGTCCTTCTAGAAGGCGTTGGCCATTTTAGCGTCAGTCCGCATTACCAAAGGTGTCAAGACACCGACGACAAAACTCCTCCCATGTCGTCAATGTTGCCTCGCAGTTGATAAAGCACGGCTTGGCGCGGTGTTCAAGGGCGAAGTACACGTGGAAGAGCTTTTCGTCGAGACTGCAGTAGGTCGATTTTGCTACACGTTCAAACTGCTTGAGCCAGTCTTGCGCATCTTCATTCAGCCAGCCATGGAATGGTTCAGGAATGCGCATATTCTGGACGGTTGCCTGAGCAGGACTCCTTGAAAATGTTATTTCTTAAGTAGGGGTGGCAGTCGGAAGTGCTGCTTCTTCTAAAAGGCTAAATTCTGGTTCAAGACCTTGAAGGTGACGGCTTGAGCGGTGCACAAGCGTCTCCACGCGTAGCTGTCTCGTAGGGATGGACTCAGGGCTTCTAACAGGGGTGCCGATCATGAGGTGGAAGCTCCCAGCAATTCCACCAGTGTCGCGGGTTATAAAATACAGAAGGTTTCTTTAAAATTCGGCATATCCCACGTACCTGGGAATCCACGTTATGCGAAGCATGCGGAGGAAAGGTCACCATGTTCCATTTTGTTTCATTGATTGACATGTAATGAAATGACGCTAATTATGTGTACAAATGTTGCATGCACAGACATATGTTGAAAAGTCTAGATGTTTATAAAACCAGTTGTTTGCACTTCCACATTGATGTCAACTGGAACATGCGCATTAGGAACACTAGATGCTGATATGAAGCGCTGATGCTCGCGAAGATTCTGGCCCCGGACACTGCTACGTAAATCAACTTGAGCGCAAGGCAACTAACAACATCTGACGTTAACCCGCCGTGACGGCTGTATGAAAATAGTACATATGTAATGTTTAAAAAATTGGGTAGGCAGCACTCAGTACTTCAACCACTATTAACATCTCACGAAGGAAAAAAGGAACGAAAATAGGAGGGGAAAATGGCAGGGATATTAACCAGCCTATACGCAGCCGGTTTGCTACCCTGCACTTAGGAGGGTTATGGGGAAGAGTAAAGAGAGAGAGAGAGCAGAGAGGGAAGAGAGATAAACACAGCACATTCGGCTGCACACGTGCGTACACTCAGTCAGTGTCCAGCCTTGTCTTTCGCGGTGTGTGAAATTGCTGGTACAGCCGCTTGTTCAAGTCCGTGTCGCGTAGGAATTTCAACAGAGATTTTGTCGCCTTCTCTTGCAATTTCTTCTCTCGGGCACTTGACAGAATAGTGTCCACAGATATTTCGCTGTTGTCGATGCGCGCAAGAACGGATGCCAGTGACTGTCTCTGGATGTTATACAACGGACAGTTGCAAAGGATGCGGTGTAGCGTCTCTTCGCAATGACAGGCATCGCAGAGAGCGTTGTCCGCCATTCCTATGACAAAGGAATAACATTTTGTAAATACCACTCCTAGCCATAAGCGAAGAAGAAGGGTGGCTTCTCTTCGGTCGAGCCCAGTGGGCATGCGAAGAGCCATCAAAGAGTACAGGAGGTGTTGAAGATTCGTCTTGTTGCTTGGTGGAAACCAGAGTGAAAACGTGAGTTCACGCGCAAGTCGTCAAAGGTTACTGGCTGCATCGGTCCGCAAAAGTGGTATGGCTTCTTCTCGTGTTCCTTCAGGAGCTGTCCGCGCGGCAGTATCTGCCTGTTCGTTCCCTATGAAGCCGCAGTGACTTGGCAGCCACTGAAACGACACATGATGCCCTTTCTCGTGTGCAATGTGGAGAAGGCACCAAATTTCAAAACCAAGCTGTTCGTATGGCCTGCGACGCAGTGCTGAGAGCACAGATTGAAGGGCAGCCCTTGAGTCGCTGAAAATTGACCATTGTTACGGTGGTTCCTGATTGACCACGCAAAGTTCAGCGCGCAAAGCAGCTAGTTCTGCTGCTGTAGATGCCGTGGAGTGGTCAGTCCTAAAGCTGATGGTGACACCTCTCACTGGGACAACTACTGCACCTGACGAACACTGGCGGTTCGTGGAGCCATCGGTATATATTTGTACACTGTCTGAATATTTCTCGTGCAAAAGAAAAAGAGAGTTGTTTTAGCACGGGCAATGAAAGCTCCGATTTCCTTCGGATCCCTGGTACACTAAGATACACTGTGGGTTGAATAAGGCACCAAGGGGGTATCGATGGTTTAGATGCAGAAGTAAATCCCGGGGAAGTTTCTCGTTGTTCTTAACAAATACTTTAGGCAACAATGCTTAGCCCCTCTCTGAAGGCAACAATACAAAGTGATGACAGGGAGCACGTGCAAAGTGTCTGATGTGCGTCTTCAGGACTTCTACGACAATGTGAGTTTGTATCAGATAGCCACCAGCAATTCTAATTGTTGCCTCTATTGACGTACATCTGTGCAGACCAAGGCACACTCTCAGTGCTTTGGCTTGTACTGCCTGTAGAACGAAGGTATTGCTAAGCACGGCCAAGCTATATCTCTTGAAACCGAGAAATATGGCTCTGTAGAGCTCCAACATTGCTTCTACTGACATATCCCACGTCTTTCCCGCCAGAAACTTGAACAATTGGAAAATAGCGGTCAGGCGCTTCTTTATATAGGCTACATGCGGACTCCAACAAAGGTTCCTATCAATAATGATGCCCAGAAACCCGTGGGTTCTGGCGTTAGAAATCGGTCACCCGCAGATTGAGTTGACTTTAGGAGTCATTGCTTTGCGAGTGAAGGCAACCAGCGCGCATTTTTCTGGTGATGTGCTGAGACCTCGTTTTAACAAGTAGTTGGCGACCATAGTTGCTGCTCTTTGAAGCCGGGAACGTATCTGAGGACGTGTGACTGCCGAAGTCCAGACACAGATTTCGTCTGCGTATACTGACATTTTAATGGTACTTGGTAAGTATTCAGCAAGTCCAATTAGTGCAAGATTGAATAGCGTCGGGCTAAGAACTCCGCCTTGAGAAACACTTCTGGAAGTATAGCGTTGCGTAGTTGGGCCATCTTCTTTTAACACAAACAATGATCTTGCAGCCAGGTATTTCGAAATCCACCGAAAGACTCGACCACCAAGGCCAAGCACCGCAAGAGCATTCAAAATGGCTTCATGTGGTACAGTATCATACACGCCTTTCACATCTAGAAACAATGCTGTAGATAGTTGCTTACGGGATCTTTCGTGCTGAACGTACAAAACAAGATCAACGACACTGTCAATGGAAGAGCAGTCGCGTCGGAAACCAGCTATAGAGTTCGGATAAATCTTGTAGTATTCAAGATACCACTCCAGGCGGCCTAGTATCATCTGTTTCATTATCTTCCCTACGCAGCTGGCCAGTGCTTTTGGGTGGTATGAGGCGAGTTCGAGTGGGGATTTGTCCAACTTCAGGATGAGTAACAAACGGCTTACTTTCCAGTTGTCAGGAGCGTTGCCATCCTGCCACGTAATGTTGTAAAGGCTTAACAGTTCTCCCCTTGAACCTTCCCCAAGGTTGCACAAGGCTCGGTACGGAATACCATAAGGGTCCAGAGAAGTTGAACGCCTCCAGAGATCTATTGCCGCCTCGAGCTCCTCCATTGTAAAAAGGAGGTCTACGTGGTAGTCCTGGGAAAGGCGGACGTCACCTTTCACTGAAGAATCTGGACGAGTGGCTTGGTTGGCGATCTGCGCACAGAAATCTTCTGCGACATCGATGTCTTGAAACAGCGCGAGCGCTTTGAATGGAAATCGCTGCTCCGTAGGTTGACGCAGACCTTTCACTGTTTTCCAAATGTGTGAGAGTAGCTTGCGTGGGTCGAATGAATGGCAAAACGTAGTCCGTCATTTCGACGCTAATCCATCTATGCGACGCCGATTCTTCTTTTGCAATCTCCTGGCTGCCCTAAGATTGTGAATTGATTATGTATGCCGATACCAACGCTCCGCCCGGCGTCGAAGTGCTAGGAGTTGCTCCAACTCTATGTCAAAGTCGTTCCGTGTGGAAGATATTGTCACAGTGCGAGTGGCGTTTTGCATTGTGCTTTTGATCGTTTGCTCTAACCCAGATCGTAGGCCATCGCTGCAAGCATCTTCTATGTCAGATTTGAAGTTGGTGTATTGGACTGCTCGAATGGTCGTCCGTGGACCACAACCAGACAAAATGATGTTAAGGTAGACGGGAGTGTGATCACTTCCTCGTGTCTCAACATCTGGAAACCACTTTACCTATCTCGCGAGGGAGTTGGAGACAAAAGCAAGGTCGAGACGCTGCCGTATGTCACCCCTCGAAGAAACGTGGGGCTACCACCGTTAAGGTGAGTAAGGCGATAGTCGTAGGCGATGCTTGTTAACCTGCGTCCTCTTGCATTTGTCCCTGTACTTTCCCATGCGTGATGGTGCGCAGTGAAATAACCCATGATGACCTATGGTACAGGACACACTCTCAAAATATCCGCTTATCTCCTGGAATCGGAGTTATTCGATGGCGATATATAAGCGCCTATGAGAGTAAACATGAGTTTGTTCTTTTTCACAGTGATGCAGACATACTGATGGTCATCGTGAGGTGCAATTGGTTGGACAAAACAAATCAGCTCACGACAAACAAAGACGATAATTTTGCTGCATGCGCTGTTTGTTGAAGACAAGACAGTTTCGTACTTAGAAAGTCTTATTGGTTTCGAAAAATTGGGTTCACAAATGACGATGAGTGGAAACACATTGGTAAACACAAACTGTCGAAAATTTGAAAGGTGTGATTTTAGTCCTCTGGCGTTTCATTGGATGACGGATGCAGCCTTGACTTGTTTACGAAATGATGAAGTGTGAGTAGCCATCTTCCTAGTTGAGAGATTCAAGCACTGGGCTTAGGGCGTCCAGTACTCCAAGTGCGCTTCGAGCAGATGCAGTTTCCATGTCGACTAATATCGCTCGGATGGCTTCTATGAGAGAACGCAGCTTCGAGATCAATTGACGATCTGTTTTACGCAAATCTTTCATGGCTTGAGACGGCTCTGGTGTGGCTACAACCTGCAGAGTCTCCTTGGCAGAAGAGTGGGTTGGGAGCGTGGGCCATTTCTTCGGAGAAGTGAAGTGAAGTGAAATGAGCTTTATTGCCACATATATCAAAACATGTTTAAACAACAAGGATAGTGGGATAAAAGCTGCATGAGGCAGTTTGACTAGTCCCACCTCCCAGAACAATAACAGCAGATGCAAATGTTAACAAGCATTCTTACTTGTCACAATAGTAAAATTGAAATACATAAAGCAAAGCGATAAGAGAAGAAGGAAAAAAGTATGAAACAAACATTCTCAGCAGACACAATCATAAACAACAAAACATTGGTGTTTAAAAAATTAGTTGAAGCATTCTATTTTTGGAAGTGTGACGTATGTTGTCATCGCTTAATTTATTTTTGTTTAGTATTGTAGGAAGGCTGAAGGAAAGTGTTTGAAAACCGTAGTTTGTGCGAGGTCGCGAAACTGCACAATGTTCGGTGTGTCGGTTTATGCGATATGATTGAAGTTAGCGATGTTCCTCATATGAGTACTGCCCTTAATCGTTTTATGTTTAAAAGAACTTGTAAGCTGATACTTATAAGAGTGGTCAACTCGGATAATTTCGATCTTCAAAAATAGGTCACGCGTGTGCTCATTATAAGGTACGTCAGCAATAGCCCGTAGGGCTTGCTTGTGTAGTGTGACTAAATTTTCTAATGATTGTTTAGTGCTGTTTGACCAAACAAGGTGACAATAGCGCAGATGTGAAGCAAAAAGTGCAGTATATACCATGAGTTTCTGTTGTATTGGTAAAAGTTTCTGGCATCTGCGCAGCGTACATAAGGCCTTGCAAAGCTTAGATTTTAAGTGATCAGTATGGTGGTCACAAGTTTCCAGTGCGTGAAAAATGACACCCAATGTTTTAGCCGACGCAGACAGTACTACTTTAGAGTCATTTAGCGTAAGACACTTTGTGTGATCGCAAGACGTAGATTTTGCTCAAAGGAGTACTGCTTTTGTCTTCGAGCAATTGAGCTGAAGTGAGTTTTTCACCGACAAATTATTTTTTTCTTAATATTTTATTAGCCAGATGTATAAGTTCTTCATCCTTAGTTCCTGGAATGAAAAAAAACTGGTGTCGTCCGCGTAGATATAGTAGCTAGCTGAATCATCATCATTCACAGTATCATTTATATATATGACAAATAAAGAGTGGGCCTAGTATGCTGCCCTGAGGCACACCTTGCTCAATTGGTTTTAACGAAGAGTAATGTGTGTTTATTGATAAACATTGCTTTCTATCGGTTATTTAATTTTAATTAAATCTAGGAATATTCCGCGTATGCCGTAACAATTTAATTTATTATTAGGGTTACCTGATTTATTCTATCAAAAGCTTTTGAGAAATCTACAAACACTCCCAGAGTTAGTTTCATAGCCTCAATACTTCTCAAAATTATTTCTTTTTGCATAAGAAGAGCAGTTTCGGTTGAACAGCCTGATCTGAACCCGTGTTATGATGATGTTATTACGGAATGCTTCTCAAAAGAAGAGGTCATTCTGAGTGGAATAATATTTCTAAACCTTTAGAAAACAACGGAAGACTTGATATTGGTCGGTGATTGCCTAAATTATCTGTTTCACTACCTTTGCGTACCACAGTTACCCTTGCAACTTTCATCCGTTGTTTAAATATGCCAGATGGTAATGCCAAGTTGTAAGTGTGAGTGAGGCAAGGTGTGATCAGGTCGATAACATGAAAGATTGGTTCGAACTTTGGCCCATTCACATCCTCACTTTTGCTTCGCATGAAATTTTGAACATGTTTAGAACTTCATTATCATCAGTTTCAAACAGATACAATGAATATGTGATGGGGTTGGGTAAATATGTCAATGCATCTTGATCATGACTGCTTTCAGCCAATGATAGAAAATACTCGTTAAGTATATTTGGTAGGGCTTCATTTTTAAAGCTCTCGTTTTCTACTTTAAGCTCATTAGCGGTAGAGGTAGGCTGCGTTCATGACAGGACAGAATTCAGCTTATTCCACATCTGCTTTGCATCCACAGTGCCATCATGCATGAAATAGTAATAGTCAAGTTTTGCTTGTTTAAGCAACTTAGTCAAGTGATTACGGAATGTTTTAAACTCTTTCAACACGTCAAGGTCACGAGTTGACACGAATTGATGATACAAAGCAATATTTTTTCATTATCAATTGGAGTAGCTTAAAATAAATTCATGGTTTGCGAGCTTGTTTTGGTTTTTTTGCTAGTTTATGAGGAAAATGTTTATGATATACTGAGCCCAAGGTATCAGCGAAGTGATCATAAGTCTTTTCAGGTGAAGAACAAGAGAGTATGCCATTCCAGCTTAACCAGCCTATTTCTTCGCGAAAGCAATTAGGAGACCGTGGATTGATGTCTTGAAAGTAGATATGCCTTTCTTCTCAGTGATTTTGCTTAGTTTGTACATTAGTAATCAAATAGATTGGAATGATCACTAATCCTACTATGATGTAGTATATCAACAGTGTTTGTTATAAATAAATCAATTTAAGTCGCTGTAGTGGCTGTAACGCGAGTGGGTGTAGCTATAACATTTGAGAGACTGTATGAAAGAAACAGGTTGGAAAATTCGGTTCGTTTGTTAGATGATATGAGCATGTCAATGTTCAGATCCCTTCCAAATACTAAGGTATATTTGTTTTCATTTACAAACCTAAAATATTCCTGTAGGAAGTGGAAAAAATTATTGATGCTGCCATGAGGAGGTCTATAGACAACAGTAATGTGAGTTTTTTCAGATTTCAAGCACACTTCAAAATATTCGCAGCTTTGAGACGAATTATCAACATACTCATAGGTGATACTAGATTCAACTTATAAGCATACACCACCGTTCCGTCTTTATCTATTCTCGTGAACCACATTATACCCATCAATATTCATAACATCAGCATCATTGGAGTACCAAGTTTCACTTAGCATAATGACCGAAAACTTGAATCCAAATACGTCTATAAAACTGCAGAATTCACCATCTTTCGAAAGCGCTGACTGAATATTCAAATGTAGAAAATTTAAAGTTGTTACACTCTTATCCGCCATAATTGCAGTTAATTCACAAGGGCTAGTGCACTTGACAGCCATTATGGAGTCAAACTTGTAAAGAAAAGTGGCAGGAACAAAAGGTAAATAATATATGTACGAAAAAAAAATTCTGACGACGTTGTTTCAGAGCAGAGCACCTTAAGGCTAGTGCTCACAACAACAACCATATTACAGGGAGGAATACATGAACTTAAGAATGGTGCAGTGCAAGCTGTAAGGCGTAAGTAAATTGTAAGAATGGTGTAGTGCAAGCTGTAAGGCGTAAGTAAACGGTACTGCTGAAAAAGCCTAGCGTAGTTGATAGTACTCGAGCTTTGTTTAGTCGGGCAAACTGTAGCACACGTAAATCAAGAATCAAAGATAAGCAGAAATCTGCAAAGTATCGGCAAATATATTAAGCATGTCGAATGAACATGCTTGTAGCTATGCAGTGGCACGTGTCAGAAACCAAGAGGAGGCCCAAAAAATTTATATGCCTAAGCTTCATTTCATCATTGAGCACAATGATGAAATGGAGCTATTGTGAAGGAGGCTTCTCCGCTTCTTTTGTAGAAGTGGTGGTTCCTTTCGCGGCGCCACTGGGTGGAACCACTGAAGAGTGGGAACTAGCGTTTCGAGAATTTGCCTTCTTTGAAGACTCTCGATGATGCCGACGTCGACGCCGACGCTGGACTACTTCGGCTGCCTCCCTGTGTGTCGAGTTGTCTCGGGCTACTTGTCTGAGAGCTGCGCGCTCCTTTTGGATTCGAGGACAGTCTTTCGACGAGGCAGCGTGAGGACGGCTGCAGTTGGCGCACTTCAGAGTAGTCGCCCGACAGGCGTCTTCGGCATGAGTTTCAGCGCAACGGCGACACAGGCGTTAGTTGGGGCATACGCCCTTAACGTGTCCTAGCCTGAAGCACTGATGACATTAAAGTGGCTTTTGGATGAATGGCCGAACTGGATGTCGGAAATGTCCAAGTTTAACGTGCGACGGTATACAATCTCCCATGAAAAACACTTATACGCAGCGTGTATTTCCAAGGCGCCGCACTTGCGTAAGGACAGTTTTCTCGTTTGCAGGCTTGAGGAGGGTAGGCAAGTCAATATTAGAAATGGCAATATTAGAAATTGCTGGTGTCATAAATTACACCGGCAATTGATTTATCATCCTACGAGATAAAGGAGCGCATTTTAATGCCGCCTTGCTCAGTCATTTGCTGCAGCTGTCCTAGTTGACTCACATTGCGCACGTAAATGGCGAGAATATTCTTCCGCGGGTTTACTTTTACGTCCTTAATTTGATCTGGCACCGCACATTCCAGAGCAACAAAAAGGGCTTACCTGTTCAGAAGTCGTAAGTTGCTTTAGGGATCTTCCAGCATTAAGATGATAACGTGCAGCCGGCGCGCAGACTTTGACTGTACAGTCACTGCACTTGCAGGAGCTGATGCTGATGGTGATATAATGATAGTCCCCCCCACCCTCTCACCCCTGATAAGTATAAAGCCGTCATCGGGTGTGTCGTCTTCCGACATCGAATACAAATCAGCGTATTCTGTGTCACTGGGGGAGCCAGCTCGCTTCGTTGTGCTTGACGGGTGTGAGGACCTCTGACCAGGTGGGCCTCTGGCATTTTCCATGGCCATCACCGCAAGACAGGGAGGTGAGGCACCTCGAACAACCAATGGTTTCACTAAGAAAAAAGTGACAGCATATCCACGGAGTGAATGATGGAGAGTGGGGCGAAGCATTCGTTCGTCTATTCGTTCTTGCTTCCGTCCGTCCATGCTTCCGTCTGTGTGACCGTCCATGCGTCCGTCCGCCCATCCGTGCATACGTCTGTTCGTGCGTCCGTCCCTGTGTTTGTCCATGCATCCGCCCCTGCGTACGTTCATGCGTCCATCCATGCATCTGTCTGTGTGTCTGTTAGTCCATCTGTTCAACACTTCAAGTGTCACCATCTCACATTTTTTCATCATGTATTCCCCATATAGAAGCACCGCCATCCAGCGGTCATACCAAGGACTAAAATAGAGGTGGCACACGCACACTTTCTTACGGCTTGCGCTTCGGGTCCACTTCCCACCTTTAACCACCTCGAGTTCATGGTATATACTAGATCGTTGTATTCATGGCACTGCGGCTCAACCCTCGCTAAACCTTTCTTAAACTAAGGAGGTTACACCAAGCGAGTATAACCTAGCAACCCTTTTTTCTCAAATAGCGCTCAATGTACATGCCAATGGCTGCTAATGGGGATCGCAGCGTGTGTGTTAAATAAAAGCTAATGCTCCTGTCTCTCATTCCCCATTAGCAGTCATTGGCATGTACATTGAGCACTATTTTGTATTGTTCAACAACGCACATAAATCTCTCACCGGCACAATCTTGGTGGTCAAAATGTTATACTTGTTACGTACTACAACGACTGAGGGACGAATGGGTATTGCTATTACGAACTTTGCCCCTACAAAGTACAAGGGGCAGAAATAAGCGTTCTTCTAAAGAGACACTTCTTCTTTTTATGCCCAACGTTTCACGAAGATTATAAAGAGTGTATTTGAAATGTCGTTCCGAGACCTGGCGTAGCTATGGGGTAAAATGCTTCGTTGGCACTTTAAATGCTTGAGTTCGTTTTGAGCTGCGACAGGTCGGGTCGACGCTGCCGACGTCGGGTATTTGTTAACAATCGCGAGTTAAAACTGCCCATTTGTGTCCATATCGGTCCTGGGTAGATACGAAGTGTTAATCACCTGTGCCACGTACCCGCATACCAGCGCCAAATACCCGCCCGTGGGTATGTGCCCCTGTCTGGCGGGAAGTTTTTGACGACGTACGGGACAGGAGTGTGGCATTATTTATGTCTTTACAAGCGCGTCGTATTCGTCTAACTATCTTACCTTTTCATGCTAATTTTGGTTCACTCCAAGTAAATGGGTTGACCACGAGAGCACCTATATGTAAGTGGCTAGATAAACAGATACGCTCAAAGTCGCCGAAAATCGCTACGAAATGCTTCGTATTTAAAAACAGGGACAGTGGAACTCGCAAAGACGCTCTCAAAAGAAGGCCGCTAAGATTTTCGTCTTCTACACTCACCTGCGCTGCAGTTCTCGAGCAAATCCGCGATCTTCGTTGTCATCGCTATCTCGCTGCTAATCGTATACATTCACGCGGCAATATTGTGCACGATCGCCTAACCCAGTACCTAGAAGATAGTGGACACCTACCGGACACCATGTTAGGCTTCAGGCACCATCTTTTGACGGATGACGTGCTGTTACTACTCAAAAAAGACCTTCTTGAACACCTCACCCATCGAAGAAAATACTCCGTACTCGGAGCCCACGTCAAGGCCACCTTCGATAAAGTCAGCCACGACGCGTTTCTCAACAACCTCGAAGGCATTGGCTGTGGCGTTAGAACCTACACGTACATTAGAGACTCTCTGAAGGACCATGCGGCAACTGTGGGCATATGCAACATCCGCATCAAAAGTTTCCAACTACCAAAAAGTCACGCCGCTGGATTCACTCATCTCGCTGTTATTTTTAATGTGGCCACGATCAATCTGCCGAAAATTCTCGACAAAATACCAGATTTACGACACGCAATCTACGCTATGACATCACACTCTGGACCAGGGTTTCGACCACTGGGAGACAAGTGACCTGCCTACGAACCACCGTAGATACCATCAAACGGTATATCCGAAACTGCGGTCTCTGCTGTGCTTCCGAGAAATCCGAGCACCTTGTCCTTAAAGCGAGAACAAGAGGTAGACCCCCTCTATTCGACGAGCCCGACTCTAGCGTAACACTGAATGGGACATTATTTCCAAAAGTCGAAACCCTGCGACTGCTTGGAGTTCACATCTACAAGGACAGATCGGGAGCTGCCATCATACCTAGACTCCAACGGACACTGCCACAACTCACACACGTCATCAAGAGGATCGCGAATCAACGAAATGGACTCAAAGAGCACAAAACGCTATGTACAATGCAAGCTCTGTTAACCAGCCGCATTACGTACGGCACGCCATACCTGAATTTGAAAACACCTAAAATAGAAAAATTTAATATCATGATAAGAAAGGCCACCAAAGTAGCCCTGGGACTTCTGCCAGTGGTCTCTACCACACGTCTCCTAAAGATGAGCGTCCACAACACGTGGCAAGAGCTCATCGAAGCGCATAGGTTCAGCCAGCTGAAGAGGCTCAAGCTGACGCCCACGGGGAGGTTGGTGCTCCAGTACTTCAACTACAGCGACACGTTCATCGCCGATGCAGGCTGGAAAAAGCGCATCCCGCTCTACGTTAGAGAGTCGCTGTCCATCGCACCTATTCCACGCAACATGAATCGTACTTTCCACAAAAGAAGACGCAAGGCTAGAGCTGATGCTATTCAACGAAAGTTCAAGGAAGACCCGGACACCCGCTACACTGACGCGGCCAAGTATCCGCATAGAAACGAGTACGCGGTCAGCGTCGTAGATTTTCAAGGCCGAGAATTAGCGTCCGCCACGGTCAACGCACTCGATTCAGGAGCAACAGAAAAATGGGCAATCGCTCTAGCAACCACCACAAGTACAGACGCCGCGGTGATTTTCACCGACTCGCAAACCGTCTGCAGGGATGTTACTGAGGGCCGTATCTCAGCCAATGCCATAAATATTTCGAAACGGCGAAGCACTTCGCTCCCACACATTTGTATATTATAGGTGCCAAGACACGAGGGTCTGCAGGAAAATGAAGCGGCCCCCACCGCTGCCAGCAAGCACATCTGCCGGGTTGGTGCCTACTCACAAGACATTCGACCCGTCGTTGAAGAGACGGAAGTTGTTCAAAACACCTACTCGTCGTTACTCCAGCATTACAGGCTGGAGCGACGAGTGTACTCTTAACCACACCCCAAACTGACAAAAGTGGAAAGTGTGATACTCAGACGCCTGCAAAGCAGCACATACACACATGGGGCCCTAATGCACCATCTCTACTCAACGAGATACAGCTCTATGTACCCGCTCTGCATACCAGGCACCCTGGCGCACTTGCTTCTTGCATGCCAGTGTATTGCCAGACGTAATTTGCAACACCACACGACTGATATTGAAGCAGGAGGACGAACGAAGACCTAACCATAACGTGCGAGGCGATGCTCGCCTTCGGGGACCTGGAAGACCAACAACTCATCGCCAGGGTCAAGAGGGGAGTAGAAGCCAGAGGGTTCCTAGACTAAGAAGCCCTTCCGCCTCAGGGTGACACTGGGCATTGCTTGAGGCACTGTTCCGAAAACAAACGTTTACGTCACTCTCTCTCATCAAAGAATCCCTGTAGTGGCTAAAAACAACAGAGTAGATGAGGGGATTGTGAAATATATCCAAGGAACAGACCTTGCTTACAGTGTCAGTTATTTTATGTTCCAGGAGCATTTTTCGTTCAGAATTAGAGCCTCAGAAATGTAGGAGGACGTGTAAGAGCATTATGTTTCACTACGACAGTATATGTTTATCACGCTGATGCCTGGACGCAGATCCCTGCTGTACAAATTTACTGTTCGTCCAGGTTCGACTAAATTTTTGGGAAATTCGGCATGTCTTTTAATTCCTCAATCTTTGTTCAACTGCAGAACATTTTTTCTATGTAGATACGTTTTTTTAATATATGCAGCGGTATTTCAGTGGATGTGAATGCTGTTGTTTTTTCTTTCCTCTCTATTGCTCTAGAGCAATACGTAGTTTCACAAAATTGTTTACATGTAAATAAACCACACTGTCTGTGTTGCCAGTGTCTCTTCAACCTGTAAGTATATAACAATGTGTTTGTGTTCTAAAACGTATTTACTAATTAGTGTTGCATTTACACCTGACTTTCACATACAAAGAAGTAAAATAAACAAAGCAAGCGACAAAGTTCTCTCAAACCTTACCCCTCTCAATCAAATGCTTCAGGTTTCCGCGTTAATCCAAGCAGATGTATGGGTGACGAAGCCTTTCTGAATTCCGGGGAACGCTTTTTTTCTTTCGTAGCGCACATCCACTCATTTTGGGGATTCAAAGAATTGCAAAACGCCTGTCAACTGCGGAACTTTGATAATGTTGCAATGTCGCACTTTCAACTTCAATATCGTCAGAAGCAATCTTCCTCTTCGTCTCCCGAACCTGCATTCTGTCTTATCGGTCTTCACTGCGTCACCGCTTTGTTTTTCACACCTGGGCTCACTCGTCTCTGCAAAATCTGTCTTAAACGCACACTGATCGTGGCAAAAAGACATTTCTGTCCTCTTTCCTATTGTCTTTCCTCCTTAAAGGGCTCGTCATGTGTAAAATTTTGGACTTCGTAGTAAACTGGTGGCTTCAGAAAGCTCGGCTTGTTCAGGCATTCTCTATCGTGCCGAAACCACCATTTGATTACGACAGATGACGTGATGGAGTGCTACGAAAACTTTGACTATACCTGACCATCCAAATGAGGTTAATAAAGCCTGGACCCAACCCGTAACCTTTCGAGTCAGCATGCAGCGACCATGACCACTACATCACCACGATGTATCTGCATACAAAAATGTGCGCACATTGGAAGTTTCTAAAATAGAGACAAACGAGCTCTTGTTCACCCTGGTCAAATTCTCGTACTCTCACTGTATACTTGATATTGTTTTATGTAAAAAAATGCCAACCCACAGTTTTTTTGGATAGTGGGATCTTAGCATCAGGTATTTCCTTTCACTACGTTTGATATGACTGCACGTTTTACTGGAAAAATAAAGGTTCTCAGAATGCAGGTATACGAAATTTTGGCTAACTCACGAAGGTACGTGGGTACAAATAGTACTAACAGAGCTATTCAATTCGCAGGCATATTATGTCAGGTGATTGTTTGTAATTAGGACTCAATATCCTTGTAATCTCGACTTTACCGAAACAAATTTAGCCATGTGGCATCGGTGTGTACTTCACTTCTTGTCTCTTAACATTTAGCAAGTGATGACTATGTTTTAGATGCGGAGCATCTAATACTCGAGGCTTGTAGTGCGGCGCTGTCCGCAAGCTTCCTCTTCCTTCTTCCACCATCTGTGCGTCCCTTCCTCCTCTACACACCGCGCGCGCTTCACTCCTCCACCATCTGTGCACCCTTCCTCCTCTACACACCGCGTGCGCTTCTCCTCTTCACGAACATTCGCTAGCTGTATAATGTAGCGCGCATGCGCCGTCACGCTTCGAGAACATCGGCAGCTGAAGCGCGCGCATGCGCCGTCGCGCTTCGAGAACATCGGCAGCTGACGCGCGCGCATGCGCCGTTGCGCTTCTTCCCCTTCTCGAACATTCGACAGCTGACAGTGCATGCGCCATCGCGCTGTATATATACTCAAGGTCGGCGCTCGCTCGCTCAGTTGCCGCTCGTCGGTTGGTTTGTACGGCGCGTCGACGTCCAAAGTCGCGGTGAAATGAATTCCAACGAATCCACAAACACAATGATCGACGTCCCTTCGACCAGCGCCGCCCTTTCGCATACGTGTTTACGTATTCACTCATTTAACACCCCCTCCTACAACCACGTTAACCAATTTAGCCATCGACCCAAGTAAGTCGCACTTTAACACCCCGTTAACCAATTATATGCTTCGCATCCTCCTCAGTGTTCCCCCGAGGGAAGCTGCGGGCAATTTTTTTGTGCTAGAATTCTTTGAAATGTAAAAACATGCAGATGGCAACCAATTAACATTCAAATTGTTTGTTTCCAATTTTCTGGAAGCAAACAAGGGTTGATGGTGGGAATACTCACTAACAGCTTTTCTGCACGCAACTTTGGGGCTGGGATTGAGAAAAAATGCGGCTTTGCGCCGCATCTGAGGTGGAGCGAAAACCCACAAAAATTGAATCGCAAGCGTTTAGCTCGAAATCAACAAGAATAAACAACGCGGTCGGTGCGCAGCTCAGTGTAATTTTCTCCGAGTAGCAGGCCGGGGCGCGGGAGAAAATCCGGGCATGAAGGGCGTAAAGATGGGATTCAGAAGAAACGAAACAATTGGAGTGAAAAGACCCTTGAGAACGATCGTCAGCTGGCTGTGCGAGTTTCTGTATTCGTGTATGCCCCCTTACCACGTTCGTGCATTGTTCTGCCTTGCTTTTCCGCTAGTCTACATACTTTAAGGTCCATAAACAAGATGCATCTACTCTGCGGCCTTGATATTTTTTGTTGAGGCATGAAATAATGTAACCCCACGTCATATCAAGGTACGCAATGTCCTAAAAATGTTACACCACCTCGGCGCGGAACGTTCAAGCAGTACCAGCATGTGCAATATTATGTTACCCCAACGCATTCTCGCATATATTCAACATTGTTTGTCTATCTCGGAGTTTCCAGCTTACTTACGGGGTAAACGACTTGAAGAGATGCTGGAAAGCCAGTGATTTGCGAGACTATGCTCATAAAGTTTTCACATATGGCTAACCAGCCATGTCGCTAACTTGAACCTGTATTTCCCTGTCTGCTCGTAGTATCCTTGCTATTCAGTGAGCGGGTAAAATGGGTTGCTAAATAACGCAAAGTTTCTCTCCTGGAGGCGTGCCTCACATGCACGAAAAGTGGATAGTACTAGTCCCAGGAATAATTGTCCTCTAACTATGGAAACAACCTTGCTAAACATTATTGTATACTAGATCAGCATTATTGTGAAAGCCTAAGTCCTGCGAGTAATGATAGCATATGCAGTAGAGTACTGTGAGCAGATTATTCTTTAAGACAATGCATTTGGGGCGGCTCAAATTGAGGTTTCCTAATTATGTGTTGTCATTTACAATATTCGTTGAAAACACCATAATAGGCTAAAACATAGTAAGCAGTAATTTCATATTACACAGTACAAATGCGCTGTTGAGCTGAAAATGAAATTTATAATGCTAGTGGTTTATTAGCTGTACTTCTTCACATATTCATACCTCATTTTCTGTAGCTGCTTCTGCTGTGAGAATTATAAGCTTGGCTTTTGTAACAAAGTTGGCTTTCAAATGCACAGGGTGTGTAGAACCTTGTCATGCCGAGCTGCCTTACGGATACATGGAACGTTGATTTTGGAATTATTCACATCCGCTGTGCATAGATTTCAATCAATCAATCAATCCATCATTCAATCAATCATTTTATTTCCTTTTGATTGGGTGGAGTACAGGACTAAAAGCTCAAGAGCTTGACGAGGTCCTGACCCCTGCTTAGCTGCGATGTAGACATCTTGTGAAGTTTACGCTTCATCAATTGCAATTTATTGCCATACTGGCCTAACCATGCAGATGTTCAATTTTAACTAGATGGAACATTTCACCAAATAAATGTACATGGTATAAATATTCTAGAGTGAAGGAGCAGGACTGCAGGTTTTCTGAGGTGAGGATACTGTAATGAGGCCCTGCACTAAGGAAGATACAGGCGAAAATTAGACGAACCTTAAGCTTCACCTTGAAGCGTTAAATGGGTTAGCTGTGTCCAGTCCCCAGTGCGTACTTCAGACACTTAATGCATACTTTTATGAGCATGGTCGCCTGCTTCCTATGTACCCACCTTTACATTTGCTAGCGGCGTGTACAAAACTTCTTATTGTTCCTGCTACCCAGTCAACAATCTACCCAGTCAACACATTTTTTTACCTCATAATAACGAAATTGCTCTGAAATGTTCAAAAAACTCCCTCACTTAGAGCTGTCTAACTCATCTAAAAATCGTTTATCAGGGAATTCAGTGTGAATCAAAAAAGGTATATTCTTTCTCCTTACTGTAATGACATTGGCTACTGGATCCATCCTTATATCTTCTTAAAGCTGTGCGCCACAAACATTTTTTTAGAATAGCTTCAAGTCTTCAAAGAAGTTCACTGCTATTTATGTGTCTCTTGAGCGAAGTTCTGCGCATTGAGAACATATAGAGCTTCATATTATTTAAAAGCTTGAAAAGAGAGGAACATGGAATAAATATTAAGTCATGAGAAATATTTGGCCAAAATAACTCCCGATCATTATTACAAGGTGAAGTTAGGGAAAGCCTCTACATCCACTATAAAAAATATAACAAAATGCTGAAACCTCACTGCATGTTAACATATTGACGATAGGGCACTTGAATAAGTCCGTCGTGGTTATTCCTCGCAATTTAATGATAATACTATCACCTTGAGCCCGAGATACAAAAATGATGGATCAATACTAGCTCAAAGCAACGCAAACTTCAAAACTTGAAGACAGGTTTTTTAAAGAGAGTGACGCGCGAAGGAGAAAAATTAGATAAGAATATTTCTTTTTCTACTTACCCACAAACACGTTCTTTTTACTAGCGACGTAGGAGATCTCGAAGACTACATAAACGCGAGACATTTTTTAGTGCTCTTAACTCTTTCAGCTTATCTATCTATCTATCTATCTATCTATCTATCTATCTATCTGTCTGTCTGTCTGTCTGTCTGTCTGTCTGTCTGTCTGTCTGTCTGTCCGCCCGTCCATCCGTCCGTCCGTCCGTCCGTCCGTCCGTTCGTCCGTCCGTCCATTCGTCCGTCTATCTGTCTGTCTGTCTGTCTGTCTGTCTGTCTGTCTGTCTGTCTGTCTGTCTGTCTGTCTGGCTGGCTGGCTGGCTGGCTGGCTGGCTGTCTGGCCACCTACATCTAGGTTTAGTCGTGGTCACCATCTTTTTTTTTCGTATCCAAATAATTGGCATAGATGGGAACTAGGGAATGAGAAACACATGCTTACTGGTCACGACATAAAGGCATAAAAATAATTGTGTGTAGATCCGA
Organism: Rhipicephalus microplus; assembly: GCF_043290135.1. Taxonomy (NCBI): domain Eukaryota; kingdom Metazoa; phylum Arthropoda; class Arachnida; order Ixodida; family Ixodidae; genus Rhipicephalus; species Rhipicephalus microplus. The sequence goes on along the minus strand of NW_027464588.1, from coordinate 28,942,305 downwards.
ACCATTGGAGGAATATGCTACACCAGAAGCAGCCTGTGAATATCTGGCTGCACTAAATCTTATTCCAGTGAGGTAACCTGGGGAGAATAGATCGGGGGGTAAAAGTAGTTGAGTGCATATGTTAGGCTTTCCAGGCACATTAAGAACAAATGTCCTAAATGTAGCGTGTGATCCAACCACATGGTAGCCAGCCGGTCTAATAACCGACTTACCTTACTGCCTGTCTGTTTTTCTCCTCCCTGTTGTGATCTTACGTAACACTAGCAGTTAAGTTAGAGCACATGCGTCCATTTTGTGGCAACGCAATGCACGGAGTGGTGTGATGCCCTTGATGCCCTGCGTGAAGTTTATATTTAATTTCACCAGCGCCAAGAAACACTTCAATATCGTTTGCTGAATAACGTCAGTACATCTGTAAAATTCAATTTTAGTTTTTTTTTCTGTGGACGAAATCACAAGTCACCTTTGCAAATATTTTTTTTTGCGAACCAGACATGCGAAATTGATGTAACACAGAATTATATCCTTTCTGACGTGTTGTTTGGCAGTGATAACGAAATACTACCGAAAGTAGACCAATGTGGATGCAGGAACGCTAGGCCTTTTTACCCTCTTACGGGCTATCCGGACAACGAAAGGCTGGACGTCGTAGCTGAGGTTGCTGAATAGCAGTGGTTCACAAAGAGAAAAAAAACATTTATTAGTAGGAAGGTACGTCAAGTTTTGCGCTCATACCAGAATAATAGTGCTCCCTGACGCTACAATTTCATTCCGAAGTTATCGTTCACCTCACTGTTTTTGAGTGATTCTTGAAAGGAAGGGAAGAAGAAACCTAATTTCTATCTGCCTCTTGTGTGACAGGCGCAGTGCCATGTAGCCGTAGGAGGAAGAGGGGGTGAAAAAAAAACAGTGGAAGAATATAAGTAAACATAGGGCAGACAAGTAACAGAAAAATCACAGCATATCTACGGAGTGATATTCTGGAGACGCTGCATTAGAGTGCCTCGAGCGTGCAACGGAGGCGAACAAGCGCATCGAGGCACGTTAGACACGAGCGCCATCTGGCAGTTATCTTCGAAAACGAAGGAGGGCGTGTGCGCCTGCAGAGAAAGATGCGTGCCATTCTCGGAGGCGATATAGTGTGGAACGCAAAGCGACGGGCAGATGCCACCACCGTGACGTTTTAGCAAAGCGTTGGTAACACTTGCCTTTTTGAGCACCGTGTTGCGCTGTCAGCACAGCGGGTTTAACGCTACAGTCCCTATAATTACTTGTGTGTGCCTTCCATAGTACAAAGGCACACATACGCAACATCGACGTGTCGTAATGGTACCTCAGTTATGCGAAATGATTGCTTTTATTTGACAATCGCACAAGTATGAACGCGGGACCTAGAGCAATATTGGTGAGCGCTGCGGATGTGGTCGTCTGTCTGAGGTATCTTTAATGGTGGACAAATGGACAAATGTGCAGACAGACAGACAGACAGACAGACAGACAGACAGACAGACAGACAGACAGACAGACAGGCAGACAGACCAAAAATGTTTCGTCGAAGGTCCCCAAGAAATACTATCATCTTTAAAATAGGACAGGCAAGCAACATAAAAAATCACAGCATATGCATGGAGTGCATAAAAATGAGAGGGGTGAAGCATCCGCCAACCGTGCACACTTGCGTCCGTCCGTTCGTTTTTGCTTCTGCCCGTCCGTGCGTCCATCTGTGCGACTGTTCGTGTGTCAGTTCGTGCGTCTGTCTATATGCGTGCCCATCCGTCCATCCATGCGTTTGTGCATCAGTCCATGTATCCGTCCATGTGTCTGTTCATTCATGCGTCCGTCCGAGCGTTCATTTGTCCCTCCGTGCATCTGTCTGTCTCTCCGTCTGTCCATCTAGTGAACACTCCCAGTATGGTCACCTCGCAACTTTTGATCATATATTCGATGGATGGATAGATGGATATGGCTGTATCCTTTAGATCGGGCGGTGGCTAGCGCCACCAAGCCGTAATACTTAATAAACCAAAAACTATATTTTTTTCCTTAAAAAGTGAGTTTTAGGATTTGTGCTTTGCAGTGAAGAGTTTAATTTTCACTCGTGCCTTGACTTTGGCCACCAATCACATAACCTTCTTCTGGTTAAGTCTACCCGCTTAAAGTCTATTTTGCCCTCCCGGTCCCTAAACCCCAGTGCTTTGAAAAACTCTGCGCCATCATCCTGAACTATAGGGTTAAGCCCTTTACAGGACGTTATCAAGTGTTCAGCAGTTTCTTCTTCCTCTCCACACGCACTGCATACTGAGTCTACCCCTTCGTATTTGGCCCGATATGTCTTAGTTCGCAGTACTCCCGTCCTGGCCTCAAACAGTAGAGAACTGCCGCGAGTATTATCATAGATCCTTTCCTTGGCAATTTCCTGCTTAAAAGTTCGATCGATCTCCAGTGCGGACTTCTTAACCATGCCCATTCTCTACATGTCAGTCTCCATTTCCTTCACTTTCTTCTTAACCGATAGTTCTTTTTGGTTTGGCCACCTGCTGTTTTCTAAGTATTTACCAGTCAACTTCGTGGTTCGCTTCCTCCATTTCGTATCGACATTCTTCATGTAAAAGTAGCTGAAAACCTTCCTAGCCCAACGCTCCTCCCCCATTTCTCTCAATCGCTTCTCAAATTTTATCTTGCTGCTAGCTTCCCTGCCCTCAAATGATACCCATCCCATATCACCTTGTACTCCCTGATTTGGTGTATTCCCGTGAGCTCCTAAAGCAAGCCTACCTATTCCACGTTGCTTAGTTTCTAATCTTGCTTGAACTTCTGATGTCATGCACAAGACGGCATTGCCGAACGTCAGCCCAGGAACCATGACTCCTTTCCATATTCCTCTCACAACATCATACCTATTGTAATTCCGCAGTGCCCTATTTTTCATCACTGCTGCATTCCTGTTACCTTTAGTCGTCACGTATATTTCGTGTTCCCTCAGGTGCTCGGTGTCATTGCTTATGCAACCGCCCAGATATTTGTATTTATCTGTTATCTCCAGCGTGACCTCCTGTATTCTAAGCTCACTACCTTCATTGTCACTGAAAATCATGACTGCTGATTTTTTCTTATTGAATCTAAAATCTAACCTATCTCCCTCATTACCGCAGATGTTCATCAATCTCTGCAAATCGTCCTTGTTGTTGGCCATTAGCACTATATCATCTGCGTACATTATTGCTGGTAGTGCCTGATCAATAAGTTTTCCTTGTTTGACTAAAGAGAGGTTGAAGCCCAGTCCACTCCCCTCTAATTTTGCCTCTAATCCTCGTAGGTACATCATGAATAATAAGGGTGACAGGGGGCACCCTTGCCTAAGCCCCCGTTTTACCTCTGCAGGCTTGGATACCTGTTTTTCCCACTTTATAACTACCTTGTTACCTTTATAAATGCCCTTTAAAATATTAGTAACTACATGTTCCACGCCTAGTGTGTCCAGTATTCCCCACAATTCCTCTTGAACCACGCTATCGTACGCTCCCTTGATATCCAAAAATGCTAGCCACAGGGGCCTGTGTTCCCTTTCTGCTATTTCGATGCACTGCGTCAGTGAAAACAGATTGTCTTCCAACCTCCTGTGTTTCCGAAACCCATTCTGCAGTTCCCCCAGCACCCCCTCATCCTCTGTCCATGCCTACAGTCTTTCCTGTATAGTCTGCATCGCAAGCCTGTAGACCACTGATGTCACTGCTATAGGACGGTAGTTGTTTATGTCTGCTTTGTCTCCTTTCCTTTATAGATCATGCTCATCCTGCTAAGTTTTCATCCATCGGGAACTTCACCATCGATTATTATTTTGCTCACTGCCTCTCTCAAAGCCTGCTTAAACTTTGAACCTAAGTTCTTTATCAGCCTATTTGGAATGCCATCTGGGCCTGTTGATGTACTACTAGGAACCCTTTTCTCAGCCCTTTCACACTCTCGTTGTGAAAATGGAGCCATTGCATCACTTGATTCGTCCTTGTCTACAGTGGTGCATAAAGTACTTCTTTGTTGAAATTTTCCTGTCACCTTTGTTCTTATATATTCAATAGCTTCGTCCCCCTCTAGCCTAGCACCTCGGGCGGTAGTTATAAAACTCTGCTCTAGACTCGTCTCATTTCTTAGGGAGTTTAAATGGTTCCGAAATTTCGCAGCCGCCTTTCTATCTTTTTATGTACTTCTGCCCGCCACTGAGCTCCGTTTCTTCTAATCTTTTCATTGATCAGAAGGGATGCATTCCTTCTACAGCTTAGAAAGATTTCCCATTTTTTTCAACATTATCTGTCGGTTTACCCCGCTGCTTGCATGTCTGTGTTCCCTAGAAGCTTCCTGACGTTTTGCTATGGCTCTCTTACCTTCCTCATCCCACCAACTTTTGGGTTTGTGTCTTCTTTTTCGGGGTGACTTGTCACGCGTCTTAGCAAGCTCTAGCTCAAAGAGTCTAATTAGATTCATGTATGTCCACACTGTCTTATTATCCTCCGTGATTACTTTCTCAATTTGTTTAGTGGCTATTTCAATTTGCCTTTCTGGATAAAAATTCCCCTGTAGTTGCTCATCTTGCCTCCTTCCCGCTTTCACTGCTCTTCCAAAACTTAGCTTGATACGTTTGTGATCACTACCCTGACTTCTGGAGCCACCTTCATCTATGTGCATTACCTGAGCTTATCATACATCCTATGTGACATCAGTGCATAATCTATCGTCGACTGCAGCCTTCCTACCTCCCATGTTATTTGCCCTTCACACTTCTCGGCACTGTTGCAAATGATCAAATCAAGCCTTTCACACATATTCATGATCATTTTGCCTGTCGGTTCGGTGTACCCATCTATGTCTTCTATGTGCGCGTTCATGTCTCCTAGTATAATTATCTCGCACTCTTTTCCTAACTCCTGAATGTCCTTTGATATACACTCTACCATTGCCTGGTTTTCCTCTCTGGCCTTTGCTCCCGTCCACAAGTACACGAAACCAAGGAGTGTCATTTGACCTGCCACTTTCCCTTTTAGCCATAAATGTTCTTTGCACTCCTGCTTGACCTTTTGCTAGTCTGTACTTTTATGAATGAAGGCCCCAATACCACCCCCCTTTCTGCTGCCTTCTATTACAATATTCCCACGCGTAGTCCGGATTGTTCGGAGGTTGTTCCATGTCCCTGAGATGTGTTTCTACAAAACCGTACGCCATCGGCCTCTCTTCATTTAGCTGTTCTTCCATCTCTTCCCACTTCAGCCTGTTCCTAGCACCCTGCATGTTAATATACTCTATGTCTGAATTGGCTCGGCGCTCGTGGCTACGTCTATTTATGCCCTGGACTCTACCTATCTTAGATATTGGTGCCACTTTGGATTCGTATCTGTCCATACCACCTGTCGAAGAGTCTCCCTGGTTGTTTTCCTCGTTACTAGAAGCACCGCCATATTCATCATACAAAAGCACCGTCATCAAGCCGACTTTCCAAGTACTAAACGAGAGGTGACACAGCTGGACTAGAGAAGCTGCACGCGCACTCTTTCTTACAGACAGCGCTCCGTACATGTCTAGTTCCCACTTTTCGCCACAGCTAGTTCATGACACTGATGTCCAACCCACGCTAATCCTTGCTAAAACCTAGTTCTAAAAACGTTAGCTAAAACCAAGTAAGTTACTCCCAGCGAGTTTAACGTGACAACCTTTTCTGGTCAGATAGTGCTCAAAGTGCGTCCTTTTGATACTAGTTTTTTTATGCATCACATTCAAGGCAAGTTTTATTTAAGATTAAGTACTGATCCTTGTCGCTGTAGGTTATTTCATCAGAGACAACTATCGTTTTATTTATGATTACCGTGCGCTTGTTTCCTTCACAATTCAAAAGAGGTGGCGGCCTACTACTACTACGACGCAGTACTACTACTACTACTGCTACTACATACATCACGGACGCATGACCTACGGCTTGAGGAGCTTGGCCCCTAAATGTAGGAGATAAGATAGGTAAGAGCCGGTCGTCCAAGGACGGGGCATGACATGGCGAAAGTGGCATGACGTCAGTGATCACGAAGGGCGAATCAGCCGGCAAGAGCTATGCAAGCATGGGAGACCACGGGTGGCAGAACCGTTAAGCTTGAAATCTCATGCTCAACTCCCATGCTAGCCGTTCAACTCACGCACGCTCACACTATTCCGTCTTCAACTACCTTTGCGTCTACTTGGCTGGCACTTTGCAGGGGGATCTGCGGGACATGCACTCCCCCACTGCAAAAGACGTGTAATTAAGGGGTGGCCAATTTTGCCTACTCATCTTCCACCATGCCCTTCTCAGAGTCTTTGTTGTCATTTATATGTACGACCCATTTAAATGTACGACCATTTAAATGTTTCACCAAGGTCCTTTCAGCCTCGACGCTGGCAACTTGGCTTTGTGTTGCCGCCTGAACTGCCATGGCATTTTCGTTCTTTTTGTCCTTGGCATGAGCGACCATAGCCTCCTAGTTCACGTCATTAACAGAGTATTCCGCGGTGGTCTTGACTTCCTCGCGTGCAGTAATTGCCAGGACCTAGTCAACAGGTAGCTCCACCATTGTAGTCTTCGCACTGGCATTGCAGGCGTTGTCGGCCTGGTCTTCTTGGGTCGATGTGCATTCACGCCAAACTGGGGCCCGTGGCTATCAACTGTAGGCAATTGTCGGGACCACAATGCTTGTCGCGAAGCAGTAAGGTACCGACTCGATCTGTCCCCTCACCACGCAGTACACTGCCGAGGATATGTCGAGTTGCTCGAATGTCTCGAGCTCCGCCGCAGTGGTATTGTGGCTAAGGTACTCGGCTGCTGACCCGCAGGTCGCGGGATCAAATTCCGGCTTCGGCGGCTGCATTTCCGATGGAGGCGGAAATTTTGTAGGCCCGTGTGCTCAGATTTGGGCACACGTAAAGAATCCCAGGTGGTCGAGATTTTCGGAGCCCTCCACTACAGCGTCTCTCATAATCATATGGTGGTTTTGGAACGTTAAACACCACATATCGTTCAAATCAATCGATTGTCTCGAGAAGCCGCTTTAACGCCGCACACACTTTGCTGGTCAGGCATGGCCACTTGTGCCCTGCGCGTCTTGTGGGGGCTTTCGAAGCGTGACTGAACGGCAGAATTCAGCGCTACCAACAAACTGAAAAAAAGCTTATTCTTACCAAGAAACGTTAAACTGTCGAACTCATAAGACATGCATCGTCCTCCCGGCCAATAAATAGACTTGCCATTGTCGGGTTATCGTTCGCTGCACCCGCCGCTCAATACGCGTGCCCACATACCCTGCCACCGCGTTCAAAACGCAACGGCTCCCTTTATATCTTCTAGAATGGCGCGTTCATAAGCACAGCGTCATGCAAACTGACTGAGCGCCTAGATTAGCAGACCACGAGTAACAGTTTTCTGCGTGACGCGCTACTCGAGATCTTTATAATAGCTAAAGTGCTAGCGTGAGCCGCCGTGCTCTAAATTATTTCAAATATGAGCCACTGTCGCACAAATGGCCGAAGCAACGGCTAACAACCGTTAACACAGCCGCCGCCAGAGGCTCTAATATAAAGCGCACCGCCTAGTTTTCCACGTGGTAACTTCGCATATTTGAAACACACGTGTGGAATTTCGAAGGTTCTGACAATCGCCGTGATGAATAGCTTCAAACCCCGATGAGCTAAGATCTATTCTGAACGGTTTTGTAAGCCAACACTACGTTTCATACTCATCTGTGTCTTGTCGAAAATTTGCAGGAGCCACTACGTCATCTTAGTGCGTCAGAAAGCAAAGAAATAAACTGAACATTAACAGTAAATTATTAATTTAAATCAAAGTACCCAACAAACGGAACTCAGCCTGGTCCCATCGCTGTACTTAAGCGTCTACAAACAGTACCTTTCAAGCATTTCATGAAATGTGAAAAGGAATGTGGTGTTTTTAATTTGAAGCCAGTTACAATTACCCATGCCAGAAGGAAGTATGCTAGTGTGAACTGATTTATTGACGTTTCCCTCTCATGCTGATTGCTCAAACATGGAGCCTGAATAACCTGACTGAAGAATTCATTTCATTCCTAAACACTCATGCTTTCGTGTAAAGCACACTAAGGAAGTAGGCCGAAGAGGAGAAACATGAGCAAGACAAAAAAAACTGAATCGGTAGAGAACCGCGATGGCAAGTTTTTGTGTAGTTCTTGTCCTACTTGACATATAACGGTAACGCGCCTTTGATTCCTTTAAGAGGGAAGCAACGCTGTACGACACAGTCGCAAGAAGTGTGCAGAAGTTGGAGAAATAGCGTCAAAAGAACAGGAAGTCCGAGATCCGCGAAACCAAGAAAAACTCGCTTCGCGCATCGATAGAAGGGCACTGCTACCAAAAAACACGTTACAACATTCAGTTTTGTTGTTATCTGTCAGACGTGTATGTTCGTTATTTTATGGTAATTTCAACTCCCCTAACGCTTTTGCTACCAATCTTTTGATTTACTTGGTGATTTATTCAAACATGTTCTGTCATAATCTGTTTTCAACATTGAATATTCAACTTTTTTATTTTCTGAAAAATATACAAAATATCCTTCCTGGAAGCAAATACTGAAAGCTAGAATCCTCAACAGGTCTCACCCTCTATAAATTGAATCCTTCCCTAAATTGTGCACGCAGATGCACAAGTATTTGCGTTGCTTTAAAAAAAAACAAAGCCCTAAGTAAGAAATTACAAACACAGCCCTATTAAACATTGTAGTATTAGAAGCTTTAGTATTAGGTCTTATTCAGAAGTTAAATTGTTCAAAAAATGATGAGATCAAGGCTGCAAGGAACTTAGGCGTCATTTACTATTCGTTTAAGTTTTGAAAGAGCACTTGCGTTGCATAAGTATTCGTGTTGACCTAAAAAGAAAAGGTGAGTGTTAATTATAAAATTGCTTTAAGATACAAGTTGAATACAAGGCAGCATAGAGCTTGGGTGCTGACCATTGTTTCAAAGTGTGAAATGTCCTTAAACTCATTAGGCCATCAGTGCTAAATGTTTCACTGATAACTAATAATTGCCAATCATTTCACGAGAGCACCCAGTGTCAGCTCCTGCGTTTACGAAGGATAAATTTGTTTGCAGTTCGGTGTTAGGTAAACATCGGGATAATGCGTTTGTAGTGTAGTCAAGTCGTCTAGCTGCTGTTCACACATTGCCAACACTGCGCGGAGTTGAAGTAACACTTTAAAGTACAAATGAACGAAACAGCAGGATGAAAACGTCGCAATAAATTTTTATTATGGCATTGTCATAGCACACACTCATGACTGAAAAAAATTGTAGGAGGCTACTACGCCTGTGTGTCATTGCAATAGATATTTTCCACACTCCAAGATCCATCACCTTGTTATGATTTTTTGCCTATTGTCCTCTACTAGTAAGTTCTCGTTGATATTTCAGCCATCTGCATTCACATTTTCTCAGCTGTTCGTAATCGACAGCTGTTGCAAACTAAAAAAGACGGTACAGGTTCATGTTTATATATAACGGTTGTTATGAGATAACGGAGGATCAAAAGAGACAGACGGCAGGCGTGTAAGCTCTTTCTTGGTTCATTTGTCGTTTTTATTTAAAACGTGTTAAGATTAAAAAGTGTACTGGTCCCGCGAAAGCATTTTTTAAGCTCGCGGTCTCGCAGCCCGAAACAACTTTTTCTTTCAACTTACTGCTGGGAATGCAGCTTTGCGGTACCGAATAAAAAGAACGAGAACATTTATAAAGAAGGAGCTACTTTTCTTCCTTTTGACTAAACGACGACATCTGTTAGAACAAAGCCACTCGCAATTTGTCCTAAAGTTAAAAAGAACGTTCCTTTTATGGTAAGCCATCTTAATTTGTTCTCTCTTTAACTTCAGTGAAGAGGCGGTCGTTCCACATTCTTCGATTTTTAAGCAACTTCTTGGCAACAAAACAGAGTAACGTGGTCGCCGCTTAAAAAATTGCGTGAAAGATAGATCTTTTTAGGAAACGCAGCAGGTACAATTAGGTTTTGCATAAAACTTGGTGGTTCAAGTACTTCAAAACCAATTACCATGATCCCCGATTGTGGTTCTACATGAAAATAAAAGCAGGGCGTAGCTTTTCAAGCTCCTTCTACTGTATGGCTAAGGCACAGCAGAGCTGTAGTCTGATTTATTAGACTGTCGTATTTCGCTATAGTATCGCCATGTTATTCTCCACTTTATATTTTTTCCTTAGGCAATTAAAATCAATATTTAACGTTAACATAACGACCATGCTAATTGAAGCTAACTATGCAACATGTAGCGAAAGTTTACTTCGCTCCAATTTTATTTCAATATACTCGGGGTCTTTGTCGCCTCGTCGAAATCCTTTTACTTCCTTGTTCGTCCTCTATTATGTCTCACCTTCTGTGGACAATTGTTTCTAGACAAGGCTTGGAGAAACTCTATTTGAAGAGCTTCTTTATCAGAAGTTCGTCTTTTATTCAGTATCACAACGATAATCGCAAGGTTCAATGCATCGCATCGAGTCACCCAGCAGCCTTTGTACGAGGGTTCTCCTCATTATAATTCGATGCGCGCACACTTCGGCCACATCCATAGCATTTGCCCCTGCCACCGGTTTTTTGTGTGTGTGCTGTGACATGAGTCGTTAAACGCGTAGTAAATCCCAATTTGCTTAGTGGTGTCATGACGAGTGCAGCACCAATAGGGACGACTCTCCAGCGGCACTACAATACGTCACACCATTACAATATACCACATTCTATTACACCAGCAGCACCTGGTTGCTGATGGGACTTGCACGGATGTCGTCACCGTTGTAGCATGTGTTCACAATAAACAGATGCATAACGCCTGACCTAAACCCCTCTGCTGTTATAATGCGCCTTTCCTCCAACCTCACTTCAGTCTAAGGTCCAGGGTCACACTTGCGCAACCCGAAAGCTTCGATAAACATAAACCTCATCAGATAGTGTTATATCGATGATTATACAAATCTACTCTGCGCAACTTCATGATCAAGTCGTACACAAATTGATTTCAATGCATGATCAACATCACAAGTATGAATCTTTGGGATATGGCATTAAACTATTAATATTGAGTATGATGGTGGCATATACAAGCATCGCCTTGCACCATTAAGGTCTTGGTCGCTTGCTCCAGAAAAGTAGTAACTTTTTTATTGTCATTAGCAAACCAAAAAAGAAAAGCCTTGCCACGGTGGTCAAGTGGTTAAGGTACTCGGAAGCTGACCCACAGGTCGCGGGATTGAATCCCGCAGCGTCGGCTTCGTTTCCGATGGAGGCGGAACTGTTATAGGCTCGTGTGCTCAGATTTGGGTGAATGTTAAACAACCCCAGGTGGTCGAAATTTCTGGAGTCTTTCACTACGGCGCATCTCATAATCCTATGCTGGTTTTGGGACAATGAACCCCACATGTCAATCAATTGCCCAAAAATGTATCAGAGGCCACGTTAGGAGAATGAGTTGCTAATCGAAATAAAGATGATAGGAAGAGAGCTAGAAGTGTTTGCTGACGGGGAGTGTAGCCTTACTCGGACTGCCAGCTATTGATTTGCAGATATGTTCACCATTTATTTTATACGTGAGGTATAACGTCCCAAAATCACCATATGATTATGAAAAACACTGTAGTGGAGGTCCCACAAACTTTGGACCACCTGGAGCTTTTTAACGTGCACCCTCATCTGAGCACACGCACCTACAGCATTTTGGCATCCATCAAATAGCCGGAATTCAATCCCGTGACCTGCGGATCAGCAGCCGAGCACCTTAGCCGCTAGACCACCGCCACCGGTAAGCGGCTTTTCTAGGTCACAGAAAACAGCTGAGCCAAGATTGCAACAAACAAAAAAAACGCTTGACCAAACAGCTTTTCTTTCAGCGCTGTCTCGGTGAACGCACCTCATTATCGCGAGGCACTGAAACTATTTTTCACAAACAATGAACAGACCAGGCGAAATCTGAGAAGAATATTTGCCACGGTCATTGTTTCTTTCCCTTAGAAAAACGTTGACAACTTCTTTCTTTTCATTTTTTCGTCGGTGCACTGGCATCTGACAAGGATGTTTAATTTAACGCTATTTGAATCGGGGTGCAGTGAAAGAAGAGATGTATTAGTCAAGCCGACATTATTAAAATTGATTCAAATAGATTTGTTAACACAAAAAAACACGTGACAGTTTCTCCCAGGCTCTCCCACGAAAGCCTATTGCCACTTGTCAAAACAGATGTGACTAAATCAGTGAAGCAATAGATGGACGACCATAGAGTTTTGAACCATTAAATTCAGCATGCACGGGTCAACATGCGATTTAATCATGAGAGACAGTTTAGCTAGATATTTAGAATATTTGCAGTAATACGGTATTTACAGGCGTATAGAGTACCTTTAAAAGAAAACATGATACAAGAAATAAAGAAATAATCGTAATCGATAGCAGTCCAAAGTATTACAAAAACAAAGTACAAACGGAAGCTATGCATGCTAGCAAACGTGCACATGCAAAAAGGCACTACTTTATAACTGTTCAGGAACGTTGGGGCGACATAATTTTCCCTACTAATAGCTCTAGTGTACTCCATTTACCATGAGAAATGATCAAATGGGCGTTGCAATGGATGCCCGAAGTTAATACAGACTTGTTTATCACTGACTTACTCAATTTTGTTTCAGAGAAACGAGCAATTACATTTCGGTTCTTCACAGATGCGAACTGATTTTAAGTTGGCACAAAAAAACCCTTCCATAAAATGAAATGACCAAACAATTAACGCAATGCCTGGCCATTTAGAAAATCGTGGGCTGCGTAATTGCCGTCCTAGAACGCGTCGCAGAACGCGCTCACGATCAAACATGTCCTAGAACGCGCTCACGATCAAACTAAGCCAAAGCCGCTTAGTAGCAAAAAAAAACTGCTTCAGGTGATAATACAGTACAACTAATAAATGTACCTTTTGCATCTAGGTCATCCCTTAGCCTATACGTCTCAGCGAAATTGACTGTACGAAATGAGAAACACAGCGCTTAACGCGTGTGATGAATCTTGTAATTCGGCTCCTGCATGACGGATTGTAAAAACTGCTGCGGCCGTCGATTCGTAAGGTCAAAACAACTTCCCATGAAGTCATTCCGACTCTACAAAAAGTGAGAAAGGGAGTGCAGGGCCTCTTTATTAGAGACTTGCATTGTGGTTGCGTTTCGACTTAGCACCGAAACATCGCCTCAAAGGTAACTTTTTTCATTAGCAAACCGGGTTGACACCTCTTGTTTACCTACCGCCAACTTGATAAATTATTCCTGACTATTTTTGAAGCCCCAATTAACACGGCAGCCTGAAGAGTCAGCAAGATTGATATAACAGTTTGATTTGCGACATGGAAGACATATACAGGAATTCATGGGTGCAAATCTATGAGCTTTCTAAATGAGTGACACTGTCGGCCTGGCTGGTAATGTTTTGCTGGCAGAGGCGGTAACACTTTCTCACTGTCAGTGAAGATAATGCAAGTACCACAATCTACGTCCTTATACTTTCAATCAAGCGTAGGTCATCTCACCTAACTCCTACATAAAATTGAAAAATGAGCATGCCATAAGGCCAACGTCTGTTCATCGCTTACCTTCTACCGGAAAGTTTTCAGATTTGGCATGTCTTTGGATGTAATGGTTTTTAATTTAGCCTTTATAAGACCGGTAGTGAAGCAGTGAGCTCAACACCACAAAAAAGTGAAAGCGAGGATTGTTCAGAACTGCTAATGGGAGACGTGGATATTTTTTCTGGGAGAAAATTCTCGCGACACTCTCGATTCTTTTGCGCCTGTACGTTTCCAACCAGAGCGAGACAACACGACATGTAGATAGCCCCATGTAGACTGACTGCTAAATAATTCACTTCCTGATTGTCCTCAAGCACCGACTCATGATTATAAACTGGCTATGCCACCCCGGACCATTTAGTGACGGAAGCATGGGTTACCGCATGTGTAAATGAAGTGCATAGGAGTTCCCCAAACAACTCTCATTTGGTGACGGTTTGTGGTGCATATATTTATTATAAATGCAATGAATGCGGAGGCAGCACTGAAATAAAGCGCACTTTCTCCAGAGTACGAGCCCTATGGCGTTAATTGGCTTTTAAAAGGTGTGTTCAATGAATGCCAAGGCAAAAGATTTATTAAGGCAAGAATAATTTCTCATTGTCCAAAGAGACTGCAGAAATGTACACTACTTTGCTGCACCTTTGTTTCAATACTGCTGTTTTATGTGACTTCAATAGCGCAAAGTTATTTTCCAAAACTTTTGATTTCGGCACATAACGTACGATGAGCCGCATATATGATTTGCTCACCTGTAACACGTTACTGTACGACAGCAACCAAAATAAAAAAGTATTATGCGCAGCTTCGTGGACCACGTATATGATTTCAATCAGAGAGTTTCTACAAATTTTGAATGTTGATTGTGACAACATTAATTTCATACCTTGGTTTTTTTATTCAAACCCTTATATTTCACCGCAATTATGAAGCAAAATACTGCGGGATAAAGCCACGTACATAAATATAAAATAGATTACTGTATGAGAGTTTAATGCGTCACGTTCGTTGTTATCTGATTATGTTTGTCGCAATAAATTTCTGAAATACAGGTAGTTCATTCATCTTGCCGCAAACGTTTCATACCAGATAAAGCAAAAAATGGAAACACAAGACACAAAATTGACCCACAAAACGTCACCTGCTCCTTCAGGGGTATAAGCACTAAGATGAAAAAGTGTACAGTTTTTTTTCTACGTAGTTGCACTGAAATTTTTGAGGAATCACAAACTAGCCGGCGGAGAGCTTTTTGATGCTCTTTACAATTTTATTTTTCTCACGGGAATAAAACTTTGTTTCATATATCTACGAAACCAATGTTTTGGCCCCAATGCTGAAGCCTACAGTAAGTTTTTTTTAAATTGTTAACCGGAACTAGGACATCGTGTTCAATCTTATGTGAACGCACCCTGAACGAGACAAAATGTGTAGCTGAGGACGCGTTTTGCGACTTCAATAAGCTGCTAGAATATTATTAAAATGCTGTACGAAGAGGCTCGCAATGTATACATTCAGTTCCACAACCTTGTTAACTACTCTCACAGAGAAAGCTTCAATTATCGACGTGTTGACTATAGAAAAGCAGGTCTAACATGATGCTTTAACATGATGAATTCATCAATTTAATTACTAGTCATCATTGGTTAGCGGAACGGAGCAGTGATAACTATGCGAACAGGAATCACTGGGTTCCCGTACGACGTAATCCCTCATGTTTCACAATAACAGAGGCGAAGACGCGTAGCAAGAATTTTTTGCGGGTGGGAGGAGGTGGGGAAGGTTTTTTGATTTCGTTGAGGTCATCCTTTTGAAATGGTCATTTTTGCTCTCTATGCCAGGGAAAAACACTCAAAGGGTATGGGCCGGTTGTGCTGGCCCATGGCTTTGCCCCTGCGGAGCTGCGATTGAGGCAGGATTCAGAACTACAGTGGTTCCTTCGCTCTTCTTGACAAGGCTGACCTGACACGTTCTACATTGCAATAATGGTCGTTCTACACCGAGGTGCCGCGCGACGAGTAAAGAGGACTTTCTTTCGTGCTGTTTGGTGCTTTTGACCATAGCGGCGCCAAAATCGCTCTTGCCATGCGCAGTGCTGGGTACAACAAGAGAAGAATGATTCTTTCTCGCACCCTCTTCGTTCGGGGGAGAAGGATTCGTGCATTATGGGGTAATATTGCCGTAGCCGCATAGAGCTCCACTTGATATATGGATAGATGCGAAACATTATTGTGAGTCGTGAGGTGCAGAACTCAACGCGCAGCAGGCCGTTCCCGCGTTGGGACGGTCAGGCCAAGCCTGTTCACTACATTGTGAGCCCTCTGGACAGCGAAAAGTCAATACATGACGTTGCGGCTCTTGATAGTGGATAGCCACTTACATTCATTGGATGATTGCAGGAAAAAATATTTATTTCCAGAACTTTTTGCACACTGCCAAGCTCTTCTGCAAGCAACTGTTACCTGTAAAGCGTGCACCGCCACACAATAACAAATACCGCAGGAAAGCAGAGCCAACAGCTCATACGCCAACGCACATCCCCCCAACCTCGCGATTCCCGTTCGCTCCAGTATCTAGTGAGTGCTAGTTTGACATAATACCTTTACTATAATACTACCAGTATCTTGATGAATCCAGTCGCAAGCTGGCAATATAGTTAGCACCTTCTGAAGACGGACACCATTGATAAATAAGCGCTCACATTGTCGCCAAGCATAGATTACTGTTGGTTTGAAGAACATTTGTTGCCGTTAAAGGATAACTACTATTTATAAAAAAACGTTACCTGCCGGCTAACGTCAGGTGAGCTAACTATAGTCTGCTACAACAACATAGCGGTCTCAATTCAGGCTAAATACTCTGACGGCCAGAAATATGCATAATTATTGTAAGCGAGGTTTACGTAGAGAGTTTGATTAACAAAGTGCTACTTCTAGAATTTATTTTGCTTTATGCAAATACTTGGGCGAGTCAATTTAAAAGTGAAACTTATCTTCGTTAAAATATTATTAGGGCGAAGAATTGGCATACTGGGTCGCCCCAGTAATTGTTTCTAATCCACAAGTTCGCTGCCCTCAAAGTTTTGTCATGGCAAATGTTAGTCAGTATGAAATGCATATAAACAATTGTTCGCAACCTTAGTGTTTCGGGGGCAAAGTTTGGCACTGTCTAGTTCCTTGAAACAACTTAAATGTGTGATTGTGCATGCCGACTACCTCTGCCATGATATGTCAAGCTCAACCCAAAGCTAGGCTGGAGTCCCTTTGCCAAATCTTCTTTTTGGGTTTTCACCACAATTAGGTAATATTTACGCACAGCGTGAACTCAAGAGCCACAACATGATTGACTAAACGAAAACTGGAAGAAAAACGCAAGCGTTTAAACTTCCAATACTAACCAGCAAAACTTAGGTGCTATACAGGGCGGCCAAGTTATAACGCGGCATAATTTAAAGAAAAAAACGGCGTTACGCGCCGCAAACCTAATGCATAATTGTTTTCAATAGACTAGTGAAGCCACTACTTTTTTGTTAATTATTATAATAAATTGATCATCATTACAGTTGTAACACAGTAAGTACTAACCTAACTATCAAAATGCCGATGAGCATATGTGCATATGTTGAAATGTCATATTTCTTTGCTACTTTCAACAACTAACAGATTGCGCGCTCTTTTATTTTCAGTTAATAAACAAAGCCGGCAAAAAGTGGAAAATACGACAAGACTGCACTCACAGCCGCCAACGAAATCAGCGCCCTCAAAGAATCTCACCGAAAGCAACCGCTTTTCCTCTTTTCCGTTGGCAGAGCCAGTGCTTTGCAGATTTGCAATGATACATGTCAGGTACCAAAAACATGTGTCGCAATTTTGAAGGATTCTTTTCGTTTGATTGTACGTCGCTATCACCGTTCATATCTCAAGGTCAACTGTTCTTCCTGATAACACAGCCGGATCACCGTTCTGATTAGAGTGACTACAGCTTGACTGTCTAACACTAAGGCGAAACTTTTGTTTTGTCTGAGAGTTGCTGACAATGCAATCAGCATTTTTGCTTTTTTGAGTTGCCTTCATTGCTACAGGCCATCCCAAAGTGAGCATGTTTGAGGGCGGTTCTTTTTTACTTGCGCAGTGATCTAGTGACGCGTCTTATCTTGTATTCAGTGGGCTTTCTTTAATCATTGAAAATAAAATGAGCCCGAAATCAGTGCGTTCCTAAAAGTAGCTATATTAGACATCATTTCTACAACAGCACATCTTTCTCATTGACGCTTTGATAATTAGGCGAATACGTTCTGAGTCACAAACATGTTCATGACTATATAATTATTTTCCATTATGAAAAAAGGAGTAGGGCCTAGTACAGCACACTTTGAACAATATGCACTTGCTTTACTGGGCGTAACGTCATTCCTTGTTTTGTATATAGTGCCACGTGAGGAATGTGGCGCCCAGTATAAATAGCAATATTCATAAAAAACAAAAGAAGCAAAGACAATCAGCCAGAATGAAATAATTAAATAAAATGCTGAGTACGTAACCTTGGCTATTCGCCTCACAATTTATTCAAGTGCCTTCTTCCTTTGCCTATTATTTTCTATCCTTTTCCACTACCACTAAGTAGGGTAGCAGCAAACTAGGTACAACATGACTTACTCCGCTGCCTCTTTTTTTACCTCTTTCTCTATCTCTCTCTACTCTTGTTCTTCTAACGATCATGATGTATATACACCGAGAAAAATTTAGCACAACACACAGCCACACCAGCACGTACGCATAAATTACACTGTTGGAAAAGTTTTCTTAACGGGCAAGGCCCGTAAATAGTCGCGACAGCCCTTTCTTGTCGAACAACACACTGGTGGTGCTTTGTCATCTACCGAGAATATGCCGTTGCTATAGTTAGAGTCCAGTTGTAAGTGTGATGACACCTTCAGAGAGTGGCTGTGTGATGCGTATTGCCTACAGTCTGACAAAATATTTTACTGGTCTTCTGGAGCGTTACGTTGAATGCGTATCTGTGATCAGATAAGTTATGTTTGCTCTTGAAGTAGCTTGTTTAAGCGACGTTTAGTCTGATGCGATGCAGTCCTGTTCATTCTCGCCTCTAAAGATCTCGCGTGGTGTAGAAAACACACCAGAGAAAATTTTTGTACAGAGTTTCATACTGGTCTTTTGTCTACGTTTAGAGTAATAAAATAAAACGTCGAGCATGCGCTCAAACAACGTTGACACTTCTTTTTCTAGAAAGGCATCACGACCCTTTCATTTAAGGCACCGTGCCTAGATCTGTCAGCATAATCACTTGGAAGCTTGTCTTGTATTTCGCACTTGACTTATACACTTTGTCGAACAATCCTTTAACGCATGCAGTTGGCAAGCTTTGTTGCATTGATGTTTTAAGTTTCTTCCAGATTGGTTCCACGTGCGTGGGGACTTAAACAGCTGCAGGGCGAGGGCTGAATTGGTGGAGATTGTGAAGATGCCATGACGCAGCAGTGTCTGGACGTCACTGTAGATAAAGACAGGCCACAATGCAGTTAGTTCAGTAGCCGCACAGTGACTAAGAGTGACATAGATTGTCACATTGGCTGACTGAATATCGCCACTGGAAGAGAATATAGGCATAACAAAGGCTGCCGGTATAAATACTTGCTGAGCTGGCACTTGTAGAAAGCGCGTCCTATTTCTTCACAGATGTATATTATTAAATTTTAGGCCTTTTTAACCTGTTGTTTTCCTTGCTCAACTATTTTAACTTGAGGACACCGCAAAAATAACCTTATTTTTTGAAATCACAGGAATACATAAAACAATACTCATGTAGCCATTATTAACGGCATTGTTTTCCATGCAGCTTCGTATCTAACTAGTGTATTGATTATCACTTGATTCTTTGTATCAGTTGCGCACATTTAGGTAGATGTGTTTTACTAACTGCGTATGTCTACCAAGCTCACCTTTAGGTAGAGCTTAATTTTAGTTTGTAATGTGACTTTAGGTGTGAGAGTGATCTTTTTGTTATGAATATATTGGTACTAGCTATGCAGCCATGGCTCAAACGTATCATTCAAAATTATACTCACGCTGCTGAAAGGAGATGGTTACTGCTGACGGGTAAAATAACTGGGCGCAGATTTCAGACACTGAGCGGTGCAAAGTCTTTGTTACAAAGACCAGTTGGGCACCAGCGTTGAAGAATAAGACAAAAACGTTAAGACGAACAAGAGTGTGTTCTCCCGGTAACTAAAACAAAAAAGTCGCAGTTTCACCAAAACCCTATTGAAATGATCCGTATGCGATATCCAATAATTCCGCATGTTTCCGTGTGCATCATACGGAAATATCTGGAAAATATATAGGAAACATACGTATTCTTACGCATACAGATCGTTTCAATAGGGAAGGGTGAAGCAATAAATGCGGTAGCAACATATTGAAATGTTTTACAAAACAATGCTAGCATTTTAAGAGCATTATAATTGTAGTAAACATGTGCTTGCTAAATGACCAAGTTTCCTGCGGTTCAGCCATAACGACCAACTGGAAATTTATACGAAAGGAGGTTGGCAGTCAGCTCATTTTGATCCGATCTCACGTAACTTTACAAAACGCTCGTTAAAAAGAAGAACATGGCCGCTCCAGGCACACTTTTGCTGTTTTTTTCTTTTTGTGTTAAGAGCACAGCCTGTAAAAGCTCCGGCCCGCTGTGAGGGACAAGCTACGAGCTGATTGTTGCCGCTATAGCGCGGCAACCGTAAGCTTCTGCCTCTCCCCTTCTTGTTCGCTCGTGAGTATTGCGCGCGCGCAGACAACCAACGCCACAAAGATGAGGTTCGATCATCAGAAAGAGGAGGCTAGCACACCCTTCCTCGTATGTGTACACACATAAACATACACATCAGTGAATGACGGCGGTGACAGAGGTGGTGACGGTGACAGCGAAAACTAGCCGAGACTGTTCATATAATTGCATCGCAATAAAAAAATTCACGCATCTCCACAATCTCGATCATGACGAGTGGGGCAAAGCTCTGCGAATCGTATCCGTGACTAACCACACGTTACCGAAGCGTAACTTCATATAGGTTGACTTAGTGAAGCAGAGTGTAAATAAAAATGTAGCTTTTTTATTTTCCGTCTTCTTAGGCAGTTGAGAAAGATTCAAAAAATGGCTGGAGCGAAGGTGGTGGCTCGAAACTGAATCTAAGAATCCGCCAAATTACAGGTGGGAATATATAGTTTTACTGTTAGTACTTTGTTGGGACACATAATAAACTGTGAAACTTTTTTTATGTCTCCAAGTTTCAACTATTGGAACGGGGATATACCGCGGCCATAACGGAAGACAAGGTTAGTTCCTGAGGAGCTTCCTAAAAGGAATCAAGCAAAGATAGAAGGCAGACATAGCAACAAAAGCTGATTCGAAAATAAAAATGCCACGAAGCTCCACCAAGAAGATCAAGCTGAATTGCGAAATGACGACACTGCCAGAAAGAACCTCGCTCCGTCGTCCTGTGTGTCTACTCTCATTTCCCGAAGGAGCATCGCATTGCGAAGCGAACGAAGGGCTACATCAGGTGTGCAACGAAGCAGGAAACGATAAATATAAATAAGGCAATGTGAACACAATATCTGCCAGACGCGGTGCTTTCAGGCAAGGTCAAGAAGCGACACCAGTAAAGTGTACCAGACTTCTCCGGCCGGTCTCGACCACATTTGAGCTTTCGTTCGCTATTCCCAAGCACCGAGCTTGGAGATTTACGGCCTACTTGGGCTATCTCCATTGCCAATTCAGTTGTTTCCCTATTTTCTCGCCATGTTTCACCATAAATTAAGGCAGTAGTAATAGGATCAGCAACCAGAAGTGCGTCGCCCATAGATACAACTCAATAGAGCCGCCACGGCGCTTTCGTAGTCGACATAGATCGATAAAGTGAGTTAGGTACATGCGTGTCCCTGCATTGCGACATATCGCCTGGTGTTCTTTGCGCTAGCGAAAGCCTACGTTTTGGCATGGCTAGTGCCATGACGCAGTTTAGTTACAGCTTACCTCATACATCTGCAAATTTAACTATTGGAACAGTACGTCTGTGGGTTGTGTTCATAGATATACCGTTGTGTTTTTGATTCCTTTGAAATATTGTATACCGCATTACTTATTAGTCCGATGGCCTTTTTATAAACTTCAGGAACCTGATAATCTAATCTCGTTGAAGGCCCTTCTTCAAAAGTGGTTCACTGCTTATTATGACTATGATATTTAGTGTGTGTTTATGACTTGCGCAACATCTTTCTAACACTGCACGTGCGTATATTCTAGACGCTGCATTTTGAATCCTGACCATGCTCACTTTTCTGCAGGAGGTAATGAAGAGCAAAAGTTTTTGTTGTGTTTCTATTGACTCAATAACTCTCTAATGCTTTAACAAAAATATGTAACGGTGGGGTCTTTCACTGAACCATTTGTGTGTTCCCCTCTTTTACCATTCTTAGAGACGACTTCGCTCCAACAGCTGCTTGGTCCATCAAATTTACAAAAACAGGGCGACTTTCTTTCAAGAGGAACTGAGTGGATATGAAATGGCTGTGCAGGCACCCCAAGAACACCTGCTTTTCGAGCTTGACGTGCGGATACAGTAACATCGACGAGAAAAAAGAGCCCGGCAGAAAAAAAAAGTAATTTTTGCTGCCTAAGAGTAAAGAAAAAAACATGGCTGACCCCTCCATTTCAGTACTATGTATAACACGTAAATTAAACATGTCTCTACAGAAGTAGTTGATTGTTTATTCAGCATCGAAATATGAAAATTAGTAGAATGTATATTGTTGTTTGGAATATACAGAACCCTCTGACGCAATTCAACTCACGTCGATGCCTATGGGTGCTTCTGTGTTCGACAATTAACACCCATGATGAATGTTTAACCTTTGAGATATCGGGTTGATAACGTGTACATGGACACTACATATGATGAATCTCGAGCAAAGACGACATCAACAACCACAAAATCAACAAAGGTTATTGGTTTACACTCCTTGAAAGAGCCGTTACACACGCAGAGAAACACCACGTGCGTGATGTGTTTCCTCTTGCCCGGGCGTGATCTCACAAGACGAGTGCGGAACGTGGTGTGGCACCCAGGTGATAGCCGGAGAGCTATCTGCTAATATAGATGAATGTTGTGAGTGAAGCTTGGGTTAACGCAACTCGTGGTGCGTACGACCAGTGAAAGTATACCCCCGTTTCCCTTTATTATGGACGCGAACCAACTGCCCCACTTTCCTGTGATTCCAAAATATTACACTTTTTTTCTGGAAACACGCCGAATTGGACGACACGAGCAGCGCAGTGTGGCCTGACCCAATCATGTAGTCCACACAACACTTGTCCCTCCCGTTTCGAGACCAGGACACTGCCACGTGAACAAGAGTGTTGCGAAAGCAATAAAAAGCATGATTTTGTGTTCTCCTTTGTGGCATGAGTGGTGGCATATTCTGTAAATCAATATTGGCGGTGGCGTAACGCGTTAGGCACCCACCATCCATCGTCGTGGATGGAGGGGTCCCGGCGACGAAACGTCTTTGTTCACATTTATTTTCCTGGCATTACGTTAATTTTGGCACATGTGTACGGCGGACATACGTCATTAAAGTCTTAATGGACACCGTCTTAAAACACTTTTGTGTGAAAAAACTAATACAATGCCGTACATCAAGAACCGAGCTGGGGTATTTCGTACTTTCTCAGTAATTGTGACTGTCTTGCCGAGTGTCGTGTACTGTCTATGTCACTGAAGCGCACAAGAAACACACAGACTGAACCTTCCTTCACACACATCTTTCGAGTACCTGTTGTCTTTGCATTACCATTCATTTTTCTTTCATACAAACGTAGAGGTCCTCTTCTCCTGTCCCTTCTTTCTGACTTCTAACACAACCGCTCATATCGCGAGAAGTTTCACCGAATCGTGAAGTGTCATCTACATTCCGCCATTAGTCGAAGTCACTAATTTTCTCGTGCAATTTTTCATGTACTCTGAACTTATTTTACACCGGCTGACGCTTCGTGTTCTCTAATACGCCGGCTGCTTAGTTCGCGAAATGAGTTCCCTGGCCCAACTACGCGTCGATTGCACCCATCACTTTCCATATTTCCTGAAGCGTGCTTCCGTACTGCATTTACTGGACTATGCATGGCTTGTAAACGTTGAAAATTACATCGATCTATTAAGTTCAAGCTACGAAGGTCGGCAATGCTGTTTCACACTTCGTTATGCGTGTAATTGTGGGAATGTGCTTTGGCTTCGGCCCGCTGGCTACCCTGTTCAAGACTTGCGATCGACCGACAAGCATGGGAAATGTCCCCAGAGTACCTGCCTAGTATTAGATACAGAAAACACACACATATATATAGGGCAAAGACGTCATTTTCGTAATCAGAGCTCTTTCATTTCCCCAAAGTTACGAAACGAAGTCGGCAATGGTGTCTGCATGACAATATCTCGTTCAACAATTTTTATAATAAACAGAAAGTGGGAACTCTTCAAGTATACTGTAAAGCAGTGGGTCTACCAAATATAGTCTTATGATAATTCTGCATTGTTAATTTTCGTCGGCAGGAAAAGGACTATGGCGCTTCTTATAGACCAAACACTATATATATGAGAGAAATTGTTCAGCAAGAAAGTTTTTAAACAGTGCTTTCACAGGGAAGTAATCGAGAAATTCTTATAGTTGGGTCTGTAATGCTAATGTCTAACGAATAACTTCCTCCACAACTTCAGATTGCTTAGCGGAGTGTGGCCCTTATACTTTCTGTAAGCAATGTGGTAGTGTTTATTCATCATATGGTTCTTGTTTGCCGTTCCTCACCGGAAATGAGCAGTTTGATTAGGCCAGATACTGTAAACGTGGTGCATATAACACCCAAAACAATGGTAGAGCTAACTACTGCATAAAGCTGCGAGATTCATTCATAAGCTGATGTTCGAATATGGTGTGCATAAAGCTGTGCTCGTTATAATAACTGAGTTGTACGATTGGTGTGTTCCTTGTGCCTGTTCACAAAGCCCGCAGCAAGCACGCTGACTAAACTATTTTATCGAGAGGACACTGCACTTTGAACAATGTGTAAATAGAGATAAAAAAGTTGCAGAGCAGTCAGACCACAGCGAATGTTTCAGCAACAAGGCTTCAATAGCCACTTACGATTTTCTTGCCTGTCGATTTTAAAATTACTCATCTCTATCGCGGTGAAATAGCCTGAAGAATGCCATTGCAGGGAAATGGACACTGAAAGAAAGACAGCAATATGGGTCATTGTTTTCTTTAAAGACTTCCGTTTGTTTCGATGTCTAGTTTGTGTACAAAAAAGTCTTTTTAAGTCCTCGCCGCTGTGGTTAATACAGTGAGATTTTTAGTAGTTGGCTTATTTAAATACACATAACTGACAAAACGAAGTAACCTCTCTATATAAGTAGCTAGCTACAGAGAAAAAAACTCCATATATGCAGGAGCTTTTTTTCTGAAATTCTATATAGAACCTATGGCACAAATAAGCCACGGAGACTGTTTTTGGTGAATTTTTGCTTTTGAACATTTTTATTCAAGTACCATAAGTCACTTCAGTTATTGCGTTCTGATGGCTGCAAATGGCGATGATTGCGGAGTACCTTGTTAAATAGAAAACAAAAAGAGAGAAAGAACACAAGGAGAAAGGAAGGAAGGTTAACCAGGGCTGATCCCCTGTAGGCGACCCTGCAGTGGGGAAGGGGAGAAGGGAAGGAAAGTTATAGAGGAGAACATAAAAGGTCACTGACTGCGCAGACACGTAACAGTTTCACTATCACAAACGATGAAACAGGCCGGTGTCTATGAGAAAATGCAACAGTGCTTTCGTTGCCTTTCGAAAATTTGATGGACAGTGCCATGGTCGCAATACTTTCTCGACAGTGAAATCACTTCTGTCCAGTTGATTTAAAACACTGCGCAGGTGGAGCCTCTCCTTTGTGTATGCCGGGCAGTAACATATGATATGTTCAATAGTTTTATCAACGGCTCAGTCGCTGCACTCCGCGCTGTCGGCCATCCCAATCTTAAATGAGTAGGCATTGGTGAAGGCTACGCTTAGACGCAGACGGCACAACACTGTACCTTCCTCTCTAGAAAGACCAGAGGGTAGCCGCAGGCGTAGAGATGGATTGAGAGAATGTAGTCGATGATGTGTGAACTGTGATGACCGCCACTTCTGGAGTGCCATGCCCTGCGCCAGCTTACTTAGGAATCTAGCCACTTTAATCCTAGATAAAGGTACGGACACAAGGTTACTTGTTAGTGTGTATTTCTGGCTGCTTCATCAGAGATGTCATTGCCGGAGATGCAGCAATGGCTTGGTATCTACTGGAACACAACGTTGTGTCCTTGTTCGGTCGCTTAGTGCAGCATTTTTCTTATCTCCCATACCAGTTGTTCGTAGGACCAGCCACGAAGTGCCGATGAAAGACATTGTAGAGCCGCCTTGGAGTCACACAATACTGCCCATCGGTTAGCCAGTTGTTGCTTGATATAATCGATTGCACCTCGCAGGGCAACAATTTCTGAACCAGTCGATGTGCTCACGTTACAAAGCTTGTAAGTGATGTTGATGTGTCACGATGGAAAGACGGTGGCGCCGATGAAGCTAGTCTGGGTGGTAGATCCATTCGTCTATACGTCGATTCTGTCAGCGTAGAAAGTGTGTAAACAGTCCAGAGTCGCTTCTTTCAAGCCCAATGCAGAAACGACTTTTCTATTTCGTATTCCTGAAACGGAAAGGCGCACGTCGGTTTGTCGTAGGCTCCACAAGGCGGACGGTGAACGCGCCAAGGGTATAAAACTGGATGGTAGCAAAGCGCGGTGGAAGCTGCCGACCTTAGAGAACGACGCCTGCGGTCGTTGTTCTGGCAGAAATGTCAAGTGGCTCGATACCACCCGTGAAATATGCCGAATATGTGCTATCAGCACGTTGGTTGTGATGTAAGTTGTAACCTGATGATCCCGAGCTAATTAAATTGCTCCAGCGGTTGAGGTAGTTCGAGGTAGGCCGAGAAAAACAAATAGTGCCTGTGCTTGCACGCTCTAAAGTGTTTGAATATTTGTCTTCCAAGTTTTAGAAAGCAGAAGAGAACTGTAGCGCAGTACACCATTAAAACGTGCTTAGTAAATCTGTAGCAAGGAACTCAATGACGGACCCCATCTTTTTCCAGCGATGACTTTCAGGACGTGGACAATAGATACCAGTTTCGCTTTTAAGCTAGTCACATGAGGGCTTCAGGAGAGGTCGCGGTCAACAATGTCACCTAGAAAACGATGGCTACGCTTGTAAGAGATGGGCTGGCCATTAATGCTTATCGGCTAACCTGTCCGCCTTGTGCGTGAAGTCCACCAGTGCAGAATTTTCTCTTGAGATTGTTAGGCTTTGCGTGCGAAGATAGTCAGATGCTTGCGACGCTGTCTTCTGTATCTTTACTCGAACTCGTAGGCGTGTCACTGCAGATTCTCAGACACAGATGTCATCAGCGTATATTGAAACACGGACTGGTTTCAGGAAGAGCTTCCGCCAGGCCAAGCAATGCCAGATTGAAAAGAACTAGGCTTAAAACACCACCTTTCGGGACGCTACGGCACGTGTAGTGGTCTCAGGTCGGGCCATCTTCAGTATATACAAAATAGGATCTTCATGTCAGGTAGCTTCGGATCCATCAAAACATTCGCCCCCCCCCACTTCAATTAACAGCAGTGTGTCCAGTAAAGCTTGATTGGAAACGTTATTGTTCGTACCTGTCACATCAAGAAAGAGCGCAAGCGCTAGTCGTTTCCTTAATTTCTGCTGTTCTACTGATGACACAAAATCGAAGGCATTGTCAATCGATGAACGGACTCGTCGAAATCTCGCCATGTAGTCGGGGTAAATGTTGTGCCGTTCAAGGAACCATAAGAGGCGCGAAAAAATCATGTGCTCCATGTGTTTCCCAACGACGCTGGCGAGAGCTACAGGCCGGCATGATATCAGCACCAGAGGAGATTTCCCTGCTTCTAAAAATGGCACAAGACAGCTCCGTTTCCATTTTTGAGGTACGATGCCATCTTCCCATGACCGAATAAATAGATTTAGCAGTTGTCGTCTAGCTGCTTCGGCTAAGTGACGCAGAGTACACGTTATTCTGTCGGGCCCTGGTGAAGAAGAACGCCTACACAGTGTCACTGCAGCTTCTAGCTCTTCCAAAAAAAAAATGGAGCATCCATACTTATATCTCTTGGACCGGGGATATCGCATAAAAGAACATCGGAGAATAGGGCTGTCCCGCCGGTGATGTTCACGCGAAAATCCACTGCAACGTCAATTTCGCGGTGGTTGAGACGAAAAGAAAAGAAATTAATTACAGGGGATATGGTTGGAAACAATAAGCAGCATAATTTGCACCCTGCATCTGCGAATCGGTGATACAGCTGAATAAACAAATGCTAAAGTAACGTAAAGAGAGTAGGAAATGTAGTTTTTAGGAAACTAACAGTCTTAAGGTCAATAAAAAGTCTTTTTTTACTGAACTGCACAGCAAAAGCTTTTGTTTTCGTGTGCTCCACTGGCTAAAGTTGAGAACTTTCACGTGGCTCCTGGAGAGCCATACTACGAATAAGTAAGGAGCGGTGACATCACATGGGGCACAGAAGGAGTGCCGGAGCTACCACGTACGAACTTTTCGCTGATTAGTGCATCTCAGATATGTGACGTCATAGCCGTGGCAGGTGCACTGGAGTCTGCGCGTGCCCAACTGTGCACCTCGGTTGCATAGTAGCGAAGTCTGACGCTGCGCCAGAGCGACTTGGTAGCACATCCCTTTTTCTGCACATGCACAGAGCTACCAATGGCTTATACATATTACCACTCGTGTGTAAGTGTAGTATACCGAGGAAGAAGACAAGCATAATTGCTACTCAACGGCACAGAATAGCACAGAAATTTAACTTACCGGATTCCTAAGTAGTCGCCTTTTAATGAGAGGTTGAGCGTAGCAAGAATGAACGAAAGAAAGCTAAACATGCTGCGGTGACACTGAAGCACTTAGCTCACGCTACGTATATTCTGGCATAGCCGAGATAAGCCACTGCAATTTTTCTCTAAACTAATGAAGCGACAAAGCAACTTCTATTCCCGACGCAACTGTAAGAAACAAAAAATCCAAAAAATTTTTCGCCATTGCCAAAAATAATTGATTTTTGTCGTTACTTCACTACAAAATGAACATTTACGAAAATTACTTAAGCTAATTGGTCAGCATTGGTACAAGTACTCAAAAAAATACAAAACGAAATGATAACGTCGTAAAGTTTCTTAAGCACGAGAAAATAAAAGTCAAAAGAGTGGGAACGCTGTGGCTTTAACATTGCGTACGAGAAATAGAAATCAATCACAGGAAGTGAGACCCGCGACATAAGATTGTAGCAGCAGACAAACCAAGCGTTCCACATCTTCTAAAATAGTGCTTTTTTATAGGAATGTTCACTAGTAGAATCCATAAATCACACCTTGACCATCTTCAGAATATGCTTGCTATTCAGGAACGAAATGACGTCATCTCTGGACGAGGACACACAGAACATGCTCTGGGTTTTAAAATACAAGCTTTTTGGTTTGTTGGTGTTTTTCGCCAAAGTTCGCCTCAAGCACTCGCTTGTCTATGTTGTAAAAGGCTATGCGGCTTTTTAGGCATGTTTTACCTCTCATAAATATTTAGTGATTCGATAATTTGGGGTGTGTTTGCTGTCGGCAAAATAATCGATTGATTGATATGTGGGGTTTAACGTCGCAAAACCACCATATGATTATGAGAGACGCCGTAGTGGAGGGCACTGGAAATTCCGACCACCTGTGTTTCTTTCATCATCAACATCATCATCATCATCATCATCATCAGCCTGACTACGTCCACTGCAGGACAAAGGCCTCTCCCATGTTGCGCCAGTTAACCCGGTCCTGTGCTTGCTGCTGCCTTTACACACGCAAGCTTGTTAATCTCATCTGCCCACCTAACCTTCTGTCTCCCCCTAACCCGCTTCCCTTCTCTGGGAGTTAGTTACCCTTAATGACTAGCGGTTATCCTGTCTACGTGCTACATGGCTGGCCCATGTCTTTTCATCTTCTTTATTTCAACTATGATATTCTTAACTCCCATTTGTCCCCTAATCCACTCTCCTCTTTTCTTGTCTCTTAAGGTTACACATACCATTTTTCTTTCCATTGCTCGCTGTAGAAATATCAGCCGTCATGCAGGCACTGCGGAATCAGGGCGTAGATGAAGTATATATAAACATTCTGGAAGATATCTACAGGGGATCAACTGCTATCATAGTGCTTCATAAAGAAAGGAACAGAACACCAATCAAGAAGGGTGTAAGGCAGAGGGACAAAATCTCCTCAATGCTATTTACCGCGTGCTTACCGGAGGTTTTCAGGAGCCTAGAATGGGAACAGTTAGGGATAAGAGTTAATGAAGAATACCTTAGTAACCTGAGCTCGCCGATGACATTGCATTGCTGAGTAACTCAGGGGACGAATTGCAACTCATGATTACGGAGTTAGACAAGGAGAGCAGAAAGGTGGGTCTTAAAATTAATCTGCAGAAAGCGAAAGTAATGTAAAACAACCTCGGAAAGGAGCAGCGCTTCGAGATAGGTAATAGTGCACTTGAAGTTGTAAAAGGCTATGCCTACTTAGGGCAGGTAATAACCGCAGAGCCGAACCACGAGGTTAAAGTGACTAGAAGAATAAGAATGGGGTGGAGCACACTCGACAAGCACTCTCAAATTATGACAGGTAGATTGCCACTATCCCTCAAGAGGAAGGTATATAACAGCTGTATCTTGCCGGTACTTAGCTACGGAGCGGAAACCTGGAGACTTACAAAGAGGGTTCAGCTTAAATTGAGGACGACGCAGCGAGCAATGGAAAGAAAAAATGGTAAGGGTTATTTAACGTGCACCAAAATCTGAGCACACGGGCCTACAACATTTCCGCTTCCATCGAAAATGCAGCCGCCGCAGCCGGGATTCAAACCCACGACCTGCGGGTCAGCAGCCGATTCCTGTCGGCAACAGGGCGCAAGAAAGACACCACTACTGCTTCAGCGCGTGGCTTTTCTCTGCATTGGGCCAAGGCAGGAAATGAGGACAGGAAGCCGAAAGTTGTGAGCAAATGTGATTAAAAAAAGCGGCAACGCTAAAAATTTTTGATCATGTTATTGCTCGGATAATTTCTCTCGAGCGACCATCCGTACGTGGAACACGTCGTAGAAAAAAAAAAGACGTAAAGTAGGGAATGAAACACACTGTACAACAGGCGTAGTGGCGATAAATTTTCTCAAGCTTGAGCGAATAAGAGGCGCACTCAACAAAGCGGTGCCGTTGGGAACGATGCGCTTTTGTGGGGCGGTTAGTGCGATACTGTTGACTACGTGAACGACGACCAAGTGACTACGTTGCTTGTACAGTGCTGAGCTCTGCTGGCGAAAGGCTGAACGGTGACAGAGCTTTTAATTGTGTGGTGTCTCAGTGTAGATACTGATGCTGCCGGCTGAATCAAGTCACAATATTTTGTAGCGAGGTTAAAAAGTAGGCAATGGGGAGGGGGCGATAAATAGTGAGGAAATATAAAACAAATGTAGGAGTGCGCCAAAATAAAAGCAAAAATTGTCACGCTTACATCGATGCTACAACTTTCACGAAATTGAAGGGTCGCCAATCAACCTGTTTACAAAACCGCGTGGCGCAAAACCATTGTAAACATGTTTTTCGCTGGTCCAGAAGATGGATACTTCAGCATGTTTCGACTCTCATGCAAAGTTGTCACGTGCCACCGCAAGCTATCACGACACTCGTTCTGTCCCCAAAGTTCATATGTGTAGTGGTGATACGTATGTCAGGCAAAAGTTAGGTTTTAGGAACAAAAAGATAAGCTAGTTTCGAAATGAAAAGAGCGCATTCACACCTACACACAGAATGAGGGCTAAAAGAGTTCAGATGAAAGTTGTACGGAGAGATCAATGCTTGTGCAGACATGACAAAGCGGGAGAGAGAAGATAGTTGAAACGGTAGCATGTTGACACTTTATCATTTCTTGCAGTGCCAGACTCACGACGACGTTAGATTCGTGTACTCATTGAACGGGGGAA
Source organism: Rhipicephalus microplus (assembly GCF_043290135.1). Taxonomy (NCBI): domain Eukaryota; kingdom Metazoa; phylum Arthropoda; class Arachnida; order Ixodida; family Ixodidae; genus Rhipicephalus; species Rhipicephalus microplus. The sequence goes on along the minus strand of NW_027464588.1, from coordinate 28,910,455 downwards.
ACTTTTTCAAAGGGAGAAAGTCTGAATTAAACAAGGGTGAATGACCCGGTCAAGATGAACGAATGGTAGGAAACTAGTTCAAGTCACCTGTTATTCGATCATTCTTCGTGATTCTTGTGTAGCACAGAGCAAGGATAGCCCATTCAGGTGCCGTGTGCAACTGTAAACATATACTTCGGTGGCGCGTCACACACCGCATGTTTTCTCAGGGGGCTTGAAACGCAGTGTGCACGTTTCTGTGGGATTTTTTAGTTGACAATGAATGCTCATTAGCTTCATTGCTTTGCGTATCGCTGCAGGGAATCACTTTGCTAGAGACGCTACTGCATTCGAAAATCGTTCGACGTGTCTCGTCCCAGGCCAACGTCAACAGTACTTGTTTTGTGGACTGCAAAATATAGCATCCCCACCCCCGAAAAAAAGAACTGTGTAGGCACTTTGGGCCTAACATTTAATTCTTTTGATGCGAGAATGGAAGCTTAGTGAACTTCAATATAAATTGAATTGAATTGAACTCAGACAACACACCAGATTCCTTCAAGTTCTTCCTTGGAATGTAATACAGAGTGACTCGAAGTCATGCTATACGAATTTCACCCCTTTTCAAACAGGGCACCATAGCTCATACTTGAAGGAGATAGTAACAAATACCAAAGCTAAAGAAGTTTTACTTCAGCCATTTATTTGAGCAAACTCACCAGAAAAAGTAAACATATCTGTCAACAACATGTCCAGTTGAACGTGTGGCATTCTTTAGTGATATCTGACCTATCTAGCTTCAGGAAGTGTTAAGCAGCACGTTATCACAAAATGTCAGATTGCGTCTGAATACAGGATTTTTCAAAGCCCACAACAAACCTTTACAATCACCAAAGGAAATTGTCGTGACACCTATTTTGTGCGAAGTAGAATTAGTATAAACCAAAGCACATGGGCTTACACACACACACACACACACACACACACACACACACACACACACACACACACACACACACACACACACACACACACACACACACACACACACACACACGATGACGTCCGTCCTCATGCTGAGTTATATGTATGCCAGCGGTGCCTCGCGTCAATTTTCCTCCTTACTGACGTCAGGCGCGATCAATGCCACGAAACGGCGTCTTGGCATCGGCCGTCTGTGAAACAGTCCAAATATACTATCCTACAATCGGTACGACCCATACAACATAGCGCTGCTACTTTGTGTAGGAGCGTGTACTCCTCGATTTATTTCGGAAAAGATGCGGTGACCACCGAGGCTGGGCTATGGGTCATTTACTTCTGCAGCGGAGACGACACTGGCTCGCGTAACAAAGCATTAGTGGCGGAAAGATCGATCAGGAGCGAGCCTTCGTGGCGGCCGTCTATTATAGCAGCTAGTATTTGATCGTTCCCCTGAACTTCCTCGTCCACTCTCACAACCGACGACATTTTGCCACAACGCGCTGACCTCTCATCGTTCTCGATCACGGACGACTTTTATGACAATTTTCAGGCTGCGCCAAAGTTGTTGAGAAAGAGAAAAGAAGATCGCACAACAAATATTGAAGCAAAGGCAAGCTAGCTGCCAGGCTGTGCTGTACAGGGAACCACAACATAAGCACGAACGTGTGTGTGAGAGCTGACTGTGAGACAAAGACACACTGCGCCTGATTGTGACGTGGAGGCTCGAGCCGACCCTTCAGTTTGCTAAACAGAGAGCAGTTACAAATAAGAACAGCATATAGCAGAGTAGGGTTAACAGGAATTGTTGCTTCTCTGTTCTTAGTTACCGGCTGACACTCTACGGCGTCGGTAGCACGAGCTCTCTCTCTGCGTCTGCTTGACTTCCATGATTTCTCTCGCATGGGTACAAAGCGTGTTCTTTTCATTTCTCAATCGGCAGCTACGATTTTTTTTCCTTCCTGCGCACCTTTTTTGGATAAGTGAATACCTGTAGTTTAATGGCGTTTGCACTCGATCTAAGTAGTCGTGCTTGTTGGTAAGCCGCTAACAATCTCTAAATACTGAAACCTCCAGATGCAAGGCTCGCTGTTGTTTTCTTTTGATGTGCGCTGTGCACACATGACTATTTAACGTATATAACACGGAAAGAAACAATCTAAAGAAATTAAACGCTCACTGCACTAGATCCACTACATGCTGACATTTTGTTTTCTTCATTGTTTACTCTGCACAAACAACAGTTTTCCGGAATTGTGGGAAAAAAACACAAATATTTTAAAACGCGTGTCTAGGAGGCGTTCAGCGCGTACACAACTGAACTGCTTGTGTTCTCGCAATAACAAAATTCCTAGCAGTCACAAAAACTTGTTAAATACGCAAGGCAATGCTGAGATGAAAACTGGAAATAATGTTTCAAACTATGTAATCCCAGCCACTCGCAATAAACATACACCAAAACAACATTTAAACAAAAGTAAAAAGTCGCAGCTACTGCTAAATTTCTGGCCATATTTAGAAGCTATCAACACTTCTGAATATCAAGAGATACAGCCTATTTTAAAAACGGAAGCTCATGCAAACTTGAAAACAGTCCCCTAAAGGTCGAAATATATTTACCGTCACGCATAAATTGCATAAAACATGAAACCGGACCTGGCATTGGCCTAGAATTTCACCTGCATTTTGCAGATCCGTCGTAGACAAAGACCACTTCCCTAGTGTGCGTTTTATTAGTAATATTTGAATCAAGTTATTATGATTATTATTATTACTATTATCATTATTATTATTATTATTATCATTGGCCCGGCACCAGACGGCTGGTTATTCGCCTTTTCGCCTTTCTTCCTCCTACTCGGCCCAAATACAACATTGCCTATGAACATGGTCCTGCCGCTTTCCACACCAACCTACTGAGTATATGCTCAAAAAGCTATCGCCTATTGCTGGTCTTAATATGAACGTCAACTATCACGCATTGGATTGGCCGACTCGTAAATGGGCCAACAATTTCGTTATGATGGCAGCTACAGAAACGCACACTATCTTCCTGGATCTCTTCTTTCGTCTCCAGCACGCCGTCTTGCACTTTCTGAAAAGCACCTGTTCCTCTACACCAGACGACACCATGCATGCCATCAAGATGCATGCTATCGTATCCTGGATCTCACTGAAGCATGCGTACAGTGCCCATTCTTACTACTGTTTTTGTTTGGAAGCACCATGTCTGTGCTTCCGCCGCTGGAGGCTACTGTTTTGTGTTGCGGACCTAGAGGAAGAAGATGAGGAGAAGGGGAGTTCTCCAGTACCTGCCATCTTGGCTACTGTAGACCCGATCACTTTGTTCGCTTAAATAGTGTAAATGCACCCGTCTTTTGTCGCCCCCCTTTAACAGTATTATTATTATTCCCGATAAGAGCGAAGCAAAAATTAGCCCAACAACAGTGGATGTGCTGCATAACAGGGCCGTCAATATTAAAAGAATAAACGCTTTGCCTCTTTAGGTGATGTCCTATTCCAAAAAAACTGTACCTGTTAGGTGAAAACACGAATGGCCGGTGTCTAAGGGGTGATTAGAAGAATAAAACAAGCGTGCGAATGTGATAAAAATCATCTCGTCTTCGGCATATTCTGAAATTAGCGGGCAGCCATCTTGCAGATGATATACTCCAAAAGAAGCGATTTTGGGCAGGCAAAACGTTTCTCCGGATCTCGACCGTAACAAATAACATCAACAGCGAAAGCAAACAAAAATTGAGTGAGGGAAAAAGATTTGCACGAAACTTGAACAACCACTTCTCTGACAGCATCTGCGGCAAAAAAAAAGCCTGCATTTTGTATAGTATGCTTTTTGACATTGCCATGTTTCAGGAACATAGAATTGCGTATACCATATTAACATGATCCGTGTTCTAGCAATTATTTAGGCCCTGATGCATAAATGCTCCCGTGCGTGCATCAAAGTATACAAGTATACTCTGTATACATAATATATGTATACGAAATATACAAAGTAATATGTATACAATGTATTTGTATACAAAGTATACATAACGATAATTACTATATTGAAATCTGACAAGGCTGCGTCATCTCTGCGGCATACACATAACCCAGATCTTTACTGTGTGCAGTGTATCGAACTACGCTTTTGCGTATATTGCTGAGTTGCAGAATTGCGTAATTAATATGTGGTGTTTAGCATCCCAAAATCACCACATAATTATGAGAGATGCCGTAGCGGAGGGCTCCAGAAATATGGCCACTTGTGGTTCTTTAACGTACACCCAAAACTGAGCACACGGGCAAAGAACATTTTCGCTTTCATTGAAAGCGAAAATGCTCCGCAGCCGGGATTCAATCCCACGGCCAGCGGCTCAGCAGCCGACTACCTTAGCTACTATACCACCACGGCAGGGCTAGGAGAGGAAGTGAGAGCGATGATATAACACCTGCCCGCGCATGAACGCAGCCGCACGCCTGAGATAATTCTACTGAGAAATGCATTCACATTTTAAAAACTTTATTAGCGAGTGTGTTTGGACTCCCCGGGGTGCCTGAACTACCACGCGGTTTCGCACCATGTCTTTACGGACACGCCTCTCGCCGCAATGACATCATTAGCCCGTCCCCGCAAAAAGGTGACCATTTGAAGACAGAATTGCCTATAAAAAACTTGGGCAAAATTAAAGATCATAAATACTTAAGCACAACACAACACTGCTGGGTCAGCATTGTCTCTTGTTCTATTTCAAATATGCGTGTTAACAATTATGCGTGAAATATTTATGTGTGCATTAGGTGACGACAGCAGGGAGCATGACTTTAAACAAAAAAAGGCTTTTCTTTTTAATTAGGTCCTAGAGAAGCAAGGAAACACCATTATCGTCACCGTACAAATTTTGTTTCAAGAAATAGTGATGAGTGAAACTGCTCGACCATGAAAAAAAATTATCGGAGAATGGTGCGATCGATTGCAGTGAGGTCTACATGAATAGCACTTGGTATTTCCTCGATTTTTCAGAATGAACTCATAGATATTAATTAAGCAGAATTATTTTCAGGTGTAAGAAAGTAAATATAAATATTCAGGTAATCTTCATTCATTGTTATTTCATGTGGGTGGGTGCCGCGATGACATGCGAAAATAAAAGCGGCATCTCGACACTCATCTGCGTCGTTACTCCTCTCGACGTCTTTTAAAGCAAATATACATAAACGCCACTGCAAGAAGTGTCGCGACAGAATACACCCAAGAATACGCTGCCGACAGACATTCGCACCCTTCCCATATTAGATCGACGACACGTTGGAAGTCAGCAAGGAGTCAGAGACACGCAGATTGAATTAACTATTCTCATTTTTGCATGGCCATTCCACTTCCGCCAGTACTCCATAGCATGTTATTTACCCTGTTTGCCCGCTTTCTTCCCGAATGACCCCGGAGAGTAGAGCATTGTTGGAATTCCTTGTCTTTATGGAGAAGGTACCCGGGGCGAGAATTCCTAATCACATCTGCCGACAAAAAAAAATCAATTCTGTTCTTGATTCCCATCGGGATGATTTCCGAGCTTTTATTGCCTTTTCTCTTAATTCTTTGCAGTTCGTTCTTGGGCTGGCACCTGCAGGGCATCTAGGTATTATTTACACTGTGCCGTTTATTTTTTTTTTGGTGATCGCTAAACAACAGCCATTGCAAATGAATATGCTCTGAATGTCCAGATTGAGTACCCAGAAAACATGTTGGTTAATTTCAAGGAATATGCTCTTTATTTATTGGTTGACAGGGAGTGAAATGTTATGTGGCAATAAATTTTGAAAAAAGAAGCATAGGAATCTCATTGTTGACGAGATTATGAATAAATAAATTAAGGCAGCTTCGCACTACTGGCACCAATGTTCCAAGTGTGCCGCATAACAAACCTTTGTTTTTTTTACGGCTTTCTTTTTTTTGTTCATCTCTGCCTTTGTTTTCCCGTTTCCATTTTATCCTGTCCCTTCGAGTCTTTTTTCAAATTTCCGCTTAAATCTTTACTTTGTCGTTATATTTCTACTTTTCCTTTCTAGTTTTAAGCTTCTTTTCTCTTCTTTTAAGTAGTTCTTTACCTCCGCTGCGCCAAGAAGAAAAACAGTATACAACAATGTGGGCCCCTAAATGCTCGTCATCAAGGTGTGCGAAGTACTAGCGGAAGATGTCTTCTAGGGTGACTGAGTGCTCAATATGCCACAGATGAGTGTACAATGTGTGATTTAGCTTCGATAGAATATCAAGAAACATTTGAAATAAAGTGTATGATCATTACGAGACATGTTGGTTCGATACCCTCTTTGTTGTGGCCATTTTGTCTGGTGTCATTTAGAACGTGATAGAAACTACAAATTTGTGAAAGTTTTGAATAGACGGTGAAAATTCTTTAACATGATACAATCTTCCAAAACTATGAATCCTTTGATTAGGAGCATGCTGCAAAAATTAATAAGAAATCAAAGTCTTGTTTTTTTAGGAGCAACAAACGTTAAGGGCATGTAGCAGAGTGGCAGAAAAACAAATGCGTTCACTTACTTCCGCACAGAAAATACAGAACATTGTATATGCCAAAATACAACCTGTGAACTCGTTCGACAATAGAATAGAATTATGTAAATTTACGACCACTAGCTTTCTGTCGAACACACTGCTTTTTCGTAAACCTTTATTCAGGTTTCCATTTGAAGGCCGAGTTATAAACATATCTTATACTTAGATATGTTTATAACCAACCTTAATAAATTGTCTACTTCTAAGTTTTGCTGAGTATTTTCGATCAATCTCTCAGGCATGTGTGGTGCGATACATCAAAAGAATGTCAAATGCAGAAGGAAATGCTCAAAATAGATAGTTGTAGGCTACTCTTATGTTCAATACGCAGCATTTCTTAGCGAACTTCGGTGACTTTGGGCGTATCTATCTATCTATCTATCTATCTATCTATCTATCTATCTATCTATCTATCTATCTATCTAGACGCCTATGACTTTTAGCTCTCCTGGTCGTTTGGCCAATGGTATCAATACCAAACTTAGTATGACATAACATGACTGTATGAAGAACATATTTGACTAGTCATAACATCAAAATTTTGACATATATGTTATGAAAGTCAAGATTTACATTTCGAGGGCCTGCAGCTCTTCCGATAGTTTCGTTCCCATGGCATGTTGCAAAACTGGTATGGTATGGCATGATAGCATGGCGAACACAAGCGAAAGATAGTAACATGTAAATCATAACATGCGTGTCATGTAACAATGTAACTACATGCCACGCTCATGATGCGCTCGCAGCCGTTGCGCTAGCTTCACTTATACCAAATTTGGTATTACGGGACGTGATTTAATGACGAAGGTATGATACTGGTGCAAGCGTAATTCATTGATTAATATGTGGAGTTTAACGTCCCAAAACCACCATATAATAATGAGAGACGCCATAGTGGAGGGCTCTGGAAGTTACAACCAGCTGGGGTTCTTTCACGTGTACCCAATTCTGAGCACACGGGCCTAAATCATTTCCGCCTACTGGTGCAAACATGATAAGCATGAGATTCGTGTCATGTAACAACATGACTACACACCACACTCATAAGGCGCTCGCGACCATTTCGCTAGCTTTGCATGAGCCAAACTCTGTATTACGTGACGCGAACGGATGACCTAGGCGAATGACACATCCAAATATGATAATCTTGACATGAGTGCGATGTAACAGCTTGACTAGATGTCACACTGATGATCTGCTTGCGGCCGTTCCGCTAGCTTCCTATATGCCAAAATTGGTATTTCGTGACGCAAATTAATGATAAAGCTATGTGACTGGTGCAAACATGATAATCAAAGATGCGCGTCATGTGAGAACATGACTATGTGCCACATCTAGGCGCCACTAGATTTCGACGTGACGTGGTGCGCGTGCTCTCCGGCGCTCACTTCGTCGCGTCACGCCAGCGCTGCCACGCAAGGCGCCGGCCCTTCTATATTCTCGCAGGAGGACGCCGTGCTGCGTTGCTTTGGCGCATGCGTGTTTCAACACATCCAGGATCCCTCCCTCACGAAAAGACGGAGACGCAGTGTTGTCTAAGCGACGCATTGGCGCGAAATGCAGCATGTCGCGTTTCGCGCCGGTTGACGCTGGTCACGCCTGGCGTCAGACTATAGAGCGCTCGCATTTTGCTAATGTAGCGTCGCTGTGCCCAGCTTGTGAGCGCGTCAACGCTACATTGGAGTATATTGGGCCCTTCATGACGCGCTCACGGCCGTTTTGCTAAATCCACATATAAAAAATTTGGTGTTACGTGACGTCTTGGATGACAAAATATATGACTGGTGCAAACAAAATAATCCTGACACACGTGTCATGTAAGGCACCATATACCTCCATTTCGTGACGTTGCGCTGGTTTTAAAGTAACATATCAACATTTCTCATTCGTGCTTCGTATATCTTCGATTACCGCTGCACGTGGGATCTGCCAGTTTTTCTTCATTGTTTGCTTTTAATAATGCTCCATGAGATCGGATCTAGTGTTATGCTGATTTTTGAATATATTTCTCCTGTGCGTAATTAATTTCACTGAACGTTCTGTCATATTTTATACAGAACTATTTTTTGTAGATGACCCGCGCGGCTCTACAAACACATGTTCCTGGTTACTGTAGTTGATCAAGGCTTTTACTAAGCAAAAGAGATGTCGTGAATACATTAACTAATTATGTTCATTATTTATAGTGCAGGAACTTTCTGAACAAAATTAAAATTTTTTTTCATGCTTCGTTTTTGTTGTGGTATTTGAATAGTGATGCTTTTCAAACAACTAATATATTCTATAAAATTTCTCCGAGGGTGAACTTGTTATAAGATTCGTGTTCACATACAAACCTTGTCCTCATTAGTTCTCTTTATCATCATACTAGCTTTACGGGTAGAAAGTGCACAGAAAGGATAAGGACAATGTTGCTTTCTCAATAGTAGGCTAGCTTCTTTACGAAGTAACCAAAGCGTATGAAAGTTTAAGGAAAAAGGACAGCATGTGGTGTCATTACACCACGATTGTGGCCATCACCTCTTATCGCCAAGTCCTGCCTGCGCCTATCAGTCCACACGAATGGCAAAGTAAAAATGCCAGAACACGAAGTTAACATTTAAAGAACCAACACTACGTAGAATGTGTTTTGCTCGCACTTTTACCTTTTTCTTATAATTCTTCCTTCCACGCACTGACCATTGAGTACACAACTCAGCCCTTGCACTTACGTTATAGGCGCCATCAGCTCCCTAAAATGCCTGGCAAAGGCAAAGAGTAGGTTGAATGTTTAAGGCCACTTATTTCTTCAACTGCCACCAAAATCACTCGAGAAAGCTGGGGCCATCCCTTTGGAGAGGTAAGTATAAAGGGAGGAAAATATTGAGAAACGCAGGAAAGAAAACACTCTCTCTCTCTCCAAGATCTAGGGAAGAGTAAAAAATGCGGGAAGGGCGTCATTCTTGGTGCATCCCACCATAAACAAGCCGTCTATCATGTTCACGTTGCTCGCTTGAAAGCCATTGATGAATTTTGGACGAATGAGGAAGCAGATAGTCGTCGCCGGACTCATAGTCTGCCTTTCATGCTAGATTATTTGTTCGAAAAGAAAGCGAGAGAGAACAATTATGCAAGAGGGCATTCAATAAAAACATAGTGGCTTTGCTTGCAACTTTACTTGCTCAGCAGCGTTGACATTGGCTGGTAAAGCATTGTGTAAGGCTATGAAACCTATAACTTCAGCATTTCCGGGCCTTCTGCATTTCCGCCTTCATCGGAAATGCAGCCGCCACAGCCGGGATTTGATCCGGCGACCTGCGGGTCAGCAGCCGAGTATTTTGGCCACCAGACCACCACGGCTGTGCAGAATGATTGTGTTCACAGAAAAGAAGGGACGAAAGATAAGCGGACCACATGGGGCAGCCTTATACATGATCTCTCTTTCACTTTCTCCACACACGCACACACACATCTTTGTATATATATATATATATATATATATATATATATATATATATATACTCGCACTAGCCTGTAGTCTTCTGGCATTTTTTTTATTTTGGCCCATACTAACTAAATATCAATTCATAATTACCGAATTTCGGGTTTATGGGCCGGAAACCGAAAATATGAACACTTAGATGTAGAGCTCTTTCAGAAACCACTGACTAAATAGTTTCCTGTACGATACGTCTCGCATTGTTATTTTTTCCACGTTGTAAATAAAGCCCGCAAAATGTAAAAAGAAGCCGTGTGACGAGCCGCGAACGCACTGCTATAGTAAAGCTATAACCTTTTTTAAAAACCCCTGAAAAATAACAGCGCTACACGTATCGTACAGGAAACAAATTAGTCGGTGATTTCTGAAAGTGCTCTACATCTCAGTGTTTATATTTTGGGTTTCCAGCCAATAATTCAAAAAATAGGTAATTAAGAACAAATAAATAATTAGTGTGGGGAGAAATAAAATGAGCCTGAGTACCTAAAGGGTAGTACGAGTGGTACGCGTTTGGTTCAATTCGCCACTGAAGTGTCTTTAATGTTCAAATTCTTGGCTCTAAAAGATAGTTATAGTTCGAGAACAGAATGATGACGAAGAGACGAGCAGGACACGAAGGTCTCTTTGTCATCGTTCTGTTATCACACTATAACTATCGTCATGTCATACCAACTAGCCCAAACTGCCACACCTCTTGACTCAAGTTATGTGGGACACGCTGTATAGAAATTTTTCTGTATTCATGTGTGTGGTCGAAGAAGCTGTCTCGGGCGTAGTCAGTTCATCTATATAAAGCAACGCCATACCTGTCGTAGCTCCTCATCCGCTTAGAGGCTGAATAAAATATGGCGGCTACAAATGCCAAGAGTGCAAGCACTGGACAAGACCATAAATAAAATTTGCATCTCTAAATTACGCAGCAAAAAGTGAACAGCAAGAGATGAGGCTTTCGTTTCACTAACTGGGAAAATATGCGCACATATATAGCAATATTCCTTCTAAAAGTCTCACCACGAGCCCTTGAAGCAATAGTAAACTGGCGTGCAGGTGAGTAATAACATAAATTTGGACGCCGACGGCAGGCAAGCACTCGAGCAATATCTTTTCGACTTGGCTGTGTAAAATGTTCTTGACTTGGGTTGTTGGAGTAACCTTTGATGCGCATTAGCCGGTGAAACGTGCTCTATAGATCTCCGTAAATGACAAAACATGCACCAAACAATTCTATATCAGCAATAGTATATTTTTGGTGCTTCTACAAGCAGTGTGTCTTTCGCTTCACCCCCATCCCCTTCCCCGCAAAAATGGACTGTTTCATTGCATGTGAAGATGGAGATCTCTTGTCGTAGTGCATGTGGACGAGGAGTTCACGTGTGTCTATTGCAACAAGTTTGGATGTTTATATATCGACGTTTTCTCTTTGATTTGACAACAGAGCAGCTTGTTAACGAATTAAACTTTTTTTAGGTTTTTTGCATATGCATTGGCACAAGTAGATAAATATATTGGAAATATTTATGTACACAAGTTTACAACAATTCGTCTTGTATAGGGCGATGTACATATCATTGTCCTGTTTGTTTCTGATTTAGCAAGGCTGCGGTTCCATCAAACTCATATTTATATGAACATATTTTCACATTTTGACTCCTTGCGCATTGCTCAACTCAGACCTGAGCCTTGGAGGCGCACAGGAATCGTTCGACAGTTATCAATGTTCAGTAATGCACGCCTAAAATTTGCTAGTGGTATTTTTTGCGGAAATGCTTTGAAAAAATATGCTGTAGAAAGGCTGAAAGCTGGGTCTCTTGTTAGCTGTACATAAACATACTTCAATTCAGCACGCGACTGTGCGGACACAAGAAAATTCAAGAAACAGGAGGACACATGAGACTACGCCGACTCACCACAGCGGTTTGTAGCTTCTTCCCTTGTGTCCACGTATTCGTGCGCTGAGTTTTAAATACGTTTAACGCTTGAAGCATAATTTGCAGTTTGTGGTGTACAACAAAGTAAAACGTTCCTCTCAAACACATCAGTTCTAAACATATCTCTAAAGTGTAGACAGAGACAGTTTCAATTTTATAACTCCAAACGCCACCGACCTTTAACTTTTAGGTAATTATTTAAAGGCTATTCTCAATTTCATTTTAGGCGAACAGACTTCTTCTTTTCTTCAATAAAGAAGCCACTTTTCAGGTTTAAATACCATTGATAGCGAGGTCATAAAGTAAACTGATTGCTAACTGAAACAAATATAGAGAAAAAGTTTTGGAATTCGCATGTTCATGCTTTTAGTTCTAAACACGAATGCATTGTTGAAAGTTCAGGGCTAAGTATTACCATGGTCCCTCAATACTTTTACTAGTCATGAAACTCCCGCGTACCTCAATGGGAGAGCTTCATATATCGCCCGCCCTTTCCGCGCCGCGGCGCTGGCGTAGCTACAAGGGGGACGAGGAAGCCGCCTGCTGCTGGCCGCCATTGGCCCAGTGTGAGCGCGGAGTAGTGTTGTTTGTGCTGCTTGCACCTTTTTTTTCTCTCTTTTTGCGGTCACCTCGTAGTGACCGCGATGCCCAACACCTGCTGTGTGCCGGGCTGTCGCTCGGGATACAAGGGCAACGTCGAAAAAGTCTCCCTGTTCTGTTTACCAGCCGACGAAGACAACGCGACAGGTGGAAACGTGCAATCCCGCGACAGGAGACTGTCGGATTTTCGTTCGACTCGAAGTATGTTCGCGTGTGCGAAAAACATTTCGATGCAAGTGACATCGTACGTGCGGACGTGTGTACAGTGAATGGGAACATCGTTTCACTGCCTTGAGATCGGCCAAGGCTGGTGGAAGGCACCGCACCAAGAATTTTCGAAAATTCGCCTGCCTACCTCTCCAAACCAAAACAGCGTTCGCGTGGACTAACAAAGCGCCCACCTGTAAAAAGGCCGCGAGAGCTTTCTCCAGACTGTGATGCGACAGTTGTGAATGCGGACGTCTCCACTGCAGCCGATGAAGAAATTGACGATAAGTCTGGCACAAAGCTTGCAAGTATTTTAACCGCTCACTACGCTAACAAATTTCGCTTACTATACGCTAACCAAATTGGCTCCTTCCCTTATGAAATTGGCTCTTTGTCAGTCTTTGCAGATGTTGTAATAACTGAGAATCGCCCAGGCTCCACTGATGCAGAGTGTCAAACAAATGTCCCAGTTTGTTCAGCATCGGAGCTGCAGAGAGTGAAGGCGCAACTTCGCAGCGTGAAGCAACAGCTTCAATCATACCAGCGGAAACTCGCAAAAGCGAAGGTGCACGCGAATAAAAAAGGTAGAATGTACGGAGATATTCACAAGCTGTCAGACCGCGAGAAGCTCATTATAGACCAGTGCATTATGAAGGCAAATAAGAAGTCTACGAAAACAGCCCGGTAAGATCCCGTTTGTGAAGTGTGTTTGGAGTTTTATGTGAAGTGCGGTTTTCAGAGTGTGCGTGTTTTCTTTCTGGATAATGATAGAAACTGAAAAGTGATGCCGGGGACCAAATTGCAATATTTTGTTTTACTTTGATAGTGCTGTTTGCTGGTGCTGTTGCTGAATCGTGAACACAAAAATCTGCAATTTATTTATTGCGGGTATAAAAAAGAATAGCTTTATGACTGTTCACTGCTGAAAATCAAATCGACAGGAGTTTATACATTTTTTACGAGAATAATTTTCTGCCTCTACCACACCCTCGCACACTCTACTCCTACCTAAAAAATCTGAAGGCCGGCTTTGGATTTGATGAAAATTTATTTGCCATCCTCAAAGACAAAGTGGGAAATATTCCAGAGAGAGAACGCCGAGGTATGAATTTTATTTTTTTGCATTTGATTTTTCTGGATTTTAGGTAAACAGCTGAAATAATATTTTTTTCTTTAGGGGTCCTGATGTTTGACGAGATGAGCGTAAGAAGGGGCCTTCATGTAAGGAAATCGGATGTGACACTGCTTGGAAAGGTCGACTTAGCAGTGCACACGAAGCCTACTGACCAAGTGAAAGATGGTGACCCAGTGTTAGTGTTCCTTTTCCGACCATTTCTCGGTGGCTGGTCGCAGACTGTCGGAGCGTTTTGCACGACAGGGGCTGCACCAGGCTCCGCTATTGCTAAACTGCTCCTGCATTGCGTTGTACTCCTGTCGAATGCCGGTGTCGTTGTGGATGCAGTCACTTGCGATAACTCTACTTCGAACCGATCAGCATTGAACTCTTTGGGTAAATATTTATAGACATTTTTTATCCTGGTGGTATCTAGTACGTGATCTTAATAATAGAAATGTCGTCCTTTCAAGTGTCAGTGGTGATATCGCCAGAGTATCAACGTCATTTCAGCATCCATGCGGCTCCTTCGAAGTCATTCAGGTCATAATTGACCCACCTCACATGTTCAAGTGCATTAGGAATAACCTTCTGAAGGCTGAAAAATTCCTGGTGGGTAAAACACAGTTTAGGATAAGTCATCACAGTGCTCTCGCTGTTTTGTCTCACGGGCTTTTTCCTAATGTAACAGTTGCCTGGTGACAAAGAAGTACGGCATTTCCACTTTGAAGTTTTGCTAGACTACGAGGAGCAGCAAGCTGGACTTCGGGCTCTGCCAAAGCTCACGAAAGCACACATCAGGCCCAATGGTTTCTAAAAACTGAGTGTGAAACTTGCTGTTCAGACAAGTCTGCTATAGCATGTGTCATTAATTATTAATATGTATCAAAAGTGCTGTTCTTTATTGAAAATACTGCACTCTTACATATAACTTCTCTGAAATCTTTCAGCTCTTCAGTGAAAGCACCACTTCAGCAATGGACTTCTATCACTGTAGAGAAAAATGTGTGAAACTTCGTGGCTCCAATGCAACCTCGGATTTTGCCAGACGAACGAATATTCTATTCGACTGCTTAAATTCCAAGAGGCCACAAGATGTGCATAATAATGAAGCAGAACACATTGCTGTAAGCCCTAATATTTCAAAGCTATGGTCGCTTCCTTTGAAGTTCCAAATAAATCAGATTGTTTTTTAGACACTGGAGGAGAACATCGAGTGGCTTGACAGGTGGCACACTTACAACCAGAGTTTACCAAAGCAAAAGCAACTCTTCTTTTTGAGCAAGCGAACATGTAATGCCCTGAGAATGACTTTGCACAGCACAGTGACGCTTGTTGAAAAGCTGCTGAAATGTGGCTTTCGCTATGTTTTAGTTGTAAACTTTGGACAAAACCACCTCGAGGTAAATTGAAACGTTTTCGCTATTTGAAGACATTTTTTGCACTTTTCTCTCTTTCAGAGGTTTTTTGGCATAGCAAGGCATGTTGCTGGAGCAGGGGGACATCCAACGGTTCAGCCATTTTTGTTCATTTACCGGTTGCTCTCGGTGAACAACTTGATCCGTACGCCACAGCGAGCCTCATTTGAAGGGGATGGTCCACGTCTCGTTTCAAAAATGCAGGATCTCTTTCAACATAAAGAACCTACTGGTAATCAGGTAATCATTGTAATAGCACACCAACGCTGCTCGTAGGGTGTCTCTCCATCGTATGGAAATGTGCTGAATGTTGTCTAGCCCTTTGATGCTAATGACATGCACGTCTGGTCGTATGGTATACAACGAGCTTCTATTCTGCTTTTTACTTTTCAAATTTCTCACTCTAGCCATTGCGGTATGAAAAAATATTTACGTTCCAGATTGATACATCGGCGGTTCTTTTTGATGATATACTGCTGGAGCCTGCTGAATGCATGCAAGATATGATTCATCCGGAGTCAACGAGGGACTGCATTTTGGATTACCTTGGCGGCTATGTTGCAAAGAAGTTTGCTAAAATAAGCTGCAAGACTGCCTCCAAACACTTAGAAGCAACTCCCGAGAGCCAACTGCATTGACTGCAATTAAGACGAAAGGATTTTTGCAAGTGCCATCGGAGCAACTATTGCGCCTGTTGCAAGTTGTGGAGGAACATGCTGAAATGCGCACCATGGACAATATTGCCTGTGCCAATGTCTATATGAACATTGTTGAAAACATCTTGCTGGACGGCCGCACTTCCTCCGCCAGTGTTGGCTGTGGAACAAATTTTGTGAGCTCCACGGCAGAAGTTGCGCACTTTTTTATTAAGTGCCGTCTGCACTTTTTAACGCGCGAACAAAACAAAATATTTCGTGCTGGTGGTCGCCAATCCTGTCCGGCCAGAGGAGGGAGAAAACCAGGGGCATAAATTGTTTTCAGTGATCTTTTTTGTGTCATTCACTCTATCTCCCAACTTTTCATCCACAGTTTCATCCACGCAGATTTAAATAAACTTTATGTACCTGTGCTCATGGCAGTTTAGAATTCTTGACAATTGCCAGTAACTTCAGCAAAAAAAATATGCCGAGAATTTCGCCCACATTTCCTTGCAAGGCGCAGCGCTGTTGCTAACTTCAAAATGCTATCCAGTGCTAGGTAAGTGGCACACAAATTTATCTCCGTTAGGCAGAAATATTTCGCACATAAAAAGCTGAAAAAATTGAAAGAGATATCTAAGTGGACAAAAAAAAAGAAAGTGTTCAGTTCAAGCCCGAAAGCGACTATACAGAAATCGAGAAATGTAAAAAATGTCATGAACACATCCGTCACTTGACAGATACTCTCAGTCAAAACATTGCCAGCAATCAATGACTTGGGGAATTCGACAACACGCATCATGTACAATATGGAAAATACTAATGACTGCTATGATTTGTTAACGAGAACACGGAGAAGGAAAATATCTGAAGAAGTGTATTTGACGGCAAACGCTTCTGCGACTGCGTACCTGCCCTACCAAGCGCGGCAGATCAATGCCCTCCTGTTTACGGTGGCACCTCTGGTGGCCACTTTTGTCCCTATATGAAACTTTCGCGGGAGTTTCATGACCAGTAAAAAGTATTGAGGGACCATGATAATAAATACAGTTTTATTTCCATCACTCTCCACTCATGTCATTTTCACTCCAGCGCTTACGTCCGAGCCTCTAGAAGACATTGTGACGCAAATATGGTGCGTCATGGTGTGGTTACGAATGGCGGCTGCTCATCCGCATACCAATCCTTGTGATGAAAAAAATGCCAGATAGAACATACCGGGGGAGTCAATGTTCTTCCAGACATGCGGAGGGAAGGCAACTGGGGTTTAATTTTATTGAACAGAATGTTATGAACTGACGCTGAGATATGTACAAAACATGTACGCACAGGTGTGTGTTGAACTGTCGCATATCTTTTGATAACTGGTTGTTTCATTTGGGTAATGATGTCGGCACCAACAAGGGTATTACAAACACCAGAAGCGGTAAGTGAGTACATAGCAAACGCTCGTGTTTACGAAGATGGTAGCCCTGAATAATTCTACGTAGAACAACTTTTGTGGATGGAACTCAGCACCACGCAAGTGTTGCACAACTAGCCACGTGGCTCGCACATGATATGTGAGCTACATGTGGGACAGCATGGCCAAACTTCTAACCTGGCTGGACGCCGCAGCCGCGACTGCTTCTACGCTCTTGGTGGTCCAGTGGCTAAGGTAATCGGTTGCTGACCCGCAGGTCGCGGGATCGAATCGCGGCTACGGTGACTGCATTTCTGATGGAGGCGGAAATGTTGTAGGCCCGTGTGCTAACATTAGGGCGTCATTAAAGAACCCCAGGTGGTCTAAATTTCTGGAGCCCTCCACTACGGCATCTCTCATATTCATATGGTGGTTTTGGGACGTTAAACCACACATATCAATCAATTAAATAAAAGTCGTGACCACGACACGGCCTCATCAACCGCCATCTAGTCTGCTTCCCAGCAGAACAGCACCTAATTCCAATTGACATTAACCTGGCGCGACGCCTGTACAGTAGAAGTACTAGTGTAATCAGTGGCCTGCACATAGAAACGTAACCATTCATTCCTCAGAGAAAATTCGAGCATCGGAGACAGAGCTGATTGGAGGAACATTGATTTACAGCATTTACTGAAGGTACCGTGTTCATTTACACAATGATAGTCTGTTTTACATGGTAATAGTGGGGTCGGAAGGTTATACGCTCGCGTTCTAAGGTGGTGGGCTTCCCAAAATTCCCTGTAGGGGAAAACCTTAGAGTCCAGCACAGTCCATATCGTTTACCTTTCTGGCACCAAAATGTTAAGGCCAAACAGCCCCTTTGTGTCAATCCAGCAAAGAGAGAAGAGGAAAACAAGTTAGTCCCGCGGTGAGGAAGAGGACAACGCAAGACACAATACGCCATGGCATAATAGCACGTTGACCAGTTCGAAATGTCGCACTTTCAAACTAGCTGGTGCAATCAGGTGCTTTCCTTTCTTTTGTTAATTGTGACACAGTCGCGGCTGAACACTACACTAGGAGGGTCAGAAAAAAAATCTAGTGGCGGAGTTTGAGAAATGTGTCTGAAGACGGACACCGGGGGATCAGCAGATTGTCTGGTTTTGTTCACCGTAAAACGGTGAACACAACAGCAGAGAGGTGGCCACCTTTTTAAAACTGTTTCGACTGCAAACAGTTCTTCCTGAAACATGGAAGCACAAAATGCGGTCGAATAGGTTCAAACGGCTTGACGAGGTGCGCTGACATCCCTGAATGAGTGAGAGCACGGCTTCCAAGTTGTAGCCCTTTCAAATATACATCAGGATATGTTTAACCGGAGTAAAGTTGCGCAGACTTTTCCAGAATTATTCTCTGCGTCTAAGCAACGCCCAGCCGTAAAGGGTGATTATACCAGCCCAGAAGTTATATTTATAATACTATATATACCAGTATTTGAACCTATGCTGATGTTTCACGTAAATTAGGATTAAATGTGAACTTTTTGCAAAGAAGTTTCAACACTGAGCGTGGCTCTGCCATGTATTACTTCAGAACAATGCAGAATGACTTATGATATTCCCATTGAGGCCTGTATAAAACAAGCAACGTGTGACACTCGACGTTTCCCCTGCACAATTCTGAAGCCGTGACTTTCTTTTGTTGATATAACGTTGGTTCTATAGGTTTGAGACTTGCATTATTTTTTCGTGACTTACAAACTAAAACTCAAGATATTGACTAAGTGTAGATCAAATGGAGATGTCTAAATAGATGTAACAAGCGTCACATATGTTATGTCTTTGTTTTTGAGCGACCTCTTAAAGCCCTCCAAAATCTGCGTACCCCCAGCGGTGAATGCCAAATAGGATTAACCCTATGGCATTTTGCCGGTGTAAGCATGGTGCGTCCTAGAGACAAATGGGTCATACGTCATGACAATAAGAAAGCTCATATCTATGTGTAGGCACTTTCAGCACGATAGTGTTAAAGAGGCAATTTCGCAAAAACTTTGGCGTTTGCGTCATTGGTCGTGAGAAAAAAAATTACGTTTACGTAACCAAAAAGTTGAGATAGATGCAAATAACATAAATATAAAAAGTCTGGGTGTGAGTGGGCATAGAACCCGGACAATTTGCGTGGCAAGCGGTTGTTCTACCACACAGCAACCCCTTGTAGGGGCGAAGCTCCTTACGGCGTGCCTTGTGCGTCCCTCGTGGTACGTAACCACCAGTGGCACATATTCGAAATAGGTATAACATTTGACCTCCAAGGTGGTTCCAGTGAGAGATTTCTTTTGTGCGTTGTTTAACAATAAAAAATAGTGCTCAATGTACATGCCAATGGCTGCTAATGTGGAATGAGAGAGAGGAGCATTCGGCTTTTAGTCAACGCGCACGCTGCAATCCCCATTAGCAGCCATTGGCATGTACATTGAGCACTATCGGACAAGAAAGGGTTGCTACATTATACTCGCTGGGTGTAACCTCCTTAGTTTTAGAAAGGTTTAGCGAGCGTGAGCCGCAGGGCCATGAATACAATGAACTAGTATATACTATGAATGAATTCGAGGTGGTTAAAGGGGGGAAGCAGATACGAAGCGCAAGCCGTAAGAAATTAAAACCTGAATCCTCTTGTCTCTCATTTCACATTAGCAGCCACTGGCATGTACATTGAGCACTACCTGACAGGGAAGGTTGGTACGTTATACTCGCTGGGCGCAACCTCCTTGTTTTTAGAAAGGTTTAGCGAGCATTGGGCCGCAGTGCCATGAATACAGTGAACTAGTATATACCATGAACTCAAGGTGGTTGAAGGTGGAAAGTAGACCCGAAGCGCAAGCCATAAGAAAGTGTGCGTGCGCCACCTCTCGTTTAGTCCTCGGAATGTCCGCTGGATGGCGGTGCTTCTATATGGCGAATATGTGATGAAAAGATGCGAGACGGTGGGACTTGGAGTGTTGAATAGATGGACGAACGGACACACAGACAGATGCATGGATGGACGCATGAACGGACGCATGGGCGGATGCATGAACAAATGCAGGGACGGGCGCACGAACAGACGCATGGACGGTCACACAGACGGACGCATGAACGGACGAATGCTTCGCCCCACTCTCCATCATTTATTCCGTGGATATGCTGCCATTTTTTTATGAAACTTCAGAAAAAAACAGGAGTCTGTTTCTGAGTGGTTGTCGAGGGTATAACCCAGTCTTTGAGAGCTCTCAAAGAATTTAAAAGTTTGTGTCTATTCGGTAGGACTGTCACTACTTGTTGTTGTGACCTTTTCATCATTTACATGTATGAAGTGTCTGCGAACAGGCAAGGAAGCACGCAGCCACGCCTATGATTTTAAATAGAGTGAAAACAACTTTCTCTGCTTGAAAATGAAGTGAAAGTAACTTTCATTCTTTACAATCATAGACGCCTTGTATATATGCCTCACAATATAACACAAAATATGGCTGTAATATTACAGGGTACAAGTCTAAATGACCAAATGGCGTCAGAGCATAGGAATATCATTATATTTTCATAGTCTCCTCATGGCTGTGCATAACTTTCCCTCAAATGCCACAGTTTCAAAACTCACCGACACATGCAAGGTCATGTTTGTCTTTTGTGTAATTAAATTATGGGCGAGTTTTGCTTCGTTGCAAGATAGTGTGTAAAGGAACGTTCTTCTTAAGCAGAGCTCAGCTATACAGAGTGCGGTAAAATACTCTGAAAAACACAAGAAAAACACAAGTATTCATAAGCATAAAGTATCAAATCAACATATCGCGCACATGCACACAAAGGCATATGAGGAATCTCCCAAGGAAACCCTGGCCCGCCAACCGGTGCTCTTTATTCAAGCCGAAGAAAACTAAATTCGACGTCTACAGGAAAAAAAAGAAAGGTCAGCATGTGCCACACGAGTTTTCTCTAGGCGATGTTGAGCGAATTTAGAACCCTCTTCGTTTAAGGCATGAAAATCAGCGCAGTAATCATATTCTTTTTTTAAATGCGCTTCCAACACCTAATTGCAGCAAAGCCACCAAATTAAATAACGGTCTGTCTACAGTCCTTTATCGCATTTCTGTTTGATATCACAACAAACATTTTGCCGTTCGATATATCTCAGCTTGAAGCGGTTTTATGGAAAGTCAATAGAAAGTTTTCAAACGAACCTTTTTGATGTGTGCTTGGTCTTCTTCAATTGTTCTGATGATATATACAACACTGGTTGGTAGAAACGATGGCAATTGCAGTGCTGGTGAAGGTCGAAAACTGAAACAGTGCGCAGTTTTTACGGCCTTCCTTGAGTTTTTTTTTATATAAAAACAAATACTCTAGAGTTTGTTCAAAGTACGCAAATTTTCAAATAATTCATGATTACCAAAGTTTCAGAACCTTTAATTGTTAAGTCAGCCTGAAAAATCGCCGCAGTCGAGTGGAAAAGCTGGCCTGTTCGTGGCACGTCAGCGTTGTGGAACAAAGTGTAGTGGTTGCAGGTATACCAAGCGTCCTATAGTGAAGCAGACATTCCACGTGATTTACAGAAGAACAAAAGGTTCCCGCTGTGTTTAAGCTATGCTTAGATATTCTGTATTGCATGTATGATATCAGAGCCAGAATAGATGCCTTGGTACAGTGGAACCTGACAGCAAAATCTTCTTCAATGCAGAACTTTGGTGAATACTGCTGTGCAGTTCACGCATGAAGACTCGGGCAATGCTACTAGGCTGCGTTGAATTCAGATGCATCGTTCGAAAGTTCTTTGATGTAAATTGCGCTGGTATTGGCTGAACACGCCTCGTTTTTGTTTGTTTCTTTTAATGAGCGGCGTCGCACACAGTGCTCGCACTTCTCCGCAGTAGCTAGGCAGGTGAAAGCTTCGCTGACAGCGTCACCGCAGTCTGTTCGAACGCATGGGAACAAAAGTAGAAGTTACTTTCCGGCGCGACCTAAGGCTGTCTGAAGTGCGTCAAATAATATTCAGGTATAATTTTTAATAGAAAACTGGTTCACCTGCGAGTATTTCTTGTCGTATACCACTAGACTGACAAAATTGCATTGTGTGACGATGGCGGCTAATATTTGACGACGTTCAACATCAAACTATAATGTATTTCTTTCTTTATAAGACAAAGGCTTGCTGAAGACATCCATGAGGTGAACGATGTTCTTATTTTTTCCTCTATTAGCAATTTTTAGCGAAAGATAGTCCCTAAAAATCACGAGTGCAGCAAAGGTTGAGTCAGTCGGCTCTTTTATACATATTTTATTTATTTAGTGTTTTGGACGGAAGTAAATTATTTCGTTAGATGAACAGACGTGCGTTGTTCTGTCTTGGTAGTGGGTGACTCTCTCCTACCACATAGCAATCCAGTGGCTTCCAGTGGATTCCAGTGGATCCTCGAGCCCTGTTGACCATCCTTATTTGCTCCTGAAGGTTCAGTGACGTGAGTAACGCCCCCCACTGATCCTCCAGAATCTCATCGCTGTCCCACGCGTATAAAGACGAAATACATGCGTTTTTCTTTTGGCAATCCAAATCTTTGTTATGAAGGGTGCTAGCAGTCTGCGGGCTGTATATGCACTAAATTACCAGTGGAAGTTGCCGGGGTATACAATTTTATAACGCTGCATCGCACTGAATGCAGCTTTAGAGGGTATTGTTAACCGTTGAACCGTTTGAAAGTTTATTAGGTTACACAAACTCGGCTTTAAGCATGATCGAGCTTCTTTTATGGCAAATAGTTCGTGCCAGCTTGCATAAGAGAAAACGTGTTTCACCCGCCTGACATAGGAATCAATGAAACACGAAAGTAAAACGTGTCTTTGCCGAAGTAGTCAAATGTTTACTGTACGTTTATATATGAGAGCTTGCGCAACTTTTGTTGCTGTTTAACAGCTATAACATTGTTACGTACATACACCCGCGTCAACGTAGAGTAAGACACCTTCATCCCGACGAATAACACGATTAAACAAAGCCATTGTGGCCATACGTTAGTTCAGAACCGGGGAGAGTGACATGAAAGCCAGAAGAAAGCGACTGATTGAACTACGAAGTTGGGCTAAGGTCGCCTACTCGCGAGATATTGAACGCCATGGCTCGACCAGAGAGAAACGCAACGCGCCTGGTGTCTTGTCTGTTCTACGATTTTTCGCAGGGGTGCATAAGCGGCGAACGGGGAGTCAATACTTACAGGCGAAACAAGCGCGTTGCTCTATATGTTGCAGAGAAATATTTTGGTATGTATGAATGCAAAGAGTGACAAGGACACTTGGGGTAAAATCGCCACCTGGGGGTGTGTTTGACATTGACAATATAGCACATACTCATATTTTAAATGGGTTGAATGAGACGGACGCTTAGAAACGACAGTTCCAAGGAACTAACCATCGATGCCACGGTCACGATGCTATACTAAAGTTTACCATGAAAAGAAGAGTGTGGAAGATATGAAAGGCGTAATTATTTAAGAGCTTGAAGAATATACAGCAGGTAAGGGTTAGAATATACTTAAACAATGAAAAATGCAGGCACTTCAAATGCAAAAACGATCTTTTTTTCAATACTCAGTGGAACAATTCTTACAAGAACCTTTTTAGAGGAGCGTGGTTTGCATATTTCACGAGAATCTGACTGTCTAATCGGTAACAAACTGAAAGCAATTGACAACATTTTCCTACACTGCCAGAACGAAGTATACTTTTGGAACGTAATGCAAAACACAATTCAAAAAGAATTTCTCTGAGATCCTAATGGAAACAAGCCTTTAGTAATAAAGAATATGATTGATGACACTTTGATTTATTCATAGTGACTGCCTTGCACACTATATAGCGCTCACGAACGACTGAATTTGTCTTTGACCCTGACAGGAGACCAGCCAGACAGTGTTTTAGACAAAGTAAATGGAGGTTTTTTGAGGTAGTAAGAACAAGTGAATGTGGTCCTTTATGAATATAAATGGTAAAAGCCCTACTGACCATGAAAGAGTTTTAGGGCAGATGCTGCATAAAAGCTCTGTTGGCTTGCTCACCAGCAAACCACGTCACAATGAAATCAGCCGCCTTTCGAGCGCGCTCGACTGTACTCGCCTGACCCTACGTTAGGTCTTCAAGTCCCGTCGAGGCTTTACCGAGCAGACCTGACCCTTTATTGTTAGCTGTGGTTGGGCGTTGCGTTTACCAACGCATACGCTTTCCGCATAGGGATGGCCGACACCACAGCCTGTGACCACTGTGGCAATAAAGAAATCATTCGACATACTCTTTGCTACTGCCCAGAGTAGAAAAGACAACGCGTATGCATTCGCAAGGAACTCAGAATATTAGATAACAACCTCTGTCGGAGGAATAAAAGTTACAACATCGACAAGGTGCAACTTTACAGTAAAACGCCGTGAAAGCACTAGCACTACTGCATTTTGTTTGCGATCGTTCCGCCTATTTGAAGGGTTGTAGCCAGAACGCCCTTCCTGTGTGCATTTTTTTCTCATGAGCGCACGTGCGTTTTTTTCCTTTCTCTTTACCCCCTTTTTCTTCCTCTATTTCCCCACCCCCAGTGCTGGGTAGCAAACCGGATGTCAATATCTGGCTAATCTCCCGGTCTTCCTTTCCTTCTCTCTCTCTATTAAGACGTGATGTTCAATAGCAGTACTCGACAGCCATACTAATATTTCTGTCAAGTTTTTGTGTATAGTAATAGATTTATTTTAACCCCCCATGTATAAAGTTTTACCGGAAGTAAGAAAAAGTGATGGCACAGTGCATGGCATGCCCGCCATTTGTTGTCCTGGACCCAGAGGTCACAGGATGGACTCCAGAGGCCAGAGGTCGGCAAGACTAGTAAGCTCACTGAGACTCATTCATTAAGCATATTTTGCACTTTGGACTCACTCGGACTCGTACTAACCAAAATTTTTCTGAGACAGACTCACTCGCATTCACAATCACCAAAATTTTCTTCAACCGAACTCACTCAGACTCATACAAAAACATTACTGATTCGAATTCACCCAGACTGAGACTCATGGCTTTGTCTGAGTGTGAGTGAGTGCGAGTGAGTCGACTCACGGGTCCGTTATTCTTGAATTAAGTCTTTCGAAGTTGGTTTCCATACCCTTTAACACCAATATCTCAAGTAAGTGGTGCTCGTCTTGGCCCTGATTATATAGCATCTTCGAATAGAAGCGAGTTATATGTAAGGTCATTGTTCATAGAAGAGATCACATCATAAGTTATTTTTCAAGAACCTTACTAAAATAGTGGACGAGGGGCAAGTCAAGACACCCCTCTACTTATTTCGTGCCACTGATCAATAAATACTGAAATGGTCTATGGAGTACACTACTTTAGATTATGTGGAAGTAGTCGTGAGTCCAGCTAAGGCTGATAGTAATGCTGAAGAGTATATAGATAGGACCATGAGTAAGCAAAAGAAAATGGAACTCACTCAGGCTCACTAAAGGAATATATCTTGCGCTTTGGACTAACTCTAACTCAGATTCTCCCAAACTTTCCTGCGCCGAACTCACTCGTACTCAGACTCACCAAATTTTTTCAGGCCCGGACTGAATCAGACTCAGGGCTTGATTTGAGTCTGAGTGAGTTGACTCATGAGTGAGTTCGCCGAATTATGCCTAAGGCGGAACTTGTTAATTTCTTACGGTGAGTATTTTTCGACATGACTTCCGTGACAGAAATGCGTCACGAAAGTCTGGGTGGTCCCCGACATAAAACACATTCTTGTAAAACAATTCGTAGAATTCTTCCGGGGACCGTAGTTTAACTCTACAGGGAGCCCGTAGAAGTACGAAATGACAGCGACCGACAGCTGAAAGATTTTTCAACATTTTACGAGGTGAAGATAGATTATTAGACTCCTGACCTGACCGTGAAAGTATACTGTGAGGCTCTCAAAATTATTTTTAAAGTATCCTTTTTCTCTTTTCTTGTTTCCCCAATCAACGACTACACTCATTCATGAAATTCCTTCAACTACCGCCGAGCAACTATGAAAAAAAACACAGCTAAGGAACCGAATAGTAAACAAAACGAGAATACTTGGGGCCATGGCATACACTATATAAGAATGCCATTTGAGACTGACCTATTCACATTCTCCGCACCACTCATCCACACTTTTCCGGCGTTCTTTAGTCATGTCGCTATTTCAACAGCTACCGTGTACGCTGGAGAACCGACGGAATCAGAGTAGGAGCTTGCGAAAAAAACGGGTGGCTTGGAACAGGGCTTTAGCCAGCATCCAAATTTGCCCTTAGAGAGCAATAATAAAGAATGGCAGAAAATGCATCTATATGAAGATGATGATCATGATCATGATCACAGCGGTTTGTGCGCTGGTCTACGAACAAGGCGGAAGTCGTAAAATTTAAATGGGCCGAAAAATCCCAACCAAGTCAGTTTTCGTTTGTGTTGTCGGTGGTGCTACGCTATCATTTGCGTACAGGAGTTTTGAAAAAAACATAGCGGGCCACTACATCCCTTTTCATTTTGTTAGTCGATTGCTATTTGTTCAATCTTGATATAAACAGGGTTCTAGGAAAGCTCCCTCAAAGGCTCTAAATTGGTCTGCTTGAAAACTCCGGAAAAGTTGCGAGGACTTGTAATTCGATTCTTCTTTTTTGGCTTTGATGATTCTCGGTGTCCTGGGGTTTTCGCTGAATCAGAGTGAATGGCAGCTTATATGCACTATGGCACAATGATATCCCCGCCTATGAACTGTTCGCATGTTTCCTTTATTATCTGACGCAAGCTGAGCCGAACAAAATCACTTACGTTGCTCTCAGTTTGATGGAAAAACGCTAGAGAAAAACACGTAATACAAGGAATGGTCACTTGAATACTGCGTTTAGTTTATAATATCAGGATATATAAGCAGGCGCATTTGAGTCTGAAATACCAGCATGACGTTGGCTTTAGAAAGTGGAGCCCTAGCGTTTATATAGTGAATATATCGTAACTTTGACTTCAATAATTTTCAGAAATTCTGACCGGCATCCATTGTAACTGTACATTACCTCAAAATATCTAATTTTATGGTTAGAAATATTGAAAACTGTAAGACTACTAAGCCTCGTGTCTTACCTCTCGTAACCACGGTGTCGTAGTCATGTACAGCTTGGTTCAATTTCGACCATCGGAGCTAGGCTTTCTCACATGAAACTCCGTGCAGCCAAGGGTGTCCGCGAGGCTACTTTTAGCAGTCTTCGAAACCAGTTTTCTACATAAAATGTGTAATTTCAAGTCAAAGTAAGTTCATTTATGAACCTGCTAGTTTTTATGATGCTTTGCTCCAATAGATTTTCAAAATGATCCATAGTTGGCTCATGTTTCTAAATGTCCATAAAATGTCTATAAAGGAACTCTAGCAGGTTCGTATGACATATGTACACAAGCATTCTTTTCTACGATTGCATATTGGAAGCGGAATGGAAACAGGTTGAATAGCTCTGCGGACATCACAGCTTATTCTCAAGCTGCCTAGATGGAGCTGTCGTGGAATTTAGGTTTGACCGTTTTTGCTAGGGAGAATTAAAATGCACCAACTTAACGCTACTTATTGAGTTCATATATAACCCTGCCCTCTTTTCTTTCCTTGTAAAGAGTCTCTCATATTGCACCAGTTCAAAAGTAATCACTGGAACCTTCATGGCTGGCAATCACGAAAGAAAATTTTCGCCATATTCCGCAGTTCAATACAATCTATTTCATTTTTCCTTTATATCTTGAAGGGACATCACACGGTAGACGGTTGTACAAAAATAATGCATTGCACTTGACTATTGAAAAGGAGAAGTGAACGCTTACAGCATCAATAAAATATTCTGGGTTGGTGATGGAAACGACGACATAGAGAAGGCTGTTGCGGTATACACCGATGTGGTCGGAAAAAGGAAGACGACAAAGTGAGAGCGCGCGTCTGGGGCATGCAACACTAAACGAATGACATCTACAAAGAGATATAAGAGCTAAAAGTTTGATGTAAGCTGCCTGATTAGGTTAACGGTAGTAATGTTTGATAAATACAGGTAGGCTGGGCAAGATAACGAGGACAGGAAATGATGGGTTGGCCTGTTTCTGCTTTAATGAAAATAGACTTTCACTCTAGGAATATGATGAGTGAAATCACATGTTGGCGCGGTTTATCACAATCTGTAGGGTGTCAGTGATATAACTATCCTGAGGGTTCTAGATAGCTGATGCGAAAGTGAGTTTTCGACTTACCAAAAACAATAGAAAATGAGAATAATATAAAGAGGGTGTTTCATAGATGACGCCTGAATAGCCTGAGGTTTCGGTGCAGAATGATACGATGCTGGAAACATGCGGAAGGCAAACAGAGTCTTTGGTAATCCTGACACCTATATATTAGAAGCTACTGACCGCTTGAATCCAAGGGTTACCAGTTTTTTTGCGGATAGATGAGTGACATCTAAATGAGTGAAGGAGACTGCTTTAAATTTACTGGAGTTAAAAAAACATGAGTCAGTGATCCCACGAGTTCATGATATTGCTTACATGGTTCTGAGAATAGGCTAGTCGTGCGAATTCATTACGTATATGTATAAAATTTAATGATCTGCAACCATACCAATGCAGCAAGAAACTTCTAACTACACATCACTGAGATCCACAAGGAACAATGGACGGCCCAGTAGAGTCCTGGGTTATATAGGAGGGTACAAGAGCAGGGCAGGATATGGTGTTATTGAGCACAGACACTGAGACTGGTTTGTAAGAAATATCCCCATCCGTCATGTGACATCTGAACGCAAGCCTATATATACGGCAAATCTTTATTATTCGGTGTCGATAAGGCGCTTTGCTTCAATGACGCCTAACAGGACATCGCCCCGGAAAGCAACATACACAGATACACCAAATATTGTTACAAAAAGATATGTTTACATAGTTACATTACATGGTAAACGAAGAACACACAAATGAAACGTAAAGATGTTAGGTATATGCATGGTACATGTGCCAGTACTAAACCAATATCAACCTATCAAAACCAAACAAGCTTGAAGACAAGCTTTACACGTCTTTCACACACGGATATAAAGGAACAGCACCAGTGTTGAAGGAATTCCTCCTCACCTAGAATAAAGAGGTTCTTCGACAAAACAGATAGCAGCTTGGTCTACAGAGTCTCCGAGATCGGAAACAGTGCGACGGCGACGGCCTACTGCAACCGCCACGCATCGATTGCGTCAAAAGCAGTAAGCCCCCGCAACAGTGAAAAGACAGGTGAAGAGGCCTTGAAAAGAACGCCAAGAAGAAACGAAGTTATTTACCCCGAGGCCACGAATTACAGCATGAATTGCCCTCCAAAAAACACGAGTGACAACGCATTGCCTCAAAGCATGCTGCTTTTCTTTCCCGTGGGGAACAGTTAAGACTTGTTGATGATTGGACCATTCTCTACCTTTCAGATGGTCAAAGGTAAGAAGAACGCCCCACTCTAGTCGGCACATGAAGTTCCGGAGGTCGGCAGGCCGAAATGATGTGGGTTAAAAGAAATGGCCCCGTATCTGCATGTTTCACTGCAAACGTCGTCTAAAGACGATTGTCTTGAGTGTGGAGAGAGCAAACAAAACGTTGATTTGATGTTCTGCGCAAGAAAACCGGTGAATTGTATTCTGGAAGCGCTGTGTTAGAGATTCTCGATCCGTGCAGCGAAAGCAAACGAGCGCATTGAGGCACGTTAGACACGAACGCCATCTGGCTGTTATCTTCGAAAACCAAGGAAGGCGTGTTAGCCCACGGAGAAAGATGCGCGCCTGTCTCTGAGGCAATAAGGTGTAGAAGGCAAAGTGACGGGCAGATGTCACCGCCGTGTCGTCTTAGCAAAACGTTGGAAACACTTGCCTTATCAAGCATCGCGTTGCACTGTCATCGCAGCGTGATAAACGCCATGGTCCTTAGAATAACTTATGTATGCCTTCTCTAATGCAAAGACACACAAAAAATTTACGTGTTGTTATGGTGCCTCAGATATGCGCCATAACTGCTTTTTAATTGACAATCACGCAGTTGTGAAGGCTGAAACTTTAGTAATATTGGTTGGCGCTGCGGATTGGGTTGGCCATTTGGCGTATCGCTTGGTGCCGTTTGGGATATTGTTACGGTGGACAAACAGACAAATTTTTCGTCGGAGGTTCCCAAGAAAGACTATTCCCTTTAAAAATTTTCAACGATATAGAGTACGAGGTACTCTAAAATGGGTGAGCACTATGCTGTGCCGGCTCCATAGAACCCGTTTAGAAGAATTTACTGTAACAAACGTCAATGCCATTCAACAGAACATTTTCTTCTTAGACATACTATAACGATGACAAAACAGACGTCTTTAAATAAACATGAACATTAGATGACGTCCAAGGAACATGTACATTCGATTAGTAAAAGAGTGTTTTTCTTCGTACACCCAAGGAGGGGAACTTTGCAACTTTTTGGGTCAGGTAGTGCTCAAAGTGCGTCTTTATGCTACTAGCTTTTTTTAGTAAGCGTTGAAATAAAGAAAAAATGTATTGCATAATTAGCCACCAACAGTCGTTTCCATGGGTTGTTTTTACCAAAACAACCAAGTTTTAATTTATAAATAATGTAACCCTTACACAAACAGATCAAATCCACTTGATCTCTAAGTTATTATCACCAGGGAAAAAAGCATGTTTACGAGATCTTTGGAGCGCAAAAGTTGGCGCTGATGTTGTTCCCTCTTTGTCCGTGCGTCAGTGTGCCCTAAAAATAAGATACGGTGGACTCATACCAACTAGCTCCTCTTGCAATAATACTCCTCGCTTCACCAATGCTGGCAAAGCGTTGCGGGAGCTTCCACTCCAGCTATATTTAGGGGCAAAGCGCCGTAGTGTGTGGGTACTTTGCTCCTCTGTAGTAGTAGTAGTAATAGTAGCAGTATTAGTAGTAGTAGTAGTAGTAGTAATAGTAGTATGTATGTATGTATGCATGTATATTTTCAGTTTTTTTTCAGATTTTCAATTGATACCAATAAAAGACTGTGACATGTGTTTAGTATACACAGTCAAAGACTGTATCAGGAAATCCTGTTAAGGGCAAATTGTGGTAAAACAATGTTAGAGGCAACATAAGCAATATTCAAAATTATAAACTAAGCATAATTGCAGCAGAACATTGAAATATATATATATATATATATATATATATATATATATATATATATATATATATATATATATATATATATATACATGTATATAAAATATATCCATACCAAAGAAAAACAGACGTAAAATAAAACCAAATGAATCATTGAATAATGTGAAGAGTATAACTGAAAAAAATGGCAGCAGGTCCACGGAGTGAATGATGGAGAGTGGGGCGAAGCATCCATCGGTCCATTCGTTCTTGCTTCCGTCCTTCGACGCGTCCGTCTGTGTGACCGTCCATGCATCCGCCCGTCCGTGCATGCGTCTGTTTGTGCGTCCGTTCCTGCGTTTGTCCATGCATCCGCCCCTGCGTCTGTTCATGTGTCCATCCATGCATCTGTCTGTGTGTCCGTTCGTCCATCTATTCAACACTGGAAGTACCACCATCTCGCATCTTTTCATCATATATTTCGCATATTATAGAAGCACCGCCATCCAGCGGACATTCCAAGGACTAAACGAGAGCTGGCACACGCACAATTTCTTGTGCCGGGGTCAGACTATAGATTGTGCCTGGGGTCAGACTATGAATTGCTCGCATTTTGCTAACCTAGCGTCGCTGTGCCTAGCGTGCGCGCACGTCAAACGCTACATTGGAGTATATTGGACTCTTCATGACGCGCTCGTGGCCGTTTTCCTGGCTCCGCATATACCGAATTTGTTGTCACGTGTCGTCAGTGGATGACCAAAAAGTATGACTGGTGCAAATATCATAATCCTGATAAGGGTGTCATGCAAGAACATGACAACACACCACATTCATAGCGTGGTCACGGCCGTTTCGCTAGCTCTGCATATAACGAATTTGGTATAACATGAAGTGAATAGATGATGAAGGTGTAACGACACATCCAAACATAATAATCATGACACGGAAGTCAAGTACAGCTTCATTTACCTTCACCTCGTAACGTATTGCTGATTTCAAAGTGACATATCAACATTTCTCATCCACGCTTCGCATATAATCGATTCCCGCTGTTCGTGAGATCTGCTTTTTTTTCTTTGCATTTAAAGAAGAAGCGATGTTATGGCAAACAAAAGGGAGACCAACAAACTTTCTTTCTTCTCCACGAATTTTCTTTCTGTCCTCTTTAATTTTGTGAATCGCAGTGAAAATTTCACAAAGCATTGAAAACTAAGCGCGTTATGAAGCATAAAAAACAATACGGCAGATACCAGGCGCCATGAGCTTCAAAAATATGCAAAGCATGCATCATAAAGTTTGATTGCGGCGGCTTGGAAAACGAGCATAACGTTACCATATGGACGGATGTCTTTACAGATGCATAACGCCACCACTCCTAATGTGCGCACTACTAGAACGAGCACTGGTAGGCTAAATTGTTGTTCCTGCCTCAGTCCTTGATTTTGGATCAACGAAGCGTAAAGCTAATGCGTATGCAGAATTTTCAGTGCTTTGAGGCAAGTTTTACAAGTTGGATCGATGTATAGTGCTGTAGTTGTGGGCACATCGCGTGTTTACTAGGAATGTGATCAACATTGGCGTCTACTGAGATCGACGCTGCGTAACTTCTTGTCTAACGTAATGTGAGCCCTTACGTTAGAACATGGACGCAGGTCTTACCCTAACTAAGTGTGGTTTACAGTATAATCATGTGTGTATCACATGTGAATTTGGGTGGTACATTTCCCCGGGTTCGAGAAACTTTTCAATACAGGTTGCCTAATCATAGCAATACAATTGTAGTGCATCGGAATTCAATAGAAGTGGAGTCGACATTGGAACCCCTATTGACGTTAACCCGGCATGACCTCCGTGTCTTAAGTTTACCAATGTTACGTCTATTCCTTTGCTATGAAATAAGCCAGCATGGCGGCTGCAACAAAAATTGCACCAACCTTACGCCTAATTAGTGTTAATTTCCAAAGCATTTCAAGACGAGGCAAAGCTCTGTGCTTGAATGCCTCATCACCAGACAGGGTTGTTCGGTTCAAGTTCTGCTGATACTGTACTTTTCATTTTTTATTGATATTCATGTAGCTGACAACGTTTTACCTAACCATTCTCATATTTAAACCACTACTAGCTATCCTTGGCATTGCATGGCTGATATAGAATTTACAGAACGCTACAGCTTCACCTTCAGGAGTTGAACGCAATAGCGACATCCTGTTCTTACTGCGTAGTTGTTGTTGTTTTCCTCTGCAAATGGTTTGTACCCAAAGGAGGGGATTGGCCGATTATAAAATGAATTAGCCCCATACTTCCAGCACTGCGCCATTCCTAAAAAACTTTTGTCATTTAAATAAGTTTTGAAGTTCCAATTACAATTTTGCAGAAAAAGAAATAAAGAAAAATATTGAGACCGTAATTTAGCAAGAAAATTGTTTAGTCGCAGTGATGTATTCCTGAACGGCAAATAAAACATCCATGTGGCTGAAACCTGTGGCTCGTAGAGGCTCCAAATGAAAGAAGATCAGTTTGTGATAATTGCAAGGCCAATTTTAAAGAGGTGGCGTAAGTATGCTATGTCTTAATAAATCAAAATGGCGACAATGTAATAAAAAGTGACTGATAGTTTCCTCTTGATTGCAGTAAATTCATATAGGGGAATTCAATAAACCTGATCTATGCAAGTAAAAGTTGAGGGGGGTAACGCGGCTACAAAATTTTGTGATGACAACTTCCATCATCTTTGAATTCGACAGTTCCCTGTGCCGGGGAAATAACAAGTGGTTGTACTCCAGAGAAGCCGTCAGTGCAGGGTCTGATAAACTTTGCCTGATTTTCAGTGTGCGAAATCGCGCCACCGTAATGTGTACTGTATGGGGAAAAATAGGAATGATGGGTGTCGAAAGCGATGCGTTCGCAAGAGAATCAGCTATGCGTACCTAAAACACTTGAGCATCAAACCTTTTCCAATTTGCTATGCACCCATTACGTGGCCTTAAGGGAATAGCGACAGTAGCGTGGGTGCCTTTTGTAGTCGGGTACTTTCAACCATGGAGCTATTGCGATAATCACATATTATCACGCCCGTCGGCAATGGACGCTTGTACCATGCATTATTACCGGAATATTTCATGTTGCATTGTGAAGCGTGTAAACAGGACACGTGTGTTTGTGAAGCATGGAAGTTACTTTCACTGCATTTCCAAGCAGAGAAAGCTATTTTCACTTTTTCTCAAGGAGAGGCGTTGTCATATGGTACAACATCCGCTTGCAACGCAGACGACCCTGGTTTGATCCTCACTTGGAGCCGAACAACCCTGGTTTGGTCCCCACTCTGCTCCGTAATGTTTACCATCCTTTATTTTATTTGCATCGGTCTAAAGTTTTCCGTCACGCATAAAGTGATGATTTTTGCTCACAACCAACGACGCCGACACCGACACTGATAGCGACGCCGGAGTATCTGCAAAACAAGCTTTTTAACGCCATCGCCTTAAAATGTCTGCCACTTAGTCCATAACCACATGATGAGGCTTGTTTTATACGGGTATACCGCGCGTGTACGGAGAAAAAGCGTTTAGTGACGCACGCTAAAAATTTTCCCTCATTTTCTGTTGTGACCAGGCAGTCATATTCCTCGGGCTGATTTATTCTTCTAAGCTAATTTCGCTCTTCACAAAGTTAAAGCGGCGGTCACAAGAGCACCCTAATTGCACCCTGATGATATTGGGGCCAGACAGACAGACAGACAGACAGACAGACAGATAGACAGACAGACAGACAGACAGTCGGACAGACAGACAGACAGACAGACAGACGGACGGACGGACAGACGGGCGGACGGACGGACAGACAGACAGACAGACAGACAGACAGACAGACAGACAGACGTATAAAGGGAAGGGCAGACAGACGTCCCCAAAAGATATGCAGTTCACTATGAAGAGATCCACAATAAACACCAGCAATTGAGTACTTCATATGAAGCGCCATAAGGTTAAAACAAAACGTCATCATCTCATCCGGGATCGAGAAATGAAAAAAAAATATTTACAAATCAAATGAAAACTTTCTGGGTCCGAGTTAGGACGAAAGCTAGGCCAACTGTGATGTAACTAGGTGTTCTATCACGGAGCCATGGTGCTTGTTCAAGCCACTGTAGAAAAACACAGTATGAATGACATGTATTAAAAGGCTTTTCCTTAATGTATCAAAAATTGCCTGTAAGAACCGTAGAATCGCAACATTCGTGGAAAAGGGTTCATTAATCAATGCATTTTTGTCTTTAAGGCCCACACACTACAAAGTGTCAGACGTATTTTCACATAATCAGCATCAGTTCAATCAACAAAGTAAACAGCTGCTAAAGATTGCGTGTGGCCACAGTAACTCGATGTGGGTGGTCCCATCGCTGATTCGAGAAAAGAATAATTATGTCATAATGGGTGCTTAGAAATCCTGCTTACAGTAAGCAATGAATCGTACTCTGAAACAGCCAATGTTTTGCGCACAGTTGTTCATTTCTTCACAGCTTGGTTCAAGAATGCACGGGGAACCAAAACAGGCTAGCAGTTCGGAAGCTGGTAAAAGGACGAAAAGCCAGACGCATGGATGAACGCAGGGACGGTGGCGCGGAGGCACGGATGGATGGATGCACGGATGGATGCACGCAAGGACGGATGCATGCATGGATGGACGAACGCACAGACGGACGGAGGCGTGGTCGAATCATTGGACGGATCGCCCATCTGATCATCAGTCACTCTGTGAAGATACGGTGATTTTTAACCCTGGCCAGCATGGCCATCACCACACTGCAACACACAAAGTGCGTTACCTCCAATGTCTTCCATGCTGAGAATCTATGAGTACTCCTAAGTCAGTTTGAAAGTTTTTATCTGTCAGGAAAGTAGGTCATACCGGATGATGTAGCAATTCAGAATCGCTCTCTTCCCCCAAACCTTCGTATAAACAGGGTAGAAGTCAGGAGCTGTGAGAGGCTACCATGCACAGCTACCACCCCAAACTTAAGGACCCTATCATCAGAGGTGCTAAGGCGACGGTGGCTAAGGTGGTAGGGACGGCCTACCACGAGCAGGATTCTTCATCTTCTTGCAACTCCTTTCCCTCAAATAGAATAAAGTTGTTTCTCTCTCTCTTTTAAAAGAAACAGTGCAGAGAAGCGACTCCGTGGACACAAGCTTTAGACGCACATGTGGGTCTTGTGTACACATAACAGCGCTTATTGCCCTCATGCCAAGATAAGGTCTTTGCCAAAATTTAATGCTTTAGACGAAACACGCTTATTTCTGCAGTCGCTGCAACATCTACACAAAAACCTCGGAAAACAAGCGCATTTATTTTCTCTGTCTTTTTCTCTTTTTCCTTCTTTCCTCCTTTTTTTTCACTGAGTGAAGCTGAGGCATCCAAGCACACAGGAAAATTTCTAAGTATGGTTAAACGAATTGAGTCAATTCTCAGCCAGAATGCATGCTCAAATCTTTACTGCGCCATCTCTTCAAGTCAATGATAATCTAGAAACTGAGTCAGACTTTTTTGCGGTGCACCAATACGCTTGTTTCGGGGCAAACGTATCCAGCTGTTGGCGTTGAGTGGTATACACCTTGCGGACAGTCTCAGTTCGCCTTCGGCAGAAAAAATCCTCATTGCCGTACACTTCTTTTCACAAAAACAGGTTTGTCCTTGAAGAACTGCAGGCAGTTTAAAAAGAAAAGTAGTTATTATAATAATGCTTCCTGTGTATATTTAATAACATTTCGACTTGTGATATAACAGTTTCTTTAGGACATCAGATGAAATGGTCCTATTTAGCTAGACCTGGGGCATGATATTTTAAATGAGAAGCAATTGTTAGCGAACTCCAGCGACCTTGAGCGTATCTATCTACCTAGCCGCCTATGACTTTTAGCCCTCGTGGCCATTTCAATAATGGTATCGATACCAAACTTGGTATGGCATAATATGACTGTATGAAGAACATATTTGACTAGTCATAACAGAAAAATCATGAAGTGTATGTCATGAATGTCAAGATTTACATTTCGTGGTCCCGCAGCTCTTGCGCAGGTTTTGTTTTTATGGCATGTTGCAAAGCTGGTATGGTTGGACATGATCACATGGCGAACACAAGCGGCAAACCTTAACATGAAAATCAGGACATGCGTGTCATGTAACAACATGACTACATGCCATGTTCGTGATGCACTGGTGGCCATATCACTAAATTCACTTATACCAAATTTGGTATTACGTGACGCCAATGAAGGACTAAGGTACGTGACTGGCGCAAAGATAATAATCATGAGAGGCGTGTCATGTGAGCACATGACTACATGCCGCAGTCAAGGCGCTAATACATTTCGACGTGATGCGGTGCGCGTGCTCGGGAGGAACAAGAAGTGAATGGAAAAAGCCCGTAGCTTCATTTCGCTCTCTTAATTCAGTTCTTACATTGAGTTCAGGATCTTTTTACAGTGTGTGCGGTGGGTGGACTGTCTCCAGAGTGGCAGCTAAACATCGGTGAGTCGGAGTTTCACTACGCAACGCGATCAGAATTGCCCCTTAGCGGGCCCGTGCCTCATACCTGGCAAAGCCCGGGTATGGGGGACAACGAGATGCCGCTAGCGCCAAGCCGAGCACCACTTATCTATCCCGCTCGACTTCAAGTTGCTGCAGGCTCAGCAACAATATCGACGTCCCATACAGAGAACAGCAATGCCTCGCAGTGCAAGAAGAGGCGTACAGAGGAGGAAGAAGAGGTTGACAACGATGACGCTACATCGACGTATTCCTTTAATGACATGACACAGATGGATACAGAAGCACCCAAGGAAGACGAGGGAGCCTACACGGTGGTCACCCATCACAAGAACCGAGCTACGGGGATACCGGTGGTGTTCAGACCAATCGCTGCCTAGGACTCCTTCTGGAAGGTGAATACCAATCGCATAGCATCTGAGATAATCTCTGCTATCAATGAGAAAGTGACATTATCAAGAATCAACAGAGACGGAAGTTTTTGTGTTGGAGTACGGTCTTTGTACTCGGCAAACAAGTTGCTGCTCATCAAGAGTCTGGCTGGATTGCCTGTACATGTGATGATACCTCAGTCTTACATGAAGGCCCTAGCAAAGATAAGAGATGTTCCACTCGAATACAGTGATTATGACCTACTGGAATATCTTAAAGATGCTGGAGTAGTCTCAGTCACACGACAAAAGAGATGGGTAAGAAATGAAGATGGAGGTGCCACAATGCAGCCCATACGTAATGTAATACTCCAGTTTAGACATGGCATGCCATTGCCAAAAAGAGTTGCTCTCGGCTTTACGATTCACACTGTCGAGGAATACATTGAGCCGGCGGTAAGGTGTTACAACTGCTAGAGATATGGGCATAAGGCTAAGACTTGCAGGAGAACCAAGAGATGCAAGGTATGTGCGGGTGCACATGACTACAAAGAATGCACCTCGAAGCGTCAACCTAAGTGTGCCAACTGTGCTGGACCACATCCTGCGTCGTTCTCAGGCTGCTCTCCAAACCGTTTGGCATCAGCGGCACAAAGAGAGGGAATTGTAAAAGGGTACCATAGGATACAAAGAGGTTCAGCACCTAATGCGCATATAGTCGAAGATGTTCCTGCGGCACAAAAAAAATGCAAAACAGTGGCGCCACGACTCTTATTCGGAAGTATTGAAGCGCTCAGCACCAAAACATCGCGTTGGCAAAGAAGTTCGGGCCCAGGAACATGGTGAAGTGGAACTTTCTGCCGGGCCAGACACAGCCAAGGATCCACTGACTACCAAAGGGAAGGGTCACAGCAGCTTGCTGAGGAAAAATTCTTCAAGAAATGCGATCTCGGCGGAGACAGCCGGAAACGAGCAAGTCATTTTGCCAATAATCTTTGCGGCTCTCAAGGCGATTCTACGATCCCTGCCACAAGCAGGTTCTTTACCAGAAGTGAAATCGCTGCTAGATGTTGAGCATCTTCTCTTGTCGTAATCATGGCTACCGGACTATCTAACTGGTACAAAAGAAGTGCAATATTCCAGTGGAATTGCAATGGTTTGCAGATTAAGAGTGGAGATTTTCGGAAATTCGTCGCTCAGCACGGGTTTCCGATTTTGTGTATTTTCAAAACAAGAGTATCCACTAACTTTCGCTTGTCCAATTATGTGGTGTACCAAGCAGAACGTCCTGCTGCAAAAAGCAGAGTGATGTTGTGTGTGGGACGCGATATTCCGTCGACACTTATGGCTACACCACAAATAGATGCGCCGGAATTCGTTAGATGCAAGCTGAAGTTCGGTAACGTTACTGTAACTGTAGTTAGTGTTTACGTGCACCCTCAAGCAAACGTTTCATACGCAGAGTTGGCTGCAGTGTGTAGATCTGACCATGATCCTATAATTATACGTGATGATTTTAACGCGCACCATGAATTGTGGGGTAGTGAGCGTTGTAGCGTAAGAGGATCTGTCATGGTAAAAATATGCGAAGATTATGGTTACACTATACTAAATGATGGTTCTCCGACGTTTCTACGGGGGCATAAAAACTGCAGCGTACTAGACATTACTGTGTGCTCCTCTGAATTAGCGGCTGGAGCAGACTGGACTGCAGACGCTGACACAAGAGGCAGTGACCACTTGCCAGTATTCATATATCACCCAAAGTTGAAGAAAACGAAAAATAACCGCACAACAAGAATTACAAATTGGGCAATCTTTCGAGAACTACAGAGACAAAATCTTGAACCTTGTTCTGACGCAGAAACTTATGCATCGAAGATAAAAAAATTTCTAACAAAAGCAACTCGTGCAGTACCCGTTCCAGATGGGTATTCGGGTGTTGACGCTGAGTATGAGAGGCTTCGGGCAATACGACGCCGACCTGAAAGAAGATATCGCAGGTCGGGTAATTTAGAAGATTTCAAGGTGGCACAGAAAGTACATTCTGCAATGCGTAACCAACTGCAGAAGCTTTCAACCAAAAGGTGGCAAGATTTATGTGCCTCACTTTCTCCATTTACCTCGGCGCCTCAACTGTGGAACATGGTACGCTTCTCCGACAGCCAGTAGTCCACGGGAGACCACTACAGGCTCTAGCGCTGTCTCGAGGAGTTAGAGAACGTGTGATTGCCGAAGAATTTTGCGATCTTATACGGAGAAATGGAGAGACCACCCAAACTAGCGAATATAAATCCTCAGCAGAATCTGCTTCGGTGGTTGTAACAAAGTTCTCTGTGATCAGTTCATCAGATCTAAATGACAGCTTCACACCAGAGGAGCTCCAATATGTGCTGTCTTCAGTAAAACGAACAAGTTCACCAGGAACAGATGGAGTTACATACGCTGCTCTTGCTAATTTGTGCACAAAAGGAAAATTACACCTGTTGGACATCTATAATAAAAATTGGAAAGAAGAAAAAGTTCCGGAAAGTTGGAAGATATCAAAAGTAGTACCGTTGCTAAAGCCAGGGAAGAGCCCTATGCAGTTGGGCTCGTTTAGGCCGGTTAGTTTGACAAGTTGTTTTTCAAAAGTGATGGAAAAAATAATCAATGAACAACTTTTATGGTGGCAAGACATAAAAACTCTACTACCAGATAGCATAGCCGTCTTCAGAAGAGGTAGATGCACAATGGACTGCATTCTGGATTTGGTCACAGATGTGGAAAACCAACGAACGCAAGGAAACATCACTGTCGCTGTATTCCTTGATGTCCACCGAGCATGCAACACAGTGAGTCACGTTCACGTTCTGGAAGGCCTGGCGTTACAGGGATTCAAGGGCAAGATACTGCGTTGGATCGCTGACTTCCTGAAGCACCGGAAAATTTTTGTAGTTACGCAGGAGGGCCGAACGTCAGAACATGTCGTCAACCAAGGAGTGCCACAGGGCAGCGTGCTAAGCCCTACTCTCTTTAATGCCGTCATGGCGCAGCTCCCGTATAATCTTCCACCCAACATCAGATGTTCAGTATATGCTGATGATATAAGTATATGGACGT
This sequence comes from Rhipicephalus microplus, assembly GCF_043290135.1. Lineage (NCBI taxonomy): Eukaryota > Metazoa > Arthropoda > Arachnida > Ixodida > Ixodidae > Rhipicephalus > Rhipicephalus microplus. The sequence continues at coordinate 28,868,918 of NW_027464588.1, read as the reverse complement.
CTGGTCCGTCGTTTTTGGATGTACAACAAACTCTACAAAAGGGATTGGATTATGTAGACCGTTTTCGAAAAAAAAGAGGTATGACCCAGAGTCTGGCTAAAACAGGCATACTTCCGTTTACATTAAAAAGACCTGGAAATTTCCAGATTATTCTGCAAAATCAACCTATTCAAATGGTTAAAACTCATAAATTCTTGGGAGTAATTTTAGACCGGAGACTAACATGGTCGCCTCATGTACAGTCCCTGGAACAAAAAGTGAATCAGGCCATTCGAATCCTCCGGCATCTCTGCGGGGGCAAATGGGGTGGTACTACAGAGTCGTTATTAGCCCTACATGTTGCCTGGATACGCCACATCGTAACTTACTCACTGCCTCTGATGCACGGACTCCCAGCCTCCACCGAAAGGAGACTTCACTTGTTATTGGCAAGGAGCTTGAGGGTATGTCTGCATTTACCACGGTCAATTTCCAGTGCTTTAGTGTATGTGGAGGCTCGAGAGCTACCTTTGGCAGTACTCCGATCTAAAGAAACATCTCGAAATTTATTTAGAATTTTCACGCAACATGAGTGTCATTTTTTAACTGGCGAACTAACGCAAAGAACGGCAACGAGACTACAGGATATTATATAATCATTTCAAGCAGTAGTACGAGAATTTAAACAATGGAAACCTTCAAAACCACCTTGGACGTTGCCACTTCTCAACGTTATCCGTGAAATAGACGGCATAGAGAAGCAAGCAGACATGGCACATCTAGTAGCGGCACAGTTGGTACTTCATCAGCTTCATGTAATGCATAATGAAAAAACGAAGATATATACAGACGGATCATGCACAGAAGAAGCGTCAGCCTGTGCGGTCTTTATACCCGAAATTCAGAAAAAGAAGATGTACAAATTATCGCACAAATCTTCATCGACTACAGCAGAATCGGTGGCTATTTTTGAAGCAGTTAAGCTTATCTGCGAGAATCCCGAGCCACGAAAATTGGTGATATGCACTGATAGCAAACCTGCTCTTCAGCTAATCAGAAATGTGAGATCACCTTACAAAAATGGTGAAATAGCACAATGTATCGCAGAAACTGTGGAATATGCCTCATCGCAGGGTCACAACATCGTATTCCAATGGATACCCAGCCACATTGGAATAAAGGGAAATGAAGATGCTGATAGTCTCGCGAAGAAAGCATTGAAGGAAGGACGAGATTGCACAATCCCTATGTCTGGGGCGGATATTCGACATTTTATATCGCAAGGAGCTAACCATTGTTCGATAGAGAAGTGGTTTGAGAGGCCTAAATCAAAGGAAACGATACTTTACGAAGTCGATCCACACAGAAAATTTTCCATAGCGACAGACCTCCCACGACACCTAGAGACATTGATCCACCGACTTAGATTGGAAGTAGCATACACAAACAGCTTCCTGCACAAGATACATCGATCCAACACACCGGAATGCCATTGTGGTCATGCAGAGAAAATGTTCGCCACATTATTTTGGAGTGCGTTAAATACGCGAATGGAAAAGAAAAATTAAAGAACAACTAAGCAAGTTTGGACAGACGGCCCCTCACAATAAAGAAACTACTTGGACCATGGCCTGAGATGCATCGCAACAAAAAGGCAATAATCTTCCTGACAGACTTTTTAGTGGAGACCGGACTGGACAAGCGCCTATAACTGACAGCCAGAGATGGGTATTATGTAAAGTGTGGTCATGTGTATACTGACATTAGAGTAGTAAGGTGTGCGTGTAAGTAGTTTATGACTGTGTGAACTGCGTGAAGAAAACTGTGTATTGGCATGTTATTCGAACTGGTTTCAGTGTGCTATTATGTGTTGTTTTTCTTTTTTTCTTTTCCGTATTGTTATTTTTGGGTACTGTTCTGTATTATTATTTTATTTTTCACTGCAGAACTTTGTGATATGGAGTAGCCGAGGCAATAGGCACCTCAACCTCTCCACAGCAAAACAGTTAAAACAGAACAGAACAGAACAGCGGTGCGCGTGCTCGCCGGCATTCATTTCGTCGCGTCACGCCGGCGTTGCCACGCCAGGCTCCGGTCCTGCAATATACTTGCAGGCACGCACCCCGCTGCATTGCTTTGACGCATGCGCGTTTCAGCGCGTCCAGCATCCCTCCGTCACCAAAAAAGGAAGACGCAGTGTTGTCTCGGTAACGCGTCGGCGCAAAATGCATGTCGCATTTCGCGCCGGTTGCCGTCGGGCCACGCTGACGGACGCATGTCGCACCTGTAGCACCTGGCGTCAGACTATAGAGTTATCGCGTTTTGCTAACGTAGCATCGCTGTGCTCAGCGTGCGCGCGCGTCAACGCTGCGTTGGAGTATATTGGGCACTTCATAATGCACTCGCGGCGATTTCGCTAGCTCCACATATACCAAATTCGCTGTTACGTGACGTCGTTGGATGACAAAATATATAACTGATGCACACATGATAATTCTGACACGTGTGTCATGTCAGAACATGAGAACAATGTACGCTCATAGTGTGCTGATTGCCATTTTGATAGCTCCAAATATACTAAATTCGGTATCACGTGACGTGAATAGATTTAGAAGGAAAATGACACATCTAAACACAATATTCATGACACGGAAGTCACGTACGGCATCATTTACCTCCACCTCATAACGCAGTGCTGATTTTAAAGTGAAATATCAACAGTTCTTATTTGTGCTTCTCATATCATCGATTCCCACTCTAGGTTAGATCTGCCAATTTTTTCCATATAGCGTATTGCAAACCTCGTGCCTAGATGGAAAACCAATTTCACCATTATGCTTTCTCAATATATGCTAAGCAATGTTCTGATCACACGAATATAAGAAGATTTATTCTTATTTTAACTAAATCATTATTACCTAAGGCTCAAACGAAAGCAGAGCGTGATCATAAGTACGATATAATAAATACAGCAAGAGGGCAAACTCAACTCCTAAATGGTTTTTTTACTACTTCCGGATTCTCTATTTTTGGACAGCTTAGATGAACGGCGGAGATATGAATATTGCACAGGATTGGTTCTAGAAAGTTTAGTTTAGAATGACGAAGTTTGCGAAGTGACGAGCGAGTTACGTGAAAACGGCCGAGAAAACGACATCAGAGAAGTCCTTATCATGGCGAGACCGATTCTCGTGTGCCGAAATGGCGCAAAAAAATTTAATTTGGAAAAGTTTCACGGGCTTGTGTGGCACCCTGATATGTCGTATATTCTGATGAAATAGAAAAGAAAATGAATATCATGGTGGCTGTAGGGGCAAGATTCAATAAACGTGGATTTCAAAGGCACTTTTAGAGTACCAATTTTGAGTGCAGCTTTCCATTTCATTCTCGTTCGTGGCTAGAATTGCAGACAAGGGAGTGTTTTTTTTTCTTTCGTGCAGAAGTTGTACCTGCCTGTATGCAGAAGCGATAGCTTGCCTAATTACCCCAGTTGTTTTGATTTATGACATGTAAAATAAAAATTACCTCAATTGCACGTCATGTTTTTTGTAAATCTTCGTAGAAAGCAGTGAACATACTCGTCTTTAGAGTGTTCAATGTTGAATAATTGTAGATTCATCAGTTGCAAACTTAGTCTTTGACCAATAATTTTTCAGAACTAGACAATATGCTGGCATAAATGCACTTGCGCTTGATTTTACGAGAAAATATTAGACTGAAAGCGCGGCAAAGTGAAAGGCCTGTGACGATGTTAGCGAAGTGCGCTTAAGTATGCAGTGTAAGATGGTGCTTTGAAAGTCCAGAATGGCAAACGTGCACCTATACTGCACATTGGTAATTCACATCAATATTCATTATTATTATAGACATTTCTTGTTATAAGAAAATATATGTAGTTGCTGTAAGTGGCGTTCATTATTTAAAAATATCATTATCGAGATACTCCGAAGACTGAGGTACATATCAAAAGATAAAGACACAATGTAACCATGCCAACAATAGAGTCGTCTTTAGCATGTGACCCGATGTTAAAGAAACGATGATGAAAATGTGCGGTATGAATAATCGTCAAAGCGTTTTGAGCTTCCTCACTCCACCAACCCCACTGTTCATGTGGCTGTTGAAAACACCTATAAGCCCAAACTTCGCTTGTGGTCAAACATTGTGCTACTTATATTGTTATGACGTTTTGAATTTTGACAAATCTCTCCGGGTGCACCCAGCTATGTCGCAGCTCTGTTAGGACCAAAGAGGCTCAAATTGGCGACTTATGAAATATTTTTACTGTATTCGTGTCATACCACAAGAACGCGAGTGTACTTATACTTGACACCTATGAACGTTTACAATGTTTAGGAATGTGTATTGCCGCATGAATACATAATGAGTACACATCTAGCAAATGCTCCTTCTGAAATACAAAGAGCTTAATTCATTTTAGAAGTGAAATTGGAAACATTTTCAGTAAGGCGTTGATGTTCGCGATCTTTTTGTTTGTTTTTGAAAAGTGCGTCTTTCTCGAAAAAACACAACAACAGTTTTTTCAATCATTTTGTAACGTAAGCGTTTCACGTCTATACAAAGAGAGCCTCATAGGCCTCTGAGAAGAGAATTCCTCCAATTTCTTTAAAAACGTACAAGGCGCACACTCAGCGTAATTTCTGATTGACCTATAAAAATACTGAATGCTACCCTCCATGATGAGTGTAAGCCTTGCATCTCAATCCGTGGAAGCTTCTTCTAAAGGAACGTTATCACCAGCACAGAGGCTGCATCTAAGCGAGCCTACACGGGTTTTCGTTCCTCCTATATACTTCTAGTTTCTTCCTTTTGACAACGGCCTGACACTTCCGGCAGTGAGATTGCACTGAGAGCTCTAAGGCTGTCTTCGGGTAGTAGTCACACTTGGTAGATTGAGGGTATTAGTGACCGCGCTGATTTCTTTTCAAAAGCAGACAACCGGGGTAATGTTTTCTTTTTCGTTCCCCTCCAAACGTTATTTTGAAGCATCGCGAGATCACTTCGATGCCTTCGTGTTAGAAAAAAATGTGCGTTGAAGCTTGTGCTTCCTGTTAATAAACACTTATATTTATATTCCTTGTTGCATCCTTAAAATGGATACAATATTTGTGGTTTCAAACATACATTACTCTTTAGCAATATTCATGGTTTTTATTACAAAAAGCACTGCATGAAACATTGCTGGAAATGCAAGCGGAGAACTATTGCGATCAATCTAATATGTTGGAAGATTCTTTTAATATGATTAAATGTGTCACTCCACATCTTCGCAATGAAGCGCGCATGACGCGCTCGAGGCCGATTTGCTGACTTCATATATATCAAGTTTGGTATTACAAGACACGAACAAACGACAAAGGTAAATGACACGTTAAAACGTGACAACATTGACATGCGTGCCAGTAAAAAATGACTAAAGGCTGATCAGATAGTGCGCTCCACCCATTTCGATAGCTTCACATATATCAAATTCAGTGTTACTTGACTTGAATGAATCTCTAGAGCATATTACTGGTGAGAACACGATAATCATGACATGCGTGTCATGTAGAATATGACTACAATCTGCACTCACAGCTAGCTGGCCGCAGTTTCAGTAGCTCCACATATACGAAATTTGATATCACCCCACACGAATAGACGACTAAGGTAAATGAGACGTCTAAACATGATAACCATAACATGGAAGTAATGTACGGCGTATTACGTCCATCTCCTAACGTTATGCTGATTCTAAAGTGACATATAAACCTTCCTGATTCCTGATTCATACATAATCGATTCACACTGCACGTGGGATATGCCATTTTTTTCCTAATTATTTTGATTTAGAGCTTTTATTTACATATACCCATACATATCTGGTGCACGACAACGACGACACCATTCATATGATTTTTATCGGGCTAAAAATGTAGGACTTGTTGTGTAGCTACTTGCACCCATCTGGAGAACGTCGGGCAGTACTACAACAAGATCTTCTAACGTTCATAAAAGGAGCTCGAGTAACTGTACCACGTATTCATATCAATGAGTGCAAAACAGCTCTCTTCAACAATATTGTACTGAATTTTTTCAAAGTGAATTTTTTTAATTCTGTGAGCAAGCTCAATGCTTTGTGTCCAAGGAGTTGGGATTGTCTGAGAAGCAGCAACTTGAGTAAAGCAAGCGCGGCAGCCTAGCACACGCGACGAGGAGAAGAAATCAAGGCTGCGAATGCGCGTAACCTACGAGTGGTGCGCGCTTTGCACAGTGATGCTACGTCAGCAAACCTTGAGCACTTTAGTCTGACACTAGCCTTGACCAGCATCCGTCGGCGCGGCCCCATGGGTACCGGCGCGAAATGCGACATATGATCCATTTCGTGCTGATGTGTTACCCAGAAAACACTGCGTCTTCCTCTTTTCGTGACGCAGGGACGTGGGGCACGCTGAAACGTGAATGCGTCGAAGCAACGCAGTGCACCACGCGCCTGCGAGTATATGGCAAGACTGGTGCCTGGCGTGGCAACTCCAGCGTGACGCGACAAAATGAACGCCGGTGAGCACGCGCACCGCGTCACGTCGAAATGTATTGGCGTCTTCACTGTGGTATGTAGTCATGTTCTCACATGACACGCATTTCACGATTATCATGTTTGCACCAGGCACATACCTTCGTCGTCCATTGTCGGCGCGTAAAACCGAGTATGGTACATGTCAAGCTAGCGAAACTGCCGTGAGTGCATCATGAGCGTAACATGTAATCATCTTATTACATGACGCGCATCTCGTGATTATCGTGCTTTCACACGTCACATATCTTCGTTATCCATTCACGTACCCTAATTCCAAACTTCGTATATGTGACGCTAGCAAAACAGCCGGGAGAGCATCATCAGCGTGAAACGTAGTCATGTTGTTACATGACACGTATGCCATAATTTTCATGTCAGGTCTGTCGCTTGCGTTCGCCATACAATTATGTCATACCATGTGAGTTTTGCAACATGCCAGGCGAACGAAACCACCGCAATAGCTGCAGGACCATGAAAAGTAAATCACGACAATCATGACATACACATCGTGATTTTCATGTTATGACTAGTCAAATATGTTTTTCATACAGTCATGTTATGCCATGCAAAGTTTGGTATCAATATCATTGATTGATTATAACATAACCACCATATGATTATGAGAGACGCCGTAGTGAAGGGCTCCGGGAATTTCAACCACCTGAGGTTCTTTAACGTGCACCCAAATCTGAGCACATGGGCCTACAACGTTTCCGCCTCCACTAGAAATGCAGCCGCCGCAACCGGGATTCGAACCCGCGACCTGCGGGTCAGCAGCCGAGTATCTTAATCACTAGGCCACCGCGGCGGGGCGGTATCAATATCATTATCAAAACGGCCAGGAAAGCTAAAAGTCGCAGGTGGCTAGATATATGTAATGATAGATACGCTCAAATTTGCCGAAGTTCACTAAGAAATGCTTCACCTTTACAACCAACGTCAGCGCAGAGAATAACCTCTAGAGGCTTCTCTGCTTGACAGGCACACGGAAATCCACTGGAGTTAGTATTAAGAGCCCTGTTTGCCACTTCTTTAGTTTTTCATAAATATCCAACACATTACTCCTGAGTTCCTGGATGAGACATGCAATATGACTGTACCCTTGGATATGAATTTTCGCTCAAGTTGCGTGAAAGTGATTGTTCCGGGTGGTCATATTGTCTCGCGAACCAGAAAGCGAATTAAAAAGTAGTGCGCTTAACCACTTGATTGAAATATTGAAAAGTTTCAGTTAGGTTTTCGTTCCACACAAAGAAGTTCTTTTCCGTTTTGTTTGAGGCGCGAAGCTCCTGAAGTCCTGGGTCTGTTCCTCCTAGCTCGTACGCGGCCGCTTAGTTCGATGACTCACTCAATAGATGCTGACGGACGCAGCGACCGACAGACAGACAGACAGCCAATAGACAGACGGACGGACAAATGGTAGGAGAGACAGACAGACGCACAGAGAGACAGTCAGACGGACGGACGAACAAACAAACAGATGGACGGACAATTCAGGGTATACCGATAAAACACTTGGATATATCAACCCACTCATCATCATTCATTCCGTGGATATGCTGTAATTTTTTTAACGACAAAGCTCCTTAAGCCAAAGGTCGAGCATACACGAAGAATGCAGTAGTAGTAGCAGTAGTAGTAGTAGTCGTAGTAGTAGGTAGCGACTTTATGTTTAGTCCTTGGAAGGTCCGCTAAATGGTGGTACTTCTATATCTTCAATACTTGATGGAAAGATGCGAGATGGTAGTACTTGGAGTGCTCACTAGATGGAAAGACGGATGGACGAATAGACGGATGGACTGACGGATGCACGGATGCACGGACGGAGGGACACACGGACACAAGGGCAGACGAATGAACACACGGACGAGCACACATAAACGCACAGGTGGACGGACAGATGCACGGACGGTCGCATGGAAGGACGCAAGGACGGACGGAAGCAAGGACGACGGAGGGATGCGTGAACGGACTGACGCACGCTTCGCCCCATTTATCATCATGCACTCCGTGCATATGCAGTAATTTTTTTGTATTTATTGCGTTCTGGCAGACCCCTCCTCCACGCTGAAATAGTTGCGAAGGTTTGTTTTTGTTAGAAGCGCAGACGCCTTTTATGCGCTGAGCTACGCACTAGGCTTAAGAAGATGGCCCCCAGGTCACGAAATCCAATCCTCACGGCGGCGGCTGCATTTTCTATGGAGGCCAAAATGCTGTAGGCCCATGTGCTCAGATTGGGGCACGCGTCAGAGAACCTCACGTGGTCAAGATTTCCGGAGCCCTTCACAATGGCGCCTGTCATAATCATACCGTAGTTTTTGAACGTTAAATCTTAAATATTGATCAATTAGACAAGTGCAAGTATAAAAGCGTCTCTTTTACCAATGAGGGGTCGTTATTAGGCTAATCGCTTGTATTGAAATGCCTAGCCGAGAGTCTCAAAATGTTAGATCATTCAGTTGCAGAGCAGTGATACATATAAGTTTCCACGTTTTGATATTGCAGTATCACTTTTACATAATGGCAGAGGCTCATCACTCGTTTGAATGACGCGGTTTTTTAAATACACACTAGTCGTCGCCTGTTAGATCCTGACTGTTTGGGAACAGGCCCACGGGACGGCTTTCAGCTCCCCCATAGAAAAGTACTGAGTACTCTAAATCGCTCACCACTTTCTCTAAACAAACAAATGCTCTGATCAGGACAGTTTTAGGCTTTCCCATAGTCAAGTACTAAGTACTTCAAATCGTTAATCACTTTTTCTAAACACAAATGCTCTCCCATAGTAGAGGTATTGTGCTCTGAATCGTCGCAATTTTTTTTTCTGAACCCATTAACCTCGTGCATTTTCCTTTGTATCGGACGCTGTTGTCATTGGTAAGGTTGCCCATGGGAAGACTATATGCTCTCCCATAGTAGAGTACCAAGTACTCTAAATCATTAATAATTTAAAAAATGTCGTTTTGTTTTTGTTTTTGAGCACAAGAGCAAAGTGTTCTCATAAATAGATAAGAAACATTGTCCTACATTGTGAAACACTCATTTGTTTGTTCACATAGTCTTTAATGTTTATATAAGTTTCGTTGTGTCGAAGTTCATTAATGCCCATCGTTGTTGTACAGTTTTTGCATTGTACATATGAACATCACTACGTACACAAATAAGTTATTTTGGCTTAACCACCTCGACTTCATGGTATATACTAGTTCACTGTATTCATGGCACTGCAGCCCAACGCTTGCTAAACCTTTCTAAAACCAAGGAGGTTACGCCCGGCGAGTATAACGTAGCAACCCTTTCTTGCCAGATAGTGCTCAATGTACATGCCAATGGCCATTAATGGGGAATGGAAGACAGGAGAATCCGCTTTTACTTTCTTACGGCTTACGCTTCGTACCTACATCCAACCTTTAACCACCTTGACTTCATGGCATATACTACTTCACTGTATTCATGGCACTGCGGCTCAATGCTCGCTAAACATTTCTAAAACCAAGAAGGTTACACCCAGCAAATATAACGTAGCAACCCTTTCTTGTCAGATAGCGCTCAATGTACATGCCAATGGCTGCTAATGGGGAATGAGAGACAAGAGAACGCACACGCTACGAATTTTTTATTGTTCAACAACGCACAGGAAAATCTTCCACCAGCACCACCTTGCAGGTCAAAACGTAAGACTGGTTACACACTACGACTACGACTACGACTACGAGGGATGAACGGGTGCCGCTATAAGGAGCTTCGTGCCTCCGCACTCTATGGCGAATACTGAGCAATGATGGCATGCCCGCTCAGACACTGGCTCGCTGCCATCTGGGACCATCACTACGTGTCTTCTTGCCGGATAGCCAAATAAACCAAGGTCCTCAATCACTGAATTACCATCTTTGTATCGAGCCCTTCTGGCATTTCACCGACGTTTGGAAGCTACGTGCCCAGAAATAGAGGTGGCCGATTCTAAAGTAGTGGACACAATGGCCGCCCTTCTACGGCGCTTCGTGCCCCAGCATCGTCAATCTGCAATGAACCGCGCTTGGAAACCAATAACTGCCGCAGTGTTGCCAGGGCATCTCAGAGACTTTGTCTGGAGGTTTGGCTGGGGCTTACTCCCTACGCAAGATCGGTTGCAGCGATGGCAGGTGGTTTGCACTTCCACTTGCGCCAACTGCGTCATGGTAGAGACCAATCGACATGCGACGGTTAAATGTGTGGTTTCCCACCTTTTTTGGCATGCGGTTAATGCTGGTTTTCGGGGACAGAGTGTGCGAACTTTCGTGTCCAATGGCCGATTTCCGCGTGGCCGCTTCTCCGCTCTGTTAACAGTTGCGGGGCTGTTCAGCCTTTGGGGAAACCGATGTGAGGCTGTAGCTGCCAATTGCCGCCGGCGTACTTTGTGGCCAATACTGGGGAGAATGAGACGAGAGATCCTCGCGTTCTTCTCCGAGGAGCTTTTGTTCTTCGGGGAGCACGAGTTTTTGCGGCTTTCGTCATGCCCTTTCGCCAAGGTGGAACACGAAAGGATACAACTAATTTTTCGTCTGACTTGGTGCTAAGTGGCGCCCATTGAGTTGTTTTATATGATTTCGTTTGTTACATATTGTGTTTCATTGCATCTATTGTATCGTTATACCATTGTATCATGATATCGCATTGAGTTTTTGTGTACATCTTTGCCAAGACTGTCATGTACATTAGCGCAAATGTCTTCACTGTAACGTAGTGATTTTAGTCGTGAAACGTAGATGTGCCGAATTGTATGTGCCCTGTTACTGGAATGGTATGAAGCCTTTGCGTTCTCTACATGCTGTAATTAATTTTTTCTAAACAAAAACAGGTTATGACTGCCCAAAACACTATTTCCACGCATAGCGTAGCACCTCAGGGAGTGCACAAGGGTTGTGCCTTCAACGACATGCAGCCATTGTCAGAGAGGAGGTGGCAATCAAACGCTGGAAGCGTTCACGTAGGTCATGGTGCCAAGCCTGAATCAAGGTAGACTGCGTTTTGGCGCGCAAAGTGATGCACAACTTCACTGCAGTATGGGCCAGCTCCACAGAAACGCGACGGCGAAGGGAACGTCGTTCAACTGAGCACTGCAGGTGCCACTGCGTTTTAAGCGCATTCCAATGATATGATCAAGACGCAGCGAGTGACACCCGCATTGCACGGGACACATTTGACTGAGAGCACGCGTCCTGAAGAGCGCGAACATCAAGACGCCATGGTTTTTCTGCAAAAGAAAATTTATTTATGAGTTCTTAGAGAATTGGACGATGGTCAGATTTATACACATGGGAAGGAGGGATGGCCGGAACACGTAGGTCGGAGAAAAAACGCCTCTAAAGCACATGGAATATAAGTCTGGTCCAGTCAGCTGGACGATGGTCCGCGGCGCCATGTCACCAAAACTATTCCTCTGTATACGATCGTGCGCATCCAGCAATAAAAATGCTGGACAAAGCGTCGAAGCTCCCGTGAATTCCAAACATACGAGCCCCAACATCGACTTGGTACATCCCTTCACGTATTTAGCACAGAGGTAAAGTCTCGAATTAACATAACAGCTTGCACTGTGCATACGCCTGATGATCAACGTATATATTTTGTTATATATAAGTATATATAACGTATATATAAGTTAAGTACGACACATCTCGAAATAAAATTTTCTGAAACAATTAACTAACTTTGCTAGCTTGAGGTTCTCGCCTGTTGCTTCGTCATTTCTGCCAGCGTTTCAGAGCAACCCTGGGCTGGCAGACGCAAGTCTTGGCAAGCCAGCCCCCGAGGAAGGTGCTAGCCTTCTACTTGAACACGCCGAAGGGACTAGTCCCGAAGACGTCACTGACGCGACGTCTTCCATTGTAGGAATCGAAGAGGTCTACTGTGTACAGCACTTTGGCGGCCGGAACTTCCAAGTAGCCACTAACAGTGAAGCTGCACTGGCTCAAATTGTCGTGGCATCCAAACTCGTAGTCAGAGGAGCTTGCATTGCTGTCGTGCCCCTGGGACCTCAACTCACTCAAGTCACCGTTCTGTTCCTGCCGTGCCGCGTCCCCAGCGAGGTCCTCGCGCAAGCATTGTCTCTCTACGGGAAGATGCTGAACATCAGCAGTGAACTCATGGGGTCGCGCCCAACCGTGACCACTGGGAGGCGATTCTTCCGGATAGAAATGAAGACATCGTCGCCGGTGCCCAACTACCTCAACCTCGTAGGACATGTATACTTATAGTGACCTGTGACTCGAAAGGGATCCAGCGAGTGTGGCGTCGATGTAGATACAGCGAGCACTTCCGCATGAACTGCACATCTGCGTTTTGTGGAAGGTGCGGCGTTTATGGCCACGCTAAAAAGGGCTGCTGACTTCCTTGTTGCCATTGTGGTGACCCGCATGCCACCATCGCCTGCACCATGAGGCCGTCGTATTCCGAGGCGGTGTCGAAGAATTACCCGCCACTTCAAACAGGAACGCAACCCAAGAACAAAGACGTAGTATCGTCGACACCAGGCGCAGATATTTCTCAGCACGAAGTTGGGCAGAGTGCGGCGCCACACCAGATGCCACACCAAACGTCCGCAGTGTCTCCAGCTAGCCCGGACAAGGCAGCCCCTCAAGGCACAGGTTATCTATTCAGTGGCCCGCGACCAGTGGCGATTTCTGCAAAACCACAGGTCAAGCCCTCGCCAGAAGAGGCGCCTCTCAGTGGACGCGTCGCATATAGTGACGCGATATCTGATGCTCACCCCATGGCACCCGGACTTCTGTTAGTCCTATTACTGAAGAGATTGTTCCAAGGTGACGAGGTTTTCATCAACGATGACTTAAACAGCACTATGAGTGACACGGACCTGCAGATAGATGACGAGAGCACTCCAAGCGACATCATCCGGGAAAGTCTAGACGTGTTTGTACCAGCTTCACTCAAGAGCTTCGGCACCAACCACCAAAGAATATCCAGCAGTGACTCGGAGGCTCCCACCAGAGAGAGAAGTCCCCTGCGCACATTGACGTGGCACCGGAAGCCCGCTGCTTCCATAGGGTCACCGTGTCATGACAAGAGAAAGATCAGCTTGTGGGACACCCGCACTCACGTCTGTCAGAGCTGTGCCCCGTCTAGTATCCAGGTTAATCTTTAGTGTTTATGATGACTACCTCATCGAATATTATTTCTTTCAACGTGAATTCTGTACCATTCTGTAAATAAATTATCTCCCTCTCTCTTTCAACGTGGAAGGTTTTCACAGTCCAGTAAAGCAGGCCGAGGTGAAAAAGTAGCCCGTACTGCAAATTGTGATGTTTTGTGCCTGCAGGAAACTAATATTTTTTTCGCTATCCGACGTAAGGGCTTTTAAACGAAAGTTCACCTTACAGTGCTCTTTCTCTTTCCGTACAACTCGCTTTACGGGAGTATGCGTAAATGAATTTAATCGGGCTTTATTGAAAGGTCGCAATTTTTTTATGACGGCGTTGCTAGAATTCTGGCTCTGGATTGTACCTACTTTTCTTTTCGAATGAGGACACTCTGTCCTCATTCGCCTGCACAAGCTGGACAACCTAATGATTTTTTTCAAAATTTGGATGTATTTATTCTAGAGGATCAACACGTAATTTTAAAGGTGGGAAGTAGACCCGAAGCGCCAGCCGTAAGACAGTGTGCATGTGCCACCTCTCGTTTAGTCCTTGGAATGTCCGCTGGATGGCGGTGCTTCTATATCGGGAATATATAATGAAAAGATGCGAGATGGTGGTACTTAAAGCGTTGACTAGATGGACGAACGGACACACAGACTGATGCATGGATGGACTCACGGCACGGATGGCTGCACTAATGAATGGACGCATAGACGGACGCAGGGGCGGATGCATGGACGATCTCAGGGACGGACGCACAGATGGACGTGCGTAGACATGAACAGATGCACGCACCAACGGGCGAATGAACGCACGGACGGTCACACAGGCTGACGCATAAACGGGCAGTAGCAAGAACGAATAAACGGACGGATGCTCCGCCCCACTCTAGTTGAAGAAAATTTTATTTCCCTATATATCTTACACAGCTTATGTGAACACAGAAAAATGGACAATGGTGATCAATGTGCATGTACAATGCAATCTGTTATATACAGCGAAAAGAACCTATTGCGTATGCAGTGACGTAAAATGCAAAAATTGCACAACAAAGACAGAACATTAATGACATCGAGATGAATAAACATAAGAAAAACAATAAGACTATATGAACAAACAAGAGGGGTCATTCACAGTGTAGGGTGATCTTTTGCATTCACCTGTGAGGACAGTTTGCCCTCGTGCTCAAGCACAACATTACACAAAAAAGACTTGTTTCTAAAGAAGAAAAAGAAAATACACACTAATGTCGCAGTGGTACAAGCTCTAGCCCACCTCCTCAATAGGGGAGGAAAGACATGGACACTCTGTTGTTTTTTACAATAATGATTCGCGTAGACCAGCTTTGGAGGAAAGCTTCCTCTCCAAGCATGACTAGTTCTGCGGTGAGATGCGTAAGCATAACGTTTCTTATCCGATGTAGCAGAGGAGACATGGCTCTCTGAGGGCGTCCCCTCAGGTGGGCCAGTCCCCTCCGCTTCCATAAGACGAAGGCTTCGATACCCATTAAGAGTTTGACGAAGTTGTTTATTTGGTTAGATTTCCAATGCATACTCCCTACTGAAACGTTCCATAATATGCGGAGACCTCACATACGGAATTATTGGAATATGGAAGACGTATGATGCGGACTCCGCATAAAACGTATGATGCGGACTCCGCATCTTATGGAAAGACGTATCATGCGGAAATTACTGAAATGTGTGCATGTTACGTCTGAATCTAGTGCAAAGCAATATAATGTGCAAATTGAATAGACGTCCACATCTTGAGTACATGCAATACTGTGTACAAATCACAATATTTCTTAAACGTGCATGATGAGGGATTGAATCATCGGCATCTTACTAATTGTCGTGATGCGGAAGCAAAATTACCTTTTAAATAAAATACATTACAAAACTACTAAATTACATGCTAGCGATCATAAATGGTGGTTACATTGCAATACATTAATGCAGTGTTCTATGCAAGACTTAAAGAACTTATAAAGTTATTATTATCAATAGAGAAGCATTAATATACACATCAGCCCTGCTACAATCAATATGTTTTTTATTTGTCTGTATGCTCCAGCTGTGAATAGTGACATTGCAGTGTGGATCGTACACAAATGAGGTGACTGCACCGCAATTTCCCGAGCTCCACCTAAGCCACAGGATGGTGGCACAATGTAACAGCAATTTTAAAACGAAATGTTTAAACATAAATAATAATCATAGCACTGTGAAAGTGTGGTGCTGTGTTTATCTCATGAATGCCTTGAGGAGATCGGCGAAATGCTGCTTGAGGCTCCGGCACCACTGTAAATTTCGAAGGTCACTGCGATAGAACTTATGCGTCCTTCATAGGCACCTGGAAATGAAAATAATTGGCACAAATAATGTCAGAGACACATGTTAGCACAATAGTTTACATGCACAAGAAGTATAACACACAGAATGAAACTGAAAATTTAAGGCACACAATCCTTCATGTTATGCATATGTGAATAATAGAAGGAACGAGTGTATAAATTAGTTCTGCCACATCAAAAAAAAACAGCATGCTTATCACAGTGAAAATAACTAGGTTGTCACGATTTTCATTGATAGAGATATTCGATTAATATGTCCTTATGAAATTATGATTTAAACGCTTCCTGCACAGTAAAACTTTAGGAACTGCAAGTGAAAGCTCCCAATGTTCATTTAATGGTGTGTGAATGTACATCAGCTGCCTTTATACTATACAGTTTGTGCACAAAATTGGCATTTTCAACAATTTTGAGAGTTCAACCTATGCAACTTATGAAGGTTAAAATCACCATGAAAGCAAGCACGACCAGGCAGGTGCCATTAAAAATCTGTGCAAGCCAGATAACTATAACCTAACTGCACACATATAGGGGAGCAAGAGTAACGAAAAATCCGGCTGCTGACCTGCATGTCGCGGTATCAAACCCCGGCTCCATTTCCGATGGAGGCAGAAATGCTGTAGGCACGTGTGCTCAGATTTGGGTGTACGTTAAAGAACCCCAAGTGGTCGAAGTTTCTAGTGCCCTCCACTACGGCGTCTCTCATAATCATATAGTGGTTTTCGGACGGGAAACCCCACATATAAATCAAGAATAACAGAAATAAACTGCCAACAGAAAAGTTGGGTGCATGTGCTATCTGTACACCTTACTAGATACAGCATGCTCATCGCATTTCAAATACCGATATTTAAAATAACTGCTCTATTAGGAATGTAAAAGGTAAGTAGAACTGAACGACTCTACAAAAAGTGACCCTATTATGACATCACGTTTTCTTATAACAAAAT
Organism: Rhipicephalus microplus; assembly: GCF_043290135.1. Classification (NCBI taxonomy): domain Eukaryota; kingdom Metazoa; phylum Arthropoda; class Arachnida; order Ixodida; family Ixodidae; genus Rhipicephalus; species Rhipicephalus microplus. Next base: position 28,851,920 of record NW_027464588.1, on the reverse strand, counting down.
TGACTAAGACTCTCAAATATCATTATGCAAGGAAAAAATCTTCAAAAGAACAATCAAGTTTGAAGTCATAATTATTTATATGGCTACTGTGACTATAACCAAGAAATCGACCTCAACATGGCTAATGTTAGTTTTTAAGGCCTATGTTCACTAGACAATGAACTATACCACAAAAAGCACAGCGTTCAGGCAAAGCACCACACAAAAAAAGAAAGCAGTCCTTTTTGTTATTACCTACAATGCCTTTGAATTGGTATTTTTACCTCTACTTTCCGCTTTTTATCTAAGAAACTGGTGTGAAACAAGTTAGCTGAAAATGCACTGTGCCTCCAAAACCTGTTGGTTGAGTCTGAATTTTTAAAAAATGGTGAAGCTTGCACTAAATTAGGCTCCACAAGCCTTGGAACAGTGAGACTACATGACTGTTAGGACTACTTTAGTTACTTGTGTTTTGTTTCTGGGCCTAAGCATAAAGACAAGGGCTTAACTGAATTGCTGCTAACAAACAAATGCTTTCGAAATTGCCCGAGCGTCAAAGGATGCTCAGCCATTTGTTGTGTTTTACACTGGGCTATTCTACACCAAACATACAAACCATACTGCCTGGCGACCATCACAGATGTATAGTTTAAAAAATGATGGTAATTTACTCTTCTGAAAATAGTTATTTGCAGAAATGTTTTGAAGAGAAAAGAGTAGTGGTCACGTGGGTACCTTCAGAATTTCGCAGAATGTCGTGCGGGTGTTATTTGTGAGAAAAATTTCAAAGTACCACTTTTTCTTGCCATATCAAATTTGATCTACATATTAAGTAAAGATGCTTCTTAAAGTATTTGAAGTCAAGTAACATTAGTGCAATTTTTCTGCTACATAGGCTTTGAAGAATTCAGCCAAACTGTTTATCGTTTGCATATCTTGTATGGCAATACTGCATTTTGTATGAATATTTGAGCCACAAATACTCACTGCACAGAAGTTATATTTTACGAAAAAAAATAATGTTAGGTCCAGATTACAAATATTACTATATAATCGTTTTTGTCCACATTGAGATGCAAATTGAGCTGTGTGTTTGTCTAATTGAAAATTACTTTTATATGTAAGTTGAAAGCAAATTAACAGTTCTTGTTACATGGCAAGTGTTATCATTACAATTTTCGTTTAAATGAGGAAAATGATTTTTGAAGTCGCCTATTGAGGGCCATGGGGAACTTCGGAACGGAAGCTGTCGTACATCAAATGCAGAAAACAGCCATCATAAGAAAACTTCAAAAATTCATTTCTACTTTAAGACAAAGTGTAATCATATAACTTGCCTTATGAAGAGAACTGCTTCCTTGCTTTTGACGTGGCGAAAAAATTGCACTAATATTACTGAGCTTCATGCATTACACACAATCACCTTTACTTAATACCAAGACCGAATTTGGTGTAGAAGAGGCAGTATTTTTGAAACACTTTACTTTTTACAAACAACACCCAGACGACATCCTGGGAAGTCCAGAAGGCACCAACGTGGCCTAATATTTTGTTCTCTGCGATATACTTTAGCATTTTGCTGTTTTCAGAAAAATACAGTAAACGAGCACAATATTTTTTTTTCAAAACACATTTAGGACAGTTGGCAAAATGGCTGGGATGTTTGATGCGTAATTGCCTCACTGCCAGCAATTATTCTTCCGAAGCTCAAGCTATCACCTCTCTGTTACTGCCTCCCTCACATACAATGCCTGCATAGGAAAGAAAAAGAAAGGCAGGTCCGACAAAGTTCACAAGGCAAGATATTTTCATGTTGGATAAATTCATTACCATAAACAGCAGCAAAATAACATTCATTTTGAGTAGTCCAAGACACAAGCTATATACCAGCATACTAAGAGACAAGCACAAACTTTTCAATTTAACATGTGTGGTGATAGACAGGAAGCACTTATTGCAAGACTGATAAGTCTGTAATTAACTAAATGAAGTACAATGCACTGTTCAATCCAACACCCCATAGGCATCTTTGCTATAGCAAAGCCATGTGTCATTGATTCATGCACTAGATGGGACAATGCAAATGTAACAAAAAAGGTGAAAAAAGAAAACAAGAGGAAAAAAAGAAGAAAAGGGGGGATGCATAGTAGGAGCAGTGTAGCACTACTTTTACTTTGCATTCCCCTTTTCTTTCTTCTTTTTTCTTCTTTCCTATCATTTATCTTTTTTTGCTTCCCTTACCCCCAACCTCCGACAGGAGAACACTTTGTATCAGCGCAACCTAACTTGAAAATAAGCAAGGGCTGCACTCTTCCGCGTTATAGGTTTTTTTTTTCAGACAAACATTTCCAACAGGCACACACGCCTATACTAAAAGATGTCATTACTGACCCCATTTAAACTAACACGCCAAGAATGACAAGGTGACTTCTAAAAAATAGGTACTCCTATCGCAACATCGGCCAGCCTGTCTGAAGCACTTCTACTGTTCACCCTGATTACCCCACTAGATGTTTCCATCTGTCGACTCACATCTTCATTTTGGATAACACTAAGACGAGCTTACAATGATGAATACGCACGAAAGTTTAGTGATGTATCATGTATCAGATTAAGCAACTCTGTTAAAAAATTATTGATAGCTTGCTTCCAGGCTTTTTATACTGTAGCCTGAAACTTCGTAATGTCTTCTATGCACATGAACCAGATTGACAACGTAATGCACAACATGCTTAAGAATACTGCGAGGAACAAGATAACGACAAAACGACCAGCCACCCAAAATTTTCGCTGTACATGTTTATAAAACGTTCATGTACTCCAAACGAGGTGCTTATGATACAAGCCGAAAAAACCTACAAGTAGGGCCTTGGAGTCTTCTGGAAGTAGACGTGTTGCATTTTTTTCTGTAGAGGGCTTTAAACCCATAAGTGAGGAACAAAACTCCTGTATAATGAAGAATGTTGGCAGCTATCAGTTATAGAAAAACCTAATGCAGCTAATCTTCCCCGACACATCTGTACATTTAGAGAGGTGACGTAGCTTCTGTGATTGTGGCAATAACTCCAACAGGACCAGTGCGAAAATTGGCACTACTTGGCTAGACAAATGTCCAAACATGCCTGCCCGACTCCCTCTAGCCATCCTGGCTGAATCTGGCACATGATTTCTTAACTGCTGGCTGGACAAAAACAAAACCACTGAAGCACTCACAATACACAGCGTGAAGTTCCTCTGGAGTGGTCAACTTCGTCTTCTGCGATGAAAGAGCAGCACAGTGTACTGATAAGGCACTCCTTGCAATGGTTTTCAATGCCATACAGTGACCTTGCTGTTCCTGTCGAAGAGAGCTTCGGGAGCTTGGAAGGTGCTTGCTCTTTTCTGGGGGCTGCTGCCGCTCCTCGTTTCCTGCTCAAGGTCAACCTGCATAAAGTTGTAGATGAGGCTTTAAGAGTTGTATATAATGATATACAAATTTTCGCTGAACACACATTTCCTCGTGGCACACTGAGGAATTTCTTATAAAACTTAAGGCCTCGTATATGCAAACATTTACAATCGATCCGAAGATGCGCTCGACTCTAAAAAAGCAAGTTTGTTATGTAGTGTATATAAAGAAAGGTCATTCAGCACAACCACAACTACAGTTGCACACGAAAACGACATTTTACACGATTCTGTTTATTTACATGGTCCATTTTATTTACACGGTCCTGTTTTACACGATCTGGTCTGCATGAACTCTTGAACCGGGCACCATATAGGTTGAAAGACACACACAGACTGAGACAAACCTAGTTTCCCGTGGAGCATCCTCTTGCACTATAACAACACATCTCAATCTAGTTAGTTGGTCAGAACGAGGTGAAAACAGCTCGCACTTGAAAAGCACGGGCAGAAGGAATGACGCCTGCACCCTGTGCTTTCTGTACGTTCTTGTTAAGGGTGCAGTTTTCACCTTATCCTTATGCAATTTTGCATTTATAACATTGTTCGCTGCATAATCTTTGTGGCGTTAAAGTGTGTGATACCGTCATGTGTATCCCATGTAATTTATAAAAATAGAATACAAGATAGCTTGATTCAAAAATAACAAAGTGCATCCAGCGCCATGTCCTGTAGCCATTCTTTAGGCAAGTGGCAGAATGATTTATTCTTCAAAACATATCTTACTTGTAACCACTACAAGAGCTAACTCGTACACTGGCACATTCTGTTTGCCTCTTCAGATTATAAGGTACCTTTTTTACACCAGAAAATCTTCAAGAAGAATAGAAGTGTTGTAATTGTGAAGAAAGAAAAGTAGAAGGAAAAAAAGATATTGATTGATTTGTGGGGCTTAACGTCCCAAAACCACCATATGTATATGAGAGACGCCGTAGTGGAGGGCTCCGGAAATTTTTAACACCTGGGGTTCTTTAACGTACACCCAAATCTGAGTACACGGGCCTACAACAGTTCTGCCTCCATCGAAAATGCAGCCACCACAGCCGGTATTCGAACACGCGATCTGCGTGTCAGCAGCCGAGTACCTTAGCCACTAGACCACCGTGGCGGGGCAGGAAAAAAAAGATAACCTGCCCTGTACAGGGACCGAGCCTGCGAACTTCGAATAACATGTCCGATGCTCTATCAACTGAGCTACCATGGCGGCTATCCCTCTTCCATTTTGTACGGTATATATGTGCATTTATACATGGAAGAGTCAGTCAGCGCTGCCTGTTACCATTATGGCGAGTGTGGTACACCTTTTTTTGCCTACTGGCAATTACATTACGATTGCAATTACGTAATGATTACTTCCAATATCCCTATACTTCTTTGGCAGCATTATGCATCTGTCCGTTCTCAGAAAATCTGCTAGTCACAGGAGGAGGCAATCGATCGCCCTCCCACCTAAATGCATGTACTTGAACACATGCACAACTGATAAAAAAAAAACAAGTCACACACGGCTAAGATTACTGTGTTTCACTGTTTCAGATTCATGAGTAAAGGAAAGAACTATAAATTTAAGGGTTTGTTGTCTTTGTTGAACACATTATAATGACAACTAGCAGAAAATGATGCCAAACAAACTATAGGGGATGTTATCAAAAGTAACTTTAACAAAATTGTGAAAAGAAAAGTGAACAAAAACGTAACTTGGCAACGTTTTTTGACAATTGAATTGACATTACTTTTTATAACATCCCTTTATTATACCGGGTAATGTTGCTCCTACATTGCACATATGAAAAAATCGATCACCATACACATGCATGTTGCCGCAGTTGTCTCGAATTAGCTCCAGTAAGGCCGCGCCGATGCGCCATGGCTCTGCTGGCGTTAGCGTTGTCAAAGCGAATTGGCAACCGCATTCGCAAAGGCGCGTAAGGTTGCCGTTTCACGACGCCTCGTTCGAGTGCAGCAACACACACTTGCACTGAGCGGCATACTTGGTCTACATAAAAAAGTGTCCTCCTTACCTTTAGTTTCTTTCACACTGTCCTGAGGGAAGCAACCACAGGCGTCAGCCGTCACCTCGGAGTCCTTCGAGCGCCCGCCCAACCCGCCGATTCCTTGGACGACTCGCACTTGATGCGCACTCGAACAACCGCGGGAATAGGGCGCAATCTTAGCACATCTTACGAACAAGGAACGGCCCTTCCTTGTGTAAATTTAACATTTCGTGCTCTCGTGTGTAGCAGCGCGAACACATGAGAGATGCAACGAAACGGTATGCCTACGTTAACAAAGAAGACAAACAACATGTGGCTTTAGCTGTGAATGGATTTGAATTGGATATCTGTTTGAGGAAAATAAAAAAAACATCTGTCGCTGCTATAAACTGAAAAAAAGTACGTTATCTGGCAAAATAACTTTAAAAGTGATAAATGGTTATTCAAAAAACAAGTTACAACTTATGAATATTTTCAAAGGTCTGTTTTGTTTTTGTTCTAGCAGACGACAGCCTCCTACTGCTTCTACGACTAACGTAGTGCGGTTTCACGTTCGGTGCGTGTCGCCGACGCAATGCTCTACAGTAGTGATATCAGAGTTATCAACTCTCAATGAATCATAGGATGGCTACAAAGCAGTAACATTTTGACATAGTGCAGTACGCAATCTTTCAAGGTATGACATTTCTTTGCTCTGAAGCAAATCGAAGCAAGCCGGCCGGCGCAATCAGCTGACATCGCCGCTACGCGAGGCATGGTAGTGCGCAATAGCGTCGCGCCCCGCGCTCGATTTGTCATCAAGCGATAGAGCTACTGAGTGGAATACAGCTAGATGCAGGGATTAATGGCGTATCATTCTAATTCCCTGTGGTGGCCGACTCAATCGCAAGAGAGCCCCGGGAAACAACCTTCAACTGCTCAAGCTTGTGTGTGGGTGTAAAAATACTTCTTTTCATCCGCGGCGGGGCAGCAATCTATAGTTGAAAGACATGCGAAAAGCATGTGACGTATATACAATCACAAAACATATGCACACAACAATAGATACGATCGCATATCGTACATGAATATGCCAACACATAGCGTGTAAAAAGCAAATTTATATACATACCTTAAACACGCACCACTCTCTATCGCGATTAGCTTAGCAAGCTAACGCCCTCAGTTCACGTACACGAGCTCAACTGAGTGGCGCAGGTTCGAGTCCTGCCAAGTCAAATTTTTTTCAACGTTTTTATTGTACTGCTATCTTTTCTAATGCCTTAGGTTCTAAAACAAAATAAAAGCAATATTGCGTTCAAGTACGTTGTGGGACTGTGTTTTTTGCGCAACAGTTATTAGTATTTTTATTTTCATTATTAATTTTTTAATTTATTTTATAATATAACAAAAGTAAGGACTAAGGGGAACATTGGGTCTGATTATTGTGAAGGGACTCGAGAAGTGAGATAACTCAAACCAAAAAGTTTATTTGAGATAAAACTGAGCATTTCACAGCCGGACCAGTTTCTTCAAGGGTAGGCCCTAGGTATGCGCGAGACTTGCTATATGACTCATCTCAAGCTGTGGCAGTTGAGGGAAGGCAATATCACCGAGAAGTAGTTCCAAAATATATTTTTGTAGATGTTTTTTGATTCCTCCAAAATAAGGGCTGCACAATTGTGATCGAGCCAAACCAAGAATTGCGGGCACGAAGTCATGAGACAGAAAATGAATAACGTTGATTGTTTGAAAAATTGCCTTTAATTAAAGGAAGAGTTATGGAGTGCTACGTAGCTTAACTCGCAGTAGGAATTATATATATACATATAGATAGTTTAAAATGGACAATGTTGCACACACAGATATTGGTTAAATTTTTTTGCAGCACAGTTGAAGCATCTATGTAGAACTGAAGCATCAAGAGAAGCTCATGCGTCCTCACTTTATTGCGATTTACATAGCTTGTATGTGTCCATGCAGCCATGATATGATATATTTTAAAGCATTTGTTTAACCTATAATCTTCTTATTCATTAAAGCTGGCCCATAAGTTGTGTCTTATGTAGCACTACAATTAAAGCGTAATCTGCATGGTGGTCTGAAACAATGCTTTTGAAAATCTCAAAACAACCCAGCTCTATACACGACCATCCGAGCATCAATGATAAGCACCATTATATGTCCGTACATATCAGTTGTGCTCTCATACTTAATTATTTTTCTGACCACTCCCTCTGCCACTACCTCGTTTCTGTCGTGAAGCTGTGGCAAGTTGTGTATAGCTGTATTTATAGTGTAGGAGCACATACTATCAATAAGAGTTATTTTTAGGCTACATGAAATTAGTTTTCATAGATTTTCATTTCTTTTGTCGGTGCTCAGGAGAGCTAAGCTCATGGTCGATATTTTAAAATGACATTTCTCTTTGCCAATGTTAATGAGAACAGTTTCATTAATATTGACAAGTTCTTTCACATTGAATTTAGTTCTCATTATTATTGTTTCTACCAAAAACAAGCCCTTGAAGTTATGCTTTTTTGCTTGATTTGTTTTCGTGTGACAGCATGCAAGTAAATTGACAGTTATTGTCATTCCTTGTGAATGACACATTTTCCGTTTGACAGACTTTAGCACCTGGTCATCTGCAGAAGTTGTATTCATTCTGGAAAAGGGCGAACAGCGGTGACTGACAACACAGACTAGCTTGCGTTATTCTTTTGTACTATATATGTCACTGTGAATTCATTTAAAACTTTATAGAGCTCGGATTTCCTGCTGAAAATGTGACAACAACTGTAGGGTTTCCACATTTTTGCAACAATCCAGATGCCTTTTATACACTATTGCACATTTTCGTAAGCACCTTACAAAATCTGTATATTTCCGTAAGACCTTACATTCTGCATTTTCCTTATGAAAGCTTCTGTACACTCCATACACTTTCCTTATCTTTCCATATCTTCCATAATGAACTCTCCGTATGCTCCATAAGTTTCCTTATCTTTCCGTATACTCCATAAAAAGCTTTCCGTATACGCCATACAATTTTTTTATCCTTCCGTATACTCCATAAGAAGCTTTCCGTAAATGCCATACAACTTCCGTATATTTCCATAAAACTCCTTATGTTTTCCGTATGTAGCATAAGGAAATGTTACGGAGTCCATATATTTTCCGTAAGATTTCATACGGAACGTTTCAGTAGGGCTTGTTTAGAACATACTGGTAACCATGCGCCAAAAGGTGCGCGCTACGATACATTCATGAAAGACATGGTTCAGCGTTTCGACGCGGCCGCATTGCGGACATGTGGCGGAGGGCGCCACGACCCACGCTTAAGGCTGTCGGCAATTGATAAAGTCGCCCATTCCATAAGCCAGTTTAGATCACGGACTTCCGAGGGAAGGGACGTGTTTGTAAGAGTCCAACGTCTTTTCGCCCGGCATTTCCGGCGTTGTTCATCAGTTAGGCTTTTAAATGCTATTAGTTCGCTCATGTTGGTGGGGGACATTTTCATAAGTTCTTGAACTGGAAAATCGTTTCGCTATTGTTGCAAAGACTTCATAACATGTGTGTAATACGCATGTGGCTGTTCAGCAGCTGGTTCCATGTCGTTTGCTAAACCAAAAAATATTCTAGAGGTTCTCAGCAGATACACTACGAGTTGCCTACCTCGATGCGATGAGTTCTCTAAGAGTGTCCAGGTGTTCTTGAGAGCCAACATGCGGCACATTACATCAAGGTTGGGTATACTGAGCCCTCCCTATTTTACTGGCAGGCGGACCAAGGCTCTAGCAACAGCTTCGGCATGGCCATCCCCCAAAAAAAGGAGCCGCACGCAGTAGCCACTCTCAGCAAAACCCGACGAGGTGATCGAGCAATTCTGGCTACATAAACCAGTGGCGCTGTTATGCTGGATTTAATAGATAAGCTGCTTCAGTAAAAGGTAGCTGAAAAGTTCTGGCGGCTTCAATGCGTCTGTGTGCTTTGCGTTGGATCTCTTTCCATGTGGTGCGAGCTACCTCACCAGTCGAAAGGAAAGTTACACCTAAGACTCTAACTCCTTGGACGATTTGGACGCCATCAGGGAACTCTTCAATGTGCATCCCAAAGCACAATGATTTCTTTTTTCGGAATTAAGACCTGCTCCCGACAGGTAACTATCCATGTGAAATATTCGCAAAAATGCTCTGTAGCTATCTATGTCCTGAATAAACAACGTGATGTCACTGGCGTCTTCCGCTACTTTCACTTCGCCCAAGCCTGGGAGAGGAAAGCCGCGTATCGAAGTGCATTTCTGAATTTGTTTTAATAATGGATATATGCATATTACAAAGAGAATTGCGGAGAGCGGACAGCCTTGTCGAATACCCCTACTTACTGCATTAGGTTCAGATGTATAGCCATTCACTACTAATGACGTTCCTAAGTCTGTGTAGAGTTAGCGGAGGACGTCGGTTAAATGTGCTGGGAGGCCATAATACTCAAGCTCAGCGAATAGATACTTCCATTCTACGCGATCAAAAGCTATTTCCTGATCCAAGGAAACATAAATGCCAGATATTTGTGTTCTTGTAGCCTACGTGAACAAGTCGTGAGTCAGCGCAAGCGCGGAATAGATCGTACGACCTGGAACACTGCTTGTTCGTATTTCGCTTACTATTTCCGGTAGAATGGTAGTTATGCGGTGTGCAAGGATAGGTGTCAATATCTTGTAGTCTGAGTTAAGTAGTGAAATGGGCCTCCACACCCTTGGATCGGACAGCTATCCTTCACTTTTAAGCAACAGTATAACTCTGCTCTCTCGAAACGTATTCGGTCTGATTCCGTCAGCAAGAAGCCCATTTAGCATTGTCAAAAGGTGGACTTGTATTGTTTCAAGGAAAGATTTGAAGAAACTCGGAAGTATCCCTTCAGGGCCGGTAGTGGCGGTTGCATTCATGTGCTGAAGCACGAAGCGTAATTCATCCCGTGTCACATGGCTGCACAGACCATCGCGAAGCTCCTCTGGTACGCGGGAAATTATCGGGCAAAACTCATTAACTATGGTGGCATGGTTCACGTCGCTCGCGTTCTGCACCTTGACAAACTTCACAAAATGTGCTTCAAATACCCTCATTATGTCTTCTGCTCGTGTAGACTGTTCACCATTCGCCCCACTCTCCTTCATTTACTTCATGGAAATGCTGCCATTTTGCGACGTGACCACTGTGTTTTACGTCCATAGCATTCTACAAAACCCGCTAAACAGCATTAGCAGTCTACCTGCTTTATTTACAACTACTGTCTTCAGCTTTCGAAAAAATTGTGCGTAAGAGTAGCCACTAATAGTAAATTTGCTTGCAGCTCATGCGTTTTAACCTAATACGGTTACAGCCACACAATATATTACGCGAAGTACAAAACTTATTACAGCATATCTACGGAGTGAATGATGATGAGTGGGGTGAGGCCTTGGAGGGTTTTATCGAAATTCGTTCATCAGGCCATATATTCATCTGTCTGTCTGTTTGTCTGTCTGTCCGTCCGTCTGTCCGTCCGTCCGTCTGTCTGTCTGTCTGTCTGTCTGTCTGTCTGTCTGTCCGCACTTGCTGAGTGAGTCATCGAACCAGGCAGTCACGTACGAGCTAGGAGGGACAGACCCAATGCTTTAGGATCTTCACCCAAAAAGAATACATGCAGTAACACTGAACATGAAAGCTGTAGGAAACGCGGAGCAGTGATTTGCTTGCCTTTCGGCGAGGCTGGCTTTCACGGCCAAGTAAAGCCCCCGGATCTTTTTCGGCCAATTCCATGCTATCGTTGCAAACATGCAGCCACAGTGGTGGTATAAAAAATCACACCATATCTATGAAGCACATGATGATGAGTGGGGCGAAGCGTCCGTCTGTCTGTTCGTTCTTGCTTCCGTCCATCCATGCGTTCATCTGTGCGGTCGCCCGTGTGTCCGTCCTTCCATTCCTCTGTCTATCCGGGCGTCAGCCCATCCATCCGTGCGTCCATCTGTGCATCTGTCTGTCTCTTTCTCCATCCGCCTGTTCATCTAGTGAATACTTCAAGTACCACCATATGACATATTTTCATCATATATTCAGCGTATGGAAGTACCGCCATCTAGCGGACACTCCTTTCCAACCTTCGCTAAACCTTGCTAAAGCAAAGGAGGTTACGCCAGGCGAGTTTAGAGTGGCAACCCTTTCTAGTCAGATAGTGCTCAAAGCGCGTCTTTCTGACACTAGTTATTTTTAGTCAGCATCAAACTCGACGAATGAAAGAATAAATTTATTTAAAGTCCGGCAGCTTTCACCGGGGCGAGTTGGGGGAAGAGGGGATTAAACGCTGTCCCTTCCTTTTCTCTGCCGATTATGATGGCGGTGCCTCAGGTGACCACTCAACGCCCTTGGACCCGGTCGACATCATCAGCTTGCCGGACGTCAAAAAGCTCGTCGTCCAGCTCGTCGCTGGTGAGTGCCGCTTAGCAACGGCAGCGCAGCTGACACCGCCGATCGGCAACAGTTAACGCAGTCACGGTGGAGGCCGGCCCCTGCCTTCGCGCGATGTTAGCCGCAGCAATCGCCCTCGGAGTTAGTCCTTGCCTAACATGCGGCCCGAAAGGAGCGGCGGCAGTGGAATAAACTTTTCCAGCACACTCCTAAAGCATGTGCCGCGGTGTGGCCGTTTTCCCGAACGCTCAACACACGTGCGTCGGGAATAGATGAGGATGACACAGGTGTAGTATACTCGTCCCTGTAAGTTAATTCATCAGAAACAACTATCTTTTTAGGGGTGAAGATCCTTATGGCGTGGCTTGTGCCTCCCTCATAGTACATAACCACCAATGGCACATACCCGAAATAACGGTCCTTACGATTTTAACCTCCAAGGTGGTTCCGGTGAGAGATTTCTTCTGTGCGTTGTTGAACAATAAAAGATAGTGCTCAAAGCACATCTTATTGGCTGCTAAGGGGGAATGAGAGACAGGAGCATTTGGCCTTTAGGTAACGCGCACACTGCAATCCCCATTAGCAGCTATTAACATGTACATTGAGCACGATCTGACAAGAAAGGGTTGCTACGTTATACTCGCTGGGTGTAACCTCCTTGGTTTTCGAAAGGTTTAGCGAGCGTTGGGCCGCATAGCCATGAATACAGTGAACTAGTATATACCATGAACTCGAGGTGGTTAAAGGTGGGAAGTAAACCCGAAGCCCAAGCCATAAAAAAGTGTGCATGTGCCACCTCCCGTTTAGTCCTTGAAATGTCCGCTGGATGGCGGTGCTTCTATATGGAGAATATATGATGAAAAGATGCGAGATGGTGGTACTTGGAGTGCTGAATAGATGGATGAACGGACACACAGACAGATGCATGAATGGACGCATGAATGGACGCCGCGGTGGTTTAGTGGCTAAGGTACTCGGCTGCTGACACGCAGGTCGCGGGTTCAAATCCTGGCTGCGGCGGCTGCATTTTCGATGGATCGGCTGCTGACCCGCAGGTCGCGGGTTCAAATTCTGGCTGCGGCGGCTGCATTTCTGATGGAGGCGGAAATGTTGTAGGCCCGTGTGCCCAGATTTGGGTGCACGTTAAAGAACCCCAGGTGGTCGAAATTTCCGGAGCCCTCCACTACGGCGTCTCTCATAATCATATGGTGGTTTTGGGACGTTAAACCCCACATATCATATCATCATCATTTTCGATGGAGGCGGAAATGTTGTAGGCCCATGTGCTCAGATTTGGGTGCACGTTAAAGAACCCCAGGTGGTCGAAATTTTTGGAGCCCTTCACTACGGCGTCTCTCATAATCATATGGTGGTTTTGGGACATTAAACCCCACATATCATTCAATCAATCCTTGACGCAATGACTGATTGCATCGTAACCAATGAGACGGAGCGCGTTGATGGATGGATTTGACTATTTCGTACTGTTGGCTCGTTTTTAAGGGGGTGTCGCCAGAGCTTGAGAAGGTCTTGAGTTTCGCTTAACTCGGCCGATCCTGCATAGCGCCTAATCTGATGAGTGTGTGCGTGCCCATCTGTGCAGAATCTGTCTAGTACACACACGTGTCGTTCTAATCAGTAGCGTACACTACATGAATATCAGCTATATTACCAACACGAAAAAGCCTAAGTTCAGGAAAAACGAATACGGTCGTTAGTGCGTGGTATGCCTAACATGTATTTCTTTACTACAAGTCCTTTTTTACCCATTGAAACACCTCATAAGAGAAATAAGATAATCTTATAAGAACAGCCACAAAAAATCAGTTGTGCTGAAGAAATTGCGTTCAGGTTTTTTTTAAATTAACGCATGCGTAAGTGCTGCTGCCGTTTACATGCGACTGTTGCAACCACTGCCTTTCTTTCTGGCGGCATTCCCGATTTCACGTGAGTGCATCTGCAAGCTGTGCCTCTTTTAATTCCTTCACGCGCTCTAACCTGTGCTCAAGATTGGTTATTGATCTCTACTATGAACGACGGCAACATCCGTATACACTCGCCCTCGCTGAAACAACGACGCGCACAACAGAGGGCATCTGCACTTTGGCACCTTATGCAGTTCTCTACGATATACCATTAAAAACAAGTCATCAGCGACCTGGAGCGGTGCACAACATAATGCATAATACACTAAGCCATTCGGCTGCGTGCTAAGAAGCACCGAAAGACGCAATGGATTAGAAAGCCAATAAGATTTATGAAAAGAGGAGCAGTTTATTAGAAACCAACAGGAAGAATTTTCTTGAACATTGTGGCAAAACGCGTTGCGAATGTTTTTTATTTTCCTATTGCTGTGGCAAACAACTGTTCTGCGAATTCACACTTACAAAAGTGAACACTGCTTTATTTTGTCTCCTTTGCAATGCTTTATTGGTTGTTCTTTCTTTTTAAATAATTCTATGAACACATTAAAAATGTCCTCCTTTCTTCTTTCATTTCTTGCTTCATTTCATTGCTCTCTTTTTCTTTATTTCGATGAAGAACTCAGTAGCGATCCGCCAAGCAAAGCTTAGGAAAGCGGCACTTCTTAACCTTTCCGTCGAAAACAAATCACTCATGGCCATTGTGGTTTAAGGCCGCTAAACTTGCAGTTTAATTACATCTTTCCTTTATTCCATGGCATCGCTTGCGGAAAAAAAGCTTAATTTCAGCGCTTCACCGTTTTCTCTGATTGATCAAAACGCATGCTTTCTTATGTCCAGCTGTGAAGGGACAAAAGGAGTTCTTTGTGCTCTTGATTGTAGACGAGAAACCTTGGCCCCCATTCTCTATAAATCAGTGACAGCTTTCGTTCGTTGCCAATGCTTTCTGAGAAACAAAGGCGACTACCTGGATAAGTATTGTGACAGTTGGCTTTGGACGCTCTTGATCTGCTATACCAATTTCATCGTACATAGTAATCTTGGTTTAATATTAGTGCACATGAGCAAATTTGGTCGATTATAATACCTTGAATTTCTGTTTCTCGTAGAACGGGGGCGGGGGGGTCAAAGAAGAGTAAGTCGATTTTAATATTCCCGAGGTGCACTACACTCTCGACGCAAACTTAATCAATCAAACAAAGAAAAGAGGAAAACCACCGTTGCGTATAAGGAGAAACTTGAGTTCGTACATTCATCAACGTCTTTAAAAAATTGTGTGATGATTGGAAAACCTGTTACTTTCCTCTAATGCGCCGAACATGGCCATCTATTATTCTTTGACTGATCGATCACACATAGAGATGGGAGGCCGACCTACCGCGGCACGCCACTGTAGGTGTGCTTGCATTTTTCGTATAATCTTTGGAGAGCAGGAAACACGCCATGCGCTGTAAACTGTACTTGGATCGGCTGATGATTATGAACGTGTGAAAGTGAAGCTGATTTTTGACGTGCAATTTCTTGCCAATTTTCAAAATCATACGTTGTGTAGAAAAATTTTTTACTATTTAACAGTCCAATGAAGCGTACTTGACAGTTTCTTACGACTGGTTTGATTTTGGTGGCAAGCCATATTTAATGACATCAACTGCGTTTTGAGATGATTCCAGCAAGATCACCGAGCTTCAAGAACTTGATAAGTATACTATAAGCGTTGGTCTGCAGGTGTGTTAAATCAGTGGATGTTGACAATCTGTTTGAAATGAAGGAGTAAGAAGCACGTTAAAAAACAAGGCAGAGCAAATGTTCGTCGATATCTTAGCCTCAATCAATAAATGTACTGGATTAAAAAAAAGCAGTAAGACCACTTTCAGAACAGTGTGCACGTCAATTTTAGCCTCCTTTTATTTATTTATAGTGGTAAGCTTCGGGAGGCATGTCAGCCGTTGCTTTGCATTTGCTCCGTCATGCAGCAATGTTTTGAGGGCACTCAGTCGAAGTGTACGCTCACATCTGCCCTGATCTAATCGACACTGCGGTGGCCGCACGGCACCCTGCGAAGCGCTGCGCCACCTGAGACTACCGAACGCTTCTGGTTCCTGTTAATTCAGCACAAAGGAACCAACGCTCACGTGGGCAACGAAGGAGTAAGAATGTAAACGTCATTGTGACGACCATCTGATTGCCTCACTGCACTTTCGGCCTGCGCAAGAATGGGCCTTTTGCGGAACCCAGCGCGGCGGCATAGCCCCTCGCATCTATTTGCCTCATGGCGCAACCAGTGGCTATTAGCGTGCCTAGAAGTCGCCGCCAAGACAAGGCGGCGTGCGCTGTGGCACGTGGAATTGCCGGCGACTCAGCGTCAATATTTGGCGTGCTTCAGGTAGCTCTAGAAAGCGGGCGCACTTGCGACACGTGAAAGTAAGGCCTACGTCGCGGTAAATCAGCGCCCAGTAGCCACCTTTGATGAAAGCTGTCACACCGGCATGCCTTCGGCTATTTCAGCGCTCATCCTTTCAGACGAGCGCATAAGTGGAACCACGTGCCGAGAACAAGCGTTTCCACTTACAGCCCACAGGGACCAGGCGGATTACTGTCCCATTGGCAGTGAGTGAACTGTTACCTGGGGTGTCTTTCTTATGACCAGAAATCCCAGAATGCGTAGATTAGTATTTAGATAGAGGCGCGCTCGCTGAGCTGGCCCTCGCTCCTACAACCTTGGTTTAGTATCGTTATATTTACATATTGTTGTTACTTTATTTACGGCGAGGGGCATTAGCCTTCACACGTGCACGAAATAAGAATCCTCGTGGTAGGTTTTTGATCCGAGAATTGCACTGCCCTATCCTAAGACAAGCAGGTGACGATTCGTCGACAGTTGTGTAAAGGCGGGGAATCGAGGAAATAGGAAGCGGCTCCGGTGTTACGCCAAGCATTCTGAACAAAATTGAAAGTGTTTGGCACCGTTGGCTATGCTGAATCCTGTATAGGGTTGCACTACAGACGAACCGTCTGTAGGGCGACTTTTCCGAAGGTCACCCTACAGACGGTTTGAAGGTCGCCCTTTCCGAAGGTCGCCCTTTCCGTCTGTAGGGTGACCTTTCCGGGGGTTCCTTTCCGAAGTGTTTTCTTTTTTTTCTGTAACTGGTATGTACGTAACTATATTTAACATTTCATAGAGTATGTAAACACAAGCTTTCCCTCAACTTTACTCAATCTTCTACAGGTTTTTCTTATCGTCAAGTGACCAACAACTTAATCTCCGCTACTTGCATAGCGACAGTACGTTACTTCCTCCCATTATGCTATACCTCCTCGGGTGGTGCATCTCTGGAACCGGTGTGGAGAGTTGTTATCATAACACTGAAAGAACCTGAGTTTTACTGCAGAAAAATTCTCATGGAGTAGACAGATAAACTTACAGTGTGAGGCCAGAAGATAAATACCAACAATGAAACTACCAACAACTTGTTAAACAAAAAATCACAGCATATCGCCAAACTGAATGATGAAGAGTGGGGCGAAGCGACCATTCGTCTGTTCGTGCATCCGTCCATCAGTTTAACTGTGGGTTGATCTGTTCATCTGTGCGTCTGTCCGTATGTCTGTCTGTATGTTCGTCCGTCTAGTGAACACTCAAAGTACCACCCTCTCACATCTTTTCATCATATATTGTATGGGTGGATAGATGGATGTGTCCGGCTGTGCCCTTTAGATAGGGTGATGGATCACACCACCTAGCCTTAAAGTTAAGTACTATCACTGTGCGTGAGAATTGAAATTTACACGCGCCTCAATTGTAGCCACCAAACAGTTGACCTTCTCCTGGTTATTTCTACCAGTTTGAAGTCTATTTTGCCTTCTCTCTTCCTAAACCCCAATGGTTTGAAAAATTTGGTGCTATTATCTTCGACTATAGGGCGGAGCCCTTTACAGAACATTATCAAATGATCAGCCGTTTCCTACTCCTCTCTACCTGTACTACATACCGTGTCTGTGCCTTCATATTTTGCTCGGTACATCTTGGTCCATAATACTCCCGTTTAGTTTCGAAGAGCACAGAACTACCCCCATAATTATCGCAAATATTTCCATTGCAATTTCCTGCTTAAAAGTTCGGTACGTCTCCAATGATGATTTTGTAAGCATTTCCATCTTCCACATGTCCCTCTCTGTTTCCTTCACATTCTTCTTAAACAATGTTTCCTCTTCGCTTGGTATTCTGCTGTTGTCTAAATGCTCCCTTAGCAGTTTTTGAGTTTGCTTCCTCCACTCAGTAACATTTTTCATGTACAAGTAGCTGAAAACTTCTCTAGCCCAACGCTCCTCTTTCGTTTTTCTCAATCGCTCCTCAAATTCTATCTTGCTGCTAGCTTCCCTGCACTCAAACGATGTCCATCAAATGTCACCCTCTACACCCTGATTTGCGGTATTCCTGTGTGCTCCCTAAGCAAGTCTACCTATGCCACGTTGTTTAATTTTCAATTTCACTTGAACTTTCAATTTCATGCACAAGACCGCATTGCCGAACGTCAAATCCGGGACCATGACACCTTTCTCAATACCTCTAACAACGTCATACCTATTGTAATTCCACAGTGCCCTATTTTTGATTACAGCTGCATTCCTGGTGCCCTTAGTCATTGCGTATCTTTCGGGCTTCCTTAGATACTCAGCCCCGTTATTTATCCATAAGCCCAAAGATTTGTATCTGTTCACTACATTTAGCGTGACTTCCCGTATCTTATGCTCACTGCCTTTGTTATCATTAAAATTACGATTGGCGAGTAGTGCCTGCTGAACTCCAAATTTAACCTACCTCTCTCATTACCACCCGTGTACTCAGATTTGGGTGCACGTTAAAGAACTCCAGGTGGTCAAAATTTCCGGAGCCCTCCACTACGGCGTCTCTCATAATCATATGGTGGTTTTGGGACGTTAAACCCCACAAATCTAATCTCTCTCATTACCAAAGATGTCTATCAATCCCTGCAGATCTTCCTTGTTGTCGGCTATTGATACTGTATCATGTGCATAAATCAGTGCTGGTAAAGACAGTTCATCGTGTTTTCCTTGCTTGGCAAAAAAAAGCCTGAAGCAGAGTCGACGCTCCTCTAATTTAGCTTCTAGTCCCTGAAGATACAGCATAAATAACAAAGGTGACAAGGGACATCCCTGTCGAAGCCTGCGTTGTATCTGTATAGGTTAAGATAACTGTTTTTCCAGTTCTTAACTACCTTGTTACTTTTTTTAGATATCTGTTAAAAGCTTAGTGTTTCCAGCTTCCACATCTAATGTATCCAGCATTCCCCACAAGTCTTCTTGACTCCCAATATTGTAAGTCTCTTGATATCTAGAAATGCCAGCCACAGGGGCCTTTGTTCTTTTTCCGCTATTTTCATATACTGCATTAATGAAAACAGATTGTCCTCCAACCTCCTTCATTAACGGAACCTATATTGTAGTTCTCCCGGCACCCCCTCATCCTCCACCCATATCTGTAGTCTTTCCTTTACTATCTGCATCACCAGCCTGTAAACTACTGATGTCAATGTTAAGGATGGTAGTTGTTTATATCGGCTTTGTCCCCCTTTCCTTTAATGATAATGTTAATTCATCTTAGTTTCCACCCAATGGAAGCTTCACCATCTATTATTGTCTTGCTCGGTGCCTCTC
Source organism: Rhipicephalus microplus (assembly GCF_043290135.1). NCBI lineage: Eukaryota > Metazoa > Arthropoda > Arachnida > Ixodida > Ixodidae > Rhipicephalus > Rhipicephalus microplus. Next base: position 28,832,477 of record NW_027464588.1, on the reverse strand, counting down.
TTGATGTGTCCTTGAAGCTTGGTACTAGTTTATTTATTAGCGTTATTGGGATGCCGTGAGGCCTGTTGATGTGCTATTAGAAAACCTTTTCTCAGTCCTTTTCCACTTTCGTTGTCCCAGTGGAGCCACTGATATAATTTGTCCATCCTCATCTGGTACGGTGCATGCAGCGTTTTCTTGGTGTTTAAAGTTTTCTGTCATCATTGTTTTTATATATTCCATTGCCTCATGCCCTTCTTGTCTGATCTCTCGATCTTGAGTTATAAACCTCTGTTTCATGCTTCGCTTTTCACTCAGGGAAATGAGATCGTTCCAGAACTTTGCAGCTGCCTTTCTGTTCTTTTTGTTTATTTCTGCATACATTGGGCCGCATTTCTTTGAATCTTGTTACTGAACAAATCATACGTTTTCCTTCTGCAGCTCAAAAAATTATCCCATTTTCTTTTGACATAACCTTCCGTCCACCCCTCTGTTTAGCATATCTGTGTTCCCTAGAGGCTTCCCGACGTCTTACTATGGCTCTCTTAACTTCCTCGTAACACGAGCTTTTGGGTTTGTGTCTGCTTTTCCCGATTGATTTGACTCGTACCTTAGCAAGCTCTAACACAAACAATCGACTTATATTTGTGTACGTTCACTCTTTTAGTATCCTCCGCGATTATTTTCTCATTATCTTTCGTTGCTATTTCTATTTGCATTTCCGAATAATTGTTACTGTGTAGTTGTTTATAATGCCACCTTTACAGTACCATTTATCTTCGAAACCTCAGCTTGATACATTCGTGATCACTACCTAAGCTTCTGGACTCATATTCATCTATGTTCACCACCCTTAGCCGATCATACATCATATGTGAGAATATTGCGTAATCTATCGTCGACTACAGCCTTCCAACCTCCCACGTTATCTACTCTTCGCACTTCTCAGTGCTGTTGCAAATTAAGAAATCATGCCTTTCACCCATATTCATTATCACTCTGCCTGTTCGGTCAGTATATCCATCCATATATTCTATGTGCGCATTCGTATCTTCTGTTGCAGGTCAGTATATCCGTCCATATATTCTATGTGCGCATTCATAACTTCTAATATATTTAATTCCCTCGCACTCTTTTCCTAGCTCGCCAATGTCATTTTCTATGCTCTGTAACCTTGGTTGGTTTTCCTCTCTGAGCTTTGTCCCTGTCCACACGTATACAAAAGCCAGGAGCGTCATTTGGCCTGCCACAATCCCTTTAACCCATAAGTGTTCCTTGAACTCCTGCTGCACTCTTGGTCAGTCTGTTCTTTTATGAATGAATGCCTCAAAACCACCACCCCTTTCTGCTGCCTTCTGTTTTATTACAATATTCTCATGCGTAGTCCGGAATGATAGGTGGTTGTTCCTTGTTCCTAAGATGTGTTTTTACAAAACCATATACCATTGGCCTCTCCTCCCTTAGTTGTCCTTTTACCTCTTCCCACTTTAGCCTATTCATGCCATCCTGCATGGCAATATACCGTACGTCTGAAGTGACTTGGCCCTCGTGGCTACGTCGATTCCTGCCCAGAACTCTACGAGTCTTAAATAGTGATGTCACTTTAGTGTCGTATCTGTCTATACCACCTGTCAAAGAGTCACCCTGGTTGTTTTCCTCGTTACTAGCTGTCCAGAACCGCGAATGGACGCGTGCCCCTTGAAAAAGCTACTGCTGGTACTGCAAGTCGCCAACCGACCTCATGACCTAGCCTCCCATCGAAGTGAACTCTGTCTCGTCAACAACCACCCCACCATTGCACCTCTCTGTTTATTTCTACCACCTCAAAGTCTTTCTCTCGACTTACATGCCATATCTCTTGGTTTGCGTTGACAACCGCTCTTTGCAGGTTGCTGTCACGCACCTGTACCTCCGGTATCGTGCATATTACTACCTGTACCTGAGGAGAAATGGCGCGCATGTCATCGACCCCTTTCGCCAGTGTGGTCGCTAGTGCTGCCGTACGTTCATTTAAGACATCTTTTTAACCACCGTCAATCATCACGAGGTTTTGTCCATCAACTGTAGTTTTGAGTTTTTCGCTCGCTTGCCTCATGGCTGCTTCCAGCTTGCGTCCTGGGAACGTCCCTACTGCAATCCTCTTGTCACCTTTTACCTTCTCTTTGATTGCTTCTGCGCATCAATTTATATTCGAGTCCCCGGCGATTATCACGTGCTATGACTTTTCAGCTGGAGCCTTCTGCACCTGGGGGTTACTTGCATCTGTGACGCCAGCTGCTTTGTCCCCTCTTAACCTCACCACTACTTCGTTGAAGATGAGTCTTGTGGCCATTGAACCGGCTGAACCTGTTTTTTCTGAACTTGCTTCCTCTTTTTTTCCGTCGTTCTGGTTGCCGGTGCGCTACCGTTGTCTCCGTCAGCCGGTCCTCAGTACGTTTCCGCTAGTGCCTCCTCGGCGGACCTGAGCCTTTCTCCCATAGCCTTCGTTTATCCCTGCTCTGTCGCCAACAAAGTCTCCAGCTTGGCGATCCTCGTCAGCAGTTCACTCTGGGCAACCATCATTTTCTCCGTTTTTTTTTTCTCGACCTCACATTGCCTACACTTGGCATCACCTTCCTCTTCTTTCACGTCTGCACTTGCGACGTTTTTCGAACCCACCCTGCATCCTGAACATTTTACAGTCTTTTAACCACCTCTTTTTGACACCGATTGTTTTTATGAATTGTCCCAGTCGCTAATTACTAAACACAGCACATGTCAAATCCTGCCCTACCAAAAAAAGAAAGTCTCAGCTCTGCTACAAAAATTTGCGTGTTCGCTGTACGTGCACTTCCGCCATGGTGTGTCAAGTGAAAAAAAAACACAAACAAACAAAACACATTCATATACAAACAAGTAAATACCTAGTGAGTGACCCCCGAAAAATACGTAGTCTAATAAATGCTGCAAAGGTTTAACCTGCTGCCTTAATTATTATAAAAGTAAGCTCGAAACATGCAAAGCCACTTATCTGCGCAGTCGATCGGGAGCTTTAAGAACACGTCCATCCACCGTGCAAGTCTCAACTCAGAGGGTTATATTACTATTGATTATATACAAGTACCGCCATCTAGCGTATATTTCAAGATGTAAAGGAGAAGTAGCTACCTCCTACATACATCGTGGACTCTCGACCCACAACTTAAGGAGCTTCGCCCATAAATGTCTATCACATGTGGCACATATCCGCTCTCTTGGGCATGTGCCACCGGTGGTTACAAACAATAGCAGAAGAAGAACAGGTGACGCCATAAGGAGCTTCGCCCCTAAAATTGCCGGGCCTGCACTGAACGCGCAGCACAGTCACAGTGAGAGCAAGAAGAGCAGCCTTTCAGAGCCTTTTCTAAACACTCTTTGGTTAACTGCTATGTGTACACTTGCTGGGTACCTACAACACCAATAATAACAATAGTAATAAATTATGGTTAGTAGGTCATTTTCACTATGCTAGTATTTGTCATTTTTCAGAGAAGCGTGGTTTCGGCTGAGCACTTGCAGGGAATCAGTGCCAATTCTTTATGCAGTGGCTGACAATGATAAGAAATTATACCTTAAGTCAGTAGGTGCGAAATTCATTAGGTAATTAAGAACAAGCTGTTGTATTGGGCTGGAGCATTACACGACCCACTGGTTATGCTAATCGCAGCGTTTGAGGCCTGGTTGGTCATTTTCTGTTCTAAAACGCTTTCTTTCTTATACTAGAGCAACTTCTTTCACGACATCAAGCCTGCCTACAGGAAGATTGCGAGCAAGTCACAAGCGCTGGCGTGGCTTAGTAGTAGAATAGCGAGCTAGCACGCATTAGATCGAGGCTTTTATTTACTAAGCTTTGTACCTAATTTGTAGTATAGTGGTTACGAACACAGGTGGCGGCAGTGGACAACTACGGCGCTGCGCCTGACCCTTGGTTGGATCCTATAACAGTTTTTGGTGTAAAAAAGAATCGATAATCATATCATTCTTTCTGATTGCAAACTCAAGCTGCCATATTGGCGGCAGCAGCCCTAAACCTATAACAAAAGTTTTGATAACCCTGCATAACATCCATGGAAGAACGGTTGCGTGTAAGTAGAGATAACTAAGTACTCATACACTGCGTTTGCCCTTTCGCTATATTCGGGCGTCCTTCTGACATACCCCAATTAGTTGTACAGACTACCCACAGTAGGGGTATGTGCCCCTGATTTTATCCTCGCTGAATATATGCCTTTTACAAAGACAAAAAATGGTTTGCGGATGCAAGATAACGCCAACCACATGCTGTGTGTGCTCACTGTGTGAATTATAAAAGCGCGTTGCATTTGTGAAGAATTTAATGCCTTCTTTTATTGGTAAGAACAAATTTTTTTAGTATTAACGTCCCTCCTATAAAAAGTATTTGCAGAAATATTGAGAGGAAAGTTAGTGTTGTGTTTTTATAGATCTAAACAGAGAAACCGATTTACTGTCTTTTCTAAATGTGCTGAGGAGGAATGGATCAAAGCTACACCTGTATATTTATTTATATGCTCAATTCGCTTATATGCTCCACCAACTCTGGCAAGTGTGACGTCGCCTTGTTACAAGCGGGTCTATGGAAGGGGTGGGGAAAGTTGTTCTTTTTTCTTAAGCAGAATGCTGTATTTTGCGTTGTTTTGTTTGCTATCAGGTGATCTTGAGCCAAATCGTGGCCCTCGTGACACAGACAATTTTGTGAAAAAACATCCAGGATGGCCAAACTGCCTTTTTCAGTAAACTGGACTCCATTGATGCAAGTTTTACAAAACACGAAATTTTATTGACACAAATGAGCAAAAACTTGGATGACAATCAACGACAATTGCAAGAGGCCATTCAATTGGTCTCTAATCAATCCGATGTATATAAATATCTCTTAGCAAAAGTGAAGAAATTAGAACTGGAGGTTGTGAATTTAGAAAATCAAAGCCGTAGAAGAAACACTGTATTCTGCGGTGTAGAGGATAATGATCAGTTTGAAACTTTGGACAAATTTGAGCAACTGATTAATAATACTTGTAAATATTTCAAAACAAGCTCTTTGAACAACAAGTATGTTGTGTAAATTAAGACCTATTTGTGTCTCTGTTGCAAACCCCCCTGCTGTAACGTACAATGGCGATGTGATGTAATTCTTGAATAAAGAAAAAAAAAATACTGTGGGCAGGCAAGAAAGGTAGGACATGTACAGACCAGCGACATCAGCACGTTTTTCTAGACAACTAGATAGAAGTAAAATGAATTGCATTGCGGACGCAGTAAACACCGCGATAGGAAGTTTGACGCCTTTTAGCAGTCCCTATACACATCCGTGCGACGCCTGCAACAACGTTGCCGACAACACGATTCATATCTTGGTAGACAGTAAAAGACATAAACTTTTATGAACTGACAGCGATGCGGGCGTTAACATGAGAAGTACGATTCCTCAAGGGACCGAAAGCCGCTACTGGATTCTTGATAAGAAACAGTTTTGATATATGATGCCTTAGCGAGTGCATTTGTCCAGACATATTGCAGTCAGTTGCTACGGCAAAGTTTATGGTCTGAAAATTTCTGAGCATGCGCTTGAGGATCATTCTTGCATTTACGCTACTGCACTTTGTCTTACACATCTACGGCAAGAATATGACGGAGCGAGAGAGAAGGACCAACCTAACAAGCACGAGAATGCAGCAATAATAAAATAAAAAAGTTGTATATTTTTATTTTTTGCGTGCACATAGGAAAACCAAATGGCAGGAACGTCGAAGGCTTCGAGTGTCACGTTTAGTCATTCTGGGAGACAACAGGACATACACATGATTCCGCTGGTCCTCGGAACTGCCTAATAGCACTCGTCAAGGGACTAGCAGGCTTCACCTTTCAGAAACGCTATGCTCGTGTCTGAGGCCGCGTTCTCTCACTGCGTGCTTACGGATTCCTTCCGTAAGAACACAGGAAGTAAGCGAGCTTTCTCTTACAATGGTTTCTCAGTTAGTCGTCATTAATTCATTGACTTTGTTGGAGCTTCTAGAGGCCAGTGTCTCCTTGCTTAACTTCGCTTACGCTTTACTACTATTCTTTTTATTACATTGTAATTCTTTGTTGACTGTGTATATCTGCGTGACACAATTTCAGCCAGTAAAAAAGCAAAATGTGAAATATGCTTCAAGCTTCGAGAAAATGACTGAACCAGAACGGTTAAAGTTGGGCGTGTCTTTTGCACGCTTGTACATGTTACAGAAAATAAGTGTACCTCTTTAAAACATAATTTATAAGTGCGGTCGATTACAGCGACAAAAAATAAGCGAGCAATCCCAGAAGTGTAATTTATTACTAATGCCTAGGTTGAATTCCAAATTTGATTGCCATGACGTAATGATGCGTTTTTACTCATTCTACAAAGCAAAAGAGGTTTGCTCCCATGGCAGAGAGCAGGCAGGTTGTTTGCGCGATGGCAGGAAGGCTGACTGTGGCTCCTGTGAAACAGTGTTACACATTCGTATCTTTCAGAAAGAATTTTTTCCAAAGTTATTGTGGTTGTTTCCTCTACGCATTCTTCTTAAGACACATTAAATTAACACTGACTCAAAATATTCAAAGAGATAACTTGTGGGATAACAGGTTTGGGTAGACATACACACACTTCATCAGAACATGGCTATCATCAATCGTAAAGCGCGTGCCATGGCACCATACATGAAACGGCCCATTGGTTTCCGCGTAAACAGCGATTCACCCCTGGCGTAAGCAGATTGTGTTGGCTGCCACGGCACTTGCGAGCGCTCATTCCTAGCAGACGTTACAGACCAAAACTGTGGAGAGGCTTGTGAGGCAGTACAAATGCTGATTCGTTTGCTTCCTTCGTTCATTTTTGAAGCTCACGCATATTTACTGGGCCTTGAAGGGAGTCTTCCTAGAAAATAGTTGTCACAGCGGTGCTTATGCACACGCCTCCTTGTGGGCTCTCTCAGCCAGCTATGTTAACATATAAACCGTGGTGGCTCCAGTCTCACTCAGTGCTCTCTGAAAACGAAACTGTGACACTGTGCCATCAAACTATCCACAAATATTTATTCGTCACGCTCTCAAACAAACGAGCTTTCCAACCGTGATAGGTGAGTCGTTAGGTACCTATTACAAACAAAAAATCGAGATACAAAATTTTCGCGACAGTGCTTCCTCAAGACAGTATTTGGCTGCTTTATTGAACACTACTTCATTACACTCTGCATGGAAAGACATTATTAACGTAAGAACGCCTTGCCCGTCGACTCCTGTTAGTATAGTACTGTGAAGATTTTCGCATAACTTGACAGCATGAGGACTACTCTGAGAGAGCCGCAGATCACTGCGACACTTAATTTTTTTATCTATCGGTACATCGGCACAATCTTTATAGAAACGAAGTGAAGTTTAACAGCACTATATTTGGACAGCCCTAATTCTCACCGGTAGTTCAATTTCTCAGTACAAACTCCTTAGAATTTGCTTTTTTTGTAGCCTATGAAAGCACCGCATGCGCGTGATATGCTTCATAGTGAGCGACTGTGCCACATTTCCATTAGGACGGACGTGTGAGATATTCTGCCACAATTTAAGATTCCTTTTCACATTAAAATATTTTTAAGGTAAACATTCAAATTGCCTAATTTCTTAGCAGGAAATACGTTCATTCCTTATCAAAAATTTACTCTTCAGATGAGCTTCCTGCATTGACAGATTTAGGGAGAAAAACTTACTTTAGCACGCGGTAGAAGGCTGTACGCAGATATAAATAACTATATATAATCCATACTACGCGCCTGAGTTATGGGAGCGAGTCTTAGCCAGCCACTCACTCCAAGCACAAGCTGGTGGCCAGGGTGTCGATGTGCCAAAAGAGTGTGATTTTCTTGAAATACACCACGCTGATGAAGATGAAGACGATTACACGCTGAATAAGATTCGGGTATAAAATAGCCAAGTGTAGATGTTGCTTCTCTATCTCTGTTTTCAGAAACTAAACATCATGATTCCTGCAAATAACCGTTTTGTTGGAATCACCTGCCATAGCTACCAATTACACACCGTTAGGCCTTGGGCTGATACCCATCTACGGCATTATTTTCGAACGCCATGCGAGAAAAGCACTTTGGTCAGACCCATCTTTATGTATATTTCAGTCTTTCGTGGCGCACAGCGTACGTTTGCAGAATATCTCATAAGTATTTTGAATCGAATTACTACTGCAGGAAGCCGTGCGCTTGCACTGAAGTACTTCGCCTTGGCGTAGATGGGCTTGTATTTTCAAAATTTATCTTAAGATAGCTTTCTTTTAAACGTTTCACCGCGCTATCCTCTCTAATTCATTTTTTCTATTTATTGATGCGAAGAACATTAGAAGCTCAAGTCGTTACGGTAGAGTTGTCACTAGCAGACGTGGTTGAGATGCATAACAAGAAACAAGTATAACAATGAAGATTACTGAATTCATCTAGGACTGTTCTTTTAAAAAAGTCACATTTCTCACCCACATATACAAGAAACGTTAGGAGATCCCACGTACAGTGGGTATCGATTACATGCGAAGGACGAATGAGGATTGTCGATATGTCACTTTAAAATCAACACAACGTTACGCGGCAGGCATAAGTAATGTCGCACATGGTTCCTCATGACACGTCATTATTATCATGTTTGCACCTGGCATTTACCTTCATCGTCTATTCACGTCACGTGATACCAAATTTAGTATATATGAAACTAGCGAAACGGCAGTGAGCGCACTATGAGCATAGCATGTAGTCGTGTTTTACATGACACGCACATCATGAATGTCTTGTTTGGACGTGTTATTTACCTTTATCGTATATTCACGTCATGTGATACTAAATTTTGTATATTTGGAGCTAGCGAAACGACACCGAGTGCACTATGAGTGGAGCATGTAGTCATATTTTACATGACTCGCAAATCATGGTTATCATGTTTGAACGTGTCATTTATCACGTCACGTAATACCAAATTGGTATATGTAAAGCTCGCGAAACGGCCGCGAGCGCAACATGAACATGATATGCTGTCATGTTCTTATATTAAGCGCATCTAACGATTATCATGTTTGTACGAGTCATATATCTTCGTCAATCATTCGTGTCCAGTAATACAGAATATGGTATAGGTGAATATAGCCAAACGACTGCGAGCGCAACATGAGCGAGGCGTGTAGCCCTGAGTTTTATGACATGCATGTCATAGATTCCACGTTGAGATCTGTCACTTATAATCGCCATGTAGTCTTGTCATGCAACATTGGTTTCGCAGTATGTCATGTCAACGAAACTACCAAAAGAGCAGCAAGATCATCTCACGTTAATCAAGACATTTGTGGCTTATATGTCGTGATGTTTATGTTATGATCAGTCAGTTATGCTAGTCATACAGTCATGTTATGCCGTACCGATTTGGAATAGATTGCAATATTGTAACGGGCTGGAGAGCTAGAAGTTGTAGACGGCTAGCTATATACACAGATTGATACGGTCAAAGTCGCCGAATTTCACTAAGAAACGCTTCGCAGTTAATGAAAATCTCTGATATTCATACTGAGAAATATACAGCCGCCAGGGTTCTCCTATGAAAGGAACTGAACTAGGGCTTTAAAATTAGCATTTGGAAAGGGTTCAAAAAAATTGGAGAGATCCTAAGTGATTTCGCAAATAATTGAAATAGTGACTTGCCAGGTGCTCATTTTGAAATACCTTTTCTAAATTTTAAAATAAATAGAAAAAAATTATAAAATACGTGATTTTGCCATCTTGTCAATGCTAGCTCTCTTCTCAATGTTATCTTTAACATAAGTTCTGCAACACGTTACCTAGCTACCCAAGGTGCACCGGTGTGTTACCGTCGTTAAGGTTTTTGTTTTCTACGGCTGTTACTGCTTTTGATGAAAAAATGTTACTATAGGTAGCTTTTTGCACCCAAAAATATTCTTCACACACTTTGAAGAGCCACACCTTCGATCGCTGATGACTCTGCATGGTGGTGTGCAAACTATCATGCTTTTCAAAATGTCATCTGAAAGTTCTAGGTCTACATCTGATATAACCTAAGGTGTTACATTAGTGCCCTGTCGAATGAAGGCCGCACATTGACGTTGCATAGCTGAGATAGACCGAGCAGGGTTTGCACCATCTTCTTATGTGTTGTGTCTACGCGAACGATATTTTTTCCGTGATTCACTCGAACTTCTTGAATCAGACCAGTGACAAGTTTGAAGAAATAGTCATGAAGCTTGTGTTTGGAGATAGCGTTCAGGCTCATCATGACATCAGTGGGCACATAAGCAACTGTCGTAGTCACAGTGCTGTTGTATATTATGGTTTCTTGACTTGAAGGTTATGCCACCAACTTCCGTCTTGGCCATCGCTGCTTAGTAGATAGAAATGCATCCGAGTCATATGATGTAGCATAAGACTCGGAATCAGCAGCTTCTGATGTCACTGAAGAGCTTAGCCGCTTCTTTGCAGTGGAAGGTCTACCCCAGCCGCTAGGCAGGTCTACTACCATCTGCTCCATAGCGAGCCTTGCAGGGAGGGTACCTGTACGTCCGAAGAATAGTACTGTCAGAGCGAATTGAAGTGACGGAGGGAGGAAGAAGGCGCAATTTCAGCATTTCGGCAACATCGTGGCCAGCGCTTCCATCAAAGTCATCGGACACAGCCTCCTCAAACTTCACGCCTCATAAAGTGTCGGAACCAGCTTCCGCCAAGGCCATGTCCGCAGTAGAAATACTGTAAACAGGGCGCCAGAAACTGTTCCAGCCAACGATGGGGCCCAACTTGTAACCATGATTAAGATGCTTGTTAACATCGTCAGATCTGTCATAGCCGGTCGTCAAACGTCTGCAGCATTAGCCGCCCAACAGCTTTTGGAGGTTCTCGTTCCAGTTCTCGACAGTCTTCTCAAAAAAGCAACATGAGCAGCCATCGCAAGCCCCGTCACTATGTGCGCTGATGGAACTTCAGGTCTATACGACTGCGCTATTCTGACCTTGTTCTTAGACTTTTTGCAATAAAGAATCCCCCGGATGCTATTGCTCTCCAAGAAACTAATGTGAGAAATGACGAGCACAGACTTTCGGGTTACGTAGGCGTTCACAGAAATACCCGATGAACGGCGATGGCGTGTGCATCTTTGTAGTGTACAGACTCCGCGCATCCACGAAATGCTTCGAAAGCTTCATTTTACATATGTTTTGATGTTAATATTGCAGTGATTGACGCAAGTGACCTCTGCGACGCCGACGTTGAATGTGTAGCCGTTGCTATTATTGTCAGGAACACAAATATGAATGTGGCAGCATGCTTTTTCAGCCAACGCAATCTTCAGACATCGCATTGCTGAAGTGCCTGCTATCTCGGTGTGGTTCGTCAGTTTTGTTGTGTCGATATTCAAATTCCCATCATCCTCACTGGTGTTGTGATCCACAAGACAATTGTGGAGTGGAAATCAATGAGTTTATTGTTGAACGTGATCTTCAGACCCCTAATGATGGCTCATTCATATTTGTCTGCAAAGGAAAAGAACAATACACATTGATCTTGCCATATCAGCGAGAGGTCTATGTCTTACATGGTCAAGTTAAGCTGACCCACGGGGTTCAGATCATCTGCCCATTTGGCTGGTTCCAGATGACTATCCTAGTGGCCCGAGTGCTGCCTACACAGTGATAAATTTGGACAAGTTCCGTCAGCTGATTGTCCCGGCACTATCACACCATAACTTGTTCAAACTAGTGAGAGAAGGTCTATAGCAAGCTGCAGTACGGCGACTTTGAAGCATAGACAAGCGAAATCCTGACTTAAAGCTCTTGAGACTACATGCTTGTTGACGCCATTCTTACAGGAGGGCACAGCGTTCCAAAAGAAGCTCCAACTGGACACTTTATAACCGCTTAGATTTTGTGTGCAGCCATTAGGCAGCACACAAAACAACTTTGTCGAAGAATCTGGGCCACATTGTGTAGCTCGTTGCATATCGCGAGCAGGTTTGGGAGTGTATGCGCATACTGAAGGCTCTCCGAACACCTGAGGTCTGCAAGAATCAACATACTGCATTGTGCATCACGACAGGATGGTCTCATAAAATTTGTGTGGAAGAATTTCCTAATATTTTCACCTGTCCTATGTCCAAAGACAATGCCAGTCATTGTTCCTTAACAATTTTACATTTCATTCCATTTCATTTATTACCTTAAAAGGCCAACAGGGGCATTACAAAAGGGATGATTTTACGTATGTTAATTATATATAGGTAGAAATAACATTTCAATAAACATTATTGAGCAGAGGATAAGTGCACGCGTACATGATTATCTAATATTCAAAAGCAGTTGGAATGATTAAAATGACATCCGGTGACTTTATTTTGAAAAATTATGGATTATATCTTGTGTGAATGCGTGTGCGCTGGTTAGGGTAGCAATTAAGTGAGGCAGGCTGTTTCAATCTGTGGCTGTGAAGAAAAAAAAAGAACTTGGAAAGGTAGTAGTCTGAGTGCGGGGGCGGCCTACGTAGTTGATGTGCCAAGTTCGATGCGAAGCTGTACCATTGGGAATAATGTAAGGCGGTTGATAAATTGCACAATGAAAAGACCTATGAACGAGAGGTAAGACCTCCATGCGAGATAGGTAAGGCAGAACTTACCTGGCCGAGCTGCGTTATGAATATAGCCTCTGTTATCGTCGCAGTGCCCCAGGCGAAGATGGTGTTACGTACCAAGCCTTGTGAAACGTCGATGAGGTCTTTCATCAATGTATCCTGAAGGAATGCAACGAAGTGTGGCAAACGAGTCTGATTCCCTCTCAATGAGACTGTCTGCGATGAAGCGAATGTTAAATCCTGGTAGCTCTGCACAATACGTGAAGTCATACTGGCCAATATTTCCAACTTCTAATGTTATGAAGCTGATGGAAGGTATGTTGCTATTTTGTCTGGACACCAGATTTCCGGAGCTCACTTTCTTACCTGATGTCATGAGGGGATTTCGTCGCCACCGTTCAGCCCTCGACAGCATAGCAGATCTTGTATCATCGCTTTAATCTGCTGGAACAAACAGACATTCATCATATGTTCTATTTCTTGACATACAGCAAGCGTTTGACGCTGTACCACATAAGGGAATTATTTGGGCACTGATGCATGGAGGAATTTCAGGTTGTCTGTTTTCTTTCACTTTCTCCGTGATTTTTTATCTGAGCGCCGAATGAAAGTGTGCATTGGAGAAGTACAGAGTGAACCTCGCGCTGTTAAATGTAGTGTCACGCAAGGCAGCGTCTTGTCGCCACTTTTATTTAGAACAGCGTACTTGCTGAACTTCTAGGCCGATTACCCCAGTATTGTGATTTTCCTATAGACATAGTGATCTATGCTGATGATGTCGCACTTTGGGTCAGTGGTCCGTCACCCCATGGTTCACATCTTCGTGGTATATTGCAGCGAGCTCTGAATGCAACTTCAGAATACTTAGTGAAATTTGGCCTGCAGGTTTCACCTGCAAAGTCAGCTGCGATCGCTTATCATCCAAGGTAATTCACTTGTCGAAGCTTTATTAGGCTTTACCTCGGAGACACACCGATGGAGTGAGTACACCAACATCACTACCTGGGTGTAACTTGGGGGCACGTTAAAGAACCCCAGGTGGTCGAAAAATGTGGAGCCCTCTACTACGGCATCTCTCATAATCATATAGTGGTTTTGGGACGTGAACCCCTCATATCAATCAATCAATCAATCAATCAAACCTGGGTGTAATCATCGATGATCCTCTTTCTTTGTGCCCTACTGTTAAAACTGTGAAGTGAAAATCGCTGTCCCTGTCCAAGTATTTAGCCGCCTTGACTGCTAGGGATGATGACATTGATCATAAGACGGCACTACAGGTTTACCAATCAGCTGTGCTTTCTTGCGTGATGTATGCCTTACCAGTATTGAGTGTAGCGCCTGCTTTAATGTCTCAGCTGGAAGGGTATGATGAAACGGGAGTACTGTTTGGCTTACCTCGTCAAGCACAATCTATCCCACTACAGAATGAAGCACAACAGTTGTCACGAAGCTGCAAGCTGACCAGAGAGCGTTACATCATATTGAGCGTATGAACCAAGCCCCCGATGACAAGGCAATCTTCGACAGGCTGTTACAGCACCCTTTTTCTCGGATGGGCAAAATGGCAGCTTTGTTCGATGACATTACTGACACTTCCGACAAAGCTATTGAGTTGCCAACATCGACAGAATACAGCCTATGTGCCTTCCTTACCCGTCTGTCAATTCGAGGCATACGTAAAAACTGTGACCAACCTGTATCGAAACTATACCAATTAGCCTATTCACACTTATTTGAAAACTTCGAAGACTATGCAAAAGTATTTACGGACGCTTCTGTACGCAGCGATGGCCTGAGAGCTTCTAAAGCTTTCTTCTACTCTTCAACCGATGTCAGGTGGTTGTTTAAAATACCGCACCCCTCATCATCAGTGACGGCCCAGCTAGCGGCGATGGATGTCAACCTTAAGTACGTACAAAAAGGGTTACTAGCATCGAAGGTTGTCCTCCTCACTGACTCTTGTGGTGCCCTTGGAAGACTCACCAGCAAGGAGACCCACAGCCCTATTCTAACCAGCATCATGAAATCCAGCAACAGTAATCTGTCACGTGGGGTATGGCTAGCTGCACAGATGGTACCTTCGCACGAGGCCGTTGCGGGCAAAAAAGAACCGGATCACCTTGCTTCTTCATGCAACTATAATGGCTGTGACTGTCCGGGAATTCCATGTACGATGGGTAATGCTCGTTTTTTCATACGCCAACACATACTAAAGCAGCACTCAGATGAGCGTGTGGTGAAGGGATTGTTCCCTTCCCGTGTTCTTGGCCGTGGCTTGCCTTGTCTTTCTTTGTGGCCGAAAAGTTGGTCTCTGCTTTTGTTAGAGTCCATCTGGCGTAAGCTATGACCTTCTCTTTGACATTCTGCCTGTGTATAAAACGCATCCAAGGTCAAGGAAGGAAAATAGGAGGAAAAGAACGGCCGGGAGGTTAACCAGCCTATAGGCAGCCGGTTTGCTACCCTGCGCATGGGAGGGAGATGGAGGATATGGAAGATAGAGAGCAAAGAGGGAAGAGAGAAACACAGCACATTCGGCAGCATATGCGCACACACTCAGTCATAGTACAGTCTTGTCTTTCGCGGTGTGTGACATTGCTGTTACAGCTGCTCGTTCAAGTCGGTGTCGCGTAGGAATCTCAACAGAGCTTTTGTCGCTTTCTGTTGTAATGTCTTTTCTCTGACACTTGACAGAATAGTGTCCACAGACGTTTGGCTGTTGTCGATGCGCGCAAAAACGGACGCCAGTGACCGTCTCTGGATGTAATACAACGGACAGGCACACAGGTTGTGGTGTAGCGTCTTTTCGCAACGACAGGCATCGCAGAGAGCGTTGTAGGCCATTCCATTGACAAAGGAATAAAATTTTGTAAATGCCACTCCTAGCCATAAGTAAAGAAGAAGGTTGGCTTCTCTTCGGTCGAGCCCAGTGGCCATGCGGAGAGCCATCAAAGATAACAGGTGGTGCTGATGATTTGTCTTGTTGCTTGGTGGCCACCGTAGTGAAAACTGATTTCACACGCAAGTCGTCGAAGATTACTGGTAGCATCGGTCCGCCAAAGTGGTATGGCTTCTTCTAATGTTCCTTCAAGAGCTGCCCGCGCGGCAGTATTGGCATGTTCGTTCTCTATGACGCCGAGTGACTTGGCAGCCACTGAAACGTCACACGATGCCCTTTCTCGTGTGAAGTGTGGAAAAGACATCGAATTTCGGAAACA
The DNA here is from genome assembly GCF_043290135.1 of Rhipicephalus microplus. Lineage (NCBI taxonomy): Eukaryota > Metazoa > Arthropoda > Arachnida > Ixodida > Ixodidae > Rhipicephalus > Rhipicephalus microplus. The sequence continues at coordinate 28,816,615 of NW_027464588.1, read as the reverse complement.
AGCTGTTCGTACGACCCGTGATGCAGTACTGAGAGCACAGATTGTAGGGCAGCCGTCGAGTCGCTGAAAATTGATCATTGTTGCGGTGGTTCCCGATCGACCACACATAGCGCAGCGCGCAAAGCAGCTAGTTTCGTTGCTGTAGATGCCGTGTAGAGGTCAGGCCTATATCTGATGGTAACAGCTCTTTCTGGGACAACTACTGCACCTGATGAGCACTAGCGGCTCGTGCAGCCACCGGTGTATATATGCATACTGTCTGAATATTTCTCGTACAAAAGAAGAAGAGACAGTGGTTCCAGCACGAACGAATAAAGCTCAGATTTCATCCGATCCAAGGTCAATGTTACGCGCATCTGTATGTATTTCTGTGTCAGCAGTCTCGTCAAAATGAGAAAGAATTGGAGGCTTTTCTAACCATTTTCGTAATTTGTTGAAGGCACTCTGTTGCTAGTTTCGCCACTAAAAAGGCTAATCTTCTCTCGTAGGTTTCGTTAAGGGCTCTGCGATTATCGAGAAATTTTGGACAATCCGTCTGTAGTACGCTCACATACCTAAAAATCTCTGTACTGACTTTTTGTCTGTTGGTCCCGTTAAACTTGCGCTGGCGGTTGTCTTTTAGGGATCAGGTCGAAAGCCTTGGGCTCTGACGACGTGCTCAAGAAATGGAAGTTCTTCAAAACCAAACTGACACTTCTCTGGCTTGATGGGCAAGTCTGCAGCACAGATTTCCTCTTACACACACCGAAGTTGCTTCATGTGCTCGTCGAATGACTCACCGTGAAATGCCTTTGGAATGACCGGTTGGCTTACGATGAGTTGTACCGGAGTAACTTGGCTCGTCATAGTGGTGGTGTCACTTGTCTCTGTCACCGATGTCCTTGGCCAAGAAGTAAGGGGTCCGCATTCTGGCGATTCTGCTCAGATACAGCAGCTGACTCATTGGTGTCCCGGTGTAGGCTTCACAGGATGCGGCTGGTCAGTGCTTGGACTCCGCTCTCGTGTGGGGCTCGGAATCATTTATCCCACTTTTCCCGAGCGTTGTTGTACAAACTAAGAGTGGACTCTGCGCTGGTACGTGAACGACTACGCAGTCAAGGGCGTGTGGAGAGTCCGTTGCGCGCAGCTTGTGGCTCCTGCAAAACACTTTAGCATCTTGTAGTGCACTGTCCCACATTTTCTACGCAGTGGTCTTTGCTTATCTAGAATAATAATTTCTAACACTTAAGTGCGCGACCCTAGACGACTGCTTCTTTCCGAGTGGTGGTGTTTCTCGACGCGACCAGGCCCACCAAGCTCTCCTTACATTTATGAACCAAGCGAACCTGGCCACCCGTTTAAAGACGGTTTTCTTTATTTATGTTTTTTACTCATACCCATTGAAGTCTTCGTCATTTTTTCCTTCCTTGTCTTCTTTCTATTTTCTACTCTCTTTGTTTCCTCTGTTTCTTTCCTCCTCCTGAATGAGTGAGCAGGCGGTTTGACCCTCCAGGTGGCAGTTGCCAGCTTGCTCTTTCCTTTTTTCCTCTGTGTACTTGTGTATCTTTGTATGCAAATCACATAAGTAAATAAATAAATGTTCCCTGCATAATTACTAAGTACCCTTCGTTGTTGTAAATGGCTGGCCGGAGTTTCTTCTTCCCCCAATAATTAACCACAGGCTGGATAAGGTTTAGACAGTTGAGATGCCTATTTGATCACTTGGTACTGACAATGCAGTCTCAAATGCAGCGAGAGCTTTCCGTCCTTAAGTCTAGTAACGCTGCGAACTTGCTCCCCGTTATGTAAGGCAGTATTATAAGACTTTCGTGGTGTGCGGACTTCACTCTTGCGTCCGTCTCTTAGCATACGTGCTCTTCGTCGCACCCTCAAGCTAGATCATTCCGTGGAGCGAAAATTGGGGTACCATAAAGGAGCTTTTACACTTGAGAATTGAAGAAAAAATGAGAACACTAGAGCGGCAGGAAAACCATGACCACGCGCGTCGAAGATGTTTACATTCGTTCTGCCCCCTCCCGCCACTGCTGCTGTCAATATCGACCTTGGAATTATTTTGATTTTGCCTGCTTTCTGAGAACTAAAGTTCATACCGAATTCTAGTTATTCACGGCATGCAAATTAGTGAAAAAAATTTGGCCCAGTATCTGCGTGTTAATCTGCAAAGGTCGTTGAAAGACGTTAGTCTTTCGTGTGGAGAGAGTGAACAAAACTTTTTATGTTTTTGCCAAGAAATCGGTGAATGGTATTCTGGGGGCGCTGCGTTAGAGTGCCTCGAGCGTGCAGCGAAGGCGAACGAGCGCATCAAATCACATCACACGTGAGACAATAGCGCTATCTGGCAGTTTTTTTGAAAATAAAGCGCGCGGCTCTGATACGGGCGTGCGTGCCCGTCTCAGAGGTGCTAAGGTGTAGAACGCAAGGTAATGGGTAGGTGCCACCGCCGTGTCATCTTAGCAAAGCATTGGAGACTCTCGCCTTTTTGTGCAAGCGTTGCATGGTCAGCGCAGCGTGATAAACGCAACGGCCCTTAGAATTACTTATGCATGCCTTTTCTAGTAAATGACGCACATACAGATTATATACGTGTTGTTATAGTGCCTCCGATATGCGCAATGATTGCTTTTTAATTGACAATCGCACAAGTGTGAACGCTGAATATTGAGCAACATTGGTGGGCGTTGCGGACATCGTCAGCCGTTTGGAGTATGGTCTGATCACTGATGCCTTTTAGGTATTGTTAAGCGTGAACAAACAGACAATGTACAGATAGACAGATAGACGAAAATTTTTGCGTCGAAAATCCCCACGAAAAACTTTCATCTTAAAAAACAGCTCGCACCTCGTCAAGTGATTTTTTGGAACACAAAACAGCAGAAACAACACAAGCAAACAAACCTGTCGCTGCGGCGGTGGTTTCAGCTAGCTACACAAAAATGGGAGACACGTTGGGGCTTGCCGACTCGCTGCTGCTGCACCATATAATTCCAGAGTTCTCGGCGATCGTAATCTAAATCAGGCTATCGATGAACGCGTCCTTGTTGAAGGCGTCAAGCTTAGTCGTACTGCATGGGTAGTTTGTGATTCAGGCAGATGCTAGATACCACTGACGCCTTCGCTGCCTGGTGAATATGCAGCCAGCTGGTTAGGTCACGTGGTTTGATCTAGTGCAGCCAATGCCGTGAAGTGGAAACCGGATCCGGTTTTGCGTGGAGGAGAAAGTAGTCTCAGAGAGATTTTCGTGCGCCAGCGGCGCGGCGTTGTTTTCTGCAGTTTGAGGAGTGTTTCCCCGCTTCACCTATAAGAGTTGTGTGCGAGAGAGATATTCTGTTCCTAGTGCGTGCTTTAAACACTCTATGTAGGAAATCTTTTGCAACTTTGTTTGCAACCACTACGCGGTCTTAAGAGTTCAGCGACGTGTGGGTCTTATGTAGTGGTTGACTAGCTTTAGATTATGAAGTTACTATGATAATCCCATGTTCTGACATTGATGGCAAAGTACGCTTGTAGCAAGCATTATTACGGCAATACCAAATGTTGTATTGTGAAGCATGTATACAGGACGCGTGTGTTTGTAAACCATTATTGTTACTTTCACTGCACTTCCAAGCAGAGAATGTTATTTTCACTGTATTTACAAAGATGTGTGGCTGTTGATGAAAAAGACTATTTCGTTACACGTAACAGCAAGCCATAACTAGATAAATAAGCCAACACATCTTTATAGTAGAGCTGTGCACTTCCACGCTGTGCCACCGCCGCAGCCAGTCATTGTCCACGCCATTCGCGCTGCCGCCGTAGTTTGGAAAGAGACCACGCCGCCGCCACCGCCATGCAATTACTGCGGCATGCTGCCGTTTGTCCCATTTTAACCAGAGGGAGGAACCAGGCCATCAAATTTTTTCCAATATTTTTATTTTTCTGCAGCTTTGGCATTTTTTAGAGTGACGTTCGCGGTGTCTTCGCTGCTTTCTTGTGTCCGTGTTTACAAACCCTGTCTATGTAGGAGCCCTAAAGCCGCTTCTGGAGATGTATCATCAAGCGCATAATTCTATTATGACGTTTCTTGCTTTCTTGGCGCTCTTTGTGATACCAGAATGGTAATTCACATGAATCGTTCATATGGAAGAAATATTGGTTTTTGAATTGCTTTCTGTAACGCTACTTCATGCGCTCTGCGGTGATGTGGGGGTGGCATTGCTTCAGACGACAAAAGAAGAGCATGGAGACGAACCAGACATACGTGGGATAATGAAGTGGGAAACACGTCTATCACATCTCTAGGGAAATGGGCTTTGACGCCCGTGTGACGCTGGTGGCACTACCCCTCATGTAGCGTTGATCATGACTAGTCCTTGAGCTAACGCCATTTTTGACTAATTGTTTCGACGTTCCCTAGAGCGCTCTCGTGAGAGAGGGAGGTTGCGTCTGTTAGCGGCTTATAGGGTGATATAAGAATTGTTGTTTTATTGTTTTAGTCGGTGTGAAGCTCTATATAAAAACTCTTTTTTAATTTACAGTATCTTGTCATGTGTTCACGTCATTGAAGAAGCTTGGTGCAACAAAAAGACAAAAAGGAAAAGTAAGAAGTGGACACCTTGTGTATGTAAAGTTTAGATTGTGGCGTTCGTAACCTTTGAAGTGTTTTATCCCACCTTTGCTGGCGGCACTTCTGAAATGGAAATCTATTTTGTGCACATCTTTATAAACTCGGTGACAACTTTTCTTGGCGCTGAAGAGAAAGCTGTATACAGAGGCGGAGCTTCTACACATCTTGCACTACGCGAAGTAATTCGCTTTGGCGCGCGTCTCGTAACGCCGTGGAAAGTGATGGGCGTGCAGCATCAGCGTGTCATGTAGACGCAGACGACGCTCAGCGTTTAAAGCGTACGTAAAAAGGCGGGACTTCCTCACGCATTCAAAAATTCGAAGTCACAACTGATCGAATCAAGGAATCACGAATATTTGAGTGGTGTGAGCTGCGCCCTCTCTCGAATAGCTTTAGGTAGACAATAAAGGAGGAATTTTTATGTTTCACGTTGAAACTACGGGTGCTATTGTGGAACTATATTCACAGGTACTAGGATTCACGCAGTTTGCCTCTGTAGCCTCTGCTCCAATGCCAAGAAAAGCCGCTACCGAGTATAGCACAGTGTTGCATGCCCATATATTGAATTCATGAAACGACAATAAACAGTTGGTAGTCTGCACTTCTTTCATTCTCTCTTATCGTTTTTCTTATCAACAAAGTATCAACAAATTAGACTGGAAAGAAGTATTACTTGAAATGGTTGCTAAAACAGACGCTACAAAGGCGCGAATAGGGGAATGGTGGGGGTTGTCAAAAACTTTATTATAAAAAAGAGCGCATATAAGCCCCCGGAAGGGCCTTACAGACTAGGTGACCTCCTCAGTCTGGGACATCAGTGGTCAATACCGCTGTCCATGCTCGGGCAATCAGGGTCTGTTGGACTCCAAGGTCGGTGCAGCTAAGCAGCGTCACCTCCCAGTCCTCTCGCGTAGAAAGGGGGAGGAGAGAAATGGCTGTGTTTAGCTGACAGGCCCACACCATGTGGTAGACATTGGCTGTCTGGCCACAGTGCTTGAAACTACCAGTGACTGTGGGGTTGAAATATTGTAATAACACCGGGCATAGCGGCGTGTTTGTTTGGAGCTGGCGTGAAATTCTTTCTCCCGCCTTATCCAGACCCTGGGCAGGGGGTAGATACCGGTGACGCTGGGAAAAATAGTATTGCACAATTTCCTTCTACGTGAGGAGCGGTGGTTGCGGGGTCCAGTTCATAGGGCTCGAAAGAGGTACCCGGGGAATGAGCGCTCGGGCAGCCGCGTTTGTGGCCTTGTTCCCTCGAAGTCATTGATGACCTAGCGGCCATACCACGCGTTTTGGGTGGGTTTGGCGAACCTCATGCTCACGCAGAATTTCGTAGGGACGGGGTGAACTTTCTCTTGCGAAGTAGTGACTTGAGGCTTTTCCGGAATCGGTAATGAGTATATTACAAGCGCGGTGCGAGAGATGTAATGTTATAGCGACATCCTCTGCCTGTTTTCAGCAATAGGGGGAAGTGCTCGCTATCTAATGTTTCTTAAGAGGCAATATACATCACATATATAAACATAAGACACAAAGTTCATTCAGGGTTGACGTAACTTTGGTGTCCATGTTGACTCCAAAATTATAGCAGTCTAATAAACATAAATTCGTATTTTTCTGATACGGCAACACTATTGATTTGTTGCTCGACCTCGGTGAAAGGAGCTAAAATATGTTTGACATTCACATCGTCCCCCATAAAGCTTGCTTAGTTTTGATAGTAACGATGCTTTTCCATTACCGCGAGTGCTTACGGTATGTAGGACAATGAGTTACTCAGTGTAAACACCACTATGCCTCAGCGTAGTAGACGTTCCTTGTAAGCGCACAATGGGCAAACAGCTGTTTCACTTGATTCAGTTCTACGATGAAACTTTTGCATCAAAGACAACAATAATTTACCATATGCAACAACATTACGCATCGCATATAACGAACATCCTGGATAATTACAAAAACATTTCATCCTACCACGGCTGGGGCTGGTAGTACGTATTTTAGTGGCGTCTTTACGCAACTATGAACAAACTGATCTAAAATTTACATCTTTTCTATATTCGTTAATGTGTGCAAAATTTCTGCATATGTATAGCGAGTAGCAAACCCATCCACCTGGTAACGTTATGCTGATTTTAAAAGTACCATACAGCAATCTTCTTTACGCATGCTGCACATATTCATTGATGAAATCGGCATTGTTAGGTATTTTATTTTACACTTGCACATTCCTGCGCGTGCCCTGTGTTGTCGCCACCTAGTCGACCTATAGCCTACACGCACAGTACAGCATTTTTGCGTAAAATGGGTCGGTCCACGATCCAGCGTACTTCTTGCAAGTTGCTGCATACTACAGTGTTCCCATGAATTTCTGTATTTGGTCTCGGGGGTCAAGGTGTTATACTGATATTGAGCGAACATGATGCTTAAAATATTCAAAGCCCTACCCATTGAAGGGCATTCCAATCATATCGTGGTTTCCACACGTAAAATATGAGCAAATTAATAAATTATCTTTTCGTAAATATTCAAAGCCCTACCCATTGAAGGGTATTCCAATCATATCGTGGTTTCGACACGTAAAATATGAGCAATTAATTAAATTATCTTTTCGTATATATTACTGCATATTCGTTCCGCATGGACATTTCTGTGCCGCTACGGTTAATACAGCTAAAGCTCTGTTATGCATTAGTGCCAACTTAAAGTTACGTATAGGGAGTCGTTCAGTTTGAGCATATTAGAGCGGACAGGCTAAAAAATTACAATTACAAAAGTACGTTGTACCACAGTAAACAAGACCCCTCGTGCGTTGGACTACGTGGTGGAATACACGTTCTTTGTTGATAATTGTTGCTTAATTTATGTGGTGTCATTCATCAGAGAGGCTTTGACACTTTACGCGCTTAGTAGAGCCCACTTATATATATACTGGTACCTAATAATTACCCAAAATAAATTTCCATTTCAAAGAAAATAGCTTTTAAAGTGATGTACTATAAGATGGCCGGGCTAGAGGAACGGCACACGCGCAGAGTGCGCGGATACCGCTCTTCTATAGCCCACCCGTCATAAAGCTTGAGAAATCCCAAGAGTCCTCGCGTAGTCAGTGCAAACTTGTTGTTCCAATAAATGTTTAATAGCATATAAACAGCACCTCGATAATCCTTAATTTAAAAGACCGCTGTCTCCATGTACGGCTGCCTCCGTGTTCTGGCAGAAGGCTTCTGCGGAGTGAGCCGTGAACCAAAGATGTGTGAATAATATTATGCGGTGTTTTGTGTAAAAACCTAGGCACTATTATTAGGCACTCTGATAGGATTGTAGCTGCAAACTGTTGCATTGGGACATCGATATACAATAGCACCTGGCAGGATGAAACCCTGTGAAGTTAGGAAATACATTACATACTACGAATAAAAATATGACCAGGGATTGTAAGTGCGAAAATCATGAACTCATTATTAGGAGGCTGTAGTGAATTATTCCAGAATCTTTAACCATCTGGTGTTTTGACACCTCACGAAAGATGATCACACCACATGGTGTTCCGATGTGCAACTAGTGCACAAGGCTCTAGAATTTCGCCTCCTTTAAAATGCGACCACCATGACCGGCATTTAACCTGCGACCTTGGGGCCGGTGAGAGGTATGTATGTATGTATGTATGTATGTATGTATGTATGTATGTATGTATGTATGTATGTATGTATGTATTGCCCCGCCATGGTGTTTTAGTGGCTGAGGTACTCGGCTGCTGACCCGCAAGTCGCGGGATCAAATCTCGGCTGTGGCGGCTGCATTTCCAATGGAAGCGGAAATGTTGTAGGGGCCCGTGTACTTAGATTTGGGTGCACGTTAAAGAACCCCAGGTGGTCAAAATTTCCAGAGCCCTCCACTACGGCGTCTCTCATAATCAAATGGTGGTTTTGGGACGTTAAACCCCACAAATCAATCAATCAATCAATCAATCAATCATGTATGTATGTATGTATGTATGTAGTATGTTATTCAAGTCTGGCCGACACAATAATGTTCAACAGCAGATAGAAATGCCCGTTCACGTTTAAGCTTAGGCATGAGGGGTTAATGGTCGCAAACTAAAGAAAAAGACCATGTTGGAGCCTCAAGTGCCGATGCAGGGACGGGTGAAAATTTCAAGGTAGAGTAGATGTTCTGAAAATAGTGCATCAGGAAACACTCAAAACTTAACGTCCTTGCATGACGTAGTTGGTCGCTCGGTGCGCTTTCGACTACCAATGCAAGGTACTTGGCTGTTGTGCTGGTGCCAAATCCGCATAAAATTAAAATAGCAATAGAAAGGAAACCATTGTGACTAAGTTGGGGGCTGCCCCTCAAGTATAAGAGAACATGGCAGAGGACACAGGCAAGTGACCTATAGTTTTTAAATGCGAAGCATTTCTAAGCAAGCTTCGGCGAATTTGAGAGTATCTATCTACCTATCTAACTGGCCGCTTACGTTTGGGTGCCCTCATGATCACCCCCTTAACTTGGCGTGAATAAAAATTAGCATGGGAGGGTAAAATGGTTTGACAAATAGGATGCGCTTGTCAAGACATGCATAATGTCACAAACCCATCGCGTTCGTCGTCAAACACTTCCCGCCAGACAGTTGTATGCTCATGGGTGGATATGTGCCCCTGTGTGATGGGAAGTACCGACGGTACGCGGGTATGTGCCACAGGTGATTGACACTTAGTGTCTATCCCGGATCGACGAGAACACACATGGGCAATTTTAATGAGCGAGTGTTCAGAAATACTCCTCGTCGGCAGTGTGGACCCGACGAATAAAAAGAATAAATGTCAGGGTCCCATCTGGAATCAATCCAAGCATTCATCGTGGCAATGAAGCAATTAACCAAAGAGCTACGCCAGCTTTCGGAACTCCTTTTGAAATAGACGATAATATTCGTGAAACGTCACTAGTGGTTGCAGTGCTGCCTATCAAAATTTATAAACATTACTCCTTTCACTTAGCTGCCACGTTGGGTTATTTCTAATCTGGTTAGTTGCCATGAGGGGAAGTTGATTTGTGTAGCACTGTCCTGGGGCAGCATCCTCGCGAGCATCACCGCTTCAAATCAGCTTCTGGTGTTGCTAATACGTATGTTCCAGTTGGCATCAATGCGCAAGTGCAAACAACTGGTTATATAAACATCTGCAACTCTTCAGCATATGTCTGTACGTGCAACATTTTCGCAGATGTTTACCCTTGCAGTCACACACGCTCCTTCACTCGAAGGCTCTCCTCGACTTGAAAATGTCGATGGGAACGCGGTCTCTTGCAAACCAAGTCCCTGCATATCGGCAATACTCTGCAGTGATTCTTGAGAAGTGCAGCGTCAATTTCAGTCGAGCCGCGGCGCAATACTCAACTCAGTCAAGTGAAGGATGGAATTTGAGTCGAGGATCGTTTCTGAATACAGGGGTTAGCGTCAATTTATGACAATTCGCTTAATAAATAAATGGTAGCATATCCACGGGGTGAATGAAGAAGAGTGGGGCGAAGCATCCGTCCGTCCATTCGTTCTTGCTTCCGTCCGTACATGCGTCCGTCTGTGTGACCGTCCATGCGTCCATCCGCCCGTCCGGGCGTGCGTCTGTTCGTGCATCCGCGCGTTCATCTGTGCGTCCGTCCTTGCGTTCGTCCATGCGTCCGCCCCTGCGTCCATCCATGCGTCCATTCATCCGTGCAGCCATCTGTGTGCCCGTCCAAGCATCTGTCTGTGTGTCAGTTCGTCCACATATTCAACACTCTAAGTGACATCATCTCGCAACTTTTCATCATATATTGCTCATATAGAAGCACCGCCATCCAGCGGACATTCCGAGGACTGAATGAGAGGAGGCACACGCACACTTTCTTACGGCTTGCGCTTCGTGTCTACTTGCCACCTTTAACCACCTCGAGTTCGTGGTATATACTAGTTCACTGTATTTATGGCACTGCGGCCGAATGCTCGCTAAACCTTTCTAAAGCCAAGGAGGTTACGTTCAGCGAGTCTAACATAGCAACCCTTTGTTGTCAGATAGTGCTCAATGTACATGTCAATGGCTGCTAATGGGGAATGAGAGACAGGAGAATTCGGCTTTTAGTAAACGCGCACGCTGCGAACTTTTTATTGTTCAACAACGCACAGTAGAAATCTCCTACCAGCACCACCTTGCAGGTCAAAGCGTAAGACATGTTATGTACTATGACGAGGGACGAACGGGTGCCGCTTTAAGGAGCTTCGCCCCTAAAAATTGCAACATGTTCACCTTCCCTCCGCATGCTTCACATAGCGTCGATTCCTGGGTACGTGAGATCTACCGATTTTTTTTCTCAGTGGTTAGCTTGTGATCGCTTTATTTTTGCTCAACATCGCTAGTGATAACAGAACATGGTTTTGAAGGCACACTTATCATTCAAGGTTTTCTGCTCGTGCAAGGTGATCTGCAAATTATGGTCTGCCTTCTTTCAGTTTGTGGACATTGCATAGCTTCATGAGCTTAGTTATGAGCTTATTTCTCGGTCCCTATGTTTTTTCGTTTGTTTGTTTTTATTTTGGGGGAAAGTTAGACCAAACAAAGTGAACTGCCCAATAAAAAATTAGTGCGCGTTATGTATATCGATATTCGCTCCACAATTTTGTAGCTAGTGCATCTTTCGTATTATTGACATATTTCTTTTAAAGTGACAAAGCTTCACCGTACTAAAAAAAACGTGCTTCTTAGCTTCGAAGTAACAGCCCTGAGCAGCAATTATTTATGAGTTTTCACATCAGTAATTAGTTAAATAAGATTGCCAGCTTTCACTTGAACTACATCAATGATAGAGCTATTCTCACGACAACACAGTAGAGAAAAAAAGGGCGAAGTGGAAGTGAACGTCGATTGCAGGTGCATGAAAATAATCATCAAACAGCTTCCTCACAATTTTTTCCATGTGCCACTGGTACGCAATCAATCTCAGAGAGCTAGTTCACGCGAAAGGTAACCCCAGAAGCTAAGTATAGGCTCACGCCATGAGCATTTTACTGTTGTTTGGCTTGGCTGCGTAGCGTTTAGCCGTTATGATGCCTAGCTGTCTTTCAAACTAATAAGACAAACTTTCTAGAGCAGCGCCGCAGAGTGAATTGTTTGCATTCACCTGCAGCCTTTTGTGGCACCCACATAAAAAGTGAGAAATGCCGCGTACTCTGAATCCTCAGAGTACACATCACCACAAGCAACAATACGACAGTTGCCAACGAACAGCTTACTGGAGATATATTAGAGCATGCCGCGTGTGTGCTAGCGAGAGAGATTAGTTTATCGCTTGCCACCGCTCACGGCAGCTCGAATGTGGAGGCATCACCGCGAGCACCTGGATAAAAGCAAGAGACACACAAAAAAAGATGAACGTTTCTGTAGTGATAGTTAGCATTTAGTGTGCAGAATGTTGCAACTATCGATGATATCGTGCGTGACTGTTGCGCACTCGGCTGCTTTTCTCACTCTGGCAACAACTACTGTGCCTCCATTTATTAGCTCACGAAATATTAGGCGGCTTTCCTATAGGTGATACTTCGCCCACTGTTTCTCGTTCCAACCATTGCTTATAAGTGTGCATGACAGAGTAAGTTGAATAATAACCTGAATCGAATGGATGGATTGTTCTGATCAACGTTCTACTTGAAGAAAAACTGTAGTGATTAATTGTCACTGCGGAGAAACCCTACGCTACTCACTTTACAAAGAATCTCGCAACCGGAATACGTATTATAATATCTGTGAGCGCCATAGAAATAAATGATAAATACAGTTAGGAGCGTCATTTATTTGGGTTATATATTCACACTGTATTCCTAATCTATGACAGTGAAAAGGTGTGCAGATTTGAGACCCGTTGCCTTAGAGCATTACAGGCCGTCCTCCTGCGTAAACTGTTGGTCCTAGAGCGCTTACATGAAAGTGCTTCATTTTCATAAGTACAGTTTTAAACAGGTCATTTATTCACTTACGGAAATTTCCCTAATGGCGATTGTGTGATCATTTTAACATGTGTTTCTGTGGAACAATTCAAAAAATACAATTTTGTGTCAATACCGTGGCAATGAACAGGCGTTAGCAGTGCCTGTACTTGCCTTCCCTACTTCTCTTGTATGTAGGTCTGGTAAATCATCATCGTAGTAATGCAGGACTTACAAGATCCAGTGCGAGCACTATAAGATCTTCAGTTGTGTTAGCTTTCTTGTGTTGCTACGAAGTTATCCTGCAGAACGTAAGTGGAAGAGAAAGCATAGAGAGGACTACTGCAAGTTTTTTGTTGACTCAAAAACATAACATCAACCTCTTCGTACAATTGAAATCGCACAACGTATTATATATAATGAATGGGTTGTCCGCGATGCATTTCAGTACGTGGTACACCTTGTCACTCTAGGTCATTTGGTCGTCCACTATCTGGCACAACATATGTGGTGGAGGCGAAACGTTCCCCGTCCTCACCACAGAGCTTTGCAGTGACCGCAGCGTTCGACCTCCAGCCATGGCTTCTAAAGACCACAACCCGTCGCCAACTCCAGTGGGTGTGGCAGCTATTATGTACCTCACGATGTCCCACTCGCGTGATCCGGGTACGTTATCGGCGCAACCTTCCCTTGACGTCGACTAATGGGTCGGCATGTACGAGCGTGTAAGCCAGACTCACCACTGAAACCCTACCCTGATTCTCGCCAACGCAATCATTTACTTGGGTGACACTGCGCAAGCAAGATTTGATGCTAAAAGACCGAGCTTACTAGCAGGGACGTCTCCATGGCACTACTACGCGACATCTTTGCGGAATGGCCGCGCGACAAGAATTTGCCACCCTTGGGAAGTAATCAACCGAGTCGTACGTCTCGTACACACATGACGCGCTCGCGTTGGGTTAGAAAGTTGACGATGAAATTACTTTGGTGTACGCAAGCAAGACTTTCTACTTGCTTGCGTACACCAACGTCACGACTATCGATGTCATAATTAAGGAATGCTGCCACTTCGAAATGGTGAAAATTCACCGAGTATTCGCTTCATTTTCCCTGCTCCCAAACACAGATGTCATGTAACCAGCACCAATCTTGGTGCCACACCACTTTTGTACGAGAATTTTTCAGGTATAGTTCAACACGAGCTTCAGGAGGCAAGACTTCCGCTGTTTTATCCACTTCCACTCGACAAGGGCACCGTCCAAACACCTCCGGTGGTCTCAATTACTCAAGCAGTTGAACAGCAAGAAATACCAAACCTCGGTTTCGCTCTCACGTGGTCGGTATCCCGACGTGATTCCAGACCAATGTCAATAAATACCCCGCGCCTCCATCAAATATATAACGGGAGAGAAGAGAAAGAAGGGCTGGCTCCGCTTGGTCGCTGGTCACCAGGTCACGCAACTAATGGTGGTTTTAAAGATAGCTTATCCTCAGCTTCGTCAACCTGGCGTCTCTTTTATTTCCGTAAAAATAAACATATCTTTACATATTAATAAATAATAGTAAAATCAATAAGTATTATGTTCACAGAGCCGGAGAATCTTCAAATGGTATGTGAATGTTGGAGAAAAAGTCACTCCTTCTGAAGAGTTTTGGAAAATTAGAAGGCCACATAACTGCCCTAAAACACTAAAGTTTAACTTCCGCAGGTTTGTTGCAACAAATATACAACAATCATCATTTGTACAATATGTTGTGCGGAGATCTACCACTCGGTGAATGGAGCCTTCAATGAATACTTTGTCGAAGCGTAGTATAGTTTGAACTAAGGGCGTGTTCATTGTAAACAGCCACTTGATTGAGTGATATGTGGGGTTTAACGTGCCAAAACCACCATATGATTAAGAGACGCCATAGTGGAGGACTCCGGAAATGTCGACCACCTGGGGTTCCTCAACGTGCATCCATATCTGAGCACACGAGCCTACAGCACTTCCGCCTTCATCGGAAATGCAACCTCCGCAACTGGGATTTGATTCCTTCACTCGCGGAACCGCTATTTTCATGTGAGTAGTTCACATAAGAAAAAATTTCATGTGGTCGTCTGGATGTGAGTAACAGAACGACCATGTGGATTTGAGGTAAAATTCAGTGCAGTACTTTCGCTTGCCAAACAAACCAAATAAAATTGGAGTACTCAAAGACAGGCTCGGAGCAAGGCTATACATTAAGCAGCTAATAAATCTCAGCACCGGTTGTTTTCCGGGATGTAGCCTCATAACTACACAAGTTTCGAGCACCTAGTTTATGCGCATGCAAAAACTAACGTTTTATCAACTGTTTAAAAACGTATTGCCACGTTTCATTTCCCAAGTTTTGTTATCGTCCCAAAACACCACACAATTCTAAGCACAAACCGCGCCTGCAGTTTTCGAGAAGCTTCCGGACTGTAGTAGATCATTTCGATAAGATCACGCCTACTCTGCGAACTGTACAAATTATTCTGGAACCTACGCCACCGCCAGCGATAACGCTAGAACATTCGACAGCAAGAGTATAAATGCCGACGAGCTTCGCCGCTTGTCAAAAGTTGATCGACGGCCGACGCTCCGTTCACTGCTATCTGTGCAAGACTGCCACTGTAATCGAACCTTCCGTTTACCGGGCACAGGTTCGCCCAAATAAACAGTTAAATCCCAACATAAAATCTCCTGTCTTCGGCCACGTAACCACCCCGTGACATCTGCTGGAGGTGCTGATTCGTTCATGTACCGGACGCCCCCGTCAAGCCGTTAACCCAGCCCACGTCGCGGAGAAGACACCGACGCCAACCAGGAGCAGCGAACAAGCCGCCGACAGCAAGGGCTACCACCGGAGTACGGGCTTCTACAAGACAAGGCGCGGAAGACTAAGGCCATGACCGCGACTGCAGCGACAATGACAACCGCAGCGTCCCAGCCCACGATGGTCATGCATCAACCCAGGGAACCACCAAATTTCCATGGGTCATCGTTCGAAGTCACGGAGTCCTAGCTAGAAACATACGACCGTGTGGCCGCCCTCAACCACTGGGACCATGACAAAAAACTCCGTTGTGTGTTCTTCTATTTGGAAGACACCGCAAGAGCCTGGCTCGAAAATGGGGAGTACACGCTCCGAACGTGGGATGTCTTCTGCGGCGCATTCCTGCAAATGTTCGCGAGCGTCGCTCGCAAAGAGAGGGCCGCTGCTTTATTATAGACCCGGGTTCAGCTACCAAATGAAAATGTCGCCATTTTCACAGATAAAATGACCCACCTATTTCGTCACGCTGACCCAGACTTGCCTGAGGAGAAAAAGTTCGTTTCCTCATGCAAGGAGTCAAACGGGAGCTCTTCGCGGGACTAATGAGGAATCCACCGAACACCGTCCAAGAATTTGTAGCCGAAGCGACCACTATTGAAAAGACCCTGGACATGCGCACCCGACAGTATAATCGTCGCCTGACTCCAGAATGCGCTGCTGCTTAAGCCAGTAACTACGAAGACCTGCGTGAAACGATCCGAGCGATCGTGCGGGAAGAGCTGCGCTAGCTGTTGCCTTCGGCGCAGCCTGAAGTGGATTCGATTGCCGACATTGTGCGAGAAGAAGTTCGGCAATCGCTTTGAATTCCACAAGCACCACTGCCCGAGCCGGACGCTATAAGGTACGCCGCTGCAGTGCGCCACAACGCTCCTCCCCGTCCATGCCGAAACGCCGCCCCATCGCACTTCTTTCGACATACGCCACCGCCGCCACCACTCCCATCGATGTCATACCGTTCGCTAGCGGCCCAGCGCAGTGCACCGAGGAAGACTGACGTCTGGCGCACCCCTGACCACCGCCCACACTGCTACCACTGCGGCGAGGCCGGACACACATACCACCGTTGCAAGTACCGACAGATGTGACTGCGTGGCTTCGCCGTCAACGCACCGCGTCCACATCCATGAGAACGGCCACGCGACATCGCCGACTACCTGAGAGGAGCTCAGTGGACAACATGAAGCCCTTCGCGTTCGCCGTCGCCCAGCCACCGCACGTCACCGCACCACCGGCAGTACTCAGGCCCAACGCTGGGCCGGTCTCTTAGCCCGTATCCGGGAAACTAAGGGCAGCAACCAATGGACGTGCGGTTGGAGGTGTGTTCTACAGCTTATCATCTCTGAGACGGGCGTGAGTGCCCGTCTCAAAGGTGATAAGGTGTATAACGTAAGGACGGGTAGGTGCCACACCTGTGTCATCTTAGCAAAGCATTAGAAATACTCGCCTTTTCGTGCAAGCGTTGCATGGCCAGCGCAGCGTGATAAACGCTATGGTCCTCAGAATTACTTGCGTATGCCTTTGCTAGTAAACTATGCACATACAGAATACATACGTGTTGTTATAGTGCCTCAGATATGCGCAATAAATGATTTATTAATTGACTATTGCAGAAGTATAAACGCTGAACCTTGAGCAACGTTGGTTGGCGCTCCGGATGGGGTCGGCTATTTGGGGTATTTGCTGCTGCCGTTCAGTGTACCCGGTACCGTTACGGGGGACAAACAGGCAAAGGTGCAGACAGACAGACCAAAATACTTGCGTCGAAGGTCCACAAGAAAGACTCTCGTCTTAAAACAATGTCTTTGTTATACCATATGCTATTTAAAACTGTTCTGGAATGCCGACTAAATTAAGGGCTGAGAAGTACCCGCTAAAAGGACGTCTCTACGCCCGTGAAACAAACTGAGCAGCTGTACAGCGGCCACGAATAGCTGATCCTGTTGCTGAAAAAGACGACTGATTATGACTGTGTCCTTTGTAACTAATTGACGTTTCAACCCGCGTATTGTTACGCAATTCACTTGTTTTGACGCATGGTGTGAATGTACGTTTCTACCACGGCATTAAAAACGTTCTATGAAAAACAACTACTTCTGCACAAGACGTTCGTTCACCATGTTCTAAAATACCCATTTGTAATTTGATACCATCTTAGCTGAGGTGACCGAAAAATCCTTGATAGCGTTCAACGTAAATCTATTCTCATGGGCCGCAACAACAGTCACAACGTTTTACAAATACAAGCTCTGAAATCACTGCATGTCACAGAACGAGCGCTAAAAGTGAGCGCGCCGCCAAATTCTTGCGATAACGCGCGAAAGAAACGCGGCGAAGTCAACGAAAAAAAAGAAAAGAGAAAACAAGCATCCAAGGATTCCCGGGCGCGCGATGCCTCTCCTCTCGGAAGCGTGGTTTCGCCGATGAACCTCCTCACCCCACAGCGGCGGCCGGGCAAGCGCTAGAAATTTCCAGAAGGAAGGGGCGTGTATGCCGGGGTGAGTCATCTGTCGGGGACGGCCCCCGTACAGTCTCGCGCCTCTCCCCAGCCTTCGCTGCGTATCGCGCCGATGAAATGACGAGAACTTTCTGGAATGTCGCGCGGAAGGTATTTAACCGAGCAGCCGAGACGAGAGATCAGGAGAAGACGGAAGTTAACGCCAGAGCACGTAGGGATTCCGCCGTGTAGTCGGCGAACGTTTCGTCCGTATTGACGAAGCAGGAGATGAAGAGGATTTCCACCTGAGGGGTGAAGGCTCGAGCTACAGGCAAGAGCGTGTGTTTACCGCTATCGAGCGAAGACGCGTGGCAACAGCTGCGTGTGTGAAGCCGACGTGTTTCCGGCAAAGAAGTTTGAAGCTTGGAGAGTGGCCATTTGAGGACGCGAGGTTTTTTGGAAGAGAGATTTGAGGGGGCAGCGGAACGACAACAACGCTGGACTTTGAGTGAGTGATTCTCGGAAGAGTATCATTCAGACTTTTGTTCCAAGGACCTTGGACTGAATAGGTTTTCTATCTCTTTAGTCGTTAAGAGTCTTGGTGGTTCAATGCATGCGACTGCATTGTAGTGCGTATTGTTGTCTGTGTCTGTTGTTTCGAGTGTGGCTGATTGTACTGTGTAATACGTTGGTTGATTGATGACATTTTATCCTCATCTATTGTGGAGTGTGCATACTTGTGTATTGTTTCGATCTGCCGTTATCGAGAATATAATTTTGTTTGTTTATGAACTCTCGGCTCTGATTTGTTCTTTGGGCCACAGCCGGCGTCCGCTGGCGCGCCAAAAAGGACCACTTCTATATTGTCCACGCTTTCGTGGTGCGGTTCGGGGGGCCGATACTTCGGCCCTTGGAATTTAGCCCGGCGATCCCCTCCCTAATAAACGGGACATATGTGACAATTAATCTGGCGTCCGCGACAGGACCTTTTGGTGCACAGTGTGTCCAAAGTAGTGAGAAAGAGCCTCGAGTTGTTGATAGTGCTATCGGAACGATTTTGTGTGTTGTTCAGTGTTCTCGTTAACGAGTGCAGGGAAGTGTTCCGATAGACTGATTTAGGCAGATACTTTTTGCACGCGGCAAGGTTTTATTTGCGAGCTGCGAGACACAATGGATCTCGAAAAGTTAGTTGCGCTTGGTGAGAAGATGGGTCTTTCCGGTGCCGAACTACGGAAATGGGTAAGCCAGAAGGAGAAAGAGGCGGTGGAGAGAGAAAGGTTGGCAGCTGAGAGAGCCAAGGAAGAAAAAGCAGCTGAGTTGGAGAGAGAGAGGTTGGCAGCAGAGAGGGCTAAGGAAGAAAAAGCAGCTGAGTTAGAACGAGAGAAGTTGGCAGCCGAAAGGGCGAGAGAAGAAAGAGAAGCGGAGATGGCTGAAAGGGAACGGCAGCGGCAGCACGAGATGGAACTCGAGCGGCTCCGTTTGCAACAGCGAAGTGAAACTCCCATCCAAGCTAGAGTTGAAAGCAGCGAACGGGAAGATCATGGCTTCCGCTTGAACCCGAGCAAGCTGCTCGTGGCGTTTGATGAAAGGAAGGACGGCCTTGACGCGTACCTTCACCGATTCGAGACGATTGTGAAGAGCCAGAATTGGCCGGAACATCAATGGGCAACTGCTTTGAGTACCTGCTTGAGTGGTGAAGCACTCAGTGTGTACGGAAGGCTGACGCCGACCGATGCAGCCAACTATGCAAAGGTGAAAGCTGCTTTGCTGAAGCGATTTAGATTTACTGTAGATGGATTCCGGGACAGATTTCGGACAGGAAAGCCAGCTGATGGTGAGACGGCTACGCAGTACGCCGCCTGACTTAGCCATTATTTCGACAGATGGATTGAACTTTCAGGGACAGTGCAGGAGTACGATGAACTTAGAGAGCTCCTAATTAGAGAACAATTTCTTACTAGTTGCCACCCAAGCCTGTCGCTTTACTTGAAAGAGAGGAAGGCTGAGTCACTTGAAGACATGCTTGAATTGGCTGATCAATTCTTGGAAGCGCAAGGTGGCAATAATTTGGCCAAGGTCAAGAAGGATTGTCCCGAAGATTCGAAGAAATTAGCTCCCAAAGAAAAGAAGCGTGCACCAGAGAGCATTCCGCGATGTTTTCTGTGTAACCGAGTGGGTCATCGCGCGAAAAACTGTCGAACGATCTTTACGAGCCCTACGGTAGTAAAATGTTTTAGGTGTGGTCAGACTGGGCACAAAGCAGATGCTTGTCGGAACGGAGTGAGTCAAACTCACCAGGTATCCTGTTTGCAAGCGGCACCAAAATCTGATAATAATGCCGTCACTGATGGATTCGTAGAGTTGAAAAATGGGGAGAAAATTTCTATTGTGGGTGCTGTAATGTCAAAACAGCCAACCGGTGTCACGAAGGGAATGCCAGCGCTGACTGGAAAAGTTGCGGGCAAAAAGGTTACGGTGTTAAGAGATACCGGCAGTTCCACTGTTATCGTGCGGAGAAATTTGGTACGGGAAAGTGAGTTAACAGGCAAAACGAAACCGGTTTGCCTAATTGACCGTACAGTTCGGATGCTTCCCGAAGCAGAGATTGAGGTGGAAACCCCGTACTTCAGCGGGAAAGTTACCGCTCTATGTATGACGACCCCCCTTTACGACCTTGTCATCGGAAACATCGACGGGGCGCGAGGACCGAATGATCCGGAATGTTTGGGAGAAGACCCGAAGATAGAGCCCTCACCAGCACAGCGGCCGCGAGATACAAGGGAGGAGCATCCCGTGACGGATCTCACTAGAGCCCAAGGTGAAACCGCGGCGCAAGAGACAGCGAAGGAGAAGACGATCGTGTCGAATAAGTTCACGTGCTGGGCAGCTGCACTTACGTCGGCACGACCTCAACCGAGCAACAGTGTAAAGGTGACGGAGTCGGCCAGCCAGGCCAAATGTCGGGACGTGAACAAGCGGGTGAATAACCGGGCAGGATCGGTTGAGCGTCATGACCCGTTAACGGTGTCGGAAGGGACAACGATGGCTGAGACGTCGCCTCAAATATCGTCGTTGGAAAGGGCTCGCCGAAAGGGAACGTGGAAACACAAGAAGAGATCGAGCGAGCACCGCAATAAAGGGCGCAAGCGCCACTCAAAGTACACAGGATAAGTGCTGAAGTCGAATCAGAATGTGTTTGGCAGTGCTGAGTGCCATATGTTGTGTTAGTGTTGTGTTATCCTGTGTCACATGTATCGAAGTATCTGTGCTGTGATGTGATGTATAGTGTTGTATAATTGTTGTAAAGACAGAACCTTGTACGTTTGTATTGTTTGGAATGTGTGATGAAGCGCTGTACTCATGTACCTGCGGTTATATTTCATAAGTGTGAGATTGAATGTAATGTCCAATCGTATTGAGTGATATATTGTGAATGTGAAGTGTCATGAGCGACGGATTGTGTTACAGTCTGTGAGAGTGCGTGGTGACTGTTCGCGCTCGTTGTGTGGTTTTGAATATTATGAGATAATATTCTTAAAGTGGGGGGCAGTGTCACAGAACGAGCGCTAAAAATTGGCGCGCCGCCAAATTCTTGCGATAACGCGCGAAAGAAACGCGGCGAGGTCAACGAAAAAAAAGAAAAGAGAAAACAAGCATCCAAGGCTCCCCGGGCGCGCGACGCCTCTCCTCTCGGAAGCGTGGCTTCGCCGATGAACCTCCTCACCCCACAGCGGTGGCTGGGCAAGCGCTAGAAATTTCCAGAAGGAAAGGGGCGTGTATGCCGGGGTGAGTCATCTGTCGGGGACGGCCCCCGTACAGTCTCGCGCCTCTCCCCAGCCTTCGCTGCGTATCGCGCCGATAAAATGACGGAATGTCGCGCGGAAGGTATTTAACCGAGCAGCCGAGACGAGAGATCAGGAGAAGACGGAAGTTAACGCCAGAGCGCGTAGGGATTCCGCCGTGTAGTCGGCGAAGGTTTCGTCCGTATTGACGAAGCAGGAGATGAAGAGGATTCCCACCTGATGGGTGAAGGCTCGAGCTACAGGCAAGAGCGTGTGTTTACCGCTATCGAGCGAAGACGCGTGGCAACAGCTGCGCGTGTGAAGCCGACGTGTTTCAGGCGAAGAAGTATGAAGCTTGGAGAGTGGCCATTTGAGGACGCGAGGTTTTTTGGAAGAGAGATTTGAGGGGGCAGCGGAACGACAACGCTGGACTTTGAGTGAGTGATTCTCGGAAGAGTATCATTCAGACTTTTGTTCCAAGGACTTTGGACTGAATAGGTTTTCTATCTCTCTAGTCTTTAAGTGTCTTGGTTGTTCAATGCATGCGACTGCATTGTAGTGCGTATTGTTGTCCGTGTCCGTTGTTTCAAGTGTGGCTGATTGTATTGTGTAGTGCGTTGATTGATTGGTTTGATTGGTGACATATTGTATGCAACTATTGTGGAGTGTGCATTTTTGTGTATTGTTTTTGATCTGCCATTATTGAGAATATAATTTGTTTGTTTATCAACTCTCGGCTCTGACTTGTTCTTTGGGCCACAGCCGGCGTCCGCTGGCGCGCCAAAAAGGACCACTTCTAAATTGTCCACGCTTTCGTGGTGCGGTTCGGGGGGCCGATACTTCGGCCCTTGGAATTAGCCCGGCGATCGCCTCCCTAATAAACGGGACATGTGTGACACTAAATAATGTACCATTACACTCTTGGTATCGTATAGAATCTCTAAAACTATTTTATACAGGTATGAACTCCTTTCATGGCATGTTAGGGGCTACGGACGTCAATTTTTTGGAAGAAACTTCCACCCACTGCTCCAACAAGTTGAACACAAGCCTCTATTTGCTCATACAAACACATTCAAATTTAGTTTTTCTCACCTACATCAGAGCTCTGAGCTTTTTCACCGGGCCGTATTCCTTTGCTACCACAAAAAGATTTCGCTTATGCAGCTACTAACCAATTTGAATACATGTAAGTTTGTGTTTCTATTATATAAAGTGAGGTTTGACTACGTATTTTTCTTATGTAGTTAAGTTTATGTTGTTGTTTTCGCTTGAACAATACATTTGTTCTGTATTACTTGTCCACTCCTACTATGAACCTACACTACTGCTCCAGAATATTCGAATAAAAACATAAAAATATAAATACTGTTCAACTTAGTTAGTTCTATTAGTTACAGCGTCTTGAGTAATAGCTCTACCTCTCATTTTAAAGCCAATGCTATCAGAAACAGATTCTTATCTGAATAAGGTGAACATTTGAATAATCGTAGAGCTCCTGAGAAGTAGTGCGTTAAGTTAGTGAGGAAAAACAACACATAGGATTGTGCAAGGAACGCCAAGGACATGCAACAATACTTCCAAGATGACGAATGTCGTGTCAATTAGTCATATGCTTGTTAAATAAAAAATCTAAAAGGAGCACGACCTTCAAGTCGTTTCATGTTTTGATCTAAGTTCTGTGATTTATTATTGTTACGAATTTGTTATCACATTTCTGATTTTGAAATTACAACTTCGCTGGTCGTTCACCTTGACGGATATGCTTGGGCTATCATTTTGTTCTCCTGTATATACACATTTTTTTCTAGCGCGAAAGTACTGTAAGAACACATAATTTATTTCTTGCCTTTTATTTCTATAGACAGGAGTTTTATTATTCGTTTATAAAACATTATATAAAATATGAATATTGAGCATCATGTCTGTGGGAGCCGCAGAAAAAAATTCTTGAAAATTACTTTGTCACATTGCGAAATTCAATCTGCTTTATTTTTCTTCTCACTACACACAGCGGCTATTGCTCGCTACGGCAAGAGTCAAATAAGTAAAATTATTCTTGGTTCAAGAAAGAGCTAAATAGCAACTGCAAATCGTACTACAGTGAGAAAGCATGTAAAATAAAATAAACAACAAATTTGAGGGGGTCCTTAAGCTTCGTCTTTAAGAGTTGAAAGCGATAGCAAAATGTGGCCCCTAGCGCACCCTTCAACCACTAAGAGCATACATAATAATATGTTTTTAACACCCCCCCACACACGCACGACCACAGTAGATTGTACCTGTGCGCGTGTGGGTATGGTACATACAGGTTTTTGTTTTAAAGCAAGAATCGCATAGCCTCCAAGATACTCGCCACGCGCTTGCCATCTCGGAGGCCATAAGGCCTTCGAGATGGTAAGTCTCACAATGTCTCACAGATGTCAGCACATCATCTAGCGTTTGCTGTTTGCTTGATCAACGCCTCTGGAAAGGCATGATATATTTCCCGCTAGATGAACACACTTGTCAAATTTGAGAGCTGGTTTAAAGTATCTGTGTGTTTTTAGCGGGGACGGCACCACTATTCCCGTTTTTTTTTCGACGTAGTTTGATGGCCTCCCGAATGCTGGTTTTCGTCGGGACACCTGTCATGCAAAATGCGTTGAGATGCCTTTTTTCACTACATGGCAATAGTGTAGTGTTTTTCCCTAACCAGCTGATAGTAACATCTTGGCTTTGTGGTAGGACATCTGCTTGCCACCCGTATGGCCTGGATTCGATCCTCGATAAGACCGAAAATTTATTCTTTATTTTATTCGCTTGTTTTACGATTTTTCGCTCACGGACATTTTTTCGCTCACAACCAACGGTGCCGATGCCAACGGCGGAATTTCCGCGACACGAGCTCTCTAGCGCTATCGCATTAACATGTCTGTTCGAAGCCTCGCTATAGTTTACTCTAGGTGCCTTTACATAAAAAGACAGCAGTAGTGTTGAAACTACTTGGACTAGCCAGTTGGTTAGACAAACAGAACACCAACAAAAATATACATTGTTACACCCGCATTTTTAGTACAAACAACCTGCTTGCAGAAAAAAAAAATGTTCTGTTCCCCTTTTTCTTAGGTCTGCATTCCTTTTTTTTCCTTTTTTTCTTTAAGACAATGGTGGCTCATCCAACAATCATTTTTAGAAGACACGTTGTGCCGCAGAGGTGACAAAGAACTGAAGCATCGCGTCACCAGAATTTGGCAAGACCCAGTAGAGGGAGGACACTGGATAACCAGAACGAAGAAAAAAAACAGAAAAACAAGAACGTAAATGGAAGCCTAGTCAGAAAACGTGAGACAGCGCATAGAAAAGTTCTCACAAACTGTTCGAGCCTCTTGTGGTTGTTTCATTCATTGTTTTGCTTGTTTAGGCTTCTTTACTGACTGGAAGGAGGCCTCAAGGCCCGAGGGCGTCGGCCAAGAAGGAACCATTAGAGCTAACGGTCCAGCTACTGGCCAGAGTGTTTCGCCGCGATTGTGTGTTGCCGCTTTGCTGTTGACGACAAAGACATCCAGACAGCAGTGAAAGAATGTTTCAGTAGAGCAAACAAAGACAGAAACCTCTGGATTCACTGACTTCTGCTGACATGCTCTTGAAATTTCGTTCCACGACTCAGCTGCACAGGAGGTCTTTCACTCGACAGTCTTGCTCTTACAGCCGACGTCTGTAAGGGCATCACTGAGGGGGAAAGTTCCACCAAGTTGTAATTCAGGCAGCAGTTATTGGGAGTCAGGCGGAAGTATTATTGGGCACATGCAGCTTTTAAAAACAGAAATACCGAACATTGGCTTTTCCCCGTGTCGTGGCATATATAAGTTAAATTCCGTTTTTTTTTCCTTTTCCGGTGTGTTGTTGCATTACCTGTAGCTTGAAGTAGAAAAATACAACGAATTAGATGCTTAGTTCAGAAAAAAATCTTTATATTTGTTAATACTGGCAGATTACATGGACTTCAACATTGCGTCAGATTTTAGTCCGTGGCATAGAGGCATTCTTGACCATCAGAGCATCCCATCCATGGCATGTGTACTCATATGATAAAATGCGTGCCTTGTTCAGGAACTCTTTACCAGAAAGTAAAAAAAAATCCGGACACATTATGTATAACAATAATATATACGAAATGATTTTAGTGCCAGTCAACATAATACACACACAGCTTGTAGACAACTACTCTTTAAGCTGCTTCTAGGGTGCCGATGTTATGTAGGCTCATCGAGTTACCTCAAGAAGCACCATTGTTTGTTTATTTTTAGTGTTGTTTTAGTCTTGCTTGCTACACTTCAACCTTGCATTTCATTAGAATTCATGGTAAGAGCACGGTATAAGACAGCCTAACAATCAAGCATCTATAAGCTACTGTTATGGTCAGCACAGGGGCTCAATGTCAGTCTGCCAACCCAGCTGCTCACATGCTTTCGGCTTTTGAAGCTCGCCTACTTTGAGTAACTGCAAAGCAGATAATCGTGCGTGTTTCAGCGGTGAAATTGGTTTCGGAGAAGAATCAGCAAAACTCCCAGTTTTTACTCTAGTTGTGTGCCTCTCGAGACCTCCGCCAAAGAGTCAACCTGTGGAAATGGAACTGAGGTGGAGCTGGGCAAGAACATCAAGGAATTAAGCTGGCATTATCCAGTGCTTTTTGCCCCACCGCGGTGGTCTAGTGGCTAAGGTACTCGGCTGCTGACCAGTAGGTCGCGGAATCAAATACCAGCTGCGGCAGCTGCATTTCCGATGGCGGTGGAAATGTTGTAGGCCCGTCTGCTCAGATTTGGATGCACGTTAAAGAACCCGGTGGTCGATATTTCCGGAGCCCTCCACTACGGCGTCTCTCATAATCATATGGTGGTTTTGGCACAATAAACCTCATGCATCAATCAGTCAGTCAATCAATCAATCAATCAATCATCAAGTGCTTTTGAAGCGGAGAACTAGAAAGGCTGGCTGCTGTTCGATATGTAAACATCTCATGTCTGTGTTCTGACTGAACCCACACCTTCCTGCTGCCATTCGGCATCGTAGGTAGGGGAAGAACCATTCAGTTTCGCGTCACAAGTCAGGAGAGGTCTACTCAAGAAGGGCCCCATGTACGATGTGCAGCCATAGGTGTTTAGTGTTGAAATTAGTGCCCGCCAAGAAAGGCAAGATTCACAAAAGAAGACAACAAAAAAGAACGTGGTTTATTGACAAAAAGCAGTTTTCAATGGTATTCGGCGCCTGTTGACTTCTAGGATTTGTCGGACCAATAAGTCTTGGGCCTCATGCGTCAAGTCCTTCGTGTATGGAAAATGTTGTGTTGTACAACAGGGCTGTAGTCTGATAGTGCAAAATATTGAAAGTTCGAAATCGATTGACGTTCTTTTTTTCTTTTGTATTATTTTTGAAAAAAAAACAAGAATTCATCATTAAAGTTCATTTGCGAGGTGTCAAATTCTCGTATAATATTTTAGCACTATTATTACATTTTTAGTATTTTTCTGCGTATGCGCACTCGCAACGCTCTCTGAAAAGATTTATTTTGAAGAAAACCCAAGGTATACTTCTAGCTCGTGTCCCTCATCTTTTGCTAGCACCAAGTTGTAATGTGAATTATGGGTTCCAACAAGTCAAACCACTACTACCTGATAGGATAATTACCCCTGGTTGTATATGCCGGCTTTGTGATGTGAGCGTTTTGCTTTCTCAGCATTTTGAATGGCATTCGTAATATTGCCTTCTCTGATATACTCAACTACATCTTTGTGCATGCACATGCACGATATGTGTTAAAATTAATCTTGAAGTTTAGATTAAAAGACTTGGCAGTATTCATTCAAGACGCCGACGAATGACGCACAATGCACAACCCTTCTAGCGGCTCTTTTGACGCAGCCAACCACCCATCACCTTGTAAATCTGGAATCCTGCCAAGCCTCCTTAAACTCTCTTTTATCTTTCGCGTTCTCAATGTCTCCATGGCGTTACATCGTTTGCGCCTAGCCTGCTGGTTTTACAGTAACTCCAGCCCAGTGTGTGCCAGCCTTTCCACTTCTCGCCTCGCTTCTAACCGAGTGAAGACGTTTATCCAGCGCCTCGCTTCCATTCACTCCACTCAACAAGAAAGCTGCACGCACGAGACCACGAACTTCGAAAAGAGAAAGCTGGGCGTGTAATACAGACAATCCTGGCACAGGAGTTTCGCGGGGGAATTCGCAAGGCAGGGTTGATGACTCGCGGCGAATAGCTACCACCCTGCCATGTGCGTAGTTTATTGCCTTTCTTCCGCAGCGTCTGGTGTCAATGTGCGTAATAACCAGCTGAAAAGGTGCCAACGAAGCACCAGTCGGTGAGGAGAATACATAGTAAGGCAATGTTTGTATGAAGATTTTAATGGGAACGGCACATACTGGTTTAAGAAAAGACCGAAACGTGAAGTGTTTCAATGTTCTCAAAAACACAAATTCAGTAATATACAACTATACCAACGACTATGAACGAGCTTGGCAAGCAATAAAAAATCTTCAGCAACTTTTCTTCAGCAACTTTGATCACCTCGGGTAGGCGGCAAACTACGAAGATCACCCTCTGCTTGGTGGTTGTTCTATTTGTGCTTTGTTGGTAATGATAATTTCATTTTACTGCGTGTTATCAAAGCTCAATGTAAGGCGAGCTGTTTTTGGTGCAAGCGCTGAAAAGTTTGTGCTAGCTTTTCGTGGGCTAAAGAAATTGACGAAGAAGAAAGCACATATGAACGGGTCGCATTCTTCTTTCCTTGATATTTTGCTCGTGTATCGCTGTCACCGCCGCTAAGTTATCAGATCGATATGTTCAGTGGGCAGTTGCAGTAAACATTGTATAGAATAGTTTGAAGCAGCATCATTATGCGCATTATTGCTAGTTTCAGTTTTGCACGGTAGATAAATGCGCCACGAATAGAAGGCAGGCAAGCAATTGAGAAGGTGATGCACGCGGAGCCCCACTACGCTATCGCGATCTACTTTTGATGTTCAAGCTAAAGGATGCTGCAAGTTTTGTCCATGTGGCTTTCTATAACGTACACTGATATTACCCTCTACACCGGCCTCTGGCGTTTTGAGTCCATCAAAATGTGACCGCCAAGGCTCGTTTCAAACTCGCGACTTTCGTTATAGCGGCCAAATAACGTAATCACAAAACAACCATGGTGCGTTGCAATTGTATAGATGAAAATCTTGATGCTATTATCAAATTTTCGGTGACATATGTTGAAATCATATCACATGAGGTGTTGCCTCAGAAGACAAGAAGCCATGAGGTTATCCAAGGAGGAGGTAACCAGGTGGTACAGTCTTGCCACCTGATATGCTGGAGTTCAACCTTATTATCCCCGATCCCCCCTACGTGCCTCTCTCAATCTCAGAAGCCACACCTACGCGAATTTGTCACCCAGTTCCTAATTTGGAACGACACGCCTTCTGCGCTTATTCAAGTGTATTGAGAGGAAAAGACTAAAAAAGGCCACCATTGTTTGCATCTTTCGGAACCTTGCTCTCTGCAGATTCTAGGAAACATTCAATAACAAGGTACTTGCAATCGCAGCCGCTACCTTTCATGTAAATCAGAAATGGCAGACTATTGCTGCCCGAAAGAGGGTGAAAGACACCCCTATGCCCTGCTTATGTACCTTTTGCCACTCTTCATGCATGGCCATTCACTTCCGTGCCCTAAAAAAACAACGCAAATTCACTAGTTGTTCACATGAAAATGGTACAGAAGGACATCACAAAGAACCCTCGTCAGCTTGTCACAATGACGCACTTTGGAATAAGTAGTGGCGTGGCACGCGTGATTTATTGTGTGCCTATCACCCCTCCTCAAGATCCTCTATTAGTGACCTTTGGTCCTGTCTTAATAAGAGCATCATAAGAGAATAATAATAGTAGAATCTAATAGGGCTAATAAGAGTAATAATAAGACTAATCTAAAAAGACCTAATAAGAGAACCTACCTACCTACCTATCTACCTACCCGCCTACCTACCTACCTACCTACCTACCTACCTACCTACCTACCTACCTACCTACCTACCTACCTACCTATCTACCTAAGTACCTACCTACCTACCTACCTACCTACCTACCTACCTACCTACCTACCTACCTACCTACCTATCTATCTATCTATCTATCTATCTATCTATCTATCTATCTATCTATCTATCTATCTATCTATCTATCTATCTATCCATCCATCTTCTCATAGCGAACTACTTTAAATGAACGCCTACACGTATATGGCCATATGCAGTGCATTTGCCAAAAAAAAAGGCGAAGCAAAAAGCTGTATAAGAATTCAAACATTTCACCAACAATACTTCCTCGCTATTATCAGACTTTTCAACGTTCGTGCACATGCTTGCAGGCCAAGTTTTGCTGACCCAAAGTCTAATTTCTTCCGTTCAGCTTTTGATATGTCTTTCTACTTATTTCAATCGAACTTCGGCTCTACGATATTTCACTCGAGGAGGTAAGAATAGCAAGACACGTAAGCGAGGACTGAAATATTCGCCACGAAACGAAAATATGGAGACCGCGCAGCAATAAATAAACCAAGGCTTCAGCAGGCAACAATTTGAAGATGGCTGACAAAAGAAAAGAAAAAAAAATGAGCAACCCCTTGGTGCAGCGCCTAGGGAGTTCGAAATGTGAGAGTGAAAAAAACTCTACACGCTCTGCCTGCTCTTGACATGCCGTGAAATAGATATCCATTGCTTACACCTTTTAAGTGCGTGCCCACGCATGCAAGCCTACTTGCATGTACGGATAGGCAAAGCAATGCCCACACATATACAGGTACACCACACACACACAAAAAGGCACTGCCTAAAGTGATGTGTTACTTCCACCCCACATCTATGTTGGTTTAGAGTATTTTTGGTGGTACTTCAGCTCCCACGTTAATCGGTTTTTTACTCTTCCAGTCGTACCGATACTTAACTATGCGAGACAATGCCCCCTATATGCAGGTACAGGCGATGCGCCCAATTACGCTATCACGTTCTACTCCTGAAGGCGAAGCTCAAGTGGCCGTCAAGTTTTGGTTTTGTACAAAATGAAGACCTAAGCACAAATTTAAGAAATGAAGCTCCCTGTGGCCTAGCCTTGTTTTCGTTCACGACTGTCACGTGGAGATTCGTTGAAGTGAGGCACAAGCAATAGTGTTTAACGACAGACCAATATCAATCACTATTGGGACAAAACAATATTTTACTCATGAAAGTAACTACCCTTTATACTAGTCGGTGACTTCAAAACATAGTTTTTATGGACGTTAGCAGCGAGTTTTGTCGTCGACTCTGTCACTTTTTGTCTCTCCATTCCCATGGGGCAACGCTCGGGCAACATGTGAAACACACAAAAAGGTTTACCTGTACGCTAATATCATTCACAATTGTGGCACAACATAAAACAACTACTAGCAAAAACTTTCTATACAATTTGGTGACTTCAAAGTACAGTAATTGTACTTGAACGGACGTGGCCACTTCATTGCGCCTACCTGCTAACATTATGTGATTAGTGTGGGGATTGTCTCTTCTACACGCAAATGGCGCATAGCTGATGATTCTCATGCCACGCTCAATACTTTACAGTTGGCAATACAGGCAGCAAATTTTTCTGATAACTGTCTCTCATATAGATAAACTTTCCTGACTGCTACGTTTCAGAAGAAATCTGAGTCTCAAAAACAATAACAGAGTAAAAATGGTTTGATAATATTGTGGTACTGAACGTAGAATATCAATGTTTTTATTTATTAACATTCCCTAACTCGGCATGTGTCGACAGCATACAAGAAGAAAAACCTAGCATAAATTCCTGTTATCTCACCAGGAAAGTTATCAGAAATAAATTTGTAACTTTAAAAGACCAATATAATCTTCCTAAGAAGGTGGCGGGGGCTTCAACAACGACAACAACAAAACAAACGCATGAAGCACAGCGTCCTAACCTCAGTAGCATGCTCTCAGCCCCACTCCCTTCATTGCACGCTTCGGTGTAGTTGTATAATTTTATCACGTCTAAAATAAGTTAGGCAGTCTTGTACAGGCCACTATGATTCAAGACAAATAGCTGTTTTTTCAATAAATCAGCAAGTCTGAACTCGAACAAAAAGCGATAACTATAGCCGGCGACGAGCCAAAAAAAGAAAATGTTAAGTATACCATCACCCATTTGTGTTACGCGCGTCCAAAGAGACCTTCCCTTTGCTACGACGTAATTGTTAGGAAAAACCTATCAAATAATAAACTGTTGTCCGCACATACACAGCGTCACCCTCGTCAATCGCCATTCGATGCAGGTGTTAGTGATTGTGTCGCGTTTGACATACACCGAAACAGCATCAATTTAGGGTGATTTGCAAAGCTTTATCGCTTTCTGTTGTTTTCTCAGTGTGAAGTAGCAGAGTGGCGAATGCAACAAAATTAAGGTCGACGTGGCTTTGTGGGTGGATCATTATTTATTCTTAGGCTGGCACCGACAAACAAACGGTCGTTTATAAACGATTCATTACTCTACCAACGTGGTCAAGCTTGAAATATAGGGATAAAAATTATCTTCTTGACCGCATAGTAGCGAAAACAAGCTAATTAGCGTATTTCATGTATCCATAAACTGATTTTCTACTATTTTTCACCATGATAGCACGCCTACGCTCACTAGTAATGGCTATAATTGACAGTGATGGCTAGAACAGTCATTGCGGCACCACCAAAAATAATTGCGGCTGATTTTGTTGAACGGAAACTTTTAAACCAGTACTTCAGCAAGTAATCAATTTTATGCTTAACATTGTATGTGTTTTGATAGACTTCCTTCATGCGCTTTTATTTTGTTTGGTTATGGCATCTGCCTTCGTTTATTAGAAAAAAAATGATATCGGTAATTCTTTTCGTATAGTGTTGGCTGCTGCCGACACAAAGCAAAATTGTATTGTAAGTGTATATGGCGTAACGTGCCACGTCAACAGCTACAGTTAATCATTATGAATATCCTGCATTCCGCAGCTATACCAGCAATCTGTCAAAATACGCTCCCTAGTACGTGGAATATGAGCAGTGCCCTACTGTTTGCTATGCCTCTTTGTGCTATTGACAGCTTCAGAGGGGCCTTCCTGACCACCTATGTGTAATTAAGTGGGCAGGAGTCATTTGCGATGCATTCTAGCCTTGCCTGCAGCGGGGACCAAAGTGAGCAGAACTGCCGGCCATTCGTGCGCTACTTGTGTCCTATGCTGAGCTCGTTCGCAAGAGTATCGATCTCAGGGTAAGAGGCGTTTCATTGAACTGCGCTTGCGTGAAGCGGCGATCATCATGAGCGAAGCTTTAGCGGCACCGGTCAGACTGTTTTGCGAGCACTGCACTTATGCTCCGCCTTGTATTGGCCACTCACACCATGCCAGCTGTCATGTCTCGTAGAATGCGAAGTCAGAGGGAAAAAATGGGCTTGGTTGAAACCTCAGAAAACTGCAATTAACTCTGTCGGTGCTCTCAAAAAAATTAAAGCGTGATGGATGCAAGAATGGGGAGCCGCGAACACGCGAATGGTTTTGCGCTTGAATGATGTAGTATGAAAGTTAGGCAACCAGTTCCTTTTTCTTCACTTTGAAATCATTACCATAAGAGCCATTGCACTTTCTTGTTCATGATGTTCGGTAAGTGGAATGTATGCTGTATTTATACGCCTCTTCACGCCATTTCTTTTCTACTCTTCCTTGTCGCTTTTTTCCTACCCCCTCCATGATTATATTTTGTACTGGTGGTAAGATAAGCATTTTACGTTATTTTTAATAATAATAATAATAATAATAATAATAATTTGCTAAAACACCCACTGTGCAGTACGTTTAAACGAGTCAAGATGACGGCACAAAAATAGCAGCTGTTTTGATTAAAATATAACAGTAAGGACACCATCACACACACCCAGTAATACGAAACACGCAAAAAGTAAAGTTGCTTGTAGCGCACGGTAATATAACTGGAATAATACCACGACACCCACCCTGACGTAGCAGTAATCAAGAAACTAAAGTACGTGAATTTTGAATAAGGTGCTTGAAAGCTGGGCTTCTTCGCAAGGTTTACAGACGTTTTTTTAAGGCAAAGTGCATTTCTGAACGGATAATTGTTAAAAGATTCGAGTAAAGGAGTACGGCAGTAAGAAAGTGTTACCACGATGACTTGATACATTAGCATACAGAACCTGGCCCTGAATAAAAAAACCAATAACGCAACTGCCGGAGTCAAAAATAAATTTAGGAACAATAGTTGCAACACCTATTCGTGCAAATTAAACTACATCATTCAGGCTTAACGTACCGAAAACATTTCGTCATCGACAGTTTCCCCTCTTCTTTTATGCCTATACTGGCACACATCGCATCCTCTGCTTATATGTTGTAGGGATAATGATGCTTCTCAGTTCTAGCCTTTGTAGAAAACCGGATGCCAATACTTGGTCAACTTCCCGGTCTTCCTATTCACTCTCTCAGCTGCAGCAGGTGCTTTTCTGAGTCTTAGAAGTCGCCGTACCAAAGCAGCACCTCCACTCTTGTGAGGGGGTCAAACACGTGGTGCTTTATATTTATCACTGAAATGCATAAGTTGTTCTACCTCTTCTTCGGGCAAGGCTTTTTTGGAGTATGGACAGCACGATAGCAAAGAATCAAGGACATGTGCCAGGTACAGATATACTTCAAAATAAATAACAAAATATGAACTAGCTCACCTATTTCAAGTATTCCCTGATGCCAACTGGAGGCACGTCCAGTAAGATGTTCGATTTGCCTCGCCGTCCCAATTCTTGGAGCGCCTTGCACAGCTCCTGACTGGAAGCGCACTGCCGTAGTCAGAACGTGGCGTCACTCGTTAACGACAAGCGCAGCATTTCTCAGAAAAGCTGCGCTACTTCACCCTGCATACACTCCATCTGCAGACACAGGCACGAGCAAGCTGCAAACTTTTCTGTAAATACGACCCAGATTTGCTGTCATCGCTGAGTGGGTTGTGCTGTTGCGAGCTTACGCGTCTCTTACTTCACATCTTTTTCAACTGTTACATTGCCTCTACCACCTGTTTGCCATTTATGTATTGCAGGGTAGGTATTCACACGCGACTTGGTTAGCCTAAAAACATTTCTTCTTCTATTCTTCCCCACTGAATACACCCAATGTCAGTGAAAGCTTACTTTGTTACAGGCAAAGTAAAAGCAGCAACCAATCTCTCTTTAATGAAAAATAAAAGTAAACAAAACGAACATATTCATAAATATGGAAGATTTAGAAGCTGTAAATTATCAAAAGTGCTACAAGACGTTTTGCTATATCTGTAAGATAGAGGTGGCAGCCTTCATGAACACCGGAATAACTTTTTTTCTTTTTTACCAACGTTATGATTCATGTCAGACAAGAAAGCACAAATCTCTCACTGAAGGAACACGTGAAACTGGAACCGTTTAGTAAAATGCAGTGCCAATATAACAGGAGCGATGTGTGAACCACAGAAGTTAACAAAGGATCATTAAAATTGATATATTCTCGAAGCATTATCATGTCAGTCATGTCGCGGTAGCAAAAACACTTTTAGCATATATCTTAGAATATTTTTAATTATGGCGAATGTGTCAACTGAATAGCAACAGCGAAAGTACAACGAGCATCTAGTTGGGGTCTCAATAGAAAAATTTCGCTTACATGAAGCCGTAATTTTTATCTTGTAAGTACGATTGCCAAGTCAGCTGCAATGTGACACGACAGAGGCTTTTGCATCATTATGTCCAGCAGCCGCACCTGCTACGTATCCTCAACCTCTTGTCAAATGTTACACCGAGTATTGTACAGAATTGCTTCTAATATGTGCTTCTAGCTATTGCAAGCTTTATAAAGTTCTGTTGGGACACTCGATTTATTCGTAGTTAAATTACGGGAAAGCATGCCAGACGTGTTATGTTTCCAAAATATGTAGGTCATGCTTTCCGATGAAGGAAAACATGATACCCCCAACTAAAAAAATTATTGGCATATCTTACGTATCATGAGAATTTACGCTATGTAAAGCATGCGGAAGAATAATCGCTGTGGTGTAATCTTGTTATTAGGCGTAACATTACAAAATAACGTTACAGATATATACAAATATACGCGCAAGCACAATGATCTTTATTGAAGCATTTTTGCTTGAAAAAGCAACATTCTACTATTAAATAAAGCCAGCTGCCAGCTCAGTGCTGAGAGGGCCTTTTATTCATTTGTCAAATGCTTTAACGCCAGTTTTATGTGGAACATTGTAAATATGTATAGCGTATTGTAAGCCGTCAATGCCTGTAA
Source organism: Rhipicephalus microplus (assembly GCF_043290135.1). Lineage (NCBI taxonomy): Eukaryota > Metazoa > Arthropoda > Arachnida > Ixodida > Ixodidae > Rhipicephalus > Rhipicephalus microplus. Next base: position 28,780,613 of record NW_027464588.1, on the reverse strand, counting down.
TGATTTTGGTTTATCCTACGAATTTGGGGAAGTGTTCTTCAGATAAGTTACCGCTTTTCATCTAGCAAAACCCTCCGAACGAGTAACCGTTCCAAACGCGCTTCACATAGCCTCCACGTTTTCTGTGCCGTTCTAGTGGGTTTTCCTAAAGTTGTCATTTGACGACAGCGAGGAAGTGTTACGTGTCCTAACGGCACTAAGTTGTCACGTTTACCAGCTGTCGTCGTGGAACTCCAAGATTTTGACTGCTGAATGGCCACCTTTGACTGCTTGGGCAGCGCCATTGTCCATGGCTTTCAGGACAACGTTTTCGTGTGGATTTTGATCATCAACTCGCTCTACATGCACCCTGAATGCGTGGCTGAAAAATCGCAAATGAATGGCAGCCATCAACTACCTTCGAGACGCCATTAAGGCGTGGCTTGCCTAGGAATTGTTTAGGCAACGATCCTGGACAGAGGGGTGAGAAAGACTGGCGAGTAGTTTTTGGCAACTTTCTGGCTAAGTTTTAACCGTACTTTTATGGCAACCTTTTAGACGTCGTGACGTATCACCATGCTCTGTGTTGGCTCTCGTCGCTGAAAAATCCGTCAGGTCGACTCGGTTGCTTGGCGCTCCGGCTGCAAGAGTACGACAATTGTGTTGTCTACCAATTAGGCCACAAGCACTGCAACGTGGACGCTTTTTCGCGTTAACCTCTAGCATCCGCCAAGGCTTCAACATCCGTTTTCTTGTCAACAGTTGACGTCACCGACATGTCAGTGGAGCAACGCAAGGATACGGAGGTTTGTAACCTGCTTGACTTTCTGGCGTATCCATCACCTTACTCCGGTTCCAGAACTATACGTCGTCAAGCGCCCTATTTCGCCACTCGAGATGGTTTCTTCTTTTGGCGCAATTACGCACATGATGGTCTGAGGTGGCAATTTTCGATACCGGGCCACATGTGCACGTAAATTTTCGATGCTTTCCACACTGACCCGCAAAGCGCCTACGCGATCGTCCTAAAAACGTATACAACTCCTTGCGCAAGAAATTATATTGGCGCAAAATGTATCCATGTGTGTACAAGTATATCGGCGCTTGTGTTGCCTGTCATCGACGAAACGCTCCCCCTCAACGAGCCACCAGTACACTTCAACCTTTCTTGCGTCCCGGGGTGTCCATGAGATTACGTCAGCAATGATTTATACAGCCCGCTTCCATCGACCCCTTCTGAGAATCGATGAATCGTCGTCGGCGTACACGACCTTACGTGTTATACAGAAACAGCAGCTTTATCCACAACAACAGCCAGAGAAGTTGAGTTGTTCATCCTGCGCAATGTTTTACAGCGCCACTACGCTCCCCGTGAACTTCTGAGCGACAGAAGACGTGTTTTCCTATCCGAAGCCATCGAAGCATTGCCCGTTGGTTATAACATCGTTCACCGCAACATGGCTGCATATCAACCGCAAACGAATGGCCTAACCAAATGATTTAGCGGCACTCTCAGTGATATGCTGACAATGTACACTACATCCGACCAGGCAAACTGGGACGTCGTGCCTCCTTTTGTCACGTATACACACAACACTGCAACGCAAACGACCTCGGAATCTTCGTAGTTATTCTGTACGAACGCGAGCCCTGATGCATTCTAGACACCACGCTTCCTTACACACCTGACGCCTGTGAATACAGTCGCATTTCTTCTAGCATCGGCAGGTACACTGAAGACAGCAGACAGTTGATCCGTTCCTTTACTAGCGAAGACCAAGGTCGCCAGAAACTTAAGCATTACGATGGCTGACCTCACGCTACTTTCAAGACGGATGTCTTCGTTTGGCTCTGGGTCCCAACTAATACTCTTGGTCAGTCCTCCCATTTATTGGCCCGTTATCACGGCCTCTACCACACTCTTGCTCGGACTCATATCAATTACAAGGTCTAGCCCTTGAAACTATCTGACAACTTGCGTCATCGTGGCCGAGAAATCGTCCACGTATTTCGAATCAAGCCATATTATTAGCCGTCTATACCAACGCATCAAGTCGCCAAGATGGCTCCTCTATAACCAGGAGCCAAATGTAGTGAAGGAAGGACGATGACGAATCACTAGAGCGAGCAAGCAAGCACCAGCGTCAGTAGCAGAATCTGGCATGAATTCGCACTTACCTAGACTTCGGCTGTTGATGCCCGTCGCACTTCGGCGCTCTACTTTAAACGTCTATTGAGGTTACCTGACGCCCAGCGTCAAAACATACATGCAATTTCTTACAACTTTCCTCTTGACTGAGACTTTCACCTGAGCTGCGAGGAAAACAACATCGATGGTGCAACCAAAATGTTCCAGTACCTGCCCCTCATTGGAGATCGAGCTCTCGTGGCGCACCACCTAGATCGCCCGTTGGTGTCCTCGAGCCCCACAACAGAGAGCTTCTGTCGATGGCCTACAGAAGACATCGTAAGCGCGAGCTGCATTACGCTGCTCGTCTCCGGCTCCGCGCCTGTATCCGACAATAAAACATCACTTGGGGAGACCGAGACCACTCCTCATACAGCGCAGTTCGAGGAGCCCGGCTCCGATTTCCCATCACTAGAGCACGTACAGACGCCAGCTCCTCTCTTGCTTGACACCTCAACAGTAAAAGCGCCAGGCGAGCACAAAGCCTTCATTCTTGAGCTCCGTGACGAATTTTGTGAGACGTGACGCAGGCGCTGAATATACCTGTACCAGCCACCAGAACCAGGCCAACGCCGATGGCTGTGGTGCAGACAGCTACTCGGCCACGACCAGGGTTATCCGCCAATTATGTTGACTTCATCAATGTTTCCTGAGACCTCAACCACTTCAAATAAAAGTTTTTCATCCATCCATCCTTCGACCACTTTTGTGCAGGTTGCGGCATCACTCGTGCCGTGCAAGGGTTTCACGAAGGTATCGTAAGAGCCCATGGCATTCTCCACTGTGCTCGTAAACCCACCGGAGCCACTTCTGCTGCTTCGAGAGGTCGCTTGACGTAATGTGCACTCACTAACAAGCGGCCGAGCGGCAAGCTGGCCCGGCATAAGTATAACGAATTTACCCTGTCTCTAATCTGCGAGCCTGTTTACGGAACAACTACCTCGAAGAAGCCAGAAATAAAACGCCCAGACAAGGCACCCGGTGTGACTTCCCGGAGGATCTTACGGCAACCTTCTTCACGTGTGCGATGTGCACCGCTGACTCTGCAACTCCGCCGTAGCTGCCCCACAGATGCATGTTCGGCAACTTCCCACGAAAACTCCCTATGTTTCCGATACCAACCACAGCGCTGCAGCGAAACTCGACTTCCAGGTCTTCTGAATAATTCTCGACCACAGTAATGCAGACAGTGTGGCCCTTGCATACTCGCAGTGCCATCTTTAGCGACGCCAATCTCGATGGACCAAGCTAGTGCGTAGCGTCGTACAAACCCTCGAACCTTCAGGTCAATCACTACACATGCAAAATCAACTACGCGATGCCTACACAAGCAGCAATTTTGGCCATCTGGACTGCCCTACCAGGACATAGCAATGTCAACTATGTATGCAGACTCATTTGAGGCCCTAAATGACATAGATAATTCACAGACAGAAGATGCCACAGCTTTAAGCATCCGTAAAATTTTGATGCACACACTGAAGAAGTATTCACGCTAGAGGTACCTGGACAACGGCTCACGAGGGTACTCATCCTGGTGTAACGAGGTGCTGCAGTCTTGCCACGTAATATGCTGGAGTTCTACCTTATTATCCCAGATCTCCCCTACGTGCATCTACCAAGCTCTGTAGTTCCTCCCCCCCACCTACGCGAATTAGTCACCCAGTTCTCACTTTTAAAAAACACCCCTTCTGTGCTTCTTCAAGTATATTGACCAGGAGAAACTCAAAGAAGCCGCCCCTTTGTGTATCTTTCGGAACTTTGTGCCCAGCAGGTTTCAGAAGACATTTACTGAAAAGGTACTTGCAACCGCAGCCACTACTCCTCACATAATTCAGAAATGGCAGACCGTTCCTCACCAAAAAAAGTGCAAAAGACGCCTCTCTTTTTTGCTTGCGTACCTTTCGAAACACTTCATGCATGGTCATTCACTTGATTGATTGATTTGTGGGGTTTAACGTCCCAAAACCACCATTTGATTACGAGAGACGCCGTAGTGGAGGGCTCCGGAAATTTCGACCAGCTGGGGTTCTTTAACGTGCACCCAAATCTGAGCACACGGGCCTCCAACATTTCCCCCTCCATCGGAAACGCAGCCGCCGAAGCCGGGAATCGAACCCGTGACCTGCGGGTCAGCAGCCGAGTACCTTAGCCACTAGACCACCACGGCGGGGCTTGGTCATTCACTTTCCTGCCCTAAAAAACAACTCAATTTTTATACATGCGTATTTGGAAATGGCATAAAAGGACATCACAGAAAACCCTCGTTAGATTGTCACATTAGCCCCACTTCAGCCCAAGTGGCAGCTTGGCGCGCATAATTTATTTAGTGCCTATCACCCCTCCTCCAGTCCCCCCTTAAGTGACCTTCGGTCCTCCCTTTCCCTAATAAGAGAATCTATCTATCTATCTATCTATCTATCTATCTATCTATCTATCTATCTATCTATGTTCTCGTAGTGACCTACTTTAAATGAACACCTACGTGTAATATAGGCATATGCAATGCAACTGCCAAAAACAAGGCGAGGCGAGAAGTATAATACATTTCAAACTTCTCACCAACAATACTGCCTCACTACTCGCTGACTTTTCAACGCTAGCACACATGGTTGAAGAGCGAATTCTTCCTACCCAGTCTAGTACTTTTTGTTTAGCTTCTCATTTAAGCTTCTATTTATTTCAATCAAACTTCAGCTCTACGATATTTTATTCGAGGAGGCAAAAATAGCACGAGAAATAAGCAAGGATACAAATACACGCTACCAAACAAAAATCTGGAGACCACGCCACAAGAAAAAAACCAAGTTTTCAGTAGACAACAATTCAAAGACGGCTGACTGAAGAAAAGAAAAAAATGAGCAACCCCTTGGTGCAGTGCATCGGGAGTTCAAAATGCGAGAGTAAAGAATAAAAGCTGCACGCTCCGTCTGCGCTTGACATGCCGTATAAAAGCTACCCATTCCTTACAATTGCACACCGTTTTAAGTACGTTCCCGTGCGCGCAAGCCTTTTTGCATGTACGAATAGGCAAAGTAACGGGCACTAAAACAAAAGACACAACCTAAATGATGTGTTACTTCCACCACAAATCTATGTTAGTTTGGAGTATTATTCGTGGTACTTCTGCTCTCTCGGTAATGTGTTTTTCACTCTTACAATTGTACAGGCCCAAAACTATGTGAGACAATGCACCCAGTATACAGTTACAGGCAAAGCGACCGATTATGTTATCACGTTCTGCTCTTGAAGGTAAAGCTTAAGCAGCCGTCAAGTTTTAGTCGGGGAAACAATGACCTTAGCTCACATTATAGGAGCGAAGCTCCCAAGGGCCCAGCATCGTTTTCGTCCACGTCTGTCACGGGGAAATTAGTGGAAGTGAGCCACAAGCAAAAATGTTTAACAATAGACCTATATCAATCACTGTTGGGACAAAACAATATTTTACTCATAGAAGCACGAACAATTCGTACTACTCGGTGACTTCAAAGTTTTTATGGACCTTAGGATCAAACATTGTCGTCGACTCTGTCTTTTCGTGTCACTCCATTCATTTGGGAGAACACTCGGTCAACATACGTGAGACACACAAAAAGGTTTAACAGTACGCTAATATCGTTCACAATTGTGACAGAAAAACATAAAAGCCGTAACTTTTTATAATATTTGGCGACTTCAAAGTACGGTATTTATAGGAACCTTAAACCTAGTTTTGGAAATTCGTGATGATTCACATTATTAAAATCTGTGAATTTTTCTTCTCAAGTTTTTTTTTGTTTGCTGCCTGGGCCTGATTTTTGATGAACACCGCATGGGAGTGTAAGCATAAAAATTGAGCAAGTGGCTGCGGAAGGATGGGAAAATTCGCCTGTGAAGTGTACGGTAAACTTCATTAGACAGCGTATAAAGACAAGCTAGTATCATTTCAACTGTACACGTGTGCAGAATATGGACGTGACCGCATCTGTTGCGCCTACCTACAAGCATTATGCGGTTAGTGCGGAGATTGTCTATTCTGCAAGTGAATAGCACAGAGTTGATCATTGGCGCGCGAAGCTCGATATTTTATAGTTTGTGATACAGGACGCAAAGTTTCCTGATAACTTTCCCTCATATAGATACACTTTCCCTTCAGCTATACGTTTCACAAAGAATGACCAGTCTCAAAAGAAAAAAAAATAACAGAGTGAAAAACGATTTGATAATATTGTTCTGCCACACGTATATCAGTGCTTCCACTTATTACTGCTCCATAACTCGGCATATATCGACAGCATTCAAGAAAAAAAAAATCGAGCATTATTTCCATTGATCTCACCAGTACAGTTTTAAGAAATTGGTTTGTAACCTTAATAAACGTATAGAAGTCTTGCAAAGAATGTAACGGAGGCTTCAACAATGGCAACAACAATAGAAACGCATGTAGCATAGCGTCCCGATCTATTAAGCAGGCGAGGCTTCTCATGTTCACTCTTAGGTGCACTTTTGAATGAATCATCTGAGCATGCTGTGAAAAATTATGTGGAAAACTTCTCGCGTTTCTTTTAAGCCTTCCTCTTCTCCCGTTCAGACAGAGTTCACCGAATACGTACTTATGCTCCGGGAAAGAACCACCTCGGTTGTTATTGGTTTGGCCGTCGTTATCCGCCCGTCATGGAAAGACATGGCACCATTACGTGCATCCTCTGAGACTTGTACGTTTTCTTTCACTAGCATTGCAACTTTTTTTCTCAAAAAATTTTTTAAATAACCTAAGACAAGCACACTTATTCGTATTTATTTTTCTTGATTTTTCCTGCATATCATTTTAAAGCTGTCGCTGTGTTAGGCCAGGCCTATGACTAGTGTGTTAAGCTTTCTCTTTTTTCCTCTTCACCAGTTCGCATTCACATGACACTTTCAAACAGCTCCACAAACTACAAAACCGCGCCTGCCCACAAGCGGTGGCGGCGACGGTCACAAAGTCCACCCAGGGGACCATCCGTCATTCTTAAGTGCCACACGGCCACGTCATCATTGCGGTTCTTTTTGAAGGGGGAGGGCACTGAAGGATTTCGATTTATTTGTTCTTGTGTTGACAAAATTTACGTTTAGAAACACGAGGTACTGCAGGACTATAAGCACCCTGGCGGGAGAGTAAACAGTAAAAAAATAACAATTCTATTCTCTATTTATTTGATTTCATAAACGGTTACACACGGACAGAGTGAAAAGAGGGAGAGAAAGCACGCTGCTACCTAGAGGGCACAATGCCAGCTCACTCTTTCAGAAACATGGAAGAGACAATGGAAAGGTAGCTGGAGAAAGAGGAAAAAACTGAGGGAATGAAGAGAAAAAAACATGTAAAAACAGACATTAACCAATTGCGCTTTTGCAGGAAACCTTTCGGGTGAGGGACACATGGACACGAATCATAGACAGAGAAATAGCTTGAACTTGCGCCTTGCCAAGTCGCAATTCTACATTGAAAAGCAATGTAGACAAAAATAATCTTTTCTAATGCATCAGTACTGTCTGACGAGTAAAATCGCAATTTTGTGCTTTCAGGTGCACTAAAGGGGCAAAAGGGTTCGACAAAATACATTTGTCCAGTTAATTCTTTTGGCAGCATATATAGGCAGCTAAAGTTTGAGACTGCTGATTTCTGGTTTTTATTAAGGAATGTGTACGGACATGGAAGCTAGGATGCTACAAAAAATTATCAAGAGAAAAGTAAACGCGCATATTGACTTTTTCACACAAGCTATAAGGGCTGCATGCTTTTAGTCGGATATATAGAAGTAAGAGTGTCAGTTTTACAATGTAGCTGTAACTCAGTACAGCGAATTGATGGAGATGATATAAATATATTGTGAAACAGGAAAATTCATAGGATACAAAAAACTTTAGTTACTTCATCTAAAAAGTTATGACGCTGTGACATCAATAAGCTGCCAAGCCATTATTATTTCCACTATCGCTCCTCTACATGTGTATGGTACGTGAGAGCAGCCCTAGGGCGGCCCAGATATAGAGGCTCTCATGTAGTCCGTTCACAGGGCTCGCCATGCTCGCACGATAAAGTCCAGAAACACTATTCCAAGAATCAATGACGAGCGAATGTTATGCGGAGACGCGTCGAAGAATTTAAATGATCATGGAATGAGGCCGAGCCAGAAAGTTATTCAATAACAGCCAGTGTTATGGATGCACGAAAATGTCATGGTGTCCAAAACCCACCCAACCTCAACAATTCAACAAGTTGAAGCGCTACTGATTGGCTGGTTCATTGCTACACGCATCAACGAGGCCTGCATCTTCGTCAAGCTAAAGCTTGGATCATGAGTAAAGCACCTGAAGCGAGAAAAAAATTTAATATATATATATATATATATATATATATATATATATATATTGTGGGCATTTAGCATACGCATTCTCTACACCGGTACATTATCATCATTATCATGTGTGGCTCATGCATCCTCATCGTTGTCGCGTAGCATCATCATCTTGGCTCATTCATCGTAGCTGTCGGCTGCCGGTTCCTCGGGCCTAATAAAAGGTAATCCAAACCAAGACTTCATACGGGGTGAAGAGTGCTGTTAGATCCCCCGCCATCCTCTCAACCACTCTACCCCCTGGAGCTACGTTCAGGTCGCCGCTTGGGCCAGGTGTCCAGAAATATGTCGCACCAAGATGAGGCCGGTGCTGCAGCCGTTCCCACTCAACCACTGCGTGCCGAGCCTTCTCATGTCATCAACAGCCTCCAGCGTGAGCCCCATCCCTTCGCTGGTATGCGCGGGGAAGATGTGGAAGAATGGCTGGACGATTTCGAACGTGTTGGCGCTGCTAACCGGTGGGATAACACCTACAAACTCGCTCACGTGTCATTCTACCTCATGGGTGTCGCGAAGACGTGGTTCCTCAACCACTTCATCGACATCCCCGACTGGTCAGCCTTCAAAGATCAGCTTCGCCATGTCTTTGGCACACCGGCTGTTCGTTCGGTTCTCGCAAAGAAAGCTCTCGCGACACAAAAACAGCACATCGGGGAGTCGTACACATCCTACATTGAGGATGTTCTTTCACTTTGCCGCCGGGTTGACACACCAATGACAGAATCAGACAAGGTGCGCCAGCTTCTTAAGGGGATTGCACCCGTCGCATTCAATACCCTGGCAATCCAGAATCCGGCTAACGTTGCTGACGTTGCGACAACCTGTCAGCGCCTCGAAGAACTTGAGTCTATGCGCCTACAATCAGACAGTGACGCGGCCCATATTACGACTGATCCAAACCTGCGAGACACGATAAGGGCGATTATACGTGAAGAATTAGAATCAATGGGATTCGCACTACCTTCAGTGTGTAAAATTCAGTCCTCTTCAACATCATTGCGGTATGTGATCAGGGAAGAGCTCACGTCCATGACCCACATGGCCAACCAGCAGCCCATTGTCTCTCGTACTCTACCATCGTTCCCGCACACCGCCGCCGCACCACCAGGCACCGTCAGCTCGACGTCCCCGCCACGAACGTACGCGTCGGTTGCTGCCGCACCTCCCACAAGCTTTCCCACGAGCTTTTCATCACCACCGCGTGAGCCGTCACCTGTCCCTCTGACTTCTCTCTCTCCTGGTGCAGTTAGCGCAAGCTACTACCCTCCTCATCTATCGACTCGGCCTACGTGCTATTATTGCGGCTATCGTGATCACATTGCACGCTTTTGCCGCAAGCGCCAGCAATACGAGCGCCGAGGGTATGGCATACGCGAACGGGACTATACCGCAGGAGCCTTGTACAAGGGCCGCCGTTATTCGTCACCGCCGCGTCGGTCTCCATCTCCGCCAGCAGCGGGTGAACTGCGCAGTAGTCACCGATCAACCCGACGTCGTTCACCGTCGCCTTACCAGCGCTCTTCTTCTCCTCTTCAGCCTGCTTCCCTTACTTCTGATCGGAGTCCGGAAAACTAAGCGATGCAGTTTTTGGAGGTCAAACTGCATTCAAACACAGGACTCCAATTCCTCCAGCGCGCCCCTACAATATGATTGCGGTCACAGTTGAGGGAGTGGACGTTGATGCTTTGGTGGACACTGGGGCTGCGTTTTCTGTTATTCGTGCTGATTTGTGTGCCCGTCTTCGAAAAGTCACGACGCCTTATGATGGACCGACACTGGTTATAGCCCAGGGAACAATGATTCGCCCTTCCGCTCTCTGTACTGCCCGTGTACTAATCGACAAAATTCTTCATCATATAGAATTTGCTGTGCTATCCCCGTGCTCCCATGAACTCATTTTAGGCTGGGACTTTCTTTCCTCTGCTTCTGTGGCTATTTGCTGTGCACAACGTGTCGTCCATCTTACTGACACGAACCACTTGCTCAACGACGAAACCTACAGGCCACTTCGACTCATCGCTGCAGTAGACATCGAGAGACCACCAAACGAACATCAATTAGTGACAGTCTTGTCCAACGACGTCGACTCTGGTGACATTTTGGTCACTCCGTCACCGTGTTGCCTTAATAAAGGCATAGCTCTGGCAACAGGTGTGGCTCGCTTCAACAATGGATCAACTGTCCTCGCTGCTACCAACACCACACAAGATAAAATTTCACTGCCACGGGGCACTACTGTCGCCTGCGTTGCCGATCTGCAGCCTGTGTGTGTTGTGCCTCTTACCCCTGTCTCCTCCAGAGGCCATCCTGGAGATCATGCTGCTTCCTCGGCCTTTACAGCAGCCATCAACAAAGACTTGAATGACTCACAGAAGCAGCAGCTGCTTGATTTATTGGAAAAGCATGCAAATTCTTTTGACGTTCATTCATCCACCCTGGGCCAGACAACTGCTACAGCACATCGTATTCAGACCGACGGAACATCCATTGTGCACCGCCGTCCGTACCGCGTCTCTCTAGCTGAACGAAAAATCATTGAAGAAAACGTAGACGATATGCTCCAACGGGAGATAATCCGACCCTCAACCAGTCCTTGGTCGTCGCCCATCGTTCTGGTACGTAAAAAAGACGGTTCCGTACGATTTTGTGTCGATTACCGAGCACTCAATAAGATCACTAGAAAGGACGTATACCCCATGCCACGCATCGACGACGCCCTAGATTCCTTACAGGGCGCTGAATACTTTTCGAGCTTCGACTTGCGTTCCGGCTATTGGCAAATCCCCATGCACGAAGATGATAAAGAAAAAACTGCGTTTGCAACACCGGACCGCCTATACGAATTCAATGTTATGCCGTTCGGTCTATGCAATGCGCCCGCAACTTTTCAGCGCATGATTGACACCGTGCTGCGTGGCCTGAAATGGAAGACTTGCCTATGTTACCTCGATGACATTGTTGTCTTTTCATCGACGTTTCCTCAACATCTGCAACGCTTGGACGAGAACCTGACTTGTCTTGCGGGCGCTGGTCTTCAAATTAACACCAAGAAGTGCCATTTCGCCAGCAGATATATTAAGGTACTCGGTCATGTTGTGAGCCAGGACGGAATTCGTCCAGACCCTGATAAAACTGCTGCAGTGCTTCGCTTCCCTCTCCCTGACAAACCAAAAGATTTGCGAAGTTTCCTTGGTCTCGCCTCTTACTTTCGGCGATTCATACAAAACTTTGCCTCCATAGCCGCACCACTTCATAAGCTACTTGCTTCCGGTATGCCCTTTCAGTGGTCTCAGGAATGTGAATCGGCTTTCGACAGGTTGAAGAGTGCCCTCACGACCAACCCTGCACTTGCTCATTTTCACGATGATGCACCGACCTTCCTGCACACAGACGCTAGCGGCCTCGGTTTAGGAGCCGTGCTCCTGCAACGCGACAACTCTTCGCGAGAGCGAGTCGTTGCATACGCCAGCCGCGTTCTCTCCGCAGCCGAGAGGAACTACACGATCACCGAGCAGGAGTGCCTCGCCATCGTTTGGTCAGTACAGAAATTTCGTCCATATCTGCATGGCCGCCATTTCACCATTGTGACCGACCACCATGCTTTATGTTGGCTTTCGACACTCAAGAACTTGTCGGGACGCCTCGGACGCTGGATTCTACGCCTCCAAGAATATGATTTTGAGATCGTCTACAAGTGTGGCAGGAAGCATAGTGACGCCGATGCTCTTTCTCGCTGCCCACTACCAGCGACTCCACTCGGGGTTTCCGCCATCAATTTGCACAACACGCCCTCGGAGTCCACGTCTACAGCGGTTTCCTCTCTCGCCTCTATGGACCAGCTGCCTTCGGACGACCCGCACGATTTTCCTTCTCGACAGTTGGCTGACCCATACTGTCGACGTATTATAGGCTACGTCACTGGCAGTTCCCGTCCACCTAATGCAAGGCTCCGTCGCCAAGTCTCGCAATTTAAGCTGGACAACTCGGTGCTGTACCGCAAAATTTACCATCCTGACGGTCAACGCTGGGTTCCCGTTCTACCCCGATCGCTTCCCTCCGAAGTCCTCAGGGCACTACATGACCATCCGACTGCTGGTCATCTTGGTTACCATAAAACCTACGATCGCCTTCGAAGTCGGTTTTATTGGCCAGACATTACCACTAGTGTAGCTCGGTACGTCAGGTCCTGCACTACCTGCCAATGTAGAAAACTAGCAACATCTGCTCCCGCCGGTACACTACAGCCTCTTCCGTGCCCAGCCACACCATTTGAAGTTGTAGGCGTCGATCTTTATGGCCCACTCCCAGTCATTGCTGCTGGAAACCGGTGGATAGTAACAGCCATTGGCCATTTGACACGCAACGCCGAGACGGCATCCGTTACTACTGGTTCAGCTTCTGAAATTGCCGATTTCATACTGCGAGCCATTATACTGCGTCATGGTGCTCCACGTGTGTTGCTCAGTGACCGTGGAAGGGCCTTTCTCTCACAACTAGTGAACGAACTTCTTCAGGCCTCCGGCACAACTCACAAGACTGCCTCTAGTTATCATACCCAGACTAACGGCCTCACTGAGCGATTCCACCGCACTCTTGCTGACATGATAGCCGCCTATATTCAACCAGACCACAAAAATTGGGACGTTGTTCTACCATTCGTCACTTTCGCCTACAATACGGCCATTCAGCGAACAACCGGGTACTCGCCATTTTACCTAGTTTATGGACACTCCCCTACTTCTTTCCTGGACGTCTCCTTCTTTACCTGCCAAGCGAATTCATCTCCATCCTCTTCAGAGGAATACGTTTCACGACTCGCACAGTGCCGCCAACGAGCTCGTATAAACACTGAAGCCCGCCAGCAAGACAGAAAGCTAGTTTATGATGAATCGCATCGTGATGTATCCTTCAAACCTGGAGACGAAGTGCTCCTTTTGACGCCTGTTCGCACACCTGGTTTGTGTGACGAATTTCAGCCTCGGTTTATCGGGCCGTACACAGTTCTTGAAGAGACTTCACTCGTGAATTATCGCGTGACGCCACTTGTAGCCCCAGCAGATCGCCGTTATCGAACTACAGAGGTCGTCCATGTCTCCCGTATGAAGCCCTTCATGCGACGTTTTTTGTCCCCATGACTTGCCGCGGCCAGGCTGGCCGCTTTCACGTGGGGGGAATTGATGTGGGCATTAAGTATACGCATCCTCTTCACCGGTATATTATCATCATTATCATGTGTGGATCATGCATCCTCATCGTTGTCGCGTAGCATCATCATCTTGGCTCATTCATCGTAGCTGTCGGCTGCCGGTTCCTCGGGCCTAATAAAAGGTAATCCAATCCAAACCAAGACTTCATAGTATATATAGATATATATATATATATATATATATACACGTTTTATTGATTAATGACGTCTCTTCCAAGCTACGTCTCTTCCAAGCTACGTCTCTACCAAGGAAGAGATACGTCTCTTCCAAGCTTAGACTAATGCTGCCGAAAAATTCGCCACGTATTTGCGTGATTCACTGCAAATGTCGTCGAAAGGCGATAGTATTCTGTCTGGAGAAAACAAGAGAGAGAATAAAAGGTTTACTCGACGTTCTGCAAGAAAAAATTTCTGAACGGGATTTTGGAGGTGCTGCGTGAAACGTGAGTGCCGTCCGGCAGTAATCTTGGAAAACAGCAGTATCTGTAGAGTGCAGAACCACGCGTCGGTGGCAGCACCATATATTCTTAGCAGAGTGCAGGGAACACTCGTTTTTTCGCGCGTATTGTTGTACTGTCAGCGCAGTGTAATGAAGTTATAATCATTAAAATTACGCATCTATGCGTTTCCTAGCATAAAGAAACACACCAGCAAATATTGACAAGTTGGTGTTGCGTCTGATATACGCGTAATATTTGCTTTTTGATCGACATTGTACACAGGTATGAACTCACACCCCAAATGAAGATGGTTGGGCGTTGATGAATTAGTGAAAGTTTGGCTTGGTAGCTCAATCGTTTCCGTTGACAGACAAACACACAGACAGGTCACGGGTCCGGATTCTGCTGGAGGCAAGTTACCTTTACGCCAACTTTTCTATTATTACAATCATACTCGAATTACTTTTAATGGGATTGCCTACACTTTCTATGGATATTATTGTCTGTTCGTTCTGTTAATTAGGAGAACTAGAATTTTAATATGTCATCAGCACTTTGAGGATGTGGCATTGGGCACTTGTTCAGAGGACCACTGTTTATCTTTTTGTTTATATGTCCTGAGTGAGTGGAGCCAAATAATATCAGAGATGTGGTAAATAATGTGACACATCAAGCTTTTGTTTCTAATAGATTGTAGTCGCGAGTCGGTGCCTTTGTTGTATGCGTCTTTCTTCTAGTACCCGCGTTTCTGTGCCTCGCCATATCCACTCGAAATGAAGTTCTTTTCTGCTGCTAAAATTTACATCGTACTATTTTTCTGCAATGAGTAAGTTGCAGAGAAATGACGAAATACAAAGCAAAGTAGTTTCACTACCTCTCGCTCATGTAAACCTTGGCGTAAGCTACAGCATGGAGTGTCAGTGACGTTTCCAATGTAGTAAAAAATACGCAAAATACTTCTGTTGAGTTTAATACTCTCACAGTCATTCATTGCCATGGTAAAGGAATTCACACGTCTATAGTTGTCAAGTAAGGACCCTTGCGTTCCCAAGGCAATTTAAACGTTGCATGCACTCTGATATACATACGTTTCTTCCAAAACACAGGACGTAGAACAACAAGATGACACGCCTGTATCAATAAACAACCACTCATTCATTCATTTATTTTTTTATCTAACCCACAGGCAGCATGTAGACAATTCAGAGGGGGCGGGTTATACAAAAAATACAACATAGAAATACAATAAAATTAGAAGAATATGTTTAAAGAGACTAAACCATTATAGGCTGAAGTTGTAATCGGTTAATGTAGCCTTGAATGGCGAAGCGTCCTCGATTCATGCGATGGAGCAGGGAAGGCGGTTCTACTCAGCACTCGTTTTTGCTAAAAAAAGCTTGAGAAAACATTAGTGCATCGTAAAAAATGAAAAATTTATACTGTATAGCATACTTTATACGCATACTTATTACATGTAACGGATAGGCTAATTATATGCAAGGAAATGAACATTGCTTGAAAAATGTCATTTTATGATCCAAGAAAATTTTATTTTTCATAGATATAGCTGCAGGTGCAGGAAGGCGCTGTAGAGATGCACCAGGAATATATATCTTTACTTCACTGTTCACTGCAATTTTCCGCGTCTCTTCTTATAATTCGGTAAGGCTCCATTGAATTTGTCAATTTGGGGGTCTTCTGGAACTGCAGAAAACTTGTTTTCAACTGCACAGCTTTTGCAGCAATAAAAGCTGGTTTGTTTTGAAGATTGCTGTGGTAGTAAGCTGCATGCAATTCTTTTTTGCGCCCAAACCATGACAACGCAACAGTTCTAGTGTCAGGATAATTTTCACTCATGATGTGTGGGCAAAAAATTTTGTTTGCGATGCCATGTGATGTCGCTTCAGCCTTCAGGTATGCAAGAATGGGTTTATTTTCGGTAAGTTACTTCTCGATCAGTGGTGCTACTTACACCTGGCAACCTGTAACATAAGGAAAACGCTAAAATGCTTTCTCAAAACATTGCGTCTGCCAAAAAAATGCCGCACATACTTGTGTTCATCCGAGCAGACACGAGGGCGACAATGTCGAGTTTGAATTCCATGGCACGCATCGCCACGCTTTTTTCGCCGCGCTTGTGCTTTTTTATTTTTACGGATTCAAGGGAATAAAAAATGAAAATTAAAAAACCTCCTGTCAGTGCCGCGTGTTCATACAAACTTCAATCGCTTCATTCAGTTTCTCTCTCTCTCCGATCCTCCTGAACCTGCCACTCTTTCCTCTCTCTATCCCTCTTCATCTACAATCCATCTTGCCCGATTGCCTTGTGTGAACACTTTGTTTTCCGCAACCACACTCAGAGATTTGTTTCACACTTCCCGGGATCACTGCGAAGCGACGCCTTTGTTCGCTATCTCATTGTGATTTTGTCAACCGTTAGGCTCAATAACAAGGAAATTTCGTGCATCGTACTGCGCCATAGAGAACTAGGTAGCTTTGTATATCTGCGATTTTGGAGACGTTGTGTCAACCTAGACGTACAAAAAGAAAAAAAATTTCAGGGGGTTGGGGGCATAAAATAAAGACGAAAATGCGTGCCTGCGATCTCCTTGATGCAGTTAGTGCGTTGTTCTGGGCCCTTCTCGTAGAAAGGAAAGCTACCTCGCTTTGTTTGGGAGTGTGGGAGTTTGATGTACAGAACTTTATTTCACAACGTTCGATCTCACGGCGTGATAGAAAACATAAATGCTTACCGAATACAGGTACGCGAAATTGGTGTTCAAAAAGCCTTCGTTGGTAGTAACACTACTATGCGATCAAACCCGTATTCGTAATGGTAAATGTCCTTCATCGTAGTTAATATGCAAAGTCCTCAGGAGCAAGAGTTCTGAAGAATATTTATAGCTTTGTGGCAGACTAAACTTCCCTCGATACTGGTGAAGCGAGACCGATGTTTCTCGGCAATAATTTGTGAAACTTAAGATAAATGCTGATTGTCGCTGGGGATTCCATTAGCAGTGTTTGATGTTCAGGAAGCGAAGTAGCCTTTATGTTACGAATGTTCTCAACAAACTTTACTGCATGCGATTACTTTCAGCTGCAGGGCGGTTCCCAGAAGGACAGCACCGTTTTGCCCCATCCGAGACCAAGAAAAAAAAAGCCATCGAACTCGTACCCCAAGCGTTACACTTAAAACGAGCAAGCGTTGAAGACATATAGAGCGCAGTTGCTCGTAACTTCAAGCAATTTTCTCTGCTGAGCAGGCAGAGGCACGGAGAAAGTCGCGCACAAGGAAAGCTCAAATGGGACGTGCTTTAGAAGAAACCCAATGATTCCCGCACCAAGGCACCTCGAGCCTCCGTTTTAAAACGGGTGCTCGGGAATGCTCTCGAGACGGCATAGCCAGTTTCGCTGCATCAGGCCATGCATTTCTCTCAACAAGTGTCTTTTATTGTTTATCACGTTTCTCTGCTGGTGGGTATACTTGAGGGCAAGACACGACAAGCACGTATCTTGCTGCCTTCATGTCCTTGGCGAACAAAGGGTACACTACACGCCATCATCCTTTGAAAGAACTCATATTCTTCAAACCAAAACCACAACATAACTTTGCAGAACGTAAGCGCCTTACATTTTATTTTACACCTGACGAGTCTCCAAAACATCTCATATATTCACCTAATTGCGGTTCGCTTTTTGCGCGTGCTAATGTGGCCTGAATTGACTGAAAAGGGGACAGGCAACTCTGAGATCTTCTAGACTACTACCACAAGGCTGGTCCTACCGCTTTTCATTTGATCATATATCCCACGTATTCTTGGTTTAGTATTCGTGCAAGCGTGGCTTGCTGGCTGCTCTTTTTTTATGATTACATAGAGTGTGACACAATGCGTCATTGATATTATTAAAGTATCGACTCGTGTTATCACGTGTAGTTTGCCAGGCATGTTGAGAAGTTGCGTCGAGTGTTTCCCACCTTTGGCATTCTTAACACGGTAACTTTAAAATTGATTTATAAACTGTTCAGAGCTTCTTACATGCGGCCTTACCTGGCATAAATTTCTTTTCATCGCAAACCTAAACGAACACCACAAATTGAAAATTATGTTTCTTATATCACGCTTTCACTTAAGATAAGCGCTCTTACGGAAGCCAAACTGAGGTTTCGTTAGTCTATGTGCGACGTTACTAAATGCCCTTGAGTTATTTCAACACATATAACGCAGGTTATCTGTTTATACTATGTATTCTGTGTTACTCATGATGCGTTTTCTAGATTTGTTTTCGTCGCTTGAAATTTTGTTTCAAAGCACAAGAGTGTGAGAAAACTTTGTGATGAATATTTTCAAAATAGGAAACATTGTGTGCAGGTCTGCTAATAAAAAAAGACCAACAATTAGGATATCACCTATTGAGAACTATGAGCGCAGCTTTTTTTTGCCGAAAGAGCAACCTTTTTTTTCTTGGATTTTTATAATGTATCAACTGTTTCATAAATCATATTTCAAGTGCTGTAGGTCAGAACTTAACGACGTCATTCACTGTCTGCAGATAAGTGATATACCAGCTACACATCCGTAAGATAATATGCGGGCTTTGCGGATGATGCAACTGGCTGATGTCCATGCATAATTACAGCTGAGCACTTTGCACTTGGTGGAAAACAATTAACCACACACTCTTTGTGGAATTGGCACTGTGCTACTTTATTGGTAATTTCCTTTTTTGTTTTATAAATGCTGTATTGCATATAGACTAACGCATTTTGTCGCCTAACAGTACCCATAGATAGGGCTTTTTGTGAATGAGTATCAAGTATAATTGTGTTTCCGTGACAGAAAACTCAACTGCCGCGCAGAAATACCCTCTGCATGGCAGCGCTAAAAATAACTTTCTATCATGTTCAATCCGGGGTAGTCTTTCCCAATTTTGATTTCTCATGTCTGTCGATGACGTTTTCATGTCTATCCGTTACACTACTATTGGCGTTGACAAAAAAGGTAGTGACGCAGCTCATGCTAAGAGAGGGTGTCCAAGTGTGGCACTCCGAAACGGATTCAATATTTGAGATTATCAAATAACAGTAACGTTTCAGTCATTGACACAAGTTCTTTGTGTTGTTGCTGCTATTCATTTTACGAGTTTTGATTTATTTTAATGTTTGAATTAAATTGCCACGAAGGGGCAAAACTTCCATGCCGCGCTCTAGCAAAATACATGAAACAATGGTGCTCGAACATCTGAATAGCCAAGTTTATGACCAGCCGTTTGTAGTTTTTGCCAGACATGTAGGTAATCTTGCCAAGATTGGGAATATTACTCTAACAATTGCTTAGTAAATATCTTGTGGTTGCCGCGCTGCGGTGGTCTAGTGTCTAAGGTACTCGATCAAGATGCTGCTCCGGGTTTGGCGGCATCGAATCCCACCTGTAACCACTGCGTTTTCTGTGGAAGCGAAAATGCTGCAGGCCCATGTGCTCAGATATGGGTGAATGGTAAAGAAGCCCTTGTTGTTGAAATATGCGGGGCCCTCGACTACGGGTCTCTCATTATCATATGGTGGTTTTAGGACGTCGAACCCCATTTGTCACTCAATGAGTATCTTGCTGTTCACTTTCTTCTGTTCATTCTCCTCCTTGACATGCTGAAATTTATTCGCTAGCCTCCAATTATGCCCGTGGTGGCAGTAGTCCTGCGTGAACATATAGAGAACAAAGAAACCACCAGGCCTGTGCGGAAGCCGCAGCACAGCCACAACTAAAGCTGGAAGAGTGACCTTACAGAGTCTGTCCTAACACTCTTTGAGTAAATGCTATAAGCACACTCGCTAGATGCCCGTTACGTCATCATTATATTTTTGTGTACCACGGCAGCATTCACTATGCTATGCTTCGTTATTCTGCGGAAAAGCATTGTATAAGCTACACACTTGCAAAGAATTTAGAGCGAATTTTTCGACGCAGTGCATGACGACGATGAAGAAATATCCCTGAAGTAGGAGAGTCACAAAAGAAAGGAACAAGCAAGCAAGAAAGTATGCACCACAGTTGATAGATGCTCAAAAACAAGCTTTTGTAATGAGGTGAACCATTAGACGACCCACTCAATGCGCAATTTGGATTATGTGAAGCTTGGTTGTTCCTTTGCTTCTCTCATACTAGCGTGATTCCTTTCCCGACATCAAGTTTGCAGCAGAATTTCAAGCATCGGCATGGCTCTGCGATAAACTCTATGCTGGCATGCAAAGTACAAGGGTTCGCATTCCGCTCTGCACTTAGTGCTTTTATTTACTAAGTGTTTTTATTTTCCGCGATAGTGGGTACAGACAACGGTGGTGGTGACGGTGGACAACTACGGAGCCGCACGCCGCCCTTGTTGTGACCCCATGAAAGCTTTTGCTTTAAAGTGTCCACGCACTTCACTGTTTCCTTATTCAGACTGGCTTCTTTTCGTAAATTGGAGGATATATTACAGCAAATGTTCATCGTGGGTGAAATGCAATGAAATTAGTGTCCGTACATGCCACGTTCACCTCGAGTCATTGTGATATTTCTAACCCCATTATTGTTTTGAAACAGTGTTTCTGGTAGTATTATGTGAGATTTTTAGTAGTTTTCTTACCATTAATTTTTCTTTTCCACTGGAGAAAACAGAGATTGCCCAATATGACAAACTACATACAACATCATCTGGACTGAAACACAATCATTGTCTCAATTACCATTTTTTGTCGCCATGCTCATTCCGTTTAGGTTCGAGAGCATGGAAATTTATCAATCCGAACGTCCTATGTGGAAATTGTGAAAACAAGGGTGTTACAGCTGCAAGTGGACGTCGATTGCAGGTGTGACTTTGCCATTCGCGAACGCGATCTGCTCTGCTAACCCTCGCAACGCCAGCGACGGCCGCGTTACGCCCAATCGCTCCGGCGCATGTATTGGCGGGTGAAGTAGCTTCGCTTTCTGGCATCCTCTGCATCACAGTCAAAGAAGCCGAAAGAGTGTTCACTCTATTTGCGCTTGAACGTGTCTAGCGCTTGAGAGGGTGGAGCGAGAGAAAGCTTAGACTAATCCAGCGCACGGCAGGCGAGGGAGATAGTGACGTCACCGCGTACTGTGAGGAAAGGGGTGACCTACTTGGCACCGCTCGAACACCTGCAGCGAGAGGAGCGTGGAGCGGCACCTTCGAACGGAGACATGGATGGACAGCGTTATAGAGGCCAATCAAAAAGCTGCTTCTCATCTAAAACAAGCACAAGAAGTACTCAAGGTTGAAATGCACAGTGTCCTACAAACATTGCTCCTTGTCCTCTCTCAAAAACATGCACTCCTTCCCTTGAAAGTTTTCAGCGCACTTGATAAAACCAGGAGGAAATTCACAGTGCTTAGAGCGTGAGACAATTCGTGTATACCACTCATCCTTGTCAAATATTCTCAACATTCGACTGAGGCCTTTTTACGGAATAGCCTTCCAATTTGGAATAGCCTTCCAAGGCTCCTTTACCTCCACCAGTTGGTACTGAATTTTACTTAGGGCTCAATACACTTTTATATTACTATAAACAAACCAACAAACAAGGAAGGAGAGGAGCAAGAAAGAAAAGAGTGGAAGAAAGAGCAGTTCAGCATGGCATAGTAAACTGGTATACTTTTTGAGGCAAACACGCCAAGTCGAAATTCATCATGGTGAAAGCTTAGTTTGACCAAAGCACGGTAATTTCGAAACCTAAATACGATACTTTAACTATATATACCTTTTCAGTTAAACAGAGAACAGCACAATAACAATTGCGCAAAATATCAATAACTCACACTGCACAAGCCAGATTAGCTGACAAATGACTCGGCAAAAGTTAGCTCAGTGCGCATGACGTTTTTCATTAATGAAGTCAATGTGAACTAAAGAACTGAATCTTGTCTCACTGCTTTGAAGACGCCGGTTCTTAATCACGTCCACTCACCTTCTAAAACAATAAACAGGGAATTTTTTTAGAATGTCTGCAGTCTTATAAAAAGTTCCCGTAACTGACGTCTCTCCTATTCGCTCTGGGAGGTTCCATAAATGTAGGACTCTGTGCAACTATAAAAAACATCTTTTCGAGGTTCCGAAAACAAGCACCTGGTCTAATTAGGAAGCCACTAAGAAAGACCTAGCTGAAATGACCCAAGACCGTAAAGGCGTGCCCAAAAGTAGGGACAGCTTCGTCACGAGTAATAATGAAAAAAAGCAGACAGGTGGAACTACGATGGCTGTTCATTAATGAAGGCGTGACCATTAAATTGTTCCGTTGTGGTTTGTTTTCGCCATGTGTTTATATTTATCACTGCTACTAACACTTGAGCTCTCGCAAAATTCAAAAGAACTGATCACTCGAAGTTCTTCTTACTAAACAAAATGTGTGCCTTGATTAGATAAAAAGAATTACATACAATGGCCTACAATCAGGTGAGATTGAGATTCTTTTTTACTTACCCGCAAGGGTGCGCCCTTACGCAAGGCATCGACATTTATTGCAAATATTTTTGTCTCGCTTCATTATCTTAACGGTTAACATATGTACCCTCACCGATACCGGGTGTATCTTCTGTGAATACGGTTATAAAATATTCGTTAGAAGGAGGCATTAAGTGAGCAGCAGAACAGTATGAACTATAAAACAAGAACGAAGGCCAATTTTTGAAAACTTGAAATCTTCCCCTTCTTTAGAGCCCCAGACGCTCGCATGCACGTAAATATTCTACTAATTGCATGAGGGTATCCCCGTGGTGGGTTGCGCCAAGACTCTAACCCTTTCAGCCCTAGATTTTTTATTTTAGTCAGATGCACTTTTTGTGCGCGTTTTTTTCGTAGTTAAGACCTCGGAAGACCACAAACAAAAAATTGAGCCACTGGTACAAGCGTTTTTGGATTAATTAACGTGGCATCAAATTAGGTAATTAGGGCCCTGTGATTGGAAATTGAAAAAAGTGGCTTATTTTTTTCTGCCAATCAATGATGTACACAAAATGGAAACCAACGTCTTACTTTTCAGCCTAATACTCACTGAAACATCTTCAGTACGTCTTCCCGAAAATGGCGCTTACCCGTCTCCACTTACGCGCCTCGGCTTCACGGAAGACCTTGGTCACGCTTCTTCATCTTTGTGGCTGCTACCTCCACAAACGTGCTGCAATATTGGTGTTGATTACGTGGGGATCATTGAAGAACTATGCCCCCAAGAATTAGCAGTATTGGTTACGTTTCCAAGATACTAGGGGAAAATTTGTGCGGTGGTGTCAATTGACACCGCCAGGGCCGGAAGGGCTAAGGAACAACCAACAACCAACCAACCCTATCTCGATTGGTAAGAGCGTGGCGCAAAACCCGATGGTTCGAGGTTTGGTGCCCACCGGGGGCGAGTCGTATTTCCGTTCACATCACTTTCTTTCCATTCATGTCACAATGACTATATTACGCATCAGTGAGCACAATGGACGTTCCTTAGATATTTCTTCAAATCATCACCTCCTGAATTTTGTTAAGGCTGGGTTATATTGAAGAGAGAAGCCGTGGAAATTCTCTTAGTTTGTTGATACTTTCAGTAAAGTGATTTCGACGTTTTTCTTAACAATTGTGGAACGCAATGCAATTTCATCAAACTTCATAAATATACAAACACGTGCGGCCTTTTTTTAACTTAGCACCGTACTCGGGATCTGCGACAGAGCGAGATAGCTTTCGCAAAGCGCCATGCCATAATATATTTTGTTATTCTGGGATGCCGTTGCCGAAATGGGCGTAGACGACTGTTATGGAAGCTCTATTATACAGCGTACCACCTGCTCTTCCACGTGGCAACATCGTATTTGAGGCAGGTCAGATGGTAATCTAGGACCGCATAGCAGTGAATCCTTCATCACCCTGACGTGCTATATTGGCTTCCCTGGACATGGATATTGGCAAAGACCAAGATTTATGAAGCCATGATTGTCGATTCAGAAATTTTCAGCTACCAGAACGACATTTTAGTGGATGACAAGCCCCGGAAGTAAACAGGAAGTGAAGATTCATAATTCCATTTCTTCATTCATTTATTGAGCCTACGCTCAATGCCAATCGGAAGTGAGGGTTTCGATCTACACAGTTAAGTGGCCACAAACCGTACTTTCCATGGTAAATACACAAAGTACAAATAAACGGGGCTTTAGAATTTTTATTTTATTTCTGAGCTCTTTGTCGTGGAGTGTTTACCCACGTTTGGGTCTATAGAGACAGCGTGCAAAGGTTCAGGAGCAGGAGAGACAGAGAGAGCTACCTGCTTTGTTGCTTGCACAAGCCACCTAGAATTTAGAATGACGATTTCTTTGATACCTGCACTAACTATATATTGCCGCGCGCTTGATCTGCCAGCGCAAAAGAGGCAGACGAAGTGGCAGTTCCCTCTCGTGCCATTGTTCTGTTTTTTTGGCTGCGCTGAGCCGACCGCTCTTCGGACTTTTGTGAGGACGCCTTAAAAACGTCTCCTGTCTTTTTAACGTGACATTTTAATGGTGGAGGTGCGGGGTAACCTCACCTATGCAACAGACTCCTTCTAGCAGCCGGAACGTGACCCAAAACCCAGAGCTTACGCCGGTACACCGTTTCAGTCGGAGGATTCGAGGACTGTCCCCCGAGTTTGTGCCTCACAGTACAAGTACGTCGACTGGTATGGAGAATACTGTTGCTGTCACCGCTTCCCCTGCCGCTGGAGCCGCCGCTGCTCCAACCGCTGCACCCGCAGCTGCACCCACTCATTACACGCTGCAAAAACCACGTGTTCCGAGTCCCTTCCGTGGTGGCCTCTATGAAGATGTGGAAGATTGGCTGGCTGAGTACGAGTACGTAGCGGATTTCAACGGGTGGGACGAAGTAGCGAAGCTCAAGAATGTGTACTTTAGTCTTCTGGATGGTGCTCGCACATGGTTCCAGAACCGCAAGGGCCTCCTAACGTCGTGGCATGAGTTCTGTCACAGGCTCCGCGAAACGTACTCGAGTCTCGATCGTCGAGAGCGCGCTGAAAGGGCCCTCCAGTCCCGCATGCAGATGCCTAATGAAGGTGTGGCTACATACGTGGAGGATATGGTTCATCTGTTCACTCGCGCCGATCCAACCATGCCGGAAGACAAGAAGCTGCGACACTTGATGCGAGGTGTGAAAGAGCAGCTCTTCGCTGGACTCATTCGTAGTCCGCCTAGAACGGTTGCGGAGTTCCTCACTGAAGCCGTCGCCATGGAAAAGGCGCTGCAGCAGCGGAACCAGTACGATCGGCAAGTGAATGCTACCTATACCACCGGGCTAGGCTCGTTCCCGACCGACGTGGGAGCGCTTCGCGAGCTGATACGTTCGGTTGTTCGCGACGAGCTGCAACAGCTGCAACAGCTGAACCAGGCGCAGCAGCAGCCTTCCACGAATTGCATCGCCACCATCATACGTGACGAAGTTCAGCATGCGCTCGGCACACCTCGTCGCGAGACACCAACGCAGGTTGCTGCACCACTTCAGGCGTTCGCAACTTCAAGTGAACCTCTAGGGGTGACCTACGCAGACGTATTGAGACGCACCGTTCCGTCGTCCACGACACCATCCCCAGTGAGTGGTTTCCAGCGCACCACTTATACCGACACGTTCGAACACAACGCACCTGCACCAGTCCCACTACCAGCCGCAACCCCGTACGCCACACTGCAGTCCGCACAGGTGGTCCCTTATTTTGCAGACACTCGACCCGTCATGCGTAAATCCGACATATGGCGCATGCCCGACCGACGACCGCTTTGCTACCACTGCGGTGAAGCGGGTCACCTCTACCGAGACTGCCAGTACCGCCGACTTGGGCTGCAGGGTTTTCCTGCCAATTCACCCCGCCCCCGGTTTGGACAGAGACCACCAGAAATTGAAGATTTTATCGCTCGGCAGAACGTCCCACTCAGGCGTCAGTCGCGCTCACCGTCACCGCGGTCGTCGTCTTATTCAGGCAACGGAAATCGAAGGCCGCAAGGACGGTCTCCGAGCCCCCGCCTGGAAAACTAACGCCAGCGACCTTTCGAGGCGAGGCCGCTGATTCTCGACGTGATGAAGACCTCGCCCTCCAATCGACGCGACATCGGACCAACGGAAATTCGACTACGCCGGCGCCTGTATCCCAGCTGAGCGACTTTTCAATGGACATACCTGTGATGCTCGACGGTCGCAATTTAACTGCCTTAATAGACACTGGTGCTGACTACTCGATTATTAGCGGACAATTGGCACGTACCTTGAAGAAAGTGATAATGCCTTGGACAGGATCGCATGTACGTACAGCTGGCGGACATGTTGTAACGCCGGTTGGTTTGTGCACGTCCAGGCTACAAATACGAGGCTGCACGTTTTTGGTCAGCTCCATCGTGCTACGTGACTGCTCCCGCGAATTAATTCTCGGCCTCGATTTTCTTCGGGAATATGGCGCCGTAATCGACCTACGGCGACGCTGCATTTCCTTTTCGACAGTCAACGCTACGTCAAGGGACTCCAACCGCCGTACAACCGCCCTCCGTGTTTCCGACGACAGTGTCACAATACCACCTCGTGCAAGTATCCTAATTCAGGTGACTTCCGAAGGAACCAGTGACGGTGAAACAGTGGCAGAGTGCAACGTCTCCCTGCTGCTGGCGCTTGGAATTTCTGTGGCACGAGGCATCATTGACATTCGGAACGGTACAGCCGAGGTCATGATTACAAATTTCACCAATGAGCATCGTCACCTTTTCCGGGGCACTGCGGTCGCCTACGCTGAAGCCTTGGAGGACGTCATTGAGTGTTTTGCCTGTGAAGACAGTAGCCGCGATGGACAAACCGTAATAGATGTTGACATGAACAGTGCACTGCCGGAAGAGAACCAGAGGGCCTTGCGAGAGCTATTGTTTGAATTCAGGGCGTGCTTTGCTCAGTCGTCTAAAGTGAGTCAGACGCCAATTACACAGCACAGGATAATCACTTACGACGACGCAAGACCTATTCACCAACAGCCATACCGCGTCTCGCCGACAGAACGCGCAGCTATCAAGCAGCAAGTGAAAGAAATGATCGACGACGGCGTTATCCAGCCTTCGAACAGTCCCTGGTCCTCACCGGTCGTTCTGGTTAAGAAGAAGGACGGTACGCTTCGCTTCTGTGTAGATTACAGAAAGCTCAACAACGTCACAAAAAAAGATGTTTATCCGCTGCCGCGTATTGATGACTCGCTTGACCGACTACGACGAGCGAAGTATTTTTCTTCCCTGGATTTAAAGAGTGGCTACTGGCAAATTGAGGTTGATGAGCGCGACCGTGAAAAAACCGCCTTTGTCACGCCGGATGGCCTCTACGAATTTCGGGTGCTACCGTTCGGACTCTGCTCTGCGCCAGCTACCTTCCAACGCATGATGGACACTGTGTTGACTGACTTAAAATGGCAAAGCTGCCTTGTGTACTTGGATGATGTGGTCGTGTTTTCAACCAGCTTCTCCGAACATCTGAAGCGACTACGACAGGTACTTGAGGCGATTCGGACGGCTAACCTTACGTTAAAGCCGCAAAAATGCCATTTCGGTTACGAAGAACTAAAGTTCCTTGGACATGTCGTAAGCGCAGAAGGCGTCCGTCCTGACCCTGAGAAAACCGCCGCTGTCGCAGCCTTCCCGACTCCTGCCGATAAGAAAAGTGTGCGGCGGTTTCTTGGTCTATGCGCGTACTACCGGCGCTTTATAGGCAATTTTTCGAAAATTGCCGAACCATTAACTAGACTCACTAGAGACGATACGCCGTTCGTTTGGAGTGCTGAACAAGAATCAGCATTCACAGAGCTTCGGCTTCGCCTGGCATCACCACCTGTTCTTGGACATTTCGACGAGGAAGCCGAAACAGAAATTCATACCGACGCCAGTAACGTCGGTCTGGGCGCGGTACTCGTCCAACGGCAGGAGGGAATTGAAAAGGTTATCGCCTACGCAAGCCGAACCCTAACACGCCCGGAGTCAAACTACAGTACCACGGAGAAGGAGTGTCTTGCTGTCGTGTGGGCAATTGCTAAGTTTCGACCTTACCTTTACGGCCGTCCATTCAGAGTAGTGACGGATCATCACTCGCTGTGCTGGCTTGCGAACCTCAGAGACCCCTCCGGACGACTGGCAAGGTGGAGCCTACGTCTGCAGGAGTACGACGTCACTATCGTGTACAAGTCCGGTCGTGCACACGAAGATGCAGACACGTTGTCACGCGCGCCAGTTGAGCCTGCCGCTCAGAGCTTCGAAGAGGACTGCCCTTTCCTTGGCTCCGTAAGCGTAACAGACTTGGCTTTACGGCAGCGAGCAGATGCTCAATTGCGACCTATCATTGAACATCTAGAGGGCCGCAACGTATCACTGCCCCAGCATATAACTCGCGGATTGTCATCCTTCTGCTTACGACAGGGCGTGTTGTACAAGAAGAACGCAGCCGCCAGCAACAAAACTTACCTGTTGGTCGTCCCCGCAGAGCTGCGTGAGGAAATTCTATTTGCCTGCCACAACGAGCCTCCATCGGGCCATCTGGGCATCACCCGAACCATCGCTAGGGTACGAAAGTCTTACTACTGGCCGAAACTTGCCGCTTGCGTTAAACAGTACGTTCAAGCCTGCCGCGAATGCCAGCGCCGAAAATCCCCATCTGTTAAGCCTGCGGGATTACTTCACCCTATCGAGCCACCCAGAACACCCTTCGATCAAGTCGGCATGGACCTCCTGGGTCCGTTTCCCTTGTCATCTTCCGGCAACAAGTGGATAATCGTCGCTACAGATTATCTAACCCGCTATGCTGAAACTAAGGCGCTTCCTAAAAGCACGGCTTGTGAAGTTGCTCAGTTTTTCATCGAGAGAATTGTATTACGCCACGGTGCTCCATCCTGTGTCATCACAGACCGAGGAACAGCGTTTACAGCAAGGCTCCTTGAACAAGTTTTTCAGTTAAGTTACTCCACGCATCGCAAGACAACAGCGTATCACCCTCAGACAAATGGACTGACCGAGCGGCTTAACAAAACGATGACTGATATGCTGTCTATGTACATAGACGTACAGCACAAGACGTGGGATGAAATACTGCCTTACGTAACATTCGCGTATAATACCGCTACGCAAGAGACCACACGATTCACTCCGTTTCGTCTTCTATACGGTCGGGACGTTCAGACGATGTTGGACGCAATGCTCCCATGCGACATTGACAACATCGAGGATCTCGACGAAGATGCTGAGTGTTTCGTGCAACGAGCCGAGGAAGCACGTCAACTAGCCCGCGTAAACATCAAGAAACAACAAGGCGTCGATGCACAGCGCTACAACCGCTGCCACAGACAAGTCGATTATAAACCAGGTGACCAGGTGTTAGTTTGGACCCCTGTGCGCTGCAAAGGTCTCTCTGAGAAGCTTCTCAGTCGGTATTTTGGCCCGTACAAAGTGCTACGACAAGTGAGCGACGTCAATTACGAAGTCCTTCCGGACGGAAGCCAACCACCCCGACGCCGACAGCTACGACCCGAGATTGTGCACGTGGTGCGGTTAAAACCGTACCACACACTGTGACAATGTCTTTTTTTTACGATACACGCTTCGTTTAGCATCGAGGCGATGCTCTTCAGGGAGGAGGGGCAGTGCCGCGCGCTTGATCTGCCAGCGCAAAAGAGGCAGACGAAGTGGCAGTTCCCTCTCGTGCCATTGTTCTGTTTTTTTGGCTGCGCTGAGCCGACCGCTCTTCGGACTTTTGTGAGGACGCCTTAAAAACGTCTCCTGTCTTTTTAACGTGACAATATACTGTGTGGTTTTGCCGAATGTATTCTCAAATGGTTGAGATACTGTGATCTACACCTGCTGGTATCGCTTACTGTGATACTCACTACATAGAAAATATATATATCACGTACGATAAGGTTTCATGGGAATGTTGCTCAAACACGAAGCCTCACAAACATATTTGAAGGCCCTAATTCGTTCGCAAGTAAATAAGTTTTTTTTTTGATAGAACGACATTTTGTCTTTTGTTTGAACCTTTGCTACATACGAGTGACCTTTTTCCATTGACTTGAAAGTGCACACTGGAGAAGTAACTTGCGGAGAAAAAATACGAATGAGATAATAGAAACAGCCTCGAAAATAAACAGGGACCTCATTTCTCTTGAATATGAGAAATTACAAATAAAATCAACATCTTATGAAAGCTGTGTGGTTCGTCAGACTCTAAGGCGAGCATTGCTCACGACACAGTCACTCTAGGCGTGCACTCAACGTCGAGACAGGCACAAATGAGAAAGAACTCCGCGATAGGAAAACCCAGGGGAAGTTTTCTGGCGTGTTCAGAGATGAATGTCATTCGCTGCAGGAAGCACAACGTTACCCTGGTCTTTTGTTCCTCCATGTCACACAAAGTTCTTTGTTTCTTTTCTTCTTTCCTGGATTATTTATTCATTCAGTTGTACTTACTTTCACCTTTCTTTGCTGAAAAGACTCGCAAGGGCTCTTTGTTGCAACCACCACTTTGGCATGAGAAACATACTTCTTTTATGGTAATTTCATTAAAGCATATGTAGCAAAGTCTTCTCTGAGAGTTACGCCAGTTCACACATACGCGTTCCCAGCAAAACATCATTCCTAATGACAAAGTTTAGAAACAAAACACTATTGCAGTGTGGGATGACTTGTCTATGGCAGGATGAATCCCAGCGTTGTACCTTATTGATTGTTTGTTGGGTGAGTTGCAGCAGCGGGTGAGCATACCGGCCCTATCCTATGTCCGTCTAAATGGCAAGGGTAAAAAATTCCTAAAGTTGCCCGCATGTTTCATTAGCCAACTCCGGTGACTGATACCTCTGGTGACGCTGCAGTTGCGCTGTGTTTTTTGCGAAGTAATGCAGTGCGTGATTGGATTACGCTAGCTAATAGGTAGTGAGTCAGATGCGGCACACGAATATGCACCGAGTAAGTCAGCACAATTTAAACCATGAAACGAAAACAGCCGTGTAATATACTCTTGTGGAATGGTTATTCAGTTCAAACATGGAATATAATAGAAGATTGTCACATAGTTTGGGGTCTTTCACAAGTCAATTAAAATAGTGAGAGACCTACTTGCACAACACCAGTATGGGAAATGCCACCTTCAATGTATCTTCTCTCATACTCGTCTTCTGCTCCTTACTATTAAATGTGAAGCAGTTCCTTGCGAACTGCAAGCCGTTCTCGCGTCCGTCCGTCCATCCATCCTATCTACCTATCTATCTATCTATCTATCTATCTATCATTCTATCAATCTCGCTAAATATCTGTATATCCGCTTACGTATGGATGCACTCATGGTCACCCCCTTTACTTAGCGTGAACCAAAATTAGTATTTAAGGGAATGAGGGTTGAAAAAATATGACCTACTGATGAAGCCATGAATAATGTCTTGATCCCGTCACGTACGTCGTCACTTTCCGCCAGACAGTGGCACCCATGGACAGGTATGTGATACTGACATGCGGACATGTGCCAAAAATGATTGAAACCAACTATCTACACAGCAACAGCGAAAACACACATGGGTGAATTTAAAGCTTGAGCGTTATTAATAAGCTGACATTGGTAGATATGACCAGATAAATGCAAAGAATAAATGTCGGGCTCTCAGCGGAATCTAACCCCACTATTTTTTGTTGCGATCAAGTATTCTAGCACAAACCACGCCGTAAAGGTCTCAGAACTACGCCTGAAATAGGCCCTACTGTTCTTTAATCGTCAATTGTGGTTGCAGTGCTGG
The DNA here is from genome assembly GCF_043290135.1 of Rhipicephalus microplus. Lineage (NCBI taxonomy): Eukaryota > Metazoa > Arthropoda > Arachnida > Ixodida > Ixodidae > Rhipicephalus > Rhipicephalus microplus. The sequence goes on along the minus strand of NW_027464588.1, from coordinate 28,748,614 downwards.
CCAACCAATTTTATAAACAATAATTATGTACTCATGTGTTAGAGCCATTACTTCGGGTTCACGTAATTGTAGTTTCGTGTCATACGCTGAAGTTGACTTATGTAGCAATGTGCAGGGCTACCACCCTCGCGAGCACTAGCACTTCATATCAGATCATTGCCTCTGGTGTTGCTAATACTCATGTTTTTGTTGGCATCGTCGCGTTAGTGCAAAGAACTTGTTATATAAGCATCTGCAATTGTTCTACATATCTGTGTGCCTGCAACCTTTTACATATTTTTAGCGCCATTCAATCGTTGTCACTTTTAAAAATTTACCACCTGGTCACCTCCACTCCGCATGCTTCGCATAACCTCGATTGTCAAAGAACATTGGATCTGAGGGTTTTAATATCTAGTGCATCTACTTAGCCTAGCTTTGAGACTGGTTACATGTGGATCATTATAACTTTGTACACACATGCTTATTTGTTATAAAAATAAATACGAACAGGCTTACCATTCAAGTCAAAATAGGTAACTGCCTTACGGCACCTCCATATGCTGTGCAAGCCGTCGAGAAGTCGCATTTCTATTGTCCTGGATGCAGGGGTTCCGGAAGTATATTTCAAGTGTGGAAACAGCAAAGTTGGTATATATATATATATATATATATATATATATATATATATATATATATATATATATATATATATATATATATAATACTGTTCCAGCCCGAGTTCCACCGAGAGAAATTACTCGACTGCTATTTTTTTAATATTACACTGAAACGCCAGCAGTCACTTCATATTAGTCACAATCCTTGGAACGTTCACAGATGCGTTCCATATATTATACAAATTCTAATTCCAGCGTCTATTGGTCAGCCGGATGTGTTCGGCTTCTGAATGCGGTGAATTGCAGCAGTGGACTAGTGAAGTAGTGACTATGAAATTCATGATTAGCAATCGCAACGCTTTGTTCCTACTCGTCCGTCCCTTTCAGCGCGTTCCCGATTGGAAAAGTGCAATTTTGTGAATGCCTTAGCACTCGGTGAGGTGGCGATCTTAGCTAAATTGTCGGCGTTGCTTGTATACCTCATAGTGTACACAGCTTTGTGAGATTCACCGGGCCTGCCTGGCTGTGATACTCTGTTTACGCTCACCACGAGCAAAATCTTGCGCCAGAGTAGAAAAATGATGCGTCTTGCGGCTCCATCAACTCCAGTTGAATTGAATTCTCTTTGAATAATAACTCTTTATAAATAGAGCTCTTTATAAAAAGAGAATTGAATAACTCTTTATAAATAGAGCTCATTATAAAAAGAGAATTGAATAACTCTTTATAAATAGAGCGACGGCAACCTTGACCCGATTTCCACGTTCCATGAGAAACGCTAACCGACTGTCACAAGGTTTTTTGACTGCACGTTCTCTTCGTGAACTACACAGCTGCCGCAAACCTTTGTTTATTAAGCGTTCACTGACGTTAGTCGTCGGGATGGACATGTATTCATTAAGAACGACAGTGCAAATACTTTCAACAGTGCTGTAGCTTCCTAACAGGAACCGCCAAGGAGCAAGCTCTCTTATATCAATGTTCGGCAAACGTTCAACTGATATTGTGAGGATACCTTTTATTTTCATGTTATACTTATTCCTAAGCCGGAAACATCAGCCATTCATTTGGTTAGCAATGACTGGCCTCGGACTGGGAAAAGTACTTTACCAATATCTCGATTTTTCAATAATGCATGAACAATGTTCTGAGCTGAGCCAACTTCGCTTTGATTTGTTTAGATTTATTTGGTGACAATCAAGACAGCGAAAATTTTGGCCATCAGCTCTTCTGCAACATTTAATTGTCACAGCCCAATACAAATGTCGCCTAATAGTAGACAAAATGGACATAAAAGCACAAGTTTGCAAGTCCACAGAGTCAGAAATATTGAACCAATACGCAATGTCATCGTCATTAAAATGTGTTTACTAGAACAAGCATGCACTTGCATAGACAGACGTATAGAGAAATCAAATGTTGATATCGAACGTATGGAGCTTAACGTAATAAAAAACGGGAAAGAAATGAATGATGTACACGCCGACAAACACGTGCACATAAAAAAGCGCTCCAAGAAGGGTTCATATACAGTTGCTGAAACGTAAAATAGTAGAGAATGAGCAAAAATATTTACAGTATTCCTTAAAAATGCATGCACAGACGAAAATTTGAAATTTATTTGTTTTTTTCACATAATTCAGATTTGATTGACATGATTGATTGATATGTATGGTTTAACGTCCCAAAACCACCATATGATTATGACAGACGCCTTAGTGGAGGGCTCCAGAAACTTCGACCACCTAAGGTTCTTTAACGTGCCCCCAAATCTGAGCACACAGGCCACCTACAACATTACCGCCTCAATCGAAAATGCAGCCGCCGCAGTCGGGATTTGATCCCGTGACCTGCGGGTCAGCAGCCGAATACCTTAGCCACTAGACCACCGTGGCGGGGCGAGCCGTGGAAATTCTCTTAGTTTGTTGATACTTTCAGTAAAGCGATTTGATTTCGATGTTTTTCTTAAGAATTGTGAAACGCAATGCAATTTTTCCCATATTCGAACCGCAACAATTGACTTGAGTAGTCAGAGCTAACAAAAATTCTAGCGAAGGTGAAATTTCTATTTTTACTCTCCTGCACTTGGAGGAATTTCGATGTATCTGTATTTTTCACAAAGATAAAACAAATGACACTGAAATCGAAGCCATTTCAGACATACGCCGACTTGCGTCTGATCTGCCCTATATATAGTAAATAAAATACATGAAAAGAAGAAGGTGGACTTCCAAAAGCTAATGCCTAAAAAAAGCAAACAAACGATAATAGCCAATGTTAGATAAAAAGACGCATAGCGACGTGCAGACCTAATTTAGAGTACTAAGTTATGACGCAGCTTTTTTTTTTTACACGGTACACCTAAGTGACGCTGAGGCAGGCGTGGTCGGGGGTGTGACCGAGAGCCGTGACCGTGTCTCTATATAATCCGGTCGAGTCGCGAAGTGCGTCCGGACGAACAGACTGGAATTGTGGAGTACGCTACGGTATTTATTTATTTATTTATTTATTTATTTATTTATTTATTTATTGTACCCTCAGGGCCAGAGGCATTGAAGAGGGGAGTGAGTATACAAAAAATGGATTCAGAAGGTGAGTAAAGGGGAGTACAGGATTCAACGTTTACTGAATAATCAATTTTAGCTGATAACAAAGTTAGGACACAAAAGCAGAACAAAAGAAATCTAGTGTACATATTTAAATAATCTTAGTATACAATTCTAGCTACAAAACACATCAGAACACGCAAGAACATAAAAAAAACGAAAAAGGCACACGTCATAAGTGACCTAAGTTTACAATGTGTAAGTGCAGCGCGAAACAGCTGATAATCAGTAATCGCAGCAGTTGCTCCAGGAAGCTCGTTCCAGTCTCTGCTGGTGCGTGGGACAAAAGATTCTGAACCCGTTCTTGTTTGGCATATTGGTATACCAACTTTGTGCGCATGATCGATGCGAGAGGACACGTAGGGCGGTGAAAGAAAAAGATTAGCACGAAGGTGGGGGCTGTTACGGAAGATTTTATGAAAAAGGCACAGGCGAAAAAACTTACGACGAGAAGAAAGGGAAGTCAGCTGCAACGAGTTTTTCATAGCTGTAACGCTTGCTGTTCGATCGTAATCGTGTAGGATAAACCGGGAAGAGTTATTTTGGACCAGTTCGAGGGCTTTAATCAGATAAAACATGCTGGGATCCCAAACTGAAGCAGCATAGTCTAATTTACTTCTAACCAAGTTCCTATACATCAGTAGTTTTAGAGAGGCAGGTGAAGAAGAAAAATTGCGACGAAGATAGCCTAACATACGGTTTGCATTATTAATAATGTTGCTTATGTGAACGGACCAGGTCAGGCAAGAAGTGGAACGGTATTGTGTACCGTCCCAAAATATTAGATTATACTGTGTTTGTAACAAGTCACCTTGCATCGTTCCAGCAAACGTTGCTGTTTGTTGATTGGTTCAGTCTGCTTTTCTAGAGTACAAATCATTGATAGGTTTTTGCCATAGACTGCTGCCACGTAATGAGTGGTGTACATTCATATTCTGGTGGGCGTGAACCTTCTGGCCATGTGACTTTTTATTGTCTAGGAACACAATCCTCTCCAGCTGGCGGATCACAGTGCAGTGTGAACGATTCGGAAATGATGATTGAGCGCGCATGAGTAAGCAGGCAGCGAACTATAAAAAGCAAAAGAAAAGAAAGCCGCCATTTTTACTCTTCTCGAGCAGGACAATGCTCAGGAACTTGTTAAGGCGTCCCAAGTTTTATTGTTTCCGCAGCTTTCACCATCTCTCTCACTAGCTGCCTCTGTATATAGTAATACGTATGTTCGCATGTTAGCACACCGAGTTTGGGACTTGTTTGGTCTTAACTGGGAAAAGCTTACTGAGAAAAGAGAAAGTATATCCCTCTGAATGTCTGTACGCTCGACATCTTTTTAAAAAAATTTAAAATAAAGCATTTTCATTATTTTACTGGGTGAATGGCTAAATGAGTATTTACGCGGGGTACCGTAGGTATTGAAGAGTCGATATTGTGACTGTTATATAACTTTGGAAGAAAGTTTAGCTAGAAAGGCGTATGAAATACGGTGACAAAATGATAAGAACTGAAAGAGTGAAAGCTCAATATGTGGGGTTTAACGCCACAAAACGACCATATGACTATGAGAGACGCCGTAGTGGAGGGTTCCGGAAATTTTGACCACCTGGGATTCTTTAACGTGCCCCCAAACCTGAGCCCACGGGCCCACAACATTTCCGCCTCCATCGAAAATGCAGCTGCCGCCGCCGTTCCCGCGACCTGCGGGTCAGCAGCCGAGTACCTTAGCCACTAGGCCACCGCGGCAGGGCAAGATTGAAAGCTCATTCGTGATGGGCGTTAGAATAGCTAGTTCACATGCTGCAATCTGAAGGAATCTGCAAAAAAACTGCCCACAACGATGTTTGCTGTATTTTTTTAGGAAGCTCATTTAAATGGGCGCGTGTGGTGATGCACACAACGCATAAACAAGTATGTAATTCTGTAATTACAGCAAGCACTACAAATTACTTTTTCAGTTTGCAACACACCGTATTATTGCTCCACATCTCTCTCTCTCTCTTTGTGTGTGTGTGTGTGTGTGCGTGCGTGCGTGCGTGTGTGTGTGTGTGTGTTTGTGTGCGCGTGCGTGTGTGCGTGCGTGTGTGTGTGTGTGGGTGTGTGTGTGTGTGTGGGAGGGGTGTGTGTGTGTGTGTGTGTGTGTGTGTGTGTGTGTGTGTGTGTGTGTGCAGTCGAACATTATTATCCCTTGCAATGCCGACTGTAGGCTGGCTCCTCAGCCACACAATTTTGGCTCGGCAGTGCAAACCCGTTTGCGGATCGGGATGGTGCCGACGCCCTTCGTGCTTATAAGCCGGTTACGTGAGCTCTGCTCTCGAAAACCACACAAAAAAGCAGGCCAAAGGTTTTATAAGGGTAGGAATATATATCGTACTGTACGCTTTCTGGGGTTCACCCTTCGTGCCTTACCATCACGCCGAAAAAAAAAGAGCATTTCCTTGTTCTTAATAAAGGCCATCGTTTCATTTGTTTCTGCATGTGTGTGTGACATGTGTACGTGCATGTATTGCAGAAACCATTTACATTGGTTGTAGACGATACTTGTTTCCTCAAAATGCAGATCGCAACAAATAAGCTCGTGTTTGACTTAGACTTTTGTCTTCAGGAGTGAATCCGCAGATAAACATACATTTCGAATATTTATTCGGAGGAGTTTGCAGTCGTATGTTTCCTATTGAGCACAGTAAATATATGTGTCAAGAATATCTTTCATTTTTCTATGGTCGTGGTCCTTGTAAACTCATATTATCTGAACATTTTCTCACAAGAACTGAAACCATGCTTAATTTGTAATACTGCATACTTGCTCAAGGGGCTTTGATTCCGGCCATTCAGAGCTTGTTAAGGCGTCTTTTTTTGCATTAATCGCCATAAGAGAAATCTTGCTAGTATTTAATAGAACAGAGTGTGCATGGGCATGTAAGCAAGCTTGAGAAAGCTGTGTACCCAGATGCTGTCATTACTACTGTCAGGCACAAGTGCCTGAAAACCATTAAGGCAGGACAAGAGAGTACCACAGAGGTCCGGTATGTATACAAGTAACGGACTGTGGTTACTCTGTATATATACTGTATGTCTCGTTGCAATAAAAATTTGAAATGGCGCCATGACCCTCGCATTATTTTCACAACAAATGTGCTGTGTAGTCTCGAGCAGACTATTCATGCTTCTCTTTCTTACTCCTCTTCTTTTCTGTCTCTTTCCTTTCTATTAATCTCCTTTCCCCCACCCCAAGTGTAGGGTAGCCAACCGAGCCAAGCTTGGTTAACCTCCCTGCCTTTCTTCTCTATTTATCTCTCTCTCTCTTTCACAACAAATAAACAAGGTGGACGCCGCCAGGAAAATACTGCAGAGAGACGTGCACTGTACAAGGGAAAGCACGAACCGGACCAGTGTGTCACAAGGCACCGTATACGTCTTGTCCTTGTAGTTGTAATGCACTTGCGCACCTCTTTTTTTTTCTACAGAGGTAAATACAAAGGCCACACTGACATACGTTCGAACAACAGGCTCCAAGTTGACTTCAACTGTTTTCTCAATTGATCTTACGCACAATACGCATGCAAAATACGCACACCCTATTCATAGATGTTGTGCGCTACTACTGCAGGAAGGTGCTTGATATAGCAGTCGTGAACTTAGACAGAAAGCATATAGACACTGCCATCATTTAAAATACCCACACAACAAAACATCACGGTCATGCTAGCCTTTAGAGCGGCCGAGCTGATTAAAAAATGCACCCAGGCTGCAAGACAGCAACACAAGCGTCCACTGATAGCCTCGTAGCCAGAAGCACCGTAAAATTTACCGTCAGTGCATCTCAAAATACGGGAGCCAAGAAACACTACTTAAAAATGCGCGAGTGAACATATCCTGGTTTCCAGCGCACATGCGCTAGGTACCACGATTCTACTGCAACGCCGGCGATGAGGTCAACCACCTTGTGCGTGAGCTGGCACGGCGTGAACGACGACACCTCCAAAGAAAGGTTAGAGGTGGCAACGAGAATCTAAGCAACAAATACCAAGCACTAACTTACCATACTTCACATTAACGGAAACAAAGACGCGCATTTCCAGCAGCTCACCAAACTTTAATAAATCACATGCACTAACACTAAAAATATTGCAAACGTGCACTCATGCAACACTACCCATCTTAGGGAGCAAAAGTAGCATTTGGGCTTTCTGGCATTTGCGCTAAGTGCAAGAAAGTGATGTGCAGTAAGAAACAGGGACAACAATGCGCCCATGTTGTCGTACTTTTCCCTTGTCCCTGTTCCGTACTGCATCCCACTTTTTTCATTTAAGATGAACCTTACAAAAAGCCGAACTCACCATTCCTCCACATGCTCGATTTGAAAGCATCCCTATTGTACTTTCAGACAGATGCTCTGACTGTGCCCTACCTACAGTACAGTGCAACTCAGAACGCAGGAGTCTCTGGAGGAAATTTTCAACAGCTATGATTACACGCAGGAATTCAAGTGGTCCGGAGGGCCCGGAACATCGCTGCAAGCCTTCGGCTGGCCGTGCCATTCTCGGCGGAGCTGCCCTCTAACTTAGGCATCCTGACGTTCTAGACGTGGCCTCATCAGGATGTTTAGGATAAAAACAATCCGACTCCCTCGCGTCCAAAGAAACACCATAATTTTATCTCGCAAACATTGTTGGCAATTCGTTAGTGAAGTGCTTCTAAATGACACATAATTTATTTGTTTGGAAGGGGAGTCACACGTAGACAAATGAGCCACTGAGAGATGATTGGAACCACAGGATATGCTATGTGCACAATGGCTGTTAGGTTGCACTGTTTTACGCACACAGTTGTAGAAACGGCGATGCCGAAACATCAAACCACTTTTTTTAGCATCATTAACCACAATAATGGTTTTGTTGTTGTCATAGCCGACAATAAGACAAATGGATAAGCTATTTCTAGTGGTGAATTTTTCAGAGACACGTAGGTACTTCTCAATTGAAGGCCATTTTATCTCAATAAAAATATAAAGATAAATGATGATATCTCTAGGAATAATGCAAGTAATTTCATGCTTGTAACAGACGGGGTGTTAGCATCGCGCTACAGTGTTTGTGTACTTTTGGTAAGAATAAAAAGGACAGAATGGATTCTGATTGCTTAGACATTTGGCATATGCAGTGCATGAATTACATGATTGGTGTATTCTTACTTGGACATTTAATAAACTATGCCAAATATAGGTGACAATTGACGTAAATCAAAATTAAAAATTACGATATAGGGCTAGCACTGAACATGCCTATCACCCCCTGCTGTTGTTTTAAGTGTTCATCAACATTAGGAGTCCACAGTGCATCTTGTGTGTACATGTCGGGGCAATTTCTATAGGAAAAGCCGGTAAATAAGAGTAACTTTTCTAAAGCCAGCTGCTTGAATACTCCCGAAATAGTTTTGTGTCCAGTAATAATTTATAAAACCAGTGAAGTGTACTCGGCTTGAATAATCATAAAACAAAGTGACATTGTCAGCACAGATTCTCCACGGAAAATATTAGCATTGAAAACCACGTATTTTTTTATAAATCTTACACCAAACACAAACTTGAGATGCTAAGAATAATGAGATTTTCATTCGAACACACTGTCTGACATACCGTCTTATCCCACTAAACGAACCTGTCATGACAGATAACCATCCTATTGCTTGGTCCTAACGCTCTGCGTAAGAAAAATGTACTGCAAGTCTCTTCTTCCGGCATTAGCTAATCGTCAGACCTGACATAGCGCAGACCTTCAACGGATCACTGTTCGCAGAGTTCATTATTCATTTATTTCCTTCTCCTAGTGACGACGTCGAAGTAGCTGCGGAAGTAATCGAGTCAGCGCAATCTCTCATCCTCGGGACCTTCAGTGGCCATAAACGACAGGCATGCGACGTTGTACGAGACAGACAGTTTATCTTCTAAGCAAGACACCCTCTTCCGTTTTGTAACTCCCTTTCTTAATCTCACTGTCATATCTGTCCAGTGACCTCGAGGTCAAATATAATACAGTAGTGAAATTTCCCTTCTATACAGCGATTCCTACGGTACCACTGGGAAATCCTGCTCTGTTTAGCAACGTTCCTTCTGGAGATGATGTCTCTTGGGCAGACATATTGCTGGTGGAAACTGTAGCATGTTGTCAAACACACTTTTTTGCTAGACTACAGACGTACTTCGTTGGCGAGAACAGTGCTGTCTCGAGCTATCACTTCTGATGTTACACATGCAACACGTCTTATATTTTGCATAGCCAAATTTAAGACGTAATTCATTCGTTGTAGGGCACGGCCTCAATTTTCAGTCACGAATACCGTATTTACATGGAAGCCACACGCAAAGGTCACCCGTGTGCTTGAATTTCTACAATCTCAAAACGTCGCACTTAACGTCGCTCCACTGTATACATGAACTCACGCCCTTCACTTCCCATGCCGAACGTCAATAAACTAGAGCACGGTTCACAAGAAAGTCAATATTTACCCTGCTACGTAAATCAGCTCGTTTTCGTTTTTATTCACGCCGAACCTTTTAGCAAATCAATTCTTGCGTGTTGATTGCACAAAACTATCATCTTGGCGGGTATCTGCCCCAGTCCGGCCCACAGGAAAACGCCCTAATAAACGAGTATGTTGTGGAAGGAGTGCGTAAACTTCACTATCCACCATATGTTACAAAAAATAAAGAAAGCAACATTTGGCCCAGCAAATAGTAGTGAAACTAGAATGACTAGACGAGAGAAATTACTTGAGAGTGCAACAAGAGCCTGAAGAAATTGAAGGCTTATACCGTCGAAAATGTCCCGTAAGACTTAATGGGAGTGGCGGCCGCGAACGTGCTGATATTGGGAAGCGGAGGACGACGATCGCTGATGAGCTCATGGCAACTGGCACCTACTGGCAGTGAGAAGTTGTGGCCGAGGCTTAGAAGAATAAAGAAGGTTCCTGGTCCTGCTCCAGGTCTTCTCTGTGGGGTTTCGGAACGAGCAGTCTCGAAACCCCTGCGACTTTTATAGATGCGCGAATGCTTAGTTTCAGCGTGAGTCTCTGTCTTCATAGTTTAGAAACTGCACGTGGCGTGTCTGTGAGTATCTATAATTTAACCTGAACCTCTCCACGTGGGCTCAATCATCACCTTGTTGATGCCTAGCAACCACACGGAAACAGACTAGATTCTACAACATGTAACTAAAGCTAAGAAACAGCCTAGAAGCTACGAAATTAGTCTTCTCCGTCATCACGTATCACTGTTTGAAGCATTGCGAGGCCTAGTGGGAGATTCGACTTTTTTTGTAATTTCTAGCTATTGTTTAAACGTGAAATACAACTGGAAACTATTTTAGTCACAATACGCGGTGGCTATGTTTAACCGATCGGAGGTGAGCATGAAAACAAAATGATGGGAGGAGCAGCTCCAGCGGTTTCGAGGGGTACTTCTCTTCCTAACTTTATTTCGTGGCTTAGTTTCCAGCAAAGTTCAGGTCTTCTGGGACTCTCTCAAAGAAGCTCGCGAAACAGCTCTTCCTCTTAAGCTGATATGGAAGGCCCGGAAAATAGTAGAAAAAGTCGGAAGGCGATTTCGCTGAGTTAAAGTTCAATATTTCAAATAGGAAAGGATGCAACTTGCCTAAAACATTCTCAGTAAGTACACGAGGAAATAAAAATAACTTGTCAAAGGCAGGCGAGCAAAATCACAGACACTAATTTGTATTTGCCGGGCACTCTTGGTATCTTCGGACAAAGTCAGTTTACTTAGTTTTTTTTTATTTGGAAGTTTTGTCAGCTATATTATGTAGGGTCCCAAGTAGTAAGAAAGCTGTGTTTTTATTTGAGCCTAATTCACATGAATAAGTGCTTCCACAGGTTCAAGCGGTAACATTTTATTATTATGCTTAGCGTAGCAGTCAAACTTTTCATTTGGACAAAAGGAGCACATCTATGTCTTCAAGTTCATGTGCTCGTGAAAAAGCACCAGGCATGCAAGTCCAACTCCTGAAATTTTTATTATTAATTCATGCGCAATAAGGTCTGCAGGATATGTTCATATATATGATGTGGGCTAAGTGACTGTACACTAAAGAGGGCCATGACCTATACAAAATTGTTGCAGTAGTTTATCATGAGAATCTTGCTTGTTTGACAATTCCCTAAAAATAAATTGTGCAGATCCTATTTCGAAGTATGAAGTTCTGAGGAACAAACAAAAACTTTTCTGGCTCAGTTGGGGTATTTATCAGCTTAATACTTTGTCCCCTTGAGAATAATATGCGGTAGTAATTGCTTCAGATAGGCAAATCATCGGTAATCTTAAACAGATCACTTGTTGTTGGAGTATATGACATGCCGTGAGCGGTTTCATTAAATTAACATAAAGACCCTGAAAATAAATTCAGCCTGCTCTGGGCCGCTCGTCATCTACATAGTGTTCCGTAGCATGCTCAAGTCCGACGGTACTATAGCGGTGGAAACACAGTACGAAAACATTAGACCAGCTTCGCACTGCTGGTGAAAAGCCGTAAGGAACAGCAGAGCTTAACATAGCAAGCAAGGCTTGTCCAGAAATAGCCGCTTGAGCCTAGATATGGCCACATGACATTGGATAGGGGCAGTTGCCTCTGCGAAAGTAAAATGGAGGCTCTTTTTCTGTTTCTTATCTATCTATCTCTACCTATGTCTTTCTCTCTTTGTAAAGTTATTACACCTCTTTTGACTTTCAATTTTGCATGTGCATTTTTTTCTATATCTTCATCTTTTTCTCGTCCTCTCGTTCTTTGCTAGAAACTCTCATGATTCCCGCAAATTATTACGATGCTAGCGTGCCTAAAAATCGTCGAATGGCTGTAACGCTCGCCTTCAGAAGGCGTACGTGGGAATGAATCCCACATCGCCAAGAAACATTTTGTTTGACTTAGGTTGTTTTCTTCTCTATTTTTCCTTTTGCTCCTCGTCTCCATCTCACTAAGGAGAGTTTCTTGTTAACGCTCACCTCCCACCTCCTTTCGGGCTCCTTGCCTTAGCACTCCTCATAATATTGCAATAGCAATTACACGGACACGTCTGCCTTGGTGGCTAAGGTGTACAGCTGCCGACCCGAAGATCACTGGTTGAATGCCAGGCCCGTGTACTGCGCAATCAACAGACGGTGAAAATGTTCGAAGATCTCAACTACAGCGTCTCTCGTAGTCATATCGTGGTTTTTGGAACATAAAGCCCCATACACTCTAATAAAAAATGGCAGCATATCCACGGAGTGAATGATGGAGAGTGGGGCGAAGCATTCGTCCGTCCATGCGTCCGTCTGTGTGACCGTCTATGCGTCTGTTTGTGCGCCCGTCCCTGCGTTCTTTCGTGCAACTGCCCCTGCGTCCGTTCATGCGTCCATCCATGCATCTGTTTGTGTGTCCGTTCGTTCATATATTCAACACTCCAAGTCCCACCATCTCGCATCTTTTTATCATATATTCCCCATATAGAAGCACCGCCATCCAGCGGACATTCCAAGGACTAAACGAGAGGTGGCACACGCACACTTTCTTACGGCCTGCGCTTTGGGTACACTTCCCACCTTTAACCACCTCGAGTTCAAGGTATATTCTAGTTCCCGGTATTCATGGCACAGTGACCAAACGCTCGCTAAACCTTTCGAAAACCAAGGAGGTTACGCCCAGCGAGTATAACGTAGCAACATTTCCCTGTCAGATAGGGCTCAATTTACATGCCAATGGCTACTAATGAGAAATGAGAGACAGGAGAATTCGGCTTTTACTTTCTTACGGCTTGCGCTTCGTATCTACTTCTCATTTTTAACCACCTTGAGTTCATTCATGGTATATAGAAGTTCATTGTATTCATGGCACTGCGGCTCAACGCTCGCTAAACCTTTCTAAAGCTAAGGAGGTTACACCCAGCGAGTATAATGTAGCATCCCTTTCTTGTCCGATAGTGCTCAATGTACATGCCATATGCTGCTAATGGGGATCGCAGCGTGCGCGTTGACTAAAAGCCGAATGCTCATGTCTCTCATTCCCCATTAGCAGCCATTGGCATGTACATTGAGCACTAATTTTTATTGTTAAACAACGCACAGAAGAAATCTCTCTTTGGCACCACCTTGGAGGTCAAGTGTTATACATATTTCGGGTATGTGCCACTGGTGGTTACATACGAGGGACGCCCAAGCCACGCCATAAGGAGCTTCGCTCCTAAAAAGCTAGTAAAAATGGCGTCTTTTTGTCCCACAGCAATAATCGTCATCTATATTGCGTTCCATACTTGCGCTATCGCCCCGCGCACGGTATATTCCGGTCACGATCGACATGCCCATTATCAGGGTTACATTGCATTCTCGATAGGAAAGTGGCCAGCGCCGAGTTTTCAAAAAAGGAAGCGCCCGCAAGCCTGATGACGATTATTGTTGTGAAACAAAAAGACACCCTTTTTACGCGATATTTTAGGGGCGAAGCTCCTTAGGGTGTGGGCTGTGCGTCCCCTGTATGTAGCCACCTCTAGTTTAGTTCTTGCAGTGTTCACTAGATGGCGGTACCGTCCCCTGTATGTAGCCACCTCTAGTTTAGTTCTTGCAGTGTTCACTAGATGGCGGCACCGTCTCCTGTATGTAGCCACCTCTCGTTCAGTTCTTGTAGTGTTTACTAGATGGTGGTACTTGTAGCTGATGATGAAAAGATGCAAGATGTTATAAACTAGAAAGCGGTACTTGTAGTTGATGAAAGACGCGAGATCTTATAAAATAGGAATGATGTCACATATGGCGCGTGTCATTGGTTGAAGGCAATCGTTTGATTTAGTGCGGCGACGTACGCTAGGGGGAGCGATGTAGTAAAATCGAGTGGGCAAGATGTACAGAGGATTCATGGTTTACCAGGTTTACCTCCGGAGCTTCGCCCACTCATCCTCATTCACTTCGTGGATATGGCGGATTTTTTTAGAGTGTATAATATTATAGTTATATAATATATATCTACACCTAAATGTTTGAAATATACTATTATATTAGTATAACTCTCAGGTGGTTGCTTTGCCGTCTCCTCGCAAAAACATTTTTTTTAATTCACTTCTTTTGTCTATGATTTTGTGTGAGTAACTGTTTCGCCTCAGTGACGACACTGTGCCATTTTTCTTCAGTGCTGCAGTCGCCGTACTCACAAGATTTAGTTTGGATTTTATGAGGTAAGAGATGCATCACTTTTAAGCGGAGAACAATATGTCATGCTTTTGTTATTTGTTCTCTGTTGTGCAGAGTTTTCCTTAGACTCACGCCAGTGATGAAGTTCGCTCTTTATAGTTCCTTCGCACTATGCCGATACTTTCCTTTTTCTTTTGGTACGCTTCATTTTTGTTCTCTTCTGATGATTTCCCTGGGGATGGAGACCAAACTCAAATTGATCATTCGACAATCATGACCAGAATCGTAAGCATATTGTGTTACGGACGGTGAGTACTCACTCGCATTTGCCATAACAGAGATTGGTCGATAACAAGGTCGACCGTTATAGGCGAGTCTTTGTTTTCAAGTCTCGACTCTATAGGTGTACTTTCATATTTTGGTAATTTTCGCGCCGGTAAGAAGCACGTGTGGAGACCTAAATACATATGTGCTTGCATCAGCCTAATGCGAATCCTGTTGCTTCGCTGCCCCTCCGTTTGGCTCAATCGAAGGACGTCGTCATGCGACACGTAGATGGCGTATTGGCATGCTGCAGCAACCTAGACATTTCTTGCAGCAGCCTTTCTTATACATCAAGCGCAAAAATTATTGCTTCTAAGTTTGAGTATTTACGAGTTCGTGTGCAGCATCTGTCGTTATGCATTGTTAATATTGACAAAAGGGCGTTATTTTTTCCCTTCACAGCATTTACATTCCTTCTTACTATATAGTTAGAGAGAACAAATGAACACATTCACAAGCAAAGGTACCTAGAACAAGCGCAGACTCACACAGTTTATTGATCACCACATGCACCTGAATACTTGGAAAAAGCGGGTCACAAAGAGCCCATGCACGAGGACGAGAGCAAAAATTATAAATTTATGGTCGAAACCTTTCTATCACACAAGCCGATAAAACGAATAATATTGCCCTTGCTGACTTTCCTAATTGTCACAAACGACAACGTACCATATGTGCGTTATTTCTCCGATAATAATAATATCGTGAATCTGGCCATCATTCTACGGTGTACAGTGAGTTTTTAGAGTGGTACTTCATTTATATGCTGCAGATGTTCTTTTTCGCTCTCACTCATATGGAGTCAGTTTGTCCTACGTATACACTTCTATAGCTAAGCGGTGTAAGGTACTCCACTTGGGCACTGAAGCTATTAAATGGTGTGTTAGAGAGGTGCTGTTTATCCTTCCCCTCCCTGTAAACGTTTTCAATTTTCTATGTGTATGAACACACGCACACAAACAAACACCCGGAAAAACATGTATAAAGTATGGTTGAACACTCCTCTATCTATCCATGAAATAATTTTCTGGCACACTGGAGCGATTAGGCGACGCTCTTCAAAACGTTTCTGGCATATAGTTCTGCGTCGACAAGTCTTCTTTCGATGTCGACGTTAGGCCCATAACGTGGACTTCAAACTCACTGAACGATGCTGTGAAACTGCTTACAAAGCAGGTCAACGGTACAGCAGATAACGAGGTGCTGTCTTCGAGCCAGTACTTTCACTTCTAATACGGAGATTCCTTTCCCCTAATCTGAGGCCACCAGTTGCTTCAACAGCTCGCGCCGGCATCGATCAATTTCGCAGGGAGATGCCATGTGACTTTCGGTAACATTTGCAGTGGATAGTATCCCGCTTTCACTAACCTCACCAAGTAACGCTTTCATGTTAACACTGTCAACTAAGAAAAACTTTGTATGTAAACGAAAACATCAAATATTAAATGACCTCACCTCCGAGACAAACGCCAGTGGGAGTACTTTTGTTCTCAAGGCACATTTGCCCTTTCTTTACTCTTTTTTATACTGCAAACGCAGTCAAAGTAATGTCACACTGCTTTTCGTTGTGCTACCACCTGGCAGGCAAGAACAAAAGGCCTTCGCTAAGAAAGGTACTGTGCTCTTGAGTTCATTCCTGTGTGTTTGTGTTTGTACTGCGAATACACAACGTAACGTGATCGGAGCCAAAAAAGAAAAACAAAAGAAAGAAAACAATGAATATAAGACTTGCTGGCTGGCTATTATGCACGTTGCACGTCGCGCAGACATTTGCTCGCTTACCTAAACACACCCGGGAACCACAGCCTGACATGCTTTTCGCTCCATAACCTGCCCTCTACGCGTCCCATTCATCCCTATTACAGTTGGCGTGAGTTTCCATATGCGCACATGCACCTCGGATGTTGCGTCGGCGCACCGAAACAGCAGCTAGTGCTTCTGACGAGGTCTAATGGTAATCTACGAGGCACCATTAATATGTGAGTGGAATGGATGTACAACAGCAAGAAAGAGCGCCCTCGCACGTAGGGAGTACCGGCACCTGCAGACGGCAAAAATACGCAGAAGCCGCGTCTTGCTTCGGCCTACTCCACTGAGGCAGTTTGAGCTTTGGCCTGTCAATGCCACTGCGGTCTCTCAACGCGCTGAATAAAAAATATCGCCCATTTCAGACAGTTAAGCTTCACGTGTATCCACCACCGCCCTTGAGGCTTTCGTACGGTGCAATGAGGTTAAAGAGGGCCTTTGGTTTCGAGGACGTGAACCACTCCGCAGATGTGAGCAACGAGTCTAGAGGTCATGTAGCATACCAGAAATGCATCTTATAGCATATTCGCTCTGTTGCTACACAAGGTAGTTTTGACGTTACTCGGCGTTGGCGAGCTTTAAGATTGCCTTAGCTCATTACACGCACTTGCACAAAACGAGCGGAAGATGAAGTTATTCTCTTGTGGAACACATCTTGCGGTTTGTGCTGTATTTTCTGTGTTCCACAGCGCAAGAGTGGGGTCTCCAGCCCCCTACATCGCGGTCATGGATGTACAATCCCCGGAGATCCCGCCCAGTACAAGTTCATCCACGGGCATTGCTTCAAGAAAGCGTGGTAATGCATCTAGTGAGAGCGAGGACACCGAGCTGTACTCTGCATCAGTCTACGAGTCCTCGCAAGACGGCTTCGAACCTGTGCTCTACCGCAAGGCCAAACGAAGAATCATGAACACATCATTGGCATCAAGTACAGCCACTGTGAGGACAGCGCCTCAGCGATGGCCTCACTTCATTCTATTTGTGCCGCAGACTACTACCGCCAATCTACGGATTCTCAACAGGCAAGCACTGTCCTTGTACCTTGAAAACATTGTGCCTGACGAGATTAAGGACATTAGGATAAACACGAGGAAGAATATTCTGGCAATCGACGTGAGGAACCCGAGTGCACTGAACACGCTACAAAATGTGTCGGAGCTGGAAAACATCACAGTCCGATCCATCATACCAGCGAATGGTGACACTGTAACAGGAGTTATCTATGACATACACACTGAAATCGCCAATGAAGATTTTTCTGAACTGAAAAAACCAGTGAGTGAAAACAACGTCATTTTGCATGCTGGTCGCCTAGGCAACTCTCGTTGTGTGCGAATAACACTCAAGGATGACTGTCTTCCCTCTTACGTGAAGGTTGGCCATTTCCGTCACCAGGTTCGCCCAATTATTCCGAAGCCTTTGCAGTGTTTCAAGTGCCAGAAGATTGGCCACGTGAAGGGCGTTTGCAGACATTCCGCAGTGTGCCCCCGATGCGCTGAACACCACTCAGAAGACGACTGTATAGCAACTGCGTTGAAATGCCCTAACTGCGAAGGAGCTCACAGTGCTTCCTCCAAGGACTGTCCTCAGATTAAAAAAAGAGACTTATATTCTGAGGCAAATGGTGCGAGACAACTCGACTCACAGAGAAGCTGCGCAAAAAGTAAGTCGAAGGCGCCGTCATTGTCGAAGGTCCTCAGGAAGTACAGTGCAAAATCTGACGAGAAAGTCAGAAACTCAAGTGAAATTGACAGGTGCGACTCCTAGCACGGCAAACATCTGCGCTGAAAGAGAAGATGCTGGGAGATGTCTCTCTCCAAAGCAATGGCCACCCCTTCAGCCTAGAAGATCTGTTGAGCCTAAGAAAAGCCGCCTACACAACCTGTTGAGCCTCAACAGAAGCCGCCTCAAGAACAAGCACAAGATGCTGCAACGTCCGGGAAGCCAGATCATCGCGTGATGGTGATGCTAATATCATTAGTGGACACCATTCGCGTGTTGTTAAGCGACATGAATACACCGTCAGCCAAAAGTGCCCTTCAAGTACTGGACGCGCTTAGTCCAGTGCTAGCAGCCCTAGAGTAGACCATGGCTAACCCACCACTGTCTTTCAGGGATGAGGTTCGTAAAGCAGCATTACTGCAGTGGAATGCCAGGGGACTGATATCGCGTATTGGTGACTTTCGTCGATTTTTGTACGTCAATATGTTTCCCGTAATCATCATCTGTGAGCCGGACTTATCGAGTGCAATACGACTCTCGGGATACGAACCTTTTATGTCGTTTACTGTTACTGAAAGCAGCAAGGTTCTGGTGTACATTCGCCGAGACCTCACTTACATCCTTCAACCTGTACCACCTCATGACGGAAACCAATACGTATGCTTAAGAGTGAGAAAGAGGAGGCTCAACATCACCGTGGTTGGCGCATGCCTATCACCATCAAGCTGTTTCGATCAAACAAGACTACGAGACATCATAGCATCAACTCCTGACCCGTGTGTTATTATTGGGGATTCGAACGCTCATCATACATTATGGAGAAGTCAGAATACCAACATGAAGGGCAGAAGCTTGGTGTCTTTTGCCTCCGACAACAAACTTTGGTTACTGAACGATGGCAGTCCTACATTTTTACGTGGCTCCACGTACAGTAGCTGTCTCGACTTGGCTTTTGTTTCACGAAGCCTAGTGAAACATACCGAATGGTTCACGGACATAGAAACGCATGGGAGTGATCACATTGCAACGTACGTCAAGATCAGAGGATTGTCGCCTCCTAAAGTATGCGACATGGTTAAAAGAGTGGACTCAAAAAAATTTCAGTCTCGTATGGAAGACCAGTGCCAAAAAGACATATCCGATTTACAAGAGGCCATCAAGAGCACTGTAAAAGAGACTGTGTGTACGATCCCATGCCCTGTAAGAATCATGGACATCGACATAGAGCTGGAGCGGCTTCGAGCCTTGCGACGACGAGCTGAAAGAAGGCCTCGGCGCACGAAGGACATAGAACGATTTACGGACTGCTAGACGCATGCAGAACAAGATCAAACGTCGGTTGGACAAGCTAGAATTCGAACGCTGGATTACTTTCTGCGAGCCACTCGACGCTCATAAGCCTTTATCACAGATAGGGAGGACGGTTAGAGGTGTGCAGTCATCCCCCATTCAGAAGTCACCATTAAAGGCATTAGCCCTTCACCAAAATCGACCAGATGTGGACGTTGCTGAAGATTTCTGTGCCGGATTATCAGGGCAAACTACAGCACTTAGCAGCTCACCACTTTCGAGCAGTTGTCCGCCACCACGTGATTTTTGTATGGACTTCCCGTTCACCATTCAGGAACTCAAGGCAGCACTCGCTTCATGCAAACGTACCTCCGCACCAGGACCTGACGGAATCTCCTACAGAGCCCTGTGTCATCTGGGTGAGCGCGCGAGAATAGCTCTACTTCAGCTATATAATGATTGTTGGCTAGAGGGCACTGTCCCCTTAAGCTGGAAAACTAGTCGTCTAGTACCACTGCTAAAACCTGGCAAATCACCATTGGAACTCTCCTTCTATCGCCCGATCGCTTTGGCTAGTTGCGTGGGTAAAGTGATGGAGAGAATGATTCTCGGCCGACTCGAGTGGTACTTGGAATATCATGAGATCTACCCAAATGCCATGGCTGGCTTTCGACGTGGTCGATCATCGATCGATAGCGTCATTGACCTAATCACGTACGTTGAACACGAGAAAGGCCATAAGCGTCTTTGTGCCTCTCTGTTCCTTGACGTCAAAGGAGCCTATGATAACGTTACTCATGAAGCCGCCCTTACCGCCCTAGAAGATGTTGGAGTGGGTGGCCGAATGTTTAAGTGGATGCGCAGTTATCTCCAAATGTGATCCTATTTTGTGACTACAGAGACCGGGAACACGTCTGCACAATTCAGTGGTTGTGGCGTTCCTCAGAGTGGTTTACCAAGCTACGTGCTATTCAATATAACACTAATAGCTCTCCATGCACACCTACCAAACAATATTTATCTATCAACATACGCTGATGACATCTGCATCTGGATATCTGCGGTAACTCGCCTGCAGTTACGAGCGAGAATATAGAGAGCTGCTACTGCAAGTGCTTTGTATCTACGCAATCGAGGCCTGGAAATTTCCTCCGGAAAGTGCGCTCTTCTGGCATTTACGGGAAAATCCATGTCGAATTACAGAGTGTCAATTAACGGTCAAAATATACCATATCGTTGATCTCACAAATTTTTGGGTGTCATAGTCGACAGAGATATATCATGGAGCCCTCATGTGTCGTATTTGAAAAAAAGCGATTGACAGGCATATGCCATATTTTCAAGTTTCTCGCTGGAAAGACTTGGGGAATGCAGCCTAATGCTATGTTACGAGTGTACAGGGTGCTTTTCTATGGCTTTTTACGATACAGTCTGCCTGCATTATCAAACGCCAGAAAAACAAGTCAACGCATAATAAAAAGCATTCAGGCACAGGCTCTTCAAATATGTCTAGGTCTGCCTCAGGTTGCCTCAACAATGGCGACTATAGCTATAGCCAAAGACCTCCTCGTGCAGACACATATTGAACTTGAAGCTTTGAGAACACACATAAGGCATGTGGGCCGGACTCCCCATCAACACCAAGCCTCTCTACCAGCGAATAGACCTCATACTTCCTTTTGTCGAACAATAACTGCACAAGGTCACCCTTTACCAACTGGTTTTACAACCGCGGCGAGACCTTGAGTTCCTCCATGGTGCCTCAAACAGCCAGTCATCAACCTGACAATACCAAGCATCCAGAAAAAACGAGATTTCTCAATACCAGTCCTCAAGCAGCTCACCTTACTTCTGCTGTACGAGAAGTACCAAGACTGCACTTACGTCTACACCGACGGCTCCGTCCTTCCAAACAGCTCAATTGCGGCGGTCGTTATTCCAACGCCCGCCACAACCATCAAATTCGGAACAGCTCATGCAACCACAACAACGGCAGCAGAGCTTGCTGCGCTTCGCGCTGCGCTGCTTTTCATTAACGACCAAAGCACGCAACGGTGGACGATTTTCTGCGACTGCAAGGCGGCACTGCAGTCACTTCTGTCAAATCTACGCCATGGTCCACACGAGCAGTTGGTATTTCAAACAGCAGAACTGCTACACCATATAACAGAGAAAGGGCACCACGTTATATTTCAGTGGTTTCCAAGCCACTGTGGAATTATCGGTAACGAACGAGCTGATCAAGCTGCCCGTTCAGCCCATACAGAAGACAACAACCAGTCAATACCTCTCTCAAGGACGGACGCTGCTAGGAGGCTCCGCATGCTCGCTCGCCAACGCTCCATTGCTCTTTGGAATGAGCCTCCTTTTACGCATGCAAGATTGCGATCACTTGATCCAACGTTAAGCATACAGTTTCCAACAAAAATTCGACAAGGCGACGCTACTGCTCTACGCAGACTATGGTTGGGAGTCGCGTTTACTCGTGTGTACGCGTTCCGCATAGGTATGGCTGACATCGCCGACTGTGCACACTGCGGAGATGAAGAAACCAGTCAACATATCCTGTGTGACTGCCCGAAATACAACCTGGAAAGACAACAGCTTTCCAATAAACTAAACAGGTTAGATGACCAGCCACTGTCAGAAGAGAGTATACTGCGCCATCGCCATGACTCATCGTCACAGAAGAAAGCCGTGCAAGCGCTACTGGGCTTCTTGCGAACTACTAGCCTGTCGGAACGCCTCTGAGTGGACTGATTTTGTGTGTGCGTGTGTGTCGGTGTTTTTCTCTTATTTATTTTTTAGCTCTCCCTTTCTCTTTCAACCCCCAATTCCCCAACCCCAGTGTAGCGTAGCATACCGGATACTAGCATCTGGTTAACCTCCCTGCCTTCTTTTTTTCTCGTTTCTCACTCTTGCATGAAACAACAGTATACCAAGTATATGGATTCACTCCTCTAAAAACTGGGTACACCTTAAGCTCAACACTATGGAGCTATCGCAGATGAATCGACAACTTGCTTGAGGTATAAAATTCTCGCTTCAAGTCGAAATAGGGAATCACGTATTACAAGCTTGAAGTGAATAAAATTTAGAATATACTACGAACGTGCGCATATATCTTCGAATCGATATCTGAGTACGAAGTGGGCAACAAAAACAGGACCGCAAAAATGTCACTCATCTGGTAAAGTGAAGCTCTGAGAGTCTGACTTTTGTAAAATAATCTGTACCTTGAGAAATATTCAGAGAGCGATTGTAGTTAAATGACCCAAACGACTGAATTCCTCCCGTGCTTTCCTCCGGATACTTAACAAAGAGACAAAAAAAGAATCAAGCCAGGAAACAAGACAAACAGGTGTACAAAAGCAATTAAAAGAGTAGGAACTTAGCGAAGTAATGCAGTTGTTTGTGGCACATTCTCAGAGTCAAAATTTATCATTCCGACAGTTTTGTCGCACCACAGCGTGGTAACTTTCCCATGAACTAATGGTGACGGCGAAAGTATCTATGCGCAAGTATCAAAACTGACTACAGCGCAAGCCTATTTCTGGGCATTAAGATCAATACAGCCGCAGTAAAACGATCAAATTACCCACAGCTCGCGAACCACGTCAAATGACAAATGACTCACTAAAGATGCAAAAGTGTTCCAGCAGTTATTTCTCAATAGGATCAATTAGAATTAAGGAGGTGACTCCTGCCTCGTTGGTGTAATGACACCAGTCCTTTGTGACGACCCCCGATATTGTAAAAGCAATAAACAGTAAAATATTTTGGGAAATGTTTTAAAATATATAAACAGTTACTGTGGCTGCAGTTTGTCACATCTTGTGTGTGACTTTTTGCAAATTTTGATTCTATAAAACTGAAAACATTGTGTAAAGTTGCAAACACAGTGAGCGTCCTTAATCATGAAGCCATTAAGAAAGACTCGGCTCAAATGACCCAA
This sequence comes from Rhipicephalus microplus, assembly GCF_043290135.1. NCBI lineage: Eukaryota > Metazoa > Arthropoda > Arachnida > Ixodida > Ixodidae > Rhipicephalus > Rhipicephalus microplus. The sequence continues at coordinate 28,725,151 of NW_027464588.1, read as the reverse complement.
AACCTCGAAGGCGTACCAGAAGTTAGGGCGAGAATCACAGCCAGTAAAAATAAAAAAAGAAGACATACCCGAAACCAAGGCGGATGTTAATTGACGGAAGCCGCGAACGTTGAACAGCTTCATCGTGGTTAGTCCTCGCCTTGCATTTATATTATTCACTTTATTTTCTGCAACCTGAGGCATAGTGAATTTAAAGTGTGCTGCTTGATAGAAGCTGTTCTAACGTAATAATAGCTGTACATATAAATAATTGAAACGCAGGACGCACAACACCGAGAAATTAAATAAGAGTAACATTTTAACGCGATAGCGTTATACAGTTTGTTTCGCAGAAATTTCTGCATCGGCCTCATTAGTTGTGAGCAGAAAGCAATCATATTAGGCATCACCGAAAAATCGAAAACGATAACTATAAAATAAATGATATAAAAATCCCTAGTCATAGTGGGAACTAAAGCATGATCGTTTGGGTCCGAGTGGGTATCAAAACCGGGTCGTTTGCGTGGCAAGCGGATGTTCTGAAACACGGCCACGCCTCTGCTTGTGAATACTGCGAAAATACCTTTTCTGCTTGTGAATGCAGCGAAAGTAGTTTTCATGCTTTATAAACACATGCGTGCTGTATACATTCTTCACAATGCAATATGAAATATTACAGTAATAATGCGCGGCACAAGAGTACACTTCCGTGGGACAAGGGGTTATCAATACTTATATCAAAGCCGGTTAAACTCTACAAAAGTCACACATACTACTGCACCTGTTTCCTGAAAACCACGTAGTGGGTGCATAGAACGTTCGAAAAGGTTTCCTGCACCAAGCGTTTGAAGTACGTATGCTATTGCGTTCAACTCCTAAAAACAAATCTTCTGAGTCCCTAAATTATTTTGCTTACCAGCGAGCATGAACTATTTTTCCTCATGATGTGGGAGTTACGAGTGAATATTTGTGTTGTTGAGGTTATCATTAAACGCCAAGCGTACTTACAAAACCAAAGTCGGTCTATCTATCTATCTATCTAACTATCTATCTATCTATCTATCTAACTATCTATCTATCTATCTATCTATCTGTTTGTCAGTCTGTCTGTCCACCTGTCATGATATGCGCGGTAGGTTCATCTGGTGCGCGATGTTTGTGAGTTTGTGCTGTGCCGTACGCCGACGAAGATGACGATGAGACAAGGAAAAGGCGGAATCGTGTCGTCAAAGTCAAGCCAAGCCATGGGGGAGAGAGAAGAGGAAGAGGACGACGGGGCGTTCGAGAAGAAGAATCCGAACGAAACAGTGGCAGGCTGAAGCGCTCGTCGGGTCGTGGTCCCGAAGCCTACCTGTGCCTGTGGTCCGCACGAGCCTGGCTCCCTTCTACCGTGTGATCCAGCAGCCGGCGCCGGTCCGTTGTACTCGGATCCGGGCGTATTCCAGACCTGGGCCTACTACTGGCTGTCCGGGACGTGCTTGCCACACATCGACTCTGCCTCACGCTCCGCTCCGACCATGCCTGAGTCATCGCTGATGTCGGCGTAAGACGCAACGCAACGCATCGACTCATTTGCCTTCGACGTCACACGGTGAAGTGTTTCAAACCTTGTGTAGTGCAGTGGGGGACTACGCTAAGCGTCAGACCTTGTCTTTCGAGAACGTATGTCGTGCTCGTACCTAAGGCAGTTCTTCGCTGTTGCCATGTAACACGCCAAGCTTCATTATCGGTTTTTTGTGACATTAAAGCCTTATAACTCAAGTTGCAAATGTCTTCGTCAGTCTCGACAACGATTATTTAAGTTGCCGTGATTACCCGAACCTTATCCCTCACAATTGGCGTCCACGACAGGACGAAGCCGTTTGCACTGGGTTGAAATCTGTAGGGAAGATGAGTGAGCAAGAGCTTATAACGCTAGCGGAACGCATGGGGCTTCAAGGAGCCGAGCTAAAGACGTGGGTAGACGCGCGGCTAGAGCGGGCTCATGAGGAATCTGTGCAAGCGCGTGAAGAGCGTTCCGCGGAAAGGCAGGCGGCGAAGGAACGTTTGGAGATAGAAGAGAGAACTCTTCAACTGCGAATTCGACTAGCTGAGGTTGAAGGTAGCCGAGAGCCAACAGCGCGGGACCGCGAACCTGAGAGGAGTCAAAGCCGCCCGTGCTTGATCAATCCTCACAACCTGATTCCAGTGATTGACGAGAGGCGTGACGATCTCGATGCGTATCTCAAGAGGTTCGAACGCGTAGCAGTTGGTCAAGAGTGGCCTGAGGAGAAGTGGGCGACAGCGCTTAGTTTATGCCTCAGTGGGGAAGCATTGAAAGTCTTCGGTCGTCTGTCGCCAGAAGACTCAATGGATTACCAGAGTACGAAAATGGCCTTGCTCCAGAGGTTTCGTTTCACAGCCGAAGGCTATCGCGAAAAGTTTCGGCAAAGCAAGCCTGAAGACGGCGAAACTGGTAAACAGTACGCCACGAGATTACAGAGTTACTTCGATAGATGGCTGGAAATGTCGGAAACGGACGAGGACTTTGCATCCGTGCGTAACCTCATTGTAGCTGAGCAGTTTCTGAATAACTGCCACGATCGCCTGGCACTTTTTCTAAGGGAGAAGAAATGCAGGACGGTAAAAGAAATGGCAGAAGCAGCTGATACCTTCTTGGAAGCCCTGCGGCAAACAAACTTGTTGGTATTTCGTACCAAGTCTGCAAACAACATTCCCAAGGAGCAAGAAGGATTTACTTATACCCAGCCTCCTCTTAGATGTTTCGTCTGTGATCGACCCGGCCACAGAGCATCTGATTGCCGCACGAAACCCCAACGAGTCTTCTGTGGGCACTGTCGGAAGCCCGGCCACGATGCAAGAGCATGCCCAAGCAACGGCGGGTCAAAGAAAATGACATCTTGCATCGTGTCTACTGACCAGAAGTCCGAGACGCCCCGATGTGCCGATGATTCATCACAAGATGAATATGTTGCTAGTGCACTCCGAACGCGCACCGCAACAGCTACACGAAACTTGCCGGTGTTACAGGGAGAAGTGTTTGGACATACTGTATCAGTCTTGAGGGATACTGGAAGCAACACCCTGGTCGTGCGACGTTCCCTCGTTCCCGATGATGCGCTGACGGGTACTACCGCCACTATTTTATTGGCCGATGGTAGTTGCATCGAGGTACCGGAAGCAGAAGTACGGATTCTATCGCCCTATTTCACCGGAAATGCGATAGTCAAATGCATGACGTCGCCACTTTACGATGTCATCGTAGGAAATGTTCCCGGCGCCCGTGACGCTAATGACCCCGACTCAACGTGGAAGGAGTCAGCGAGCGTGAAGTCGGAAACTAATCAGGCATTGAATTCTGAAGAGAAATCCAAGGATGGATGCGGGACGAATAGCACAGTCATGGTTGGTGTTTCAAGCAAAGGACATCGCCGGAAGCTCACGACTGCTAAATTTGGAAACTTAGAGGTGACACAGGAGTCATTTCGCCAAAAACAAGAGGAAGACCGGTCGCTGGATGTTTGTAGGGCGAAAGTCGACACCTTCATCCGCGGCAAAGGAGCCACATACCACTCATTTATGTTCGAGAAAGGAATCTTGTACCGCGTTTACCACTTGACTCCGGGTAAATCAGTTCAACAAGCGGTGGTTCCAAAGGCGTTGCGTGTCCATGTGTTGCACTTGGCACATGAATCACCGATATCTGGTCACCAGGGTATCAAGAAGACGAAGGACCGAGTTTTGGAGTCGTTTTATTGGCCCGGTGTACAGGAGGAGGTACGAAGATTCGTAAAATCATGGGACGCATGCCAAAGGACATATCCCAAAGGCAAAGTAGGCAAGGCGCCTCTTGGACGAATGCCTTTGATTGACACGCCATTCGAACGTGTGGCCGTTGATATCATTGGACCTCTGACGCCGATTTCAAAGAAGGGTAATCGGTACATTCTTACCCTTGTGGATTTCGCCACTCGGTACCCGGACGCGGTGGCTTTGCCCGCAATTGATTCGGCAACAGTAGCAGATGGACTACTGGAGATGTTCTCTCGAATAGGATTTCCACGGGAGATCCTCTGTGATCAAGCATCCTGCTTCACGTCAGGCCTGATGGAAGAGGTGAATGCTCTGCTTGATATTCGACATTTGGGCTCGACGCCTTACCACCCGATATGCAATGGCTTGGTCGAAAGGTTCAACGGCACTTTGAAACAGATGCTGCGCAAGTTGTGCCAAGAGAAGCCGAAGTCATGGGACCGATTTCTTGCGCCTCTGTTATTCTCCTATCGAGAAGTACCTCAGGCCAGTATGGGCTTCTCGCCGTTTGAACTGATCTACGGCCGGCACGTCCGAGGACCCCTGGATATACTGAAGGAACTCTGGACAGGGGAAGACCTAGAGGAAGATATCAAGACTACTTACGGATACGTGCTTGATCTGAGAGAACGTCTTGAACGCACCTTGAAGCTGGCTCAAGAGAATCTCTCCCGAGCTCAACACTCGCAAAAGAAGTATTATGACCGAACCTCCAAAACCCGACGGCTCAAAGTTGGTGACCGGGCTCTTATATTGCTCCCAACCAGGGAAAACAAGCTTCTTATGCACTGGAAGGGGCCATTTCCGGTTACAGGAAAAAAGAATGACCACGACTATTGGTTGGACCTTGGGCACACCACGAAAATGTTTCACATAAACATGCTCAAGCGCTACGAAGAACGTCAACCAGAAGTCACTAGTCAAGCTTCATCGTTCGTTGTAGTCGAAGAAGGAGAATCGGATTCACCCCTCCCTACATTTAAAGTAAATGAAGGGAAAGGTATTGAGTCGGTCACACTCGGAAGTAATTTAGACGAAGCACAACGCGATGATATGTGCAATCTCTTGGAGGAATTCCGAGACATATTTTCCGAAGTTCCTGGGAAGACGAACCTCCTAGAGTGCCGGCTAGAGCTTACTACAACAAAACCAATCAGCACGTCACAGTATCCGTTGCCGTTTGCAATGAAGGAAATAGTAGAGAAGGAGGTTCAAGATATGCTGAAGTTGGGAGTTATTGAACGATCCCATTCGCCGTATAACTCACCCTTGGTCCTGGTTAAGAAACCGGACAACAGCTTTCGCGCGTGCATTGACTTCCGTCACATTAATGAGGTTCTGGTGTCCGATTCTGAACCCATACCCAGAACTGACATTATGTTTGCTGAAGTCGGCACGAAGTCGGTTTTCTCAAAGTTAGATCTTACAAAGGGCTATTGGCAAGTACCCTTAGAGGAAAGTTCTCGTCCGAAAACAGCTTTTTCAACGCAATCTGGACACTACCATTTTCTCTATATGCCTTTTGGGATTAAGACAGCCTCGGCCATATTCACACGATTGATGAGGACATTACTGCACGGCATTCCAAACACAGTGCATTACATAGACGATGTTCTAATTGCCACAGCTACGTGGGAGGAGCATCTAGTGACATTGAAACAGTTGTTTCAGAGGATCCGAGAAGCAGGCCTACGAATCAAACCTCAAAAATGTGAGATCGGAATGACTTCTCTCATCTTCCTTGGGCATCACCTCGGCGATGGTACAATCCGCCCAGTAGAAAGCACGATAGCGAAGATCGCTAAAGCCCCAAGACCGGAAACGAAGAAGCAGCTTCGCTCTTTTCTCGGCTTGGCGGGATATTACCGAGACCTCATACCTCACTATGCCCAGAAAGCGAAACCACTGACTGAAATGACAAGAAAGATGGAAAAGAACAAGTTAGCGTGGAATACCGAAAGAGAAGAGACATTTGAAACCCTCAAACAAGCTCTAGCATCTATGCCAGTAGTCAAGGCTGGTGACATAAAGAAACCCTTCGTATTACATACAGACTATTCTCTTGGTGCAACAGTTCTGTACATTTGTTTGTCGTAAGTCTTGTCTCCCGCGCACTTTGGACAGTTTTTTTTTGAAAAAAAAACTTTTGAAAGGGGGGACTTTTGTCATGATATGCGCGGTAGGTTCATCTGGTGCGCGATGTTTGTGAGTTTGTGCTGTGCCGTACGCCGACGAAGATGACGATGAGACAAGGAAAAGGCGGAATCGTGTCGTCAAAGTCAAGCCAAGCCATGGGGGAGAGAGAAGAGGAAGAGGACGACGGGGCGTTCGAGAAGAAGAATCCGAACGAAACAGTGGCAGGCTGAAGCGCTCGTCGGGTCGTGGTCCCGAAGCCTACCTGTGCCTGTGGTCCGCACGAGCCTGGCTCCCTTCTACCGTGTGATCCAGCAGCCGGCGCCGGTCCGTTGTACTCGGATCCGGGCGTATTCCAGACCTGGGCCTACTACTGGCTGTCCGGGACGTGCTTGCCACACATCGACTCTGCCTCACGCTCCGCTCCGACCATGCCTGAGTCATCGCTGATGTCGGCGTAAGACGCAACGCAACGCATCGACTCATTTGCCTTCGACGTCACACGGTGAAGTGTTTCAAACCTTGTGTAGTGCAGTGGGGGACTACGCTAAGCGTCAGACCTTGTCTTTCGAGAACGTATGTCGTGCTCGTACCTAAGGCAGTTCTTCGCTGTTGCCATGTAACACGCCAAGCTTCATTATCGGTTTTTTGTGACATTAAAGCCTTATAACTCAAGTTGCAAATGTCTTCGTCAGTCTCGACAACGATTATTTAAGTTGCCGTGATTACCCGAACCTTATCCCTCACACCACCTAAGTGTAAGTCCACGTTGTTGCTTTTTTGATTGATTTGTGAGGTTTAACGTCCCAAAACCACCATACGATTATGAGAGACGCCGTAGTGGAGGGCTCCAGAAATTTTGACCACCTCGGGTTTTTTAACGTGCACCCAAATCTGAGCACACGGGCCTACAACATTTCCGCCTCCATCGGAATTGTAGCCGCAGCCATGATTCGATCGCGCCACCTGCGGGTCAACAGCCGAGTACCTTAGCCACTAGATCGCTGCGGTGGGGCATGTCTTTTGAACTAGGCCAAAATTACCATAGAAGTGCACGAGAGCTCACCAAAAGTGGCTGTGTCATGGTAGCACCAAAGGCGTGCAGAGCCTGCCGTGTCGATACCATGCTTTGCGGTAATGGGCTCGATGCAAAGCAACCAACGAGTTGATACCTATGCAGCATTTCTAGGCTTTGAGCTAAATGTGACAAACTGGATGAAAAAGCACGCAACTGAAGTTCTGTGCACATGTCGGGCTATTCGGTCACGTTGAGATCAATGACACACAAAGGTAGCTTATGGTCCAATAAGACGTGAGTAGGACATTTGAGCACATGGCTCAACTTTATCCTAACTAAATACGTGGACATTACGGTGCAATGGTGTATATAATACGCAGCGTTTCTTGAGCGTACTCCTGTGGGATCGAGTACTGCCTAGATGCAGCTTCTTCAGTTACAAATCACGAATATAACATTTATTGGTTTTTATAGAAGTGGAGCCAACGCAGCAACAGCTTATGCTGCGCCAACTTACTTTTCCAAACAAAATAGTTATTTTTCTTCATTCGCTCAAGATATAGTTTAAGCATTTGTTAGAGAAACATGTAAAACTCAAATTGTAAATATAATACTGCCTGTAAACCTTGTGCCTATACAAACATTAGGTATTAAACATAATGAAACGCTTCGCAACGCAAAAAACACTTAAAAATGGTCATGAATAAGTAGCGCCTTGAGATGAAGGAAACCTTGTTGCGTATTAATTGCTTGTATTGGTGTTTTTATATGAATTTCAATTCGGCAATTTTACATGAAAAGTTTGAAGCGCCATCAATGAAGATTATATATATATATATATATATATATATATATATATATATATATATATATATATATATATATATATATATATATATATATATATATATATATTATGAAGTCTTGGTAGTCTTGGCTGCGACAGCGTTTATTTGAGGAAAGACCTCGCAAAACGAACGGGAAGAACCAGCGCACAGACGAAGATGATGATGATGACCCAGAGTGGCAATGAGGGCAAAGAGACAAGCGGATGATGGTGATTGTGATTATGAAGGGATGAGGACGATGTAAGTTACAAATGCCCACACTAATTCCCCCCACTTGGAAGCGGACACCCTGGCCGCCGTAAGTCAAAGTGACGGGGAACGTCGCGTGAAAGGTTTCATGCGACAAACGTGGACAATCTCTGTGCTGCGGTAGCGGCGGTCTGTTGGGGCGACGAGTGGTGTCACAAGATAATTAACCGGCGAAGTCTGTTCTAAAACAATGTATGGTCTGATGAAGCGTGATTGGAATTTGTCACAGAGACCAGGAGTGTGAATAGGTGTCAAAAGCAGCACCTCGTCACCAGGTTGGAAAGACACAACGCGGTGGGATTCGTCATAGATGATCTTCCGCTCGTGCTGTCTCGCTTCAGTATTGATGCGATCCTGATGGCGAGAATGGGCCAGGCGGGAAATGTATTCTTCGCTAGAAGACTGGCATGAATTCCCATGGCTGCTAAAGAAGGAGACGTCGAGAAAGGTAGTCGGGGTGCGTCCGTACACGAGGTAAAACGGTGAGTAGCAAGTTGTTCGCTGAACGGCGGTGTTGTAAGCGAATGTCAGGAATGGTAAAAGAGTATCCCAGTTTTTGTGGTCGGGTTGGACGTAAACGGCTATCATGTCTGCAAGGGTTCGGTGAAATCTTTCTGTGAGACCATTTGTCCGAGGGTGGTAGCTTGAAGCTGTCTTGTGAGTAGTTCCAGAAGCGCGCAGTACTTCATTTACAACTTGTGACAGGAACACTTTGCCGCGGTCACTAAGCAGTACACGAGGAGCCCCATGACGCAGTATTATTGCGTGAAGAATAAAGTCTGCAACTTCCACAGCTGAGCCTGTAATAACAGAGGAAGTCTCAGCGTAGCGTGTCAGGTGGTCCACGGCAGTCACTATCCATCGTTTGCCAGCAGATGTGACGGGGAGAGGCCCGTAAAGGTCAACACCTACAACCTCGAACGGCATTGAAGGGCACGGAAGTGGCTGTAGAGGTTCAGCAGGTGCCGACATGGGGAGTTTACGACGCTGGCATGGGTAGCAGGAACCGACGTACCGAGCTCTCTAGAAGAAAGGCCAGGCCAGTAATAACGACATCGAATGCGGTCAAGAGTTTTTTTAAAACCAAGATGACCAGCAGTCAAGTCGTCGTGGAAGGCTTCGAGCACCTGAAGTCGAAGAGAGCGTGGCAGTACAGGAACCCAGCGCTGACCGTCAGGGTGGTAGACGTGGCGGTAGAGAACCCCATTGTCCAGCTTAAAGTGCAGGAGTTGAGGACGGAGTCGCGCGTTTGGTGGATGAAAAACTCCCGAAAGGTGGTCCATCATGCGTCTGCAGTATGAATCGGACCGCTGGCGGGAGATAAATGTTGGCTCGTCGTCCGAAAAGGGTTGCGTTATTGATGCGAGCGTATGAACTTTGGTAGATGTGGCGGTTGAGTTCTCACCAACGCTCATATGGGTAGTTGGAAGCGGGCAACGAGATAAAGCATCGGCGTCTTTATGTTTTCTGCCTGACTTGTAGGTTATGTCAAAGTCGTACTCCTGTAAGCGTAATATCCACCGACCCAAGCGTCCGGACAAGTTCTTCAATGTGGAAAGCCAGCATAAGGCAAGGTGGTCCGTAACGATTGTGAAGTGACGGCCGTGGAGATAGGGACGGAACTTCTGGACCGACCAAACCACAGCCAAACACTCTTGCTCAGTTATAGTGTAGTTCTTTTCAGCAGCGGTGAGTACGCGACTGGCATATGCAACAACTTTCTCTAGGGAAGACTTGTCGCGTTGTAGAAGAACGGCTCCCATACCAAGGCCGCTAGCGTCGGTATGGAGGATAGTTGGTGCGGCTTCGTCAAAGTGGCAGAGCAGAGGTTCAGACGTGAGTGCCCGCTTTAACAGGTCGAATGCCGTTTGACATTCTTGAGACCACAGAAAGGGCACGTTGGAAGCCAGTAGTTGGTGTAATGGAGCAGCAATAGAAGCGAAGTTCTGGATAAACCGGCGAAAATAGGAGGCGAGGCCAAGGAAACTGCGAAGCTCCTTTGGTTTTTCGGGGCGCGGAAAGCGAAGGACTGCAGAAATTTTGTCAGGGTCGGGCCGGATGCCATCTTTGCTAACGACGTGTCCTAAGACCTTGATAGATTTGCTAGCGAAAGTGCATTTCTTCGTGTTTATTTGAAGCCCGGCGCCCGCAAGGCACGTCAAAACTTGATCCAATCGTTCTAGGTGCTCCGAAAACGTTGACGAAAATATAATAATGTCGTCTAGGTAGCATAGGCAACTTTTCCATTTCAGGCCCCGCAGCACGGTATCTATCATGCGCTCAAACGTCGCGGGTGCGTTTCAGAGCCCGAAAGGCATCACGTCAAATTCATATAGCCCGTCGGGGGTTGCGAATGCCGTTTTCTCCTTATCGTCTTCATGCATGGGGATCTGCCAGTACCCAGAACGCAAGTCGATGCTTGAAAAGAATTCCGCACCTTGTAGGGAATGAAGGGCGTCGTCAATGCGTAGCATAGGGTACACGTCCTTGCGTGTGATCCTATTGAGCGCCCGGTAGTGCACGCAAAACCGCACAGAGCCATTCTCCTTATCGACCAAAACAATAGGAGACGACCAAGGGCTAGATGAGGGACGGATGACTTCCCGTTTAAGCATGTCCGCAACGTTTTCTTCTATAATTTTTCTTTCAGTTAGAGACAAGCGGTAGGGTCGGTGGTGTACAATAGATGTCCCAACAGTTTGAATTCGATGTGCTGTAGTATTAGTGCGGCCCAGTTTAGACGAGCAAATATCGAAAGAATTTGCATGTTTCTGTAACAATGCGAGCAGCTGCTGCCTCTGTGAATATGTCAATTTGCTGCTGATAGTGGTGGTAAAGGCGGAGGAAGAAACATGCTCCCCGAGGCAAGGTTCTTTGGATGCGATGGCCTGAAGTGGCCTGACGAGTACAGGCTCAAAGTCAGCAACACGGGCCACAGTAGTGCCCTGTGGCAGTAAGATCTTCTCCGGTGTAGAGTTGACAGCGGTGACAAGTGCCGAGCCATTGCAAAAACGAACGACACCGGACAGAAGAACTATACCTTTGCGAACGCAAAGTGGTGACGGTGAGACCAATACATCCCCGTGATAGATGTCGTTGGACGTAATGCTGACAATTTGCTCCTGTAGTGGCGGGAGTTCGATGTCTTTCGCAGCGACCAGACAAAGTGGCTTCTGGTTATCGTCGTCAAGCATGTAGTCGGTGTCAGCGAGGTGAACGACGCGTTGTCCACAACAAATCGCCGCGGAAGCAGATGATAGAAAATCCCACCCTAAAATTAGTTGGTGAGAGCAGAGGGACAGGACAGCAAACTGGACATGATGGCGGATGCCTTCGATGAAAATATGCACAGTACAAAGCGCGGAAGGGCGAATGACGTTCCCCTGGGCAGCAACTAACGTGGCGCCATCGTAAGGCGTCATTACTTTCCTTAAATGTTCACACAAATCAGCACGTAACACAGACAATGTCGCACCTGTGTCCACCAAAGCATCGACTCGCACTCCTTCCACTTCCACAGAAATCATGTTACACGGGCCTAATGGAGGAATTTTAGTTCTAATTCCGAATGCAGTTTTTCCTCCACAAACTGCATCACTTAGTTTTCCGAATGCATATCAGAGGTGAATGAGGCGGGTCGAAGTGGAGAAGTGGAACGGCGGAAGGGCGAAGGCGAGCGGCGTCTCGTGTTTCGGCTGTTTCGTGGTGCAGTCGATGCAGGAGGAGATGGAGAGCGGTGCAGGGGAGACGAATAACGCCGACCTTGATAAGACGCCCCGGTGTACAAATCCCATTCACGCACATCGTTCCGACGCTCATCTTGCTGGCGCTTTCGGCAGAAACGAGATATGTGGCCGCGATAGCCACAGTAGTAGCATACAGGGCGGGACGAGCGCCATGGTGGGGAATAGAAGGCATTCGGGGCACCTGGAGATAGCGCGGTCAGGTGGGCCGAAGGGTCAGGGGGCACGGAATGGTAGTTCACCGGGGTAGCGGCAGCAACTGACGCGTAGGATGGACGTGGCAATGTCGCGTGGGCGTCGCTGGGAGGCACGGCAGCAACTTGAGGGTACGTGGCTATAGGGTGAGAAGCAGGTGGCTGTACGGGCGCAGAGCCAGTCAGGGATGCAAGTTCCTCCCTGATGATGTCACGTAAGGGCATTCCCGAAGACTGTGTAGGTTGCGGTGTAGGAGGTGTGAAGCCCATGGACCGCAATTCTTCGCGTATAATGTCCCGGATGAGGTCACGCAGATGGCCATCTGACGTGGAGTGGTGGTCGCCGATGTCTGGTTGAAGGCGAACGGAGTCCAGCACATCAAGGCGCTGGCATGTCGCCACGACATCAGCGATGGTGGCTGGGTTTTGCACAGCGAGGGCATTAAAATGCCTTTCAATATGTGGCGCACTTTGTCAGATTCCGGCATGGATTTATTGACACGCCGGCAGAGTACGAGGACATCCTCGATGTATGAAGTATACGATTCACCTGGATGTTGTCGGCGAGTATCGAGTGTCCTCTTCGCGACGGCGGATCGAATGTCTGGTGTCCCAAAGACGTGCAGCAACTGCTGCTGGAAGGTAGCCCAGTCTGGTAAGTCAACGACGTGGTTAAAATACCTTGTCTTCGCGACTCCGACCAGATAAAAAGGCACGTAACGCAGTTTTGCGGCCTCGTCCCACCTATTAGCGGCACTTAGGCGGTCGTAGTCATCAAACCAGTCTTCTACGTCTTCTCCCCGAAGACCAGCGAAGAGCGGGGGTTCCCGCTGATCTCTCTCCGTGTATGTAAGTAGGAGGGGCAGCTTGCGGCGGTGCGTGGTTGATGACATCAGTGCCGGCAGGCTCGGTCTGGGACATGCTGCCTGACTGTGGGCGCAAGCGGCGGCCTGAACGAAGCTCCAGGGGGTATAGCGAGCTGCGGCAGGTCAGAAGACCGAAAATCCACCTCCACCACGTATGAAGTCTTGGTAGTCTTGGCTGCGACAGCGTTTATTTGAGGAAAGACCTCGCAAAACGAACGGGCAGAGCCAGCGCACAGACGAAGACGATGATGATGACCCAGAGTGGCAATGAGGGCAAAGAGACAAGCGGATGATGGTGATTGTGATTTTGAAGGGATGAGGACGATGTAAGTTACAAATGCCCACAATATATATATATATATATATATATATATATATATATATATATATATAATAAAATGACATAATGCAAGCTCCCGTACAGTACATTAGCAATTAGTACAGCACGCGCCGCAGTATGTTGCGATCGAGCCATACTAACGGAGAAGAAGGCCATGCTATAAATTATTCTTAATCTGAGATCTGAGGTGCCGTCGCACACACCAACGGAGGAGCGGGCAATGATCGTCATTAAGTCTTGTGCTGGAGGCTCTAACTCAGGGGCCACTTACTACTTTTTCTACGTGGAACCTTCTTAGTTAAAACACGCTGTTTGGCACTTTAGTGCGCTGGAAGTGTCAGTGGTAAATCTGTTATTACTATGGTTTGCTGTAGGCTTCGCTGGATCCGTATCTTTGTGAAGACTACTCTGGAAATCTCTGAATGTCTGTTCATAAGCACGCAGTGGCCAATGCATTAGTCGCCGTAAAGCAATGTAGAGTGACACGCATGCTGGAAGTTAGCTTGTTGACTATATGGTACAAATAAGCGTCTGTGAGTCGCAGTTTTTAAAGTAATGATAGCAGGTGGATATGGTTGATACGTTGACTAGAATCTGAAGATAATAATAATACACATAGAGTGTGAAACGAAATGGAATATTTTGATTCGATTTTTCAGCCAATAACATTAGTGTTTGCAGAAGAATTCATGCACTCAAAGACGTTGTTAGGAAGGGTGCTATTTCTTCCGTACATCATCTTTCCATTTCTTTTTAATGCTAGTATATTTTATTGTGAGTCGTAATAATGAGGGCGTTATATTCCGTAAAACAAACGTGTTGACTAGAGGGCACTTAAAACTCTGGGCATGGAAAGGAGATGACTATGCGCTGGATAAAATCTATGGAATTACTGGCTTGGGTTACGCAATATTTTCTCAATGTGAAGGCGCTGTACTTTCATCATTAGGATAGCTTTTATTGAGATAGCAACTATATGGACACTCTAGGTTAGATTTTGCCGCTGGCGTTGGTGCCATGCACCGTGTCTGTATACGTATCTATATATATATAAAACCCAAGAAAGGGCAAAAAATCTAAAAAAGGCACTCCGGCGTGCGGAATCAAACGTGGGGCCTCTGCGTCGTTGACCACTGAGCCACCCTGGAAAACGTTTGCCCCTGTTCAAACAGCAAGCTATATATATCTACTACTTACATTTGCTTTGTTATCAGCATTACCAGAAAGATGGCGCAATGAGAGCACGTCGCCACATCGCGCAGCGGCACCTCTAATCTTCTACGCGTACTTTGCCCGGCTTAGAGCAGAAAAGTGACGCTCCCTCGCACGCCCTTATTTCGCGGTGGTGAGGAGGGGAGGATTGTACGCCTTTGCTGGCCTCGGGCTTTGCGTGGAACGCTTTTGCTGTAATTACCGGTCGCACAAATGTCACTGAAATCATTACAATCCCCGTTCGCGAAAAGCGCGCACTTTTCAGACTCAGCAAGTAACAAATGAGACGCTTATTCGCGTGCATCCATACTTATGAATACGTTTCGTGCGTAATTCGTGCATGAAAAAAGTGGGGAACGTTTTGATCTGCTTTCCATTATGGGCATGACCTTTCAAATTGTTGCTATCGCGTTCATTGCTTCGCGTTTGCAGCAAATCTGTGACTTCTTTAGCAATCTTCAATGTTTTTTTCATGGTAAAAATTGCAGAATGTTGTATGCAGCGCATTCTTTTTAGAAAAAGAACAAACTTTTTTGGTGTAGTATACGCATGGTGGGTAACAGGTCAGTGAGGCAAGACTGCTTCAGAGTTGTGTACTTAGATTAAGGGGCTTCGTGAAGAACCTCGGGTCATAGGAATTTCCCGGATGCCTCCCCTTCGGTGTCTCTCATTATCATAACGTGGTTTTTGTACTCTTTACAAGTTCCCATATTAAGTCAGAAAAACGCCATGGGAGCGAAGAAAGGAGAAACATTGCCGCAACACTGCAAAAAAAACCTGGTCGAATTGACATTTTGACTTACAATTGGTCTTCGATTTCGCACTTCAGCGTTCAAAACAAAATATTGGTTTTTACTTTTTGCATAGTATGCTTTGCTGTTATGCCGGACAGAAGGTCTAAAAATTCTGTTGTTGTTTGAACTGAGGAAAAAAATTCAATGGAATAAGGACGAAGTTGTAGGAAGTTTGCCTTTGTCTCAGCTTCACTGCATATCACGACAGCATGAAATTCCAGCGGTAAGTTTTCCACAGTGAATAATGCAAGTCATAAAATAGTTTGTCACTTGATTTAGTAATGTTGTTATATACAACCTCCGAAACAGTAACAATGCTCAAATTATAAGACCATAACTCCTCTCTTGGACCATCAAAAGGCTAGTTATCTTCAACCACCACGTAGTCCCACGGTACAAAATTATAATACAATCAAATGGCTGCACCCAGCGTCTAGGGCTTTGTATTTCACTGCTGATATATTTTAGTCAACAGTGTTCACATAATTTAAAACTATTGCGTCTTTTCTTTTATCAGAGTTTTTTTTCTTTTCTACATCTTTAAAAATGTTAGTAAAAAGGGAGAAACTGCAAGCAAATAGTAAGTGAAGCGCTTACTACCACTACCTTTTTTGAACCATTACTAACTTCTTGTCGCTGGTTTACTACCTACCTCGGTAAACAGTAACTGCAATGAAAGAGGGAGTAGCTGCCCCCGTCACTAACTTTCTGGCTTTGTTATTACTTTTTTGCGGCCCGGCTGGTGACTAATACAAAATAGTAGGTGATATCTAGTGTGACAATTTGAGAGGAATGATCTCACAATATCTTTTTATATGAAAAAAAGACACAGCAGATATCAATGGATCAACAAAAACATTTTGTTTTAAACTGCACAACCAAGATCTGTAAGCGTCATTTTGATATTGTCGAAACGAAAAAAACACAAGTTAACGAACCATGAGCAAGTTCAACAGGCGTTGTAATAGCCCCATTTACAAAAAACTGAGTAAATTGCAGGAAAATAACAAGACAGTCGCATCAAAAGCAACCAGATGGTCTCAAATAATGCGGAGTCCTTCACAGCATTGTGTCTCTAAATATGATCCTTGCATCAGCGCTTAAAAACTCAAAAACCATTATTAACTGTTAGCTGCCGTTACATTAAAAGTGTGAAACAATAAAATGCATCGACGCTATGTTAATTAGTTTGCTACCTTGTTTTAGCCACTTTTCTAATGACTTTGGTGGCCCTTTCAAAATAAATAGGTAAGACATATATTTTTGCTAAGGCTGAATAAACATCTTAATACTTGGTTACGTTCCCACACGCACGTAACCAAGTATTAGGATATAGTTCTCTAGGCTCACATTGCTTCTAAATCACCCTGAAACTAAAGTGCTCCATTGTTCCAGACAAACATCTTCAATGTAGGGGCTATATATACTCCACGCTTACTACGCACTGTGGCGTAGTGAACTTTACCCAATGTTGTGGAGATTACCCAAATTTGTGTAGTAACGACACATTGATTATCTAACATTAGCTATGAAGAAATACTGCGGCAAAATGAATAGGGTAATTGATTACTACTCTTTTCTTGAAAACGTTAAAAGTTACTACCCTTGATTGGTAGCGGCTTGAGTAGTAACAGTTCTAAATGCTGGTAGTATCATTAAAGGTAGTCACTGTTACCTCCCAAGCGGTACTAACTGAGCTCACTGTATTGTAACGTATGTGACAAGCCATTCCTACCACAAATTTACCAAGTACTACTGCCTTTTTTAAGAGTTCTAATGATAATCTGAGCTACAATGATATAGTGGCTCATTTGTGAGCAGGAGAGTTAGATCGAATCAATAATGTCACCATCTTGGTTAAAATGAATCGTGTTTTTTGCTATAACTAAAAGTTTTTCGAAACAATTATTAAACTTCGGAAGGCTACTTGGTACAATATTGAGATCCATATTGAGTAGAATGTGACTTGAAACTACACTGCCTTCTACTCGCCAACATTTCTTTTTGAGAACTCGCACAGTTATAACTCAGACTTTCAAAAAACATTCACCAGAACAGTAAAAATACCAGCGTGTGTCGCCCTTTCACTGTCACCAAAAAAAACATTTTCATCGATTTCAGACTCTATAGCACAGAACAGTGCGCTGTCACGTCGACAACTCGACTGCACGCGACATTTTCAGGCCACACAAAGGACCAAGGCCGGACTTCTACGAAGGAAAAAAAGGGAGCTCGACAAAAAAGCTTCTTTTCCGGCTCTGCTTCAGTGAATTCCACACCATTATCACGTAGGAGTGGTAATATTTCGCAAAAACACTTACAATTCTAGCTGAAGGCTGAACACAATATTTGGCCTTGCCATCATTCCTTGTACTTGTCACGTGAAACATTGATTGTCCCTTCCTTGCTTTCTTCGATACCGCCCGACACACTTTTTATTATAAACATACTGGCTTCAGACCGAGAAAAGAGCGTTACGCTATTTTTAATTTGGTCGCAGTGAAAGAAACGCCCCAAAACTTCAGTCGGCTTCATATTGAATTATATGGCTTCATTTCATGTCATCAAAAACGCTAGCGATTTTCACTCCCGGCTCTCTCACAGCAATTGAGTGTCACGTGAATTACATTGGTGAGTAAATAAAAAATAATATACATGCACGCGGTGGTACCCCTTAATGTCAGCCATGTTGAACCAATACGCAATGCTGTCATCACGACAAAACTTCAGTAAGATGAATGCAATGAGAGATTGAGGGCGAATTCAAATATAATACATCAAAGACAGAAATAACCGCAATTATATGGAGTCGCAAGTAATACCCAAACGGGGAGCGAATGAAAGGTATTCACGCCGCACAGCCCACACATTCAGAAAACGCCAGAGTACTGAGACAAGTTAGTTTAAACGAGATATAATGAAAATGGACAACTAAATATGACAGGGCTCGTTTGCAAATATACTGCTGGTTGAAACTGTGGCGTTATCGATTCGGTATCACTTCCAAGTTCAAAAATATTTCTGTAAATGATGTTTCGTACTCGTGGTTGCAGTCCTTCGCGCTTCAATTTAGGAACTACCAAGCAAGCTTCCCACCTCAGCGCCATGAGACGACACATGTTTCTTTTTTAATCACTTACTTACTGTTACTGTCATTGAGCAAATAAGAATAATGCTTTTCTTCGCACACTCACGGAACAATGTTAACTTGGCATGGGAGCCATTGCATTTGCAATAAAGAAGGCATGCAACGCTAACTCTGCCTAGTCAGATATCACTTGCAATCGGTATTTGAGGTTCTTAAAAAAATGCGGGACATACACTGCAGCGAGGCATGTAGCCTGGAATTTACTGACAAAGTACAAATTCAGTGTGGTAATATTGCTTCATCTCTCGACAACTCACGTCATGGACTCAAATGACCACGCCAAAACTTAAAGTTCGTTGTCCATTGCCACTGACATTGCTTATCGCTAACTGCATACTCAGAATGCGCGCCGTGTAATGCCCCTGCATACTCAAATGCTTGATCGTGATCACTTATAAGTAAGCTCAGTGTTCGGAAAAAAAAGGTCTACTCCATGTCATGACACGTGCTGACGAAGGGGCATCTTGCGCCATGTCGTCCACCTCCCTGCGTAGGTTTCTGTGTGCTAATAAAGGGAAGAAACGAAGAAAGTGCTCTAAGCATTGAAAAAATGAAAACTCCTCTGTGAACATTTCCCATTATTCTCCTTTAGGCCTGATGCCATTAAAATTTCAAGTTATATACGCTGTTTAGCTAATGTGAAATCAAATCCTGATATGCACCTAAACCGAGACTCTGACTGGTATGTTCAGAGGCCACGCACTGAGTATAGTTTTCAGGCATTCTGTTATTGTTGGTAATTACTTTATATTACTTCAAGATAATTGAGAATTGAGAAATCGGGAATATTTGTTTTGATACCTTCATTTTTGATAGGCTCTGTTAGATATGTGCATAGTATATTCCATTTTTAGAGAAAAGTCTTTTTAATAAATAGCATGTGCATTGCTGTTTATATTTGTGTTTCATTTCAGTTTGCAATTGCCATTGTCTAGCGAGAGTGAATCTGGGACGTGAGGCATTGTGAAGCTGTTTCATGCAACTTCTTTAGGGGTGAAGCTTCTGACGCCATGGGTCGTATGTACCGTGTCGTAGTCGGGGTATACACTTCTCGTTTAGACCCCAGAACATGCACTGGATGGCGGTACTTCTATATGATGCATATATGGTGAGAAGATTCGAGATCGCAGTACATGCAGTGTTCAATTGATGACATGCAGACGGACAGACAGACGGACATACAGACGGCTTATGAATGCACGAATGGAGAATGGATGGACGGATGTACAGACAGACGGATGGACGGATGGATGGATGGACGAACAAACGCACCAACGAACGCATGAACGGATGCTTCGCCCAACTAAACATTCTTCACTATGTGGATATGCTCTTATTTTTCTCGCCGTCCCAGCCACTCACTGTCAGACCGTACGTAGTAAATACGCTCAACTCAACAATAATATGTAAGCCCGCTCGTATGACAAGTTTTATTATCTTTGGCTGATGTCGATTCGTGAGGCCCTCAGCTCTTTTAATGAAGCAGTTCAGTGATTACTCCACAAAGTGTTGGATGGTGCATTAACATTAATGTCTTTAAATTATGGTACATTTCAATTTGGGATCGCAATTCTGCCCCATATTTGGTATATAATGCAAGTGGATACGAGTAAATAATATTGCGTGCTTCAGGTCACCTACCTTGAAGTTCGGGAATTTACAAGAAGAGCAGGTAGTCAGGCTTGTGATGATAACTTATGCTCAGCCGAGACACGATGGTGACGGAAGAAACGTCACCGAGAGCGTCCATTTGATTTCTATCATCTCACAATTCCACTACATTTGGAGTCGACATCATCGGAATGCCAATGCCTCCTGTATATTGTGCATTACCACAAGTATACTGCTTATGTGGCAAAGTGTAATAAACAACTGATACGCAAGCATTTTTTCCACAACCTTTGCGTCCCGTTTCGTGCCAAGAACTTGTAAATGGTAATTTTATTTTGTGCCACTACTGAGATACTAACATCCTGTAGCTTTTAGTAGCCAACTACTAACATGGTTAGCGCCTTCTCGGGAAGATAAAGAGCACATATAAAGACTATTATCCTCAAGCTTGGGCGAATTATGCCTCGGTGTATGTGTGTTGTCATTCAACAACGGATGTTAACAGCTCGATAATGTCACGTGACGTAGATATTCTGCTGTTATAAGAACGTCATTGTCTGCGTTATATCCTGAAGTAGTCACGATTTCAAAATTAGAGAAACAAGCCTAGCTGTCTACCTTTTCACATCCTCTTTAAGCGATGCTGTACGTCTAGAGCGTAACTTTTTCTAGATTGATGTAGATATTTCTACCAAAGCAATGACAGTACAAATAAAATATCATTCGTCAACATTATTAGGCCTCGGCATTTTGAATAGGCATAACCATTGTTATCTATGCAGCGATTTTCGTGTAATGGTGTTCAGGTTGTTTACAGCAATCGCGAGCTGTTTTAGCGATTATGTTCAACTCTATGTGCTAGGTTTATTTGAATTTCTCAAGTGGTTTCATGTAATGACAGCATATTTCATGCTTCGACCAGTGTATCTGCTTGCTACACTGCACATCTGTTGTGTTACCTTAATAAAAACGTTTTGACTGAAATAAGAGTAATTTTTTTTTTGCACTGGGAGAACTGAAAGGCTGCCAGACATATACAAATGAAAAAAACAGCTAAGGGAACAATTGAGCCAAGTGAGTAAGAACCTTGCAAAATAAAAAAACTAGACTACACTTAAATCTGCATTTTAAAGTAGGCCTAGCTCCGAGAGAGAAAAGGTTTGAGGAAGCACTGAAGGTGTTACCTGGGTTATTTGCCTGAAATGGTATTTCAGGTGTCATTATGATGTATACTACTAATAAACGCGTAGCCTTACACATATACACAATGCACGCTCGCACCGACACATACACATTACATATCATACAAAATTGAGTGAAAATTCGTAGCTATATATATATATATATATATATATATATATATATATATATATATATATATATATATATATATATATAGCGTCATATAATGATCTGCCACTGAGCAAAAATTTACAACATGATAACCTTCCCTCCGCATGGTTCGCATAACGTCGATTACCAAGGAATGTGGGATCTGTCGAGTTTTTGTGAAGAAGCAGCAAAGGAAATAATGCTCTCGAGTGACTGCAATCATAGCGTGGCAATAATGACGAGAAGCGAAAAAGTTGGAGTTCGGCGATAAATTGGGATGAAGTATGAATTATTGTTATACGTGAAGCGAGACAAAACCAGGAAACGTTTCATTCCCTTGAATGTTCGAACATTCGCATAACTAAAAGGAAGTTGATAGCTATTGGCGGCGAACTTTTCGCGAGACGGTCGTTGCTATTACAAACATGACACAGCAATGGTAACGCCAATAAGCTCTGCAGAGATCCGCGAGGTGGCGAAAGGGTTAAGAAAAGAGAAGTATACAACCACTCATTTGTGGTACAAAGCCACAATGAAATCCGTGCGGATTTTCTTGTGGCTTCGTGCCACAAACGGGTGGTTGTTTACTTAGTCTTTCATGACGCAGCTCTATAGAGAAGAAAGGTGAAGCTGTAACACGTTTACAGTTCAAAATTTTTGCACAGCCACACTTACGAGAGTGTCATATTAAATTAAGAGATGGCATTAAAAAAGCTCGCTTCGCAGAAATTCTGCCATTTGCGTTGGTGTTCGCGTCATCGGCGGGGGAGTCATTGGTTGTGAGAAAAAACTCATGCCGTGTGTTACCGAAAATTGATACAGAGGAAAGTGAAGTAAATATTAAAAGCTTCTGTGTCTCAATCAAAGTCAACCAAGGCTGTTTGCATTACAAACAGGTGGTCTACCCCACAGCCATGCGTATTCTTGGTAATGCAGTGAAAAACATTCATCCGCTTGAAAATGAAGTGAAAAGAATTTTCATGCTTTTCAAACACATGCCTGTTGTATACAGGCTTAACGACACATTATGCGACTTCACAGTGGAAATGCGTGGTACAGTGTAACTTACCATGCGGTGTCAGACCATAACGTCTATGCCTAACAAACACACGCGTCTTCTATTCTGACATCACAATGTAACATCTAAATGTTATATTGCGTGGTACAACGTATATAGTGATTATCACAATGACCTAATTGTTTAAAGGGCCATCAACAGGCCCCTAAACGCGCTGGAAAAGCTCACGCATCTTTTGTACGCCTGACCAACCTTCTTCCACGTGCTGTGACGTCAACTCTGCGATCAGTGACGTTAACTTCACTACTGCTCGTTGAGACTTGGTTTAGACCAAACGACGAGCTGCGTGCTGCGTCACGTCGCCGATCTCCGAGCTGACGTCACTGCGCGTTTAAGGAGGTTCGTCACGTGCAGTAAAAATGCGCGAGCTTTTTCTGCGCGTTTCACTGCTTGTTGACTTGTTGTAAATGGCAAACACACAACAGCGCTTATTTTCTTAAGGCCACGTAGTGGGTACATAAGCAAGTTCTAAAACATTTCGCATCTAGAGTAGCATCATAGACAAAAAGTTGCTCTAAGTGGAGGTAGTACACACTAAGCACAGGATACCACTGCAGCATTCAATCCTTAAATGCAAACCTTAAGGATACCCTAATTTTCATAGTGTGGTTAGCACTCGGTGAACATTATGAGAAAGTGAACTCAAAACGAAGACTAGATGATGCGTGTACAGTGAGCAGTAGGCTGACAAGTGTCACATACCTTCAGCTCAGTATGAGGGTCGGTTTCGTACTACAAAGCAGGAATAGCAACAGATGCCAACTCTTCCCAAACGCTATTTTAGCCGCATAGTTGAATAAAGTAGCCCGATGAAGGCGAAACTATTTGTCAAAGACATGATCAGGTTAGGCAGGTGAAGTTCTTTCGGGATGTCTCGGCGGTTACACATTTAAATGACTAATGTGGCGAATGTTGGCAAAATGTCGGGTTTCAACAAGCGTTGCATAACACAGCCTAAAACTAAATTTGATTACTGTACAAAAACTGCCTGCGATCACATTTATAAAATAGGTTTGAATGAAAACGCGGGGGGTTTAGGTTCTACAAGAACGCTCGCACAACACAAGATGGCGTTCATACGGACGCACAGGCTATTGTCTACAGCATTATCTCATCAGTGGCGATCAAAACTACGAAACAACGCCTTTGCATTGACATTTCCTGGCGCTACCCACATCCGCCAACTGGCCAGCAGTAGAACTCGATTACTGTACATCGGCTACTTTGTGCAGCCGCATGACTTATTGCTTGCGCTCGTAAACGACGTGGTGGCCGCCACCACAGGGTGGCGGGTCGTTTACTGCTGAAGGAAACGACACACTGGCCCACGTACAGAGCCATTAGTGGCGCAAAGATCGATTGGGAATGATCCTTCGAGCCAGCCGGCTAATAGAGCATCTATAGCAAATGATTGTCCCCGGAACTTTCCCACTGCCACCGAGGCCTATATTTCACCACAAAACGTTGATCACTCAACGCTCAAAATCAGAGATAACTTTTAGGACAATCTTGTCGCTAAGTTATTTTTCAAGAGAGAGAGACGGAAGAGACAGCCGAGAAAAGGCAAGGCTGCTACAAGTTTTTCTATACAGAAAACTGCAACACAAGCAGAAAACCATGCGAAGGAACTGACTCGATGGCAATGACACACTCAGCCGGATCGCGACAGGAAGATTTGGGAGGAGCGCTCTAAGGGATGCCGATTGAGACAACAAACACAATAGTGAAAAAAGAAGCAAATTATATGGTAGGGTAGGGTAAACATCGATTGTGGCTGATTGATTCTTATCTTTAGACGGACACTCGGTGGCGCCGTAGCGCTGGCACGAGCTGTCTCTTTCGGCGTTTCCTGTACCACATTTCTTTTGCATAGTGAATAAGCGTTTTCTTTTTATAGTGTTTCGTTATTTATCACAATTTCTTTTTTGGGCTTTTTGTCTGTTAAAGCTCAGTGAATATTTGCAGTTTATTGGTGCCTGTGCTAATTTCGGGTAGTCCGCTAAAATCTTGCAAAAGGAAAACCTCGCTTTGCGAATAACTTTTTTTCTCGCGTTTCCGTTCTCTTCCGGCTTTTTCTGTGCATTTCCGACCATTCAGCAGCAACGGCGTGCAAGAAACAAGAACTGGTAATGCTAGAAAACCTGATATGACTTCGCGTTTATTGGCGATAACCAGATTTAGGACAATCTCAAAAGCTCTTTAAAAAGAAGTGATATACTGCAGTCACCTAAACTACAGGTATCATTACCTGCTTCTGGCAATGTGAGAAGGGAAGTTAATTCCTTCAGTGGAATGACAGTCATATCAAATTCATTTAAACGAGTAAACGTTGGTGATATCATTCTAAAGGGCACACATTTCGCAAACGCATTTAACCAAAACTTTGTGAATGTGGCTGTGAGTCATGAAGATGCAACGCAATGTGAAAACGAGGCAAATATTTTCTCGTATTTTCTCGTACTACACAAAGTATTTTGTGATGAAGTCCCATGATTGTCCTTTCATAAATAGGTAATAATACAAAGATTCAGTGCACAGCCGAAATTAAGATGTCTGCTCACGACACAAGTATGCTTTTCACAGGCTCCACCAATCAAGAAGTGGAAGCTTCAACAAATCTGCACCTTTAGAAACTGTAAAGGTTTCTAACAAAACTGAAGTAAAAATAAACAAAAACAAAATTATTATATTTAGACCTACTAACAAGCGCATCAATGATTGTATAGCCATTTTGTTCAGTGATTAGCGACTAGGACAAGTAAATACATAGAAATTCTTTGGAGTCTGCTTTCACGAGCACCTGTCATAGACGCCTCACCTAAAGTGTCGCTTAACAGATCTAGCTCTTTCGGTAGGGGGCTTGAGTAAAATTGCTTTCCTCCTTCCCTCACAGTTGTTTAAATCCCTATAATTTAGGCTCTTCTACTTCAAACGTTTGTATGAAATGTTGATAAGGGGGACAGCAAATAAGGCAACTATGGGAAAATAATATTTTGCAATAACCCGTGCTTTTTATCACAGAAAACTATAAAGGTGAAATCAAGGACCTAGACAGTCACTGCTTTTTTTTGCACGTGAAATTCTGCCTGTTAGAAAAGTATGTATTCTTAAGCTCATGTAACATATTCATAAACCTAAACAGGATTCCTTCCCGCATTATATCAACGAATTACAGATGCGGAAATTTTCCCCGCAAAACCAAGCAAACGCGCGCACTTTAAGAAAGCAGGACAATGATCACGAAGTTATTCAATTGCTCAACCTCCTCAAATCTTGAACAACAACAGGTTTGG